>NC_141687.1:1373523659-1374123659 GCF_964263255.1 Lissotriton vulgaris
AACACAGTGAATACACTACAAATGGACACGACACCGTAGTATTATAAAAATAAGTATCTTTATATAAGACTTGGCACAAGACCAAATAACGGCAAAACTGTACACAATCGGAATAAATACGTTCAGGAAGGAAAAAGGATAGTTCAAAGGTAGTTTCTTCTGTAGCACAAAAGTCTTTTAGTATCAAGCAAATCTTCTTCTTGGAAACACAGTTCTTAGCAACAGGGTAACTCACACGGGAGTTACACAACGTCGAGGCAAAGTTAATCCACAGGTTCGGCGTCGACCGCGAGGAGCGCTACGTCGGGCCTGGAGTCACACGGACCCTCCAACAACACAGTACCTTAGGAAAATGAAGCACACGATGATCAGCGGCGTCGAGCACTCCGGCGTCGCGTCTTCGGTGTCGATCAGGCCTCAGCAGGCGTTGTCGATGATGTAGTTGCACATCGTGAGCAGCGCTCACGGCGTCGAAGGGCACACGGTTGATGCGATCAGCACCGGTGCAGACACGAGGTCCTCTGGAGCTAGAGCCGTACTCCCACTCACTGGCGTTGCTGCTGGCGTCGGTCGGGCCCAGCGTCCGGTCGTCGTGATTGCTGTTCTTTTCAGAGGTGCTGGACTCACACTTCCAGCGGATAGCACGTTGAGCAGATGAAGTCTTTTGGCCCTGTGACTTCGGCAGGAGACTGGCACTCTTCCAGTCCTTGGAGATTTTCTTAGCAAGCGTGAGAGTACACACACAGTTCCTCTCTCCTGGTTCCTTGGCAAAAATAAAGAAGCACTGCAGGATTCCCCCAACAACAGCACACTGGCAGAAGGGGTAGGCAGTCCTTTAGATCAGCAGGCCTCTTGTCCTTGGTTACAGGGTTCCTTGTCAGAAGTGATCTGATTTCCTAGTTCAGGGGTCCTTCTCTTATACCCCTTTTCGTCTTTGATCCCTTTGTCCATGCCGGGGGTTTCCCAACATCCTGGGTCCGTTGTGGGTGGAGCCAGGCAGAAGCACCTGGCCTATTCACTGAGCAGGGCTGGGTCCTCAGACGCCCAGCAGGAGGTGGAGCCAGCATTGTATCAGGCAAGGCAGGCTATCAACAACTACTCTCCCCCTACTCTCAACGTAATGTCCCACTCATCCACACTGACTCATCCAGACCTCTTGGAGCCACCCAGCTCCTGTCACACACACGCAAGACCAGCAGAGACCAGATATGGTTAGACAAGAAAATAGATACTTTCTGAAAGTACCATTTTCGAACCCAGAGTCCAAAAACCATCCACACCACCGGATGCGTAATTAAACCCCGAGTTCAGGGATACCAAACTCGACATTGCACCGTATTCTCCGAGCCAGCTAGGATCATAGCATTAATAATCCCGGCGGCCCATTCTATCCAACGGAGAGCAGGCTACCTCGCAATAGTGAAGCACTTAGATGGCGGCACTTCACTATCAGGACATGCCAACTTGGTCGGGCTTGTCCTACCTTACGCTTACAATGCACCCTGCCCACGGGCCTACCATAGGGGTGACTAACATGAAGTTAAGGGAAGGTTGGAGGGGCTGGCAAGTAGGTATACCTGCGCAGCCGGCGTGACAGTACAGGACTGCACGTGGGTCTCGCAATGACCGACCCGTAGACATTCTTTTACAAGGCCGCTCCTGTGGGTGGCACAACACGTGCTGCAAGCCCACGAGCGGCATTTGTATTTACAAGCCCCGGCACTCCTGGTGCACTAGACTAGGGACTGACAGTAAACCAAATAAGCCAAACATGGATACAATAGACACATCAATTTAACATAGGGAGCACTTGCGCTATGGCACTGATCAGCAGTGACACGGCGTCCAAAGCATATACCAGCAAAACATCGTAAAACAGTAGAGGCAAACAGAAAAAATGGAGGAGAGACTCGAGCCAATGATTTCAGGTCTAACACGTGTCCCCTCCAGCTGAAATGTGGGGAGAACTACCCTTAACCTAGGGAGTCCTCATCACTAAGGCGGAAAAATCTGGACAGACCATCAGCATTGGCGTGATCTGTACCAGGGCGGTGTTCCACCGTAAAGTCCATCCCCTGTAGAGCAATGGACCACCTCAACAGTTTTGGATTCTCACCCCTCATTTGCATCAACCATCTGAGGGGCCTGTGGTCTGTCTGAACCCGGAAGTGAGTCCCAAACAGGTAGGGTCTTAGCTTCTTCAGCGCCCAGACCACAGCAAAAGCTTCTCTCTCTATCGCACTCCACCTCGTTTCCCTGGGAAGTATCCTCCTACTGATGAAGGCTACGGGCAAGTCTCGGCCCTCTTCATTCACCTGAGCTAGAACAGCCCCCACGCCATGCTCTGAAGCGTCCGTCTGAACAATGAATTCTTTCGAAAAGTCGGGTGCCTGGAGTATGGGTGCTGTACACATTGCAGTTTTCAGGGTGTCAAAGGCCGTTTGACAGGCATCAGTCCAGATCACGTTTCGTGGCTGCTTCCGGGAAGTCAGCGACGTCAAGGGGTGCACGATGTTACCGTAATCCTTGACGAACCTCCTGTAGTAACCCGTGAGTCCTAGGAAGGCTCTCACCTGAGTTTGGGTTTTGGGCGGTGCCCAAGCCAGGATGGTATCAATCTTGGGTTGCAGGGGGGCAACCTTGCCGCTCCCTACTTGGTGCCCCAAGTACACCACAGAACCCTGCCCAATCTGGCACTTACTGGCTTTGATTGTGAGGCCTGCTCCGCGCAGGGCCAACAACACTTCCTGGAGGTGGCGCAAGTGTTCCTCCCAGCTGGCGCTGAACACTGCAATGTCGTCCAGGTAGGCGGCGCTGAATTCCTCCAGCCCAGCCAAGACCTGGTTAACCAACCTCTGGAAGGTGGCGGGGGCATTCTTCATCCCAAAGGGCATCACCCGGAACTGGTATAGCCCATCTGGTGTGGAGAACGCTGACCTCTCTTTTGCCCCATCAGTCAAGGCAATCTGCCAGTACCCAGACGTTAAGTCAAACGTACTAAGGTACCGGGCAGCTCCCAACCGATCGATGAGCTCATCAGCTCTGGGGATGGGGTGCGCGTCAGTCTTCGTGACCGAATTGAGTCCTCGGTAATCCACGCAGAACCGGAGTTCTGGTGAAGCACCAGGTGCTGCAGCCTTCGGGACCAAGACCACTGGGCTGGCCCAAGGACTGCTAGAGGACTCAATCACCCCTAACGCGAACATTTTGGAGACCTCCTCCTTAATGTACGCTCTGACCTTGCCAGTCACCCTGTAAGCCTTGTGCTTCACAGGAGGGCTGTCTCCGGTGTCAACGTCATGGACACACCAATGCGTGACACCCGGAACCAAGGAAAACAGATCCGGGAATTGTCCCAACAGGTGGCGACAATCCTGTTTCTGCTCAAGGGTCAGTGTGTCAGAGAGGACCACACCATCCACTGACCCGTCTTGCTCTTTAGCATACAGGAGGTCAGGAAGAGGCTCACTCTCCTCCTCCGTTCCAGCATCTGTAGCCAAGAGCAGGCCCACTTCGGACCTTTCTAAGTGGGGCTTCAAACGGTTGACATGCAGGACCCGCAAGGGGTTCCTGGGAGATTTCAAGTCCACCAAGTAGGTGACATCGCTCTTCTTCTCCACAACCTTAAACGGTCCAGTCCACCTGTCCTTGAGCGCACAAGGTTCCACAGGGGACATGACCCACACTTCCTGACCAGGCTGAAGCTCTACCAGAGTGGCATTCCGGTCGTACCATCGCTTCATCTCCTCCTGGCTGGCCTCCAGATTTGCCTGAGCAAGTTCTCTGAAGCGCCGAGTCTGGTTCCGAAAGGCCAGCATGTAACTGTATACATCCTGGGGAGGTTTCCTGGGAGATTGCTCCCAGCCTTCCTTGACCAGACTCAGAGGTCCTCTTACCGGGTGACCGTATAAGAGCTCAAAGGGGCTGAACCCTAGAGACTTCTGCGGCACCTCACGGTAAGCAAACAACAGGCATGGCAAGAGGACGTCCCATTTCCGCCTCAATGGTTCTTCAAGACCCATAATCATGCCTTTCAGGGTCCGGTTGAATCTCTCAACCAGCCCGTTTCCTTGAGGGTGGTAAGGAGTGGTGAACCGGTAGGTTACCCCACACTCCTTCCACAGAGACTTCATATAGTTCGAAATGAAGTTGGTGCCTCGGTCGGACACCACCTCTCTGGGGAACCCCATCCGGGAGAAAACACCCATCAGTGCCCGTCCCACCACGGGGGCTGTCACTGTTCTGAGAGGGATGGCTTCCGGGTACCTTGTGGCATGGTCCACCAAGACCAGGATGAACCTGTTGCCCAGGGCTGTCTTGGGGTCCAGGGGCCCAACAATGTCAATACCCACCCGGTCAAAGGGGGTGCTGACCACCGGAAAAGGTTGGAGGGGAGCCTTCTGCTTCCTTCCGCTTTTCCCACTTGCCTGGCAAGTGTGACAAGTCTTGCAATGGATGTCTACATCCCTACGCATCTGAGGCCAATAGAAATGGGTGACAAGCCTGTCATAGGTCTTGTCCTGCCCCAGATGTCCAGCTAACGGTACGTCCTGAGCCAAACCCAGTAGGAAGGCTCTGAAGCGCTGGGGTACCACCAGCACACGGGCTGACCCAGGTTCAGCAGCCTTAGGCTCGCTATACAGGAGATCGTTCTCCCAGTACACAAAATGTGATCCTGACTGATCACCTGAGGATTGGGCTGAGGCCTGCTGTCTCATGCCCACAAGAGAAGGGCACACTTTCTGTTCCGCACAGAATTCCTCCCTGGAGGGACCACCATCCTGCTGCCAGTGGGTCAGCTCGGGCAGATCTCCCAGTTCAGCAAATTTGTTCCCCGGTGGGCTCCAGGGCATCCCCCTCAGGGTCTACCTCCTTCTGGACCACGGGAACGACGGGGGCCGGTTTCCCGCGCCTCCTGCCTCTTCTCTTCACAGCTGGGTCCTGGGCCGTACTTTCAGGCTCCGGGACCCCATTAACACCCTTACTCGCTGTCATGGATCGAGTGGTTGCACACACCCACTCTGGCACACCCAACATTTTCAAGTGCGCCGCTCGCTCCACCTTAGCCCAAGGGGAGTCTTCCAAATCATTGCCCAGGAGACAGTCGACAGGCATGGCGGGCCTCACAGCAACCTGAAGAGTACCTGAAACTCCCCCCCATTCAAAGGAAACCTGAGCCACCTCACAGTCTTTCTGGGAGTTATCGGCAGCTATCACGGGGTAGAATGCGTGGGGAACCACCTGCTCTCGGGACACCAAGTGACACTTGACAGCTGTCACACTCGCTCCGGTGTCACTGAGGGCTTCCACTCTATGGCCATTAATGGTCACCCACTGCCTATATTTACTAGTGTTACTAGGCAGAGGGGGTGGAGGGACCATTTGCATGTCTCCTAGCGAGACCAGGGACATTTCTGCAGGACCCCTCCCACCATGGACAACCATCTCCTCCCCTCCCAAGGCTACACTTGCCAACTGACGAGGGGGTGCACGCGGCGGTGCATTCGAATCCTTTTTGGGACACTGGGGGTCATAAAACCGGTGTCCCACCTGCCCACAACCGTAGCAGGTTAGGGGGCCCCTATGAACAGATTTACCCGTCGGGGCCCCTGACTTCTTCTCAGGGGGAGGCTGGGAACCTTTCCCTTGGTTCCCTTGGGGATTACTTTGGGGCCCTTTCTGAGACTCCTTCTGTTTACCCTTGTCCCCCCCACTCTTCTGCTGGGGACCCTGCCCACCTTTGGCTGAGTCTCCCACTGGACCCTTGTGGACCCTGGTACTGACCCAGCGGTCTGCCTCCTCAGCAAATTTTCTAGGGTTAGATATCTTGCTATCAATCAGGTGCTGGCGCAGCTCTGGAAAACAGTTATTGGACAAGTGCTCCCACGCAAACAAATCATAGAGAGCTTCATAACTTTCCACTTTGCTGCCCTTTACCCAACCATCCCTGGCTCTGCAAAAATAAGACACATATTCAACCCACGTCGTACCAGGCAACTTCTTACATTCTCTAAAAGCTTGTCTGTACTGCTCGGGGGTTAAGCCATATCGCAACATTAAAGCATCTTTCATATGAGCATACGACATCCTATCTACAACAGGCATGTCTAACAGGGTATCTCTTCCCTCATTCACAAAGCGACCCCACAACCCCGCTCCCCAATTCTTCTCAGGGACCTGGTGGGCCAACAATGCTAACTCATATGCTTTAAACCACTGACCAATATCTTCATTCTTATTGTAATCTTTGATCACATCTTTCAGGAAGTAAAACTTACTTTCTGCAGGCTCGGATGGAATGCTGCCACCAGAGGGATTCAACTCTAACTTTTTAGCTTGGATATCCAGTTTCCTCAACCTGGCTTCACGCTCCAAAGCTAACTTTTCTCGTTCAAACTCCAACTTTTTGATCTCTAAATCAGCTTCCCTTCTACCTCTTGCATTTTCTAACTCCAACTGCCCATTTATCTTTAGCCTTGCCATCTCCATGTTGTAAGCTCGCTCTTTCGCCCTTTCTTCTCTTTCTTCAGGGGAAAGACCTTTGGAGGAAACACTGCTTCCGGGAGAGGGCACAGGTCCATTCACTGGCACCTCCTCATCCCCTTCCTCTGTGGGTACCACCACCACATCAGAGGGATTTCTCGATTCCCACCAGGCCTGCAATGCTTTATAAAAATCATCTTTTCTCGAGAGGCCGGTGGTAGGAACTTCAAACTGGCTGCAAAAGTGTTTCAGCTCATCTTTCTTGTATTTCTTTAGCTTACTCCTCTCGAACTCTTCCACAACAACGATAGCAGGGGCAGTGACTCCGTTGTCACTCATGGCTAAAACTGGCAGTGTTCAGAAAATCAAGTCTCAGAAAAGCGGAGAGCAAAAATAGGATCCTTCCGAATCGGATTGTGACTGCGCTATGGTCTGCTTTCACTATGTAGCGCACACTAATCACTGTACATGGGTCATAAATGCAAAGTCCAAATCCTCACCGCTGACCCACCAATGTTAGAACCGGCTGTCTCTAGTTGGCAGAGGTATACACTTCTGACAAATAGGGACACGCCTTTTCTAGTCAGGGAAAGGGGATCACACCCTTTGATAACCCCTGCTCACCCCCTCGGTAGCTTGGCAGAGCAGAACAGGCTTATCTCAGAGGCTGTGCGTTAAGCAATTATGACCACATACAGTAACACAGTGAATACACTACAAATGGACACAACACCGTAGTATTATAAAAATAAGTATCTTTATATAAGACTTGGCACAAGACCAAATAACGGCAAAACTGTACACAATCGGAATAAATACGTTCAGGAAGGAAAAAGGATAGTTCAAAGGTAGTTTCTTCTGTAGCACAAAAGTCTTTTAGTATCAAGCAAATCTTCTTCTTGGAAACACAGTTCTTAGCAACAGGGTAACTCACACGGGAGTTACACAACGTCGAGGCAAAGTTAATCCACAGGTTCGGCGTCGACCGCGAGGAGCGCTACGTCGGGCCTGGAGTCACACGGACCCTCCAACAACACAGTACCTTAGGAAAATGAAGCACACGATGATCAGCGGCGTCGAGCACTCCGGCGTCGCGTCTTCGGTGTCGATCAGGCCTCAGCAGGCGTTGTCGATGATGTAGTTGCACATCGTGAGCAGCGCTCACGGCGTCGAAGGGCACACGGTTGATGCGATCAGCAGCGGTGCAGACACGAGGTCCTCTGGAGCTAGAGCCGTACTCCCACTCACTGGCGTTGCTGCTGGCGTCGGTCGGGCCCAGCGTCCGGTCGTCGTGATTGCTGTTCTTTTCAGAGGTGCTGGACTCACACTTCCAGCGGATAGCACGTTGAGCAGATGAAGTCTTTTGGCCCTGTGACTTCGGCAGGAGACTGGCACTCTTCCAGTCCTTGGAGATTTTCTTAGCAAGCGTGAGAGTACACACACAGTTCCTCTCTCCTGGTTCCTTGGCAAAAATAAAGAAGCACTGCAGGATTCCCCCAACAACAGCACACTGGCAGAAGGGGTAGGCAGTCCTTTAGATCAGCAGGCCTCTTGTCCTTGGTTACAGGGTTCCTTGTCAGAAGTGATCTGATTTCCTAGTTCAGGGGTCCTTCTCTTATACCCCTTTTCGTCTTTGATCCCTTTGTCCATGCCGGGGGTTTCCCAACATCCTGGGTCCGTTGTGGGTGGAGCCAGGCAGAAGCACCTGGCCTATTCACTGAGCAGGGCTGGGTCCTCAGACGCCCAGCAGGAGGTGGAGCCAGCATTGTATCAGGCAAGGCAGGCTATCAACAACTACTCTCCCCCTACTCTCAACGTAATGTCCCACTCATCCACACTGACTCATCCAGACCTCTTGGAGCCACCCAGCTCCTGTCACACACACGCAAGACCAGCAGAGACCAGATATGGTTAGACAAGAAAATAGATACTTTCTGAAAGTACCATTTTCGAACCCAGAGTCCAAAAACCATCCACACCACCGGATGCGTAATTAAACCCCGAGTTCAGGGATACCAAACTCGACATTGCACCGTACTCTCCGAGCCAGCTAGGATCATAGCATTAATAATCCCGGCGGCCCATTCTATCCAACGGAGAGCAGGCTACCTCGCAATAGTGAAGCACTTAGATGGCGGCACTTCACTATCAGGACATGCCAACTTGGTCGGGCTTGTCCTACCTTACGCTTACAATGCACCCTGCCCACGGGCCTACCATAGGGGTGACTAACATGAAGTTAAGGGAAGGTTGGAGGGGCTGGCAAGTAGGTATACCTGCGCAGCCGGCGTGACAGTACAGGACTGCACGTGGGTCTCGCAATGACCGACCCGTAGACATTCTTTTACAAGGCCGCTCCTGTGGGTGGCACAACACGTGCTGCAAGCCCACGAGCGGCATTTGTATTTACAAGCCCCGGCACTCCTGGTGCACTAGACTAGGGACTGACAGTAAACCAAATAAGCCAAACATGGATACAATAGACACATCAATTTAACATAGGGAGCACTTGCGCTATGGCACTGATCAGCAGTGACACGGCGCCCAAAGCATATACCAGCAAAACATCGTAAAACAGTAGAGGCAAACAGAAAAAATGGAGGAGAGACTCGAGCCAATGATGTCAGGTCTAACACTCTCGATTTCAGTTCTTGGGGGTTCTTGTCTGTCCAAGGTAAGGACAACCCTTTCTGGTCACCACGGTGCTACTGACAATGAAAAGCCTGAGCAGACTGTGCCTTCCAAAAGGAGTCCCAAGAGAAAAAACCTCTGTAGGGAAAAACCTCTGTTGAAGGTGGAGACTCCAGGAATGGAAAGGAAGGAATGAAGCCACATATAAGAGAAACCACTAGCGAGGAGTGGAGAATAGATGCAAAATTCCAAATAGGAGTGGACGGTTAAAAGGAATCCAAGCTGGAACAGGAAGTGTGAACCGGAAACAAAAGTGCACCAACAAGAAGCAAAAATACACCAAACAGGAGAAAAGGTCACCAACAGGAGTGGGGTCACACCAGCAGGAGTAAGGAGTGTTGCAAATCAAGGCAATGAAGGAGTCAGCCCCTTAAATGCCCATAGGCAGGAAGTGATGTAACAGGAAATAAGCAGGTGCCTTCTTTGATAGGGAAAAGAATATGTAAGGAAAAGGAAAGGTTGCCACATTGGAAAGGGTAAAACAAAGAACCTTCGCAAGGCCATCTGGGAAACAGGACTGAGGACACATGGGAAGAAGGAGTAACAAAATGTCACCAGGAGAATATACTGGAAGCCGCAGTGAAATGTGTAAAACAAAGGTGAGGGAAAATATGCCTCAATGAAGAACTGGAAGCCGCAGGTCCAAAATTGGAGCTGGGGTGTTCCTACTGTGTATTATTGAGCATTAACGGGCCGCTGTGTGGTGCTGCGGCGTGCCCGACTAGACAGAAGCATTGCGTAGTGTAACCGCGATGTGAAACAGCAGGCAGCCATGCAACACAGCAACACACCCGAGAAGAAGGAGGCGCGGCGAGGGCGCCGCTGGGGCATCGCTGGCTGCATCATGGCCTGCGATAATAAAGCAGGCAGTGCCACGGGCTGAGCCATGTCCCGCAGTGTAACAGTAGATCCCCTTCCCAAAGCCCTAGGTTTGTTGGGAAAATGCTGAAAAAATCTGCAGACAAGAACAGGAGCATCCTCCCAAGACCTTTCACTGGGAGGGTAACCTTTCCAATGAATTAGGAACTGCAAGCGGTTCCTAAAGACTTGGGAATCACAGATTTCCTGGACCTCACGTTTAGGGAACATTTTTAACCAAAACAGTAGGAGATGCCCCAGCCGGGATGCCCCTTGGTTGGGGCAGCCGTGCGCTATACAAACACCTATAACATAACAGATGGAGAAAAAACCCTCTTATAAATTTTTGTAAAACAGGGTTTCAATTGTGAAGTATGGAAAACAGGGTGTATTTTCCAAGAACGTGATAGTTGTAGAGGAAAAGACACTGGGTGCAGCACTTAAGTGATTTTAACGGGTCCATTAAAACGTGGCTTGAATTTACTCAGGAAAAAATTGACGAGGTAAAAGGTTTGAGGAAAGCAAAACTTTACAATTAATCTGATATAATGGAGACTGACGTCGAAGGATGTCAGCGGTGTCTTTCATTTTCTTTTTGGCTTCCTGAAGATTAATGTGTACTTTTTGTCTGACAACTCAGAGATGTCGGATAAAAGATGTTGCTTCTGGATCTGTAGTGTCTTGTAAAATTGATGGAATAGTCCTAAGATGGTACCCATACAGGCAGAAAAATGGGGTAATCTTGGAGGCACTATGGACAGTGTTGTTATAGGAATATTCTGCTAAGGGTAGATCTGAGAACCAGTCACTTTGGGTGGAGCTGCAAAAGCAACAAAGGTATTGTTATAGCCCCTGATTTTAACTTTCAGTTTGCCCATTTGTCTGGGGATGAAACCCTGAGGATAAGGCTACTTCAATATGAAGGGTTTTGCAAAAGTGTTTCCGGAACTGGGATATACACCAAGGGACCGGTCGGTCATAATGATCTGTGGAAGACCATGAAGGTGGTAAATCTCCTGTATGAAGATTTTTCCAAGTTCATTTGCTGTAGGTAGTTTCCTTGAAGCTGTAAAATGTGCCAATTTGGAAAAGGAGTCTACTGTCACCATAATGACTTTGCTACCTGCAGAAGGAGGTAGGCAGGAAATGAAATCAGTGGACACAGTATGCCTTGGTGCTGGTGGAAAAGGTAGGGGCTGGAGTAATCCCACAGGTTTAGTATGAGGTGTTTTGGCTTGGGCACAGACAGGACAAGAGGATACATAGATCTCAGTATCTTTTCTTATTGATGGCCGCCAAAAATAGTGAAGTAATAACTCTAGAGTATGTTTTAAACCATGTTGACTAGCAACAGGAGATTCATGACACATCTATAAGGCTTCAAGCTGTACTTTTTCGGGTGGGAGGAATAATGCTCTACCACAGTAATAGTACCTATCTTGTTACTTAATGTGGCCATTCACCTTCTTTAAGGTTTGGGAGATTTAACTTGTACGGTAAGCAAAATTATTGATAAATTGGCGATAGAAGTTTGTCAAACCTAAGAAACATTGGTTTTCTTTGATGGTTGAAGGCGGAGGCTAATCTAAAGTAGCTTATATTTTTTGTGGATCTATGGCAATCACTGTCTTGTTGATCCAGCAACCGAGATATTCCACTTTATATTTGTCAAACTAACACTTCTGAAGCTTACAGAATACACTATTTTGACATAGCCTTTCCAGGACTTGAGCGATGTGTGCATAATGCAACTCAGGAGCTGCTGAATAAACCAGAAGGTCATCTAAATATATTACAACAATCTGATTTAAGAGATCCGAGAACACGTTATCCATGAATCTTTGAAAGATGGAAGGAGCATTGGTTGGTCCAAAAGGCATAACTCGATATTCGAAATTGCCCAAGGGTGTTCTGAATGTAGTCTACCACTCATCTTCTTCTTTGACTCGAAAAAGATGATAGGCACCCATAAGGTGTAATTTGGTAAATACTTGTGCACCTCTAACAGACTCCAGGATATCCTTAATCAAGGGTGAGGGACAGTGATCTTTTATAGTGATCTTGTTTAGACCCCTGAAGTCTATACATGGCCGTAGATCTTTAGTCTTCTTTGGCACGAAGAAGAGTGGTGCCCCAGCAGGTGAGGAGGACTGCGTAATCACACCTTTTTGAAGGTTTTCTTCAAGGTATTGTGTAAGGGTTTCCTTCTCAGGTTCAGCGAGAGAGTATATTCTTCCAAAAAGGAATTTTCCATCCTGGTTCTAGAGGAAAAGCACAATCAAACGCCCTGTGAGGGGGCAGTGTCAAGTTTTTCAGTTTCTGAAACACATCTGCATACATTTGGTAGTGGCTGGAAACACATAGGACTGTTTTAACAGAGTTACAAGCTTCTTTTTTCACTGTAGACACCTCTTTTGCTTTTGGAGACCAGTTTTCCTCAGTAGGATAGCAGAATTGTATGCAAAAATATGATGACAAGGAAATAGTCCTAGTTTCCCAATTGATGTAAGGATTGTGTCTGATCAGCCAAGGTATTCCTAAAGTCATATTATGAATGGGGAGACAATCGGGTCAAGGGACAAGTACTTTGGTGTCTTCCAAAAGTCAGTTGTAGTGACTGCATAATTTCTTTGACTGGTCCGGAAACACAAAGAGTGCAATCCACTGTATGTACTTGTTCCGGAGTCTCCTTCGGAATACGGCATATTCCTCTCTCAGTAGCCTATCTTTCATCTAAATATAGTCCGCTGGCACCACAATCTAACAATGCTAGTACACTTTCTTTTGTGCCATTAGATAATCATAGAAGCACAGGTATGAGAAAAAGAGAATTTGAGGTTTCTGTTGAAGGTATTCCAGATCATACCATTCTCTCCCTTCTTACACAGGATGGGATCTGGCGTTTTCCGACTACCTTAATGCACGGGTAGGACAATGTGAATCATATGACCAGAAACTCCACAATATAGGCACAGTCCTTGTTCTCTCCTGTATTCTCGCTTGACAGTGATTCTCTGGTCAGACTTATTTGCATTGGTTCTTCTCCTGTCGAAGCTATTGTTTCTGTTACAGCAGATTCTGTTCTATGGGTACTAGGTTATGCTGATCCTGTATGTAATGGACACGTGATTTTGACCTTTCCAATCGACATTCATTGAGACAATGTTCAACTGACAATGCTAAATCCATTAGTTCAGTTATGGTTTCAGCACAAGGAGAACGTACAATTTGTCTTTGATGTCTTCTTGTAGAGCTCTTCGAAAAAGAGTGATTAATGTTCGTTCAACCCAAGTGGTCTCTGCAGCCAGTTGTCTTAAGTTAGTGATGTATTGCAAGACATCCTGGTTTCTCTGTTGAATGTCACACAGGGCTTCTTCTGCTGAGGTCTCCAAGCAGGGTCGTTGAAACATTTGTTAAAAGGCATCAAGAAAGGACATGTAATTTGACAACCGAAGATCTTCCGAGGCCATCAAGGGAGTTGCCCCTGTCAACTCGTGGCCAGACCAGGCACTAAACAGATACCCAATCTTAGTTCTGCCACGTGTAAATTGGGTTGGATGGAAGTCAAAAAATACTGTTAAGTAATCCAGAAGTTCTTTCAACGTATTCAATTCCTCGGAGTAGTGAGGAGTGGTGTTGGAGACTGCAGGTACATCAGATGTCTTAGCAGCCAACAATTGGTAAAAAGCTACATTTTCTTTTTTTTTAAATATCGTTTTTATTAAAGCTCCATTTTTGTAAGCTAGACAAGCATACATATGTCATTAGACCTTCACACAATAGTATCTTTCAGGAATCAGGCAAATAAATACATACATTCACCAATTGTGTCATCGATCATTGTAAATTACAATATTTCTGAGGGTGACATCTAGGACATATTTAGAATTGAAGGCCTAAGTCGGCTAATTATGTAAAGTTTGGGAGTTTGTTCACTATGTTCAAAGCAATATATCAAAAGATTCATATCTAAACAAATTCAAGAACAATTACTAATAGAACTCTTTAATGGTAAGAGACTCCCATGGGTTCCAATAAGAATTGTTAGGTATCTATCTGCTTGTCCCGCTGACAGGTGTTGTATGAATTTAATCGGCATAATTTATTGCTACTGACGGGGGAGCATAGAGTTGAACCCTCGGGTGGATGGACTTCCTCCTTGGTCTGGTCATAATTGAGCATAAGTATATCTTGCACAAGTGTAATGGACTGTAAGATACTCCCTTGGACCGATGAGCTTCCGGAGGAACCATCCCTTACACAAAAGACCCTTGCTTCCCATTCCTGCAACACCTCGGACCAAAGGTCCGCTATAGGGTAGCATCTCATACCTCTGTTATCTTCTTCTATGAGCGCTCTCTCTTTAGCTCGTGTCCAGTCCGAAACATCTTTTTTCCAATTTGACATTTAAGGATTTTCATCTTAGCGATATTACTCTTCTTACTAATATTAAGGCTAGGTCTATAAACCAATTGCTGATAATTTTAGCCTTTCGGCCTGGGGTGCAGGCCTACTAGCCATACTTTGATCTTGAAAGGGATAATGCATGTGAGGACCTTATGTAGCAGCTCTGTAACTCAGTGACAATAATCAAATATTGCCAGGCAATCCCACATCAGGTGTTTGAAATCTGCATCCAAGATTGGGCATTCCGGGCATTGTTTTACGGTGCTCTCCTGCATTATGCTGAGCTAATGTGGAGTAAGGTATGTCATGTGCAGAATGTTAAAATGAGAGTATTCAAAGATGGAATTCCTAGAGATTTTCTTGGGCCAGCTAAGCGCTTTTTTTCCATTCTGCCTCTGATATGTCTCAGCAGAAGAGTATTTTTAATTTATTTTCAGTGCTAACGGTGGTCCTTCAACCACCTCCCTCATGGCCCGGTATAACCACCTAACCAGATGCCTTGCCGATCCCAGTGTTACAAGAGCTTGTAGTAAAGCATGTGTGGCTGGCTCCCGCCTCCCCACAATGTCCGAAATGCTTTCTGTAGCCTGTGATAGTTCAGAAATTTCCCTGGAGGTAAATCATAACGGGAGAATAAATCACCCAACGGGATCAGTACGCTGTCTAGGTTGAAGTCTCCGGCTGCCAGTAAGCCTGCATTAATCCACTCCCTAAATTGGCTCTTAGTGAAGGATGAAGAGGCACCCCCAAATGGTAGGCCTACCAAGGGGAAGTCAGGAGCATTCCATGGTGCTCCTGGCGCTCGCAGTGAACTTCTACAGCTCCATTGCTAAAGCAAACAGGAGAAGGGACAAGGGGCAGCCCTGTCTGCTTCCCCTATGCACTTTGTATGACCTTGATATTATTCCTAACCGTGGCCGTGGGTTGTTTGTAGAGTAACTTAACCCATTTGAATCACCCGACCCCCAACCTCATTGCTTGTATTTCTTGAATCAGGGACTCTCACCTCAGGGAGTCAAAGGCTTTTTCGAGATTCACTGCCATGACCATAGCTTCATGGTGGATCTAGAAATCGAGATGGAACATTGCGTAGTATAATCTTCTGAGGTTTCCCGAAGTGTATCTAGTGGGAATAAATTGGTTTTGGTCATTGTTGACCAGAGCGTGCATGTGTAGGAGTAGTCTCATAGCTAAATTTTTACTTAAAATTCCGGGGGAGGAGCCAAGCTCGACATCGTGATGGCCGCACGGTAGCTCGGCTCTGCCGGCCTCCCTGCCCAAACTCATCTATCCTGCCGCCCATCCTGCCCAAAAACGATAACATTTTATAGATGAAGGTCTGCTGATACTTACCACCCGTCCTGGTGGCTCCGGCGTTCAGTGGGTCCGCAGCGGCGTCCTCCCAGGAAGTGCGGCCTCCGTGGTTTGGAGACCAAGGCCTTGCCTTCAGCGAGTAGCCGGTGAGACGGTGTCGGTGGCGGCCTCGGGTGGAGGATGGAGGCCGGCCGGTGGAGGCCGTTGTGAGAAAAAAAAGCCGGAGGCAACTGGACGCGCCTGGGCTTACCATCCGGTGATCCAGAGGTGAGGTGCGGCAAGTTGTGTGTGGGGAATGCCGTGTTGGTGGCTCCCCACCTTGTTGCCTTGCCCGGCCATTCCGAATTTCATCGCTCGGTGGCGGAGAGTGGCTCCAGCGGAGCGGTGGTGCCGGCGGGTCCCCCTCTTTTGGTGGCCCTCATTTCTGCATCGAGGTTGCTGTTTGGATGCTTGAGGGGGATCCCGCGGGGCCCTGCTTGTGAGCCCACCCCAGGAGTTGGTTCCGTAAAGACGGCGCTGTAATCGCAAAATGGCAGCTGATGCCGTGTGCTGTGGAACGCCCCGGGAAGTCGACGCTGTACCTCTGTACTGTGATGGGGCCTGCACTGGGGAGCGTGAACCCACGATTGGCGACGTCCTACGAGCGCTAAAGATTTGGCAAGTGACCTTGGCCCGGGATTCTTGTGTGCAAGACAATGTGGTAACCGCCATTGCTCCCGGGCCATCCCTCAGAGGTGCGAATGGGCCCGAGGTGGTAGCTGTTTGTTTCCCGCATTTTGGTGGGGTTAGCTATGTCCTGGTTCGCATGCGGGAAGATTTGCTGGGGATCATTGACACTGATATACATGACTGCCGTAAACAGCTTTTGCATTACCGTCGGTGGAGGAGATCCCATGGGTTGCTTCTATTGGCCGTTCGGCGGCTGCTCCACGGCCTTTTCTCTCCGCTTCGTTTTATGCCCGCTACTTCGACATACATCGTGGCGATAGCTAAGAAAGGACTGGGGTGAGCCCTGTTTTTAATCCGGAGGACTGCTGTTCGGTGCACGGAGTTATGGACTGCCCCAAATTGAGATAATTTGTCGAATCCTTACTATGTATGGCTACCTGAAAACATGCCAGTTTTGTTTTGGGCTGCACTAATTGTTTGTATGGGCGGGGGGTGGGGGCCGTGCGCCTTGTTACATGGTATCCTCCCCCCTGGTTTTCCTTTTCCCTTTTTATCTGTTTTCTTTCCCTTTCCCTATATTATCTCATTCTATATTTCGTGTTCATGTTTAGGGCGACAGGCACGCTGCTGGGAGGGGTAGGCCATAGCCTTCTGCAGGGGTGCAGGGTGGGGCGGGTGGATTGGGGTCTATTAGATAGTTACTTGTTTCTATGGCTCTTTTGTGTCCTTTTCTTGGGTCTCCATGTCTGTGCGTGATTCCCGCGGGGTGAGTGCCTGGGGGGGAGGTTTGGGTATTCCTATATAATATGGTACTTTCAGGTTCTGCTTCTCCTGACTTAGCCGCCCCGCCCCTAAGAACGTTTGCTGTCTGGATTGTTGATCGCCATTATCGCCGTGGGGCGGGTACAGTACCGTGGAGTCCCCTTTTCCTTTTTTCTAATATTTTCGTTTTCTTTTACTCTCCGGGTTGGGCTGTATAATGATTGCAACTTTATCCATCTCGCTGATAATTTGATTATCATGAGAGTGATGTTCTGCTTGTCTTTGGGCACATGAGAATGCGGGTGGACACTGACCGAAGAAGAATTGCAAGGGCATCTATGGCTTGAACGCTTTGGACTATTCTGATGACAGATCTATGGATTCCCTATTATAATGTTGTTGGTTCTGTTCCCCGCCATGTGCACCAGGACGCTTATTATACAACCGATCCTTTATTCTTTAACATAAAATGAACCTTCTGTGATCCTATGCCGGGGGGTTACACTCAGTTAGCATTATGGACTCGCAGCATTGTGTAGTATTGCGTAACCACTCCGTACTTTTTATTGACATTGGTGCTTTCCAGTCTGTTCTGTGGCCAGCCTCTGGGTTGTAGGCCCGTATTTGTATGCAACCATCTACACAAATAAAGGTTTTCAAAAATTTAAAAAAAAATAATAATTTTAAAGTCCATATTTAACATGGACAGCGGTCTAAATTTTGTGACAGAGGGGGTGCCTGATTTGGTTTTGGGGAGGGGAAACACCAGAGCCTCCCTGGTCGATGCAGGAAGCTGGCCAGACCTCAGTGAGTCACAGTATAGTTTCTCTTAAGGTGGGTAGCCAACAGAGACCTATAATATTCTGCTAGTAGTCCATCCAGGCCCGGGGTCTTCCCTTTAGCCATCTCCTAATCGCTGCTCAGATCTCCCATGTACCTATTGATTTCCATAATTCTTTTTGTGCCTCATGGTCTATTTTCTTCAGCTGGAGTCTATCCAGGTATTTATGGATGCATTCAACCGACAGCTCAGGTGGGGCTTTATAAAGTGTAGTGTATTAATTACAAAAATAATTGTTGAAGGTCTTGAGGGAATAAATTACAGACCCATCTCTAGCCTGCAGTCTAATTATGGGGGAGCCTCTGCTTTCAGGTTGAATCCGCCATGCAAACAATTTCCTGGATTTTCTACCCTCAACATATTGTATTTTCCGGTAGGTTTTAAGGTCAAGTGCTTGCAGTCTGCCTAATGTTTTATTATATTCCCTCCTGGCTATAGACAACTGTGTATGAGTGTCAGTCCGTGCCCTGAGACTAGATTCCAGAGCATGTATCTTGGTTTCATATTTCAGTAGTTCTCGCTCTATCTCCCTTCTAGCCCCTAGGGTCTACCGAATGCAATTGCTCCTAATGACTGTTTAAAGGCATCCCATTAAATAAGGGAAGAGGTTGCAGTGTCTTGATTCTTTAGGAAGTATTCGATGATGGAGGCATGTAGTGATTGTTGGAAGCAAGCATCTTCTAGCATGGCTGCGTCTAGACACCTGGCTGGGACACCAGGCTGGGATGGCTGTCTTTTCGGACTCAGGAGAGAAGGACAGAAGTAATGGGCTAAGGTCTGATAGAGTGTGTCCTTAATATTCGGAGTCTGTCATTAACAGGCTTAGGCGTGTTGAACAGAAGAACATGTCTAGTCTAGTTGTTAGTGGTACAGAGGGGAGTAAAAAGAGTAATCTCTAGTGTGTTCGTGGTATAGTCGCCAGACATCGACTAACTCCCAGTGTTCCACCCTGTCTCATAGGGTCTTTGCATTCAAATTGGCTATTGTGCCATGTAGCAGAGGAGTGGATCTATCTATGTCAATGTCTCCAACACAATTATGATCTCATCCCAGTACCATGTCTTGTGCAGAAATTCCTGCCAACGGGCTCAAGAGCTTGCCTAGAAACTGAGGTAGGTCTTAATTGGGCCATAGATACTGCCCATCATTACCTCTTTACCCCGTAGCCTCTCCTTAACCAGCACATATCGACCCTCAGGATCTACCAAAGTTTGCACGTCAAAAGGGGTCCTAAGTCTTGTCCACACTAACATCACTAGGGAAAAAGCAGAGTAGGTTGTTGCAAATAGCTGGCCTCTCCATCGTCTGCGAAGGTGCTGTCCTTCCTCTGGAGTCAGGTGGGTCTCTTTGAGCATAACCATCTGTGCTCCTCTACACCTACTATAACTATATATGTTGTGGTGTTTCACAGGAGATCCCATGTCTCTAAAATCCCAAGATAGGATTTTTATCCTTTTAAGCTGCACATTTGTGGCTGACATGTCTATTTGGTGTCTTGACCTTTCTGCCACCTGTGGGTGGGGCTATGTCTGGACCCCTGGGTGCTCATTTGTATGTTTAGAACCCCAACTCCCAAACCCAAGGGTCACAGCGCAAGAAGCTACTCACACTAACCTGTAAATAAAACAGCACATTAAACAGGATCATCGGATACACTGAACCTGATAGCACTTTGAAGTCCATTTAAGGTATACAATGTCATCCACAGATGTTGGAGTGATATTCGGAAGAGGAGGGTCATTTTCTAAGGAGTCTTCGTACTTGAATGTTGCGTCGTTGGATCTGGATGATATGTCCGAGGTTCGCTCTTTGTTATGGGGTGAAATGAGTTGCACTACTGCTTGCAGTGCGGCTTGTCTGTCCCGTTGGGTCTGCGAGGCCTTGAGTTTTGATAATCTGTATTTCTTCCAGGGCCGCTTTGGTCTTCCATGCCTGGATGTAGAGCTGATCCTGCATTCGTTTTTTTCAAGAGCAGAGGCGTGCCCTCATTATACACCTCCATACAGGTCCAGACTTCATCCGGGGAGTCGCAGAAATGTGAGGCCCCTTTTAGCATGATTTTAGGCCAAGCAGGGAAAATGAAGGAATATTGTATCCCTGCCTCTCTGAGGGCTCTTTTAGCATATAGAAAGGATGCTCGTTGGGCCTTAAATTTTGCAGGAAAATCAGGAAATATTACTACTTTGCTCTCTTTGATTACTGGGCAGAAAATGAATGACCTTTTTTATAATTCGGATCTTAGCTAGACATGCATCCGAGACTGTGTGAACTTGATGGTGGAATGTGAGATTGGAGTCCCATCTTACTCCTAGATTTTTCACAGAGTCTTTTGGGAGAGGGGGGACGCTTAAGTCAAGAGGCCACCAGATGTTAGGGTCAAGTGGAGTTGGCTGATGGAAAAAGAGAACCTCCGTTTTTCCTGCATTCAACCTGAGGAAATTATTATCCATCCACTAAGCAATTGTTCGTAGGCAGTTTTTTAAGGGATCGAAAGTGGTCGGGGTGATGCTATAAATGAAAACAAAAGCTGGATATCATCAGCATAGAAAGTGACTTTTATACCAGTTTGGGCAATGATATCAAAAAGAGGGGAAAAATATACATTAAATAAGAGCGGACTCAGCAAGGAGCCCTGAGGGACTCCCCACCGAAGCGGGCGACTTTCTGAAGTGAAAGGGAGGGTAAACACCGCCTGGGTACAGTTTGACAGAAAAGATGATATCCATCCTAAGGCTGTACCCTGAATGCCCTTTGAATGTAGGCGTTCAAGGAGTGGGGCGATGAGGTCGATTATCGAGATAATCCGATCATTGAAGTTAGTCAGTCGTGTGTCTAGATGAGGACTCATATCTAAAAGATCGACCGACAGAAGACAAGGAGCTAGATTCTCAGAAGAAATCTTGCTCCAATTTCTGCCCTGTTGTTTAACCGGACGAATGCGTCGATTTATGAAATGGCAGGGGAATGTAAAAGGGACAAGCAGGTGATCTGACCATACTATTGGGACTGGATCAAGGACCTCTAAGCCTTCCAGATTAGTACAGATTAGGTCGAGAGTATGACCCGCTTTGTGGGTAGAGCAGCTGATAAGTTGATTCAGTCCGCCATCTGCCAAAATGGGTAGAAAGTTAAAAGAGGCAGTGTACTCAGGATTATCAACATGGAGATTAAAATCCCCAAGAAGAGTAAAGTTGGCATATCGCAATGTAGCTTGTAGGATGAGGTCTAAAAAAGCTGGGAGGTGGGATGGTCTAGAATTGGGTGGTCGATAGGCCAAAAGACCAGATAAGGTAAAATTGGGAGAGATTTTAATACAAAAAGGGAGCGCTTCGATGCGTTCTGCTTGGATATAGGGAAAGGACGAGATGGACCAATGGGATCTGTATATGATGGCCACTCCGCCCCCAGGATGTGGACTCTGTCTGTTGGCGCAAAGTATACTGTAGCCTGTAGGGATAGCTAAGTGTATCGCGGGATTAGTATAATCTCTTAACCACGTCTCGGTAAGAAACAATAGATCCCATTTATCCTCTTCCAGGGTATGGAAAACATCCAAAGAATGTTTGACTAAGGACCAACAGTTTAACAGGCCAGCTTTTAAATGTGCCTGAGGCGGAGTTTTCTGCTGGAAGAGACAGTCATGCTTTCCATCGCCGGGTTGATCTAAGACACATTTTGTGAGAGGAAAGAGAGGCTTGACAGAAGCGCTAAGATTAGATGGTAGAATACAATGCAGAGGCCGCAGAGATTTAAGCCTAGCGCTATCATAAGTCAGGGGAGAGGGGATGCCAAGCATAGCAGTACCTGCGTCTGCGGCTGCATCCTGGTCGCGGACGGGCACAGCCGGGCAGGACTCTGGCACGACTCCCGCGCAGGCCCGGCACGTCCGCTGATCGCGTCCGCTGCGCGGAGGCATGGTCTTCCGTTTTCATAGTGGCCAATCGGTGCCTTTGAAGGCTACCCCACTCTAAGATGGCCGCCGGAGTTGATCCGATTACCCAGAACAGCGTTCCAATCGGCTGAGGTGAGTGAGGGTCTTGGTGACGAGGAAACAACTATCTGACCAGCGAGCAGGAGGGGAGCGGGAAGAAAATAACACCACCGCTTTTCTAATCGAGCGGAGGGGATAACATGTAAGTGCTGCTAAGCTTCGTTTTCAAGCTAAGTGCACCTGAGCTCGTATTCAGCAAAGTAAGTGACAGTATTGAGCAAGATAAGTGCATTAAAAATCTGCAAGACCAGCTACTAAGAGCGTGCAAATTAAAATTTAACAAACACAAAAAACAACGACCTCCCGGCTCACGCCTCAGGAGGGAATGACAGTTACAGCAGGTTAGAGAACCAGTGCAGCGCTGTCCCTTTTATAGTGGCCAATCGGTGCCTTTGAAGGTTACCCCACTCTAAGATGGCCGCCAGAGTTGATCCGATCACCCAGAACAGCGTTCCAATCAGCTGAGGTGAGTGAGTGTCTTGGTGACGAGGAAACAACTATCTGACCAGCGAGCAGGAGGGGAGCGGGAAGAAAATAACACCACCGCTTTTCTAATCAAGCGGAGGGGAGAACATGTAAGTGCTGCTAAGCTTCGTTTTCAAGCTAAGTGCACCTGAGCTCGTATTCAGCAAAGTAAGTGACAGTATTCAGCAAGATAAGTGCATTAAAAAGCTGCAAGAACAGCTACTAAGAGCGTGCAAATTAAAATTTAACAAACACAAAAAACAACGACCTCCCGGCTCAAGCCTCAGGAGGGAATGACAGTTACAGCAGGTGTCCATGCTTGGTGTCTTGGCCACGCCCCCAAAGCTACATTTTCTTCACATAACTGTTGTCATTCTTGGGCTTGCTATTGAACAGTCTGCACTAAGGCCTGTGTCACTTCCACTGATCCTTCAGGAGGCGAGGCTTGAAGAAGATCCATGGCATCAGAATCAAAACGGATTTTTGATCATTGCAATCTGTCATGACTTCTAATTTTCTTACCAGTTCTCACATGTTGGAGACGTTCTCGACTTTGGTTCTTGAGGGTTTAGGTCTGTCCAAGGTAAGGGCAAGCTTTTCTGATAGCCACTGTGCTGCCGACAATGAAAAACCAGAGCAGACTGTGCCTTCCAAACCGAATCCCAAGAGGAAAAAAACCTGTAGAGAAAACCCTCTGTAGAAGATGGAGACTCCAGGAATGGAAACAAACGAAAGAACCCACATATCAGAGCAAACACCAGCAAGGAGTGGAGAATAGAAGGCAAGAAATCCAAATAGGAGTGGAAGGTTAAAAGGAATCCAAACTGGAACGGGAAGCGCCAACCAGAAACAAAAGTGTGCCAACAGGAAGCAAAAATATACCAATCAGGAGCAAAGGTCCCCAACAGGATGAAGGGCACACCAGCAGGAGAAAAGAGTGATGCAGCGCAAGGCAATGAAGGATTCAGTCCAGTAAATACCATTAGGCAGGAAGTGATGTAACAGGGATATAGCAGTTGCCATCTCGGATAGGGAAGAGGAAATGTAAGGAATAGGAAAGGTTGCCGTCCTGGAAATGGTAAAACAAAGAACCTTCCTAAATCCCTCTGGGAAACAGGACTAAGGACTCGTGAAAAGAAGAAGCAACAAGATGTCACCAGAAGAATATACTGGAAACTGCAGTGAAATGTGCAAAACAAAAGTGAGTGAAAGTATGCCCCATAGAAGTACTGGAAATTGGAGGTGCAGTGTTTCAACTGTGTATTAATGAGCATTAATGGCCCCCCACGTGGTGCTGCGGTGTGCCCGACTAGACATAAGCGCCACGTAGTGTAACCGAAATGCTCAAACTGAGGGCAGCCGTGAAGCGCCGCAGAGCCCTGAAAAGAAGGAGGTGCCGCAGGGGGGCATCGCAGGCTGCACCACAGCCCGCAATGACAAAGCGGGCTGCGCCACAGGCTGAGTATTGGCCTGCAGTGCAACAGCCTGCCTTGTAACAAATAGAACATGTATCTATTGTTATGCTGCTAATTATTGTTATACAAGAAGAGGTATTAATATAAATACTGGAAGTATGGATGGGAGAATTTATTTTACATTACACATTGGTTATTAGTGTGTACAACCTACATTTAAATTAAGAAGAAGGTACACAAGTCTTCAGATTGGACGGAAATTACCATTATACTGGTGAAGGTATTGGTCTAATGGCATAACTTAGGTGTGAGAAGAAGACAAGTGTTCCCGATTCATGGTTTCTCCACTTCATTTTGAGGTGTAGATCTACTGTGTTTCTGACGTAGGATTCATGGCCTGCTTCAGCATTAGGAACAATAGTCAGCATCCCTCCAACTGCAGGTGAGAGTGGAATTAGAGGGTGTGCATTATTTTGGGAAGGGGTTGCCTCTATCATCAATACCAAGTAAACAAAAAAAGTGATGAATGGAATGCTTAAATTAATCTCATCCACTGGTAATTACTCAGGCCGAATCCCAATCCATCTTTATTTTGCACACCATGTCGCGTCATTCTGGACCCCTCCATAATGCAAGTCAGGCTTGAACCTGCTCCAATCAGGAACACTCCAGCCCAGACTGCCAAGCCAGGTCCTCCCTAAGGCAGAATCCAAGCAACCCAGGACCAGTTTTGCACTTGTTATGGACTCATCAGCTGGGTTCCAGTGACAGTGTGCAAGGGACACACATCTGAGCATACCCATTCTACTTAGGGCAACACACTGAAGTATTCAAAACACACACTAATGTATACAAAAAAAGTGATGGATGGAATGCTTCATCAGTTTGTTTATGATTTGAATGAGCTTTGTTTATGATTGGGGTCAGCATGTGCACCATAGCGGCCTGGCCTGAAAAATATTTACATCACCGCTGTGCTGAGCTAAAATTCCAAGCATGCCAGGGCACTGTTCAAAGACAATCCCCCTCTTTGAGGGTTTACCTTTAAACAAATAAAATAAAAAAATAACCATCAATCTATGTTGCCTATGTAGCATGGTAAGCCATTATTTAATCCTTTTTTGGCAGTACTGCCGGCAAAGGAATCTTAGAGGGCGAGAGAAGGTAGTCTATGTTAGGTGCGGAAGTACAATTTGCAGTGACTTTCAACACCGCGGACATAAGATACTCAACCTACCCAGTGAAAAACGAGGTGGTCATGCTCTGATTCAAAGTTTGGAATGTGGAAATCCTCAATTTTTCAAGAGCTTGCACTGCTGTGTCAATATCCAGGTGAGGAGAATCTGGGATGCATAGTGGAGGAGTCTTGGGAGTTAAGTCAGGCCCAGGACTTGCCCCTATGGGTGACGCACCCCAGTGACAGCTCCTCTGCTATGGCGTAAGAGTGTTGCCTCACTGCTTTCAAAGAATGTAAGAAGAGGAAACATAACATGGTGATACCTTTCTGATATTCTCATGCTATGTTTGCTTTGTAGGTGGGTGGGGCTGCTCTACTGACGTAGCAGGGCAGGGGCGTAAAGGTATGCCCACTCAAGTGTGCAGTGATTGTTTTGTTGGCCCTCTCAGGCCGCCCAAAGCAGTCATGCGCACTTCCCTAATCGCTATGCAGGCTGCATTACAGCCTGCATGGAGAACATGCCCACCCCTTTAGCCCCTGACTGAACACCTTGTCACCACACTCAAGAATAATCACTACTCCGCATTGCAGCTTAGGGGAGGGAGCCTAGCTGTCTGCTTCCTGTTCCTGGAAGCAGACTCAGGACAGCATAAGCACAGAAGATGTGGGGCCGGGCCACCAGGTAAGATTAAAAATATATATATATATATTTACAACTCCCACTCCCCCCGCATCCCCATTCCCTCCAGTGTCCTTTTTCGCATTTCCGCCTCCCAGCTATCAAGTCCCTCCTGCAGCACTACTTAATGGTGGCCACTGTGCATCCAGGCACAGCAGGCATACCTCTGGTGCACCAAAGGCAAGCCTGTCTGCGTCAGTCTGCCCCTAGACTGCACCCAGCACTAAGGACCCTTCCTCTCGGACACTCTAAATTCCATAGTTCCAGCACCCTCCTCGCCATCAGCCTTGGACGCCACTCCGCCAGACAGCCTACCATCTAAAATCACTGTAGAATTCCCTGGCACCCTGCGCCTGCCAGAACTACAAACGCACCTTCTGCCACATCAGCACACCAGTGTCTCCTGCCGCCCAGCGGACCAACAGCACAGCCAACCAGCTCAACTGCATTCTCCTCAATCTGCGGTCCCTCCACAAACACGTAACAGAAATCTGGGACCTCCTCGACACCACCTCTTCAGACATCACCTCTTCAGACATCACCTTATTCATGGAAACCTGAACCAACCTCTGTTCCGGACATTGCCATCACCATCCATGACTGTTACTAATTCACCCACATAGACCACGCAGAGTGCCCAGGAGGAGGCATTATCATTGTCTAAAAAAGCACACTCCGACTGACCATGCACTCTAACTGTAATACCTCCACTTCCAGATACGGACCAACCCCAACCCCACCCCCATGGCATCCTCCTCTACAGGCCCCTCGGCCCATGAACCCCCATTCACAAATTCCATTGTAGACCTCATCACACCCCAGGCCCTCCTCTCCACTTACTGCATCCAACTCGGACACCTCAACTTCCACCTGGACATCCCCAGTGACCACGACCGCAACACCACCACCCTGCTGGACACCCTCGCAAACCTCGGACTCAAGCAGCTGGTGACAACCCCCACCCACCACGCCAGACACACACTCGACCCCGTCTTCTCATCCAGCAAGGACATCACCTTCAGCCACGCCACCGGACTCCACTGGACGGACCACAGCTGCATCTACTTCAGCTTCAGAAGGACCACAATCCACCACCACCAGCAACAGGTTGCACGCAGAAGCTGGAACAAGATCACAGCCGACCAGCTTACAACTTCCCTGAGCAAGAACCCACCCACCAGCGCAACGAACCCCAGCGAAGCGGCCACCAACCTCACGAAGTGGATCAGCGACTGCGCAGACGACCTCGTTCCTCTGAGGACCCCGCCTAGCAGACCCGGCAGCAAGAAAGCCCCATGGTTCACCGACGAACTCAAGAGCTCCAAGAAGAACTGCAGAGCCCTCAAGAAAGCCTGGCGCAAAGACCCAACACCGGACAACATGACTGCCCTCAAGCTCGCCACCCGAAAACACCACCAACTGATCCACGCCACCAAGAAAACTGCATTCAAGGAACGATTGGACAACAACGCACACAACAGCAAGGAACTCTTCAACATCGTTAAAGAGCTCTCCAACCTCAACGCCGGAAACAACGACATCACCCCTTCGCAAGACCTCTGCAACTCCCTCGCCTCCTACTTCCACAACAAGATCGCGGACATACACAACAGCTTCAACACTCAACCGACGCACACCACGACCGAACCAGCGCCCCCCACCACCCCCCGCCGCGCCTGGACCCCGATCAGCACCGAAGACACCGTCCCCACGATGAACTCCATCCACTCCGTATCTCCGACCGACCTCTGCCCTCACCACGTCTTCAACAAGGCCGACACTGTCATCGCACCCTACCTGCGGGACATCATCAACACCTCCTGCAACACCTCTACCTTCCCGGAGAGCTGGAAGCACGCCGAACTCAGCGCTCTACTTAAGAAACCATCAGCCGACCCCAACGACCTCAAGAACTACCGCCCCATCTCGCTGCTCCCGTTTCCTGCAAAAGTCACCGAGAAGACCGCCAACAAGCAGCTGGCCGCCTTCCTCGAGACAAATGGATTCCTCGACCTCTCGCAGTCTGGCTTCCGGGCCAACCACAGCACCGAGACCGCCCTGATCGCAGCCACCGATGACATCCGAACCCTGCTCGACAACGGAGAAACAGCGGCCCTCATCCTCCTAGACCTCTCTGCGGCCTTCGACACTGTCTGCCACCATACCCTAGTACAGCGCCTCAGCAAAGTCGGAATCCAGGAGAAGGCACTGGAGTGGATCATCTCCTTCTTTGCCGGAAGGACACAGAGAGTCCGCCTCCCCCCGTTCAGATCAGAAGCCACAAAGTCATCTGCGGCATTCCTCAAGGCTCCTCACTCAGCCCTACCATCTTCAACGTCTACATGAGCCCCCTCGCAGCCATCGCACACCAGCACAACCTCAACATCATCTCCTACGCCGACGACACCCAGCTGATCCTCTCCCTCACCAACGACCCCGCCACCGCCAGAGCCAACCTACACGAAGGGATGAAAGAGGTAGCCGAATGGATGAAGAACAGCCGCCTGAAACTGAACTCAGACAAGACGAAAGTCCTCATTCTGGGATCTTCACCCTCTGCCTGGGACGACTCCTGGTGGCCCCCCGCCCTAGGCAGCGCACCCAAACCGACAGACCACGCACGCAACCTGGGCGTCATCCTGGACTCCTCCCTCTCCATGACCAGACAAGTCAACGCCGTCTCCTCGACGTGCTTCAACATCCTGCGCATGCTACGAAAGATCTTCCGGTGGATCCCCACTGAGACCAGGAAGACGGTCACCCAGGCCCTTGTCACCAGCCACCTGGACTACGGCAACTCCCTCTTTGCCGGAACCACCGCCAAACTCCAGAAGAGGTTCCAGCGGATCCAGAACGCCTCAGTACGACTCATCCTGGACATCCCCCGTCGCAACCACATCGCCGGACACCTGAGAGATCTGCACTGGCTCCCGGTCAACAAGAGAATCACCTTCCGTCTCCTCACCCACGCACACAAAGCCCTACACAACCAAGGCCCAGGATACCTCAACAGCCGCCTCAACTTTTACGCTCCCAAACGCCAGCTTCGATCGACCGGCCATGCCCTCGCCGCCGTCCCCCGCATCCAAAGAGCCACCACAGGGGGAAGGTCCTTCTCCTACCTTGCCGCCAAGACTTGGAACTCCCTCCTGACCCACCTCCGCCTGACCCAGGACCACCTCGCCTTCAGGAAGCAGCTCAAGACCTGGCTGTCCGAGCAGTAGAGGACCCCCCTCCCTAGCGCCTTGAGACCCTCCGGGTGAGTAGTGCGCTATATAAATGCCTTGATTGATTGATTGGTTGAGTGACGAGAACACTACCACCCTCCTGGCGAACCTCACCAACATCGTACTCAAGCAGCTAGTCACTGCACCAACCCACATAGCCAGACACATGCTCAACCCTGTCTTCTCCACCTGCGGGAACTTCCACTACAGCTACACCAGTGAACTGTCCTGGGCCGACCATCATAGTATACATCACGCCTTCACCACACCCACCATACACCACTGCCATCATCACCCCCCCATCGGCAGGTGGATCAAGGCCATCAAAGAACTTTTCAGCAACTCCCTCAGCCCCACCATTCCGCTAACACTTACAGACACCAACACCGCAGCATGCAAACTCCACCGATGGAGTTCCAACTGCGCCGACACCCTGGCAGCTCCTCCGTGTCATGGGACTGAGCCTCTGGGGGTTGCTGTCCGCTGGGGAAGGTGACAGCAGACGCTCTGAATGTCAAACTAGACTCTGTACAAAAGTACTGCATCAGGTAGGATGTATGCAGGGTGGGCGATCCCATGCAACAAAGCCTCATAGGAGTAGCGCAGTGAAATGTATAAGATGTGACAGTTCTGCGTCAAAACCTTATGCCTGCCTCATGGCGGGAGTAAGGGAGACGCAGTGCCATCGGAATAGACCTGCCCCAGGCATAGCTAGAGTTGCGACATGCTTGCAAAAAAATTCCAGCAATGTGTGAGCATGGGTTTAGATATAAAAAGTGAATGTAATCATTTCAGAAAGTGTTCCTGACACGCTAAAGACTGCCTTTGGAGGCCAAGCTCTAATTGAATTTGCACCTGACTAATATTCTTCAGATTCCTAAAAACTGATTTTACAGCCTTAATTTGCAGCAGATCAAATTAATTAGGCATCATTCCCCCAATAGATTACTGAGCCATACGTTAAAGCTGGAATTAATTTAGCAAACATCATTTTCTCAAGGTGATCATGACCAGAACACACCAATTTGTCTCAAAGAAACTTAAAAGCAAAGATGGAAGTTTTGGCTCTTATTAGAATAAAATGGCCTGTGAAAAATATCTTATTGTCATACAAAATGCCAAGGTACGTGTAGCTCCTAACTAATTCAGTTAGTTTCCCTCTTGAATACCAGTGCAATAATTTAGTTTGAGATGCACTGATAGACTTGATTTAAGAAAAAATGATATTGAGAATGAGGAGGTGCAGTGATATGTATTCACCATGGGTATTGATTAAGAGCTGCAGTCCTATGGGTGTTTCATTAAGTAGAATATTATCATCATATTGTGAGTATTTTCTAGGACTTTTTGCTATCTTAGGAGAATGTGAATTTATTGTTTCTTGATGCTGATTCAGATCCGCCATGAAGAGATTAAATAAACATGGGGCAAGTGCACACCCTTGTTTTGACCCATTTGATGTTTCAATTCTCAGTGTCAGACAGGTTCCATCACCCAGCTTGATGTAGAACCAGGTGTTCATATAAAGGAAGATAATGAGGTCTAATCGTTTCGGTGGCATGCCTCAGGAAGATAACTTTTTCCATAACAAGGTCTGAGGGACTGTGTTAAATGCTGCTTTTAGATCAGCAAAACAAATATACAGTTTTTGCTTCCTTAGGCTGGTTGTTCCAGCCATCAACATTAGGTCAAGCAAATTAGTAGATGTCGACTGGCCCTTCCGAAATCCAGACTGATTCATTGGAATAAGGTGCACTGTTGCTAATCAATCCTCAAGGTCCTCTAAAAGACAACAGGCAAATACATTTTCCTCAACATCAGTAAGAGCTATTAATCGCTAGTTTTCTAGAAACATCAGGATGACCACCTTTATAAAATTTGTCATTGTCATGAACCCAGAACAGTTTCTGTCAAAATAACCTCGTTATAAAGGGGGTCAGATTCACAGCCCACATTTTGGGATCTGCCCTAAAGTGTGTATGTGGGTGTGTTTCAGGATACAGAGAGACTTTTATTATGCAGAGATATGAGGGTTTAGGGATTATGAATGTCTTTATTTGTCTAACATACCATCTGCATATGAAAAATGTGTTTCAATAACCCACCTCACTAAGTTAATTTGACAACACACTTGCTGCATCTGGATCCATGTGAGCAATACTGTGGGAATCTTCAGAAAGATATATCACTGGGATGCACATACACAAAGGTCTTTTCGAGAACAACCTATGTACCTCACAAACCAAATTTTAAATTAAGATCAAGATGACTTGAAAAAGTCTCAGGCTAGCATGCCAAAAAGATGCATGTTTGCTGCATCTGGATCAATGCAAACAATAGAATGGGATCTGCAGCAAAATATATCCCTGGGATGCAATAAGGATTGGATAGTCATATCTGTGAACTGTTGAAAGTGACATTCTGAGAAATTGTCTAACCATCACTAAGGTACCCAATAACTAATCATGGAAATAAATATTTTTAATGGACGGCATTAAATGAAAGTCTATTGTATCTACTATAGTTTGGTTGTATTTATTGGGTAATAAAAGTCCAACTCCAACTATAGTTCACAATTATTGAGCTTCACCAAGGTCTACGAGCAACATCTTAAAAGACATAATAAACTCATAATAATCACAACCCATAATATAAAATCACCATCATCAAAAATTCAAGAATAAGCTGATAAAAACCCTTTATCAAAAAATTATTAAAAGACATTGAAGAAATGTTTACACTTTAAAACAAGTAAATTAATTTTGGGGGATTCTTTAAGAGTTCCATTATATCCTGATGTGTGTCCAAATGTTAAATCTTTTTCAGCTGTTGTAAGTATTTGGCATGACTGGCCAGTTTTTACCGACTGGATTATGCAGACGGTAAATAGTTTTTCTTTGCCTTTGTGTCTCAGGTGCTGCAAGGAATCCCCTTCTAAACCCTGGTTCTTGTCTGATCAAAAATTACCTAAGCAGCAATGTAAAAAGCTGGAATGCTGCTGGCATAAGGACTATTGCCCTTCGGCGAAGAAGACTGTCAACCCAGAGGTCAATGCACTTATCAATCTTTCCTTTCAAAAGGTGCTTGTCTCAGCAGAGTGGAAACAGGCAAAGATCCTGCCGCTGCTAAAAAAAACATCATTGGATCCTTGGGACCCGAGGAGCTACCAACCTATCTCTCTGCTCCCTTGTGTGTCAAAAATCTGTGAGAAGGCATTTAACAAACAGCTTACTGATTTGTTGAAGGCGCAAGCTTACTCCATCCGGCACAATCTGGTTTTAGAGCTGCCTACAGCACTGAGACTGCTTTAGTTGAAGTCTTCGAAGCTATTCAGGACTGTTTAGACTCTCGTGGAAGTGTGTATCCTTATAATGCTGGACCTGTTGTCAGCATTTGATACTGTCCCCCATTTGCTGCTTCGTGGCCCTGCTGGCAGACATAGGTATCTCAGGGGAGGCTTGAAGGTGGTTGCAACCCTTCTTGGAGGGACGTTCGCAACAGGTCTGGCTCCCGCCATTTTCATCTTTGCCTCAATCAGTGACCACGAGAGTGCCACAGGGGTTCTCTTTGAGTCACCTGCTCTTTAATATCTATGTCACTCCTCTGGTCCAGTTAGCGGAAGATAAGGGAGCTAAGATTGTGGCATATGCCGACAATACCCAACTTCTGTTTACTTGGGGTAAATCAGATTTCTCGACTCTGGAGGCAAAAGAGTGCCTGACAGCTGTTTTTCAGTGGCACTCTTCTGCTCCGCTCAAATGCAACAAGGATAAGTCGGAAACCCTTCTTTATGGGAATTTTCCTCCCCGGTTCAGAGGATCTCTTTGGCCGTCTGAGTATCCTCTGCCATCCTTCTCTGGCCAACCAGCTAAGAATTTGGGTGTTTGGTTCGATGAGCAGTTGTCCTTCTCGACCCAAATAAAAAAAATGGCGGGGGCTGCTTTGGGATATTAAAGTCCCTTAAGAAATTCCATCCGCTACTTCCTAGGACAGCGAAGGAAACAGTGACCCGGGCACTAATCCTGTTCCGCATTGACTACGCCAATGCATTGTACATTGGCCTCCCCTGCAGGTGGTTCAGAATGTGGCAGCTAGGCTTGTGTTCAATATTGCCATCAAAAACAGTGTTAAGCCACGTCTGCATATGTTGCACTGGCTGCCTGTCATTAAACGTGTAAAGTTCAAGGCCTTAGTTATCACGCACTGTGCACTTAATGCTGGGGGGCCTGAATATCCTAGGAAGTGCTTTGCATTTTACACGTCTGCCAGACACCTGGGGTCGGCATCACAGCTTCTTTCACAGATACCCCATGCACGCCTGCAAAGAATGGGGGGCAGGTCTCTTGCCTTTAGGGCAGCTACAGTCTGGAACTCGCTGCCTTATTCTTTGCGTAGCTTTCAGGATCAGGGGCAATTTAATAAACAGCTCAAACATTTCCTGTTCTAATTAAGCTTTTATTCTCTGCACCGTAGGGCTCACGCCGGGACACTCCTTGGAGTAGCGGTGTGCATTATAAACTTCAGTAACATAACATAGCATAAGTATAAAAAAGTGGTATATGATTTTAGAGAATCAAAGTGAGATTCAATCAGGGTGTCTCTAATGCATAAGATAATGTAGGTGGAATTTTTGTTTTATAAATTTGTATTAGGTGATAAAAATGTCTTCTACCCATAAAACAGTAAAAGATCTGTGAAGAATTTACATGAGCAAGTGCTTTGTTACATACATTTGTTATATGCACCTCGTCCTTTATATTTTCACAAAAGATTTTATCAAGATATGTATATCCATTTACCTTCTATGATTTTTCATTTCCCATGTTCCAGCTATATTTTGGGGCTTTTTCTTACCCGTAAAATCTATAATTCAAGTTTTTGCTGTATTCACTTCAATGAATAAATCAATCAAATAAGCTTTATTAAAATTTTAAAATACCCACAAGAGCACACCATTAAAAGACTTGCAATATATACCATGCCATACCTGATGTTTCTCTAAGAAAACCATATAAAGCATATAAATAAATTCTTAAAAAATTAACTGTTCATAGGACAAAACTTGGAAAATACTCATTAAAACACTTTATTAAACTTTTTCCAAGATCACCATACAGTTGTGCCGTAACATTTGTATGCCTAGCAAACTATAGTATATAATTTGATGGACTAAGCTTTGAATATTTGGACAAACTTTGTTTGAAAACAAACCTGATGAGTTGTTAAAACTGAATTTTTTTTACTGTGACAAAAAGCAGATTAAAAAAAAGAACTTACACTCTTTAAGTTGCCTTTATTGGTTTTCAATTATAACAGACAGACAACAATAGCAAGCCGTTAGACATCACATCTATTCAATTCAATATATTTATTTAGAATTTGATCTCCAATGAAGTCCACATAAAATATATACACAAATATTACAAAATAAGCATATTAAGATGCAATCTCAAGGTATGTCCACAGTAGATGGGGTAGAGTAAAAAGACAGGCAATATAGTAAAATTCCAGTGTTCAGTTCAGAAATTCATTGACAAACAGAATTTAAAACTATATGGCAACAGCAGTTTAAGATTCAAGTTAGTCAATCATAGAAGTATCCTTCATAGCCAGTTCTGAGTTCTCCCTTACGCAGCAAAGTAAAATGTCTACAAGCAGAAAAATGTAAACAATGGCTCCAAATGAGCAAAAGTGTAGGTAAGAATATTCATCATTATGTCACAAAACAATTTACAATACCATAGCTAAATTCTTTACTGCAACAAATAGATCAAGTTAAATACATATGCAATTTGTAAATATTGACATGCTATGTAATAGCAGCTTCATAATAAATCCAATTTTAAATAAAGTGCTTTACGTTGCAGCAGAAGATTATAAACAGAAAAAGATTGTAAGGAAGAAACTAACACATTTATAGCTAACAATTCATTTTCCTTTAGCAATAATGATTAGCAGCAAAATATATCCCGATTTCCGTGCAAAGAGCATATGAGTAGAAGCAGTAACATGGGGCAATATTAAAATCCTGTGCAATTTGAGCTTCATAGTGAGTCCAAATTGTGGTTTAAAGTGTATCATGTAGCAGCGGAAGGTTATAAACCAAAAGTAAATTCTACGGAATAAACTAACACATTTATAACTAACAATTCATTTTCCCTTAGCAACAGTGGTTAAAAACAAGATAAATTCCGGATTTTTCACAAAGAGCAGTTAAATAACAGCATCAAAATGTGCAAGATACAATCCATAAAGTACTAAACTCCATTAACCTTAAAAAGTGCAAAGGCCCTGAACTTAAAAACGTAATTGTGAAGAGGGCCATATATCATGTGATCAGTAAGTCTAATCAAAATAATCCCAAGATACCAAAGAGACCGAGAGATAATGGGTATCAAATGAATTGATGATAAATCATGCCATGAGTCCTCCTCTAAATACATACAATTAAATTAGAAATGTACAACTAAGTGAGGGACCTACTTAAGTAGGATATAATGAAGACTAAAATATATTCATAAACTCCTTCAAAAAAATTAACAATTTTGTACACACTATTTCATTCTTTGGATGGAAAAGAAATTAATGGGCTGTTACATTTTTAATGCAGTTTTGTATAAACATTGGTCGAAGCCAATGATGACGAAACAGTGACAAAGCTGGGCAAACTAACAGAATATGATTAAGATTCTGAATGATCAGCTTACATATGTTACAGTTTTTTTCAATTTTCATAGAGGGAGACAAATTTGCTGTTAAATCATTTAATGGCAAAAGATTCATGCGGCATAAAGCAAGCCAACTTCAAATACCATGATCTAAATTCCAATATAGGTATCTCTGGGGAATCTCAGGGTATTTGACATGGCTATTACCCTCAGTCTTTCTTTTGATCTGCAATACTTGACATCTCTCTGTTAATTAACCATACAACCGTGATTTTTAAAAAAGATTTAAATTCTAAAAGCTGGAGTGAAATCACTGACTCCTATTGTGCACTGAAGTAATTCACTGCCAAGGTGAAGTCATTTTAAAAGGAATATTTACATGTGGTTCCTCCAAAAAATTCTTGACACATGAAATCCCTTAATGTATATAACTCACTATTCTTCAACTGGTATCTCCAACTTAATGTCCTGGCTAAACCTTGAATAAATGAACTTATCAAACCAAATTCCAATCTGATAGCAGAAATTGGGAAAAGACTATTAAAATTTCATAATTTGCATAAAATCTGGTCTTCAATCTTATCTCAGATACTCCAGTCCTTTACTGGGATAGATTAAATAGTATATAGCAAAGTGGAAGGAATTTCTTTTAAAAACTGTGAGCAAATGTAAACAAATTCTTCGACCCATTGCCCTATAAAATATGCTTAAGTCATTTGCATGTATTGTCGCCTTACAAGAACTATGTTCAATATGTGACTTATTCTTTAAGTTGCTCGTAATTACTTTCCCTAGGTAGAGAGAAGAATCTACCATACCCAACTAACACAAAAGCAGACAAGAGTTGCACTAAGGTACTGGAGGAATATCAAGACAAGTCTATAAGTAATAAAACCCAAACTTCTCAGAATAGGAATTTACAAAGAATTTAAAATGTGCTTTTGTGCAAAATAATGCAGACTGTTCAGACTGACCTGAAGACCAATGGGAGTATGATCAATCCAAACTATATTGTCAGATCATAAAAGAGTGAGCAAGCTTTTAGACACATTTTAGGGGGGTTATTTTTCTCTTCATGCAAATAAACGGGAAATCTGAGAGGTGCAAAGAAAATATTGGGGTGCCAGCATTCAAACCTGCTTCAAAACATTTGGTGTGGGGATAGAATTAGAAAGGCCTTGAGCTCACCCCAACAGCATTTTATACCAAGCAGAGGAATGCAGAGAGACCAACAGGCGCAATAAACCACTCAGTATCCCTAGGGCAGATAATTTCTGCTCTAAAGTCAGTCTGTGATCAGAATCAAATGCAGTAGAAAAGTAAATAAAACCTGTATAATAATATGACGTATTTCTTACCACATACTTATCTAATAAAAATGGTAAAACTTCTATATTGTCAATAACCAACCGGTTTGCTCTAAAACCAGACTATTCAGAGGGAATAATGTTTGCTTCCTGCACCCAATTCTGCATGTTATAAGATGATAATTGCAAACAACTTGCCAACTGCATCAAGCAACAAGATCGGCTGATTATTCCCTGCAACAAATTAATTCCTTTTGTATGTTTAGGGATAATGACACTCCCCCTCCAGGAATCTGGCAAATAAGCAGTAGAATAGCAACATTTAAATAAAGGGAGAAGACAAATATGCTCCCGATGGCAGATATTGTGTTCAGACATGGGCTAAAACTGGTATCATATCATATGCCGATGACACACAGTTGATTGTTACCCTGGAGCAAAAGGAGGCAGGAACGGCATCTGATTTTAAGGTCTGCTTGGGGGAGCTTGCTAACTGGATGAAGCTCAGCTGCCTGCAGCTGAATGCGGGAAAGAAGGAAGTGATGGTAGTTGGCAAGCAGCCCTCTTTATGGTCACATTTGTCATGGCCGGAGGAGCTGGGAGCTATTCCGACCCCTAAGGCTAAGGTCAAGAATCTGGGACTATGGTTTGCTGCATCTGAATGCGGGAAAGAAGGAAGTGATGGTAGTTGGCAAGCAGCCCTCTTTCTGGTCACATTTGTGGTGGTCGGAGGAGCTGGAAGTATGGTTCGATGACACCCTCTCCTATTCATAGCAGACATCAGCTGTGGCTGGAGCCTGCTTTAGCATTCTTTAAATGCTGCGAAAAATCCTGGACTTTCTCCAAATAGATGCCAAACGAACCATTGTACAGGCCCTTTCTACGTCCCTTCTAGATTACAGCAACATCCCGTACTTGGGGGTGACCTCAAGAAATCTGAATACCTTGCAGAAGGTTCAGAATGCTGCAGCTCGGTTAATTCTGAATATACCTAGGCGGGCCTCAGTGAGGGAGGCCTTGAGGTAATTACAATGGTTCCCCAAACAATTGATGTTGTTTCCAAATGTAGTTATTCATTGCTTTGGATAGATCCAGAGCAGGTCTTGTTGCTTAGTCTTTACTGCTCTTCTGTGCTGTTTCCTTATCACCTGAAATACTTTAGTAACTTTTGACATTCTATGATGGGAAATGTATGTTGTTTCCAAATTAAGTTATTCATTGCTTTACATAGCTTCTTTTCCATAACATTCTTAGATGATCTTTCAATTTGTCACATATTTTCCTCCTCTTTTTTAAATCAGTTAATTGTTTCAACCATTAGACCCTCATACTATGAACCCAGGTAGTTTATCTGTAGACTACTAAGGAAAGCTGTAACCTTTTTATTAAACATAGCCACATTGGGGGGATTCCAATGTCATTTAACTCTTCCTGCATGAAGCTCTGCCGTCACAGAATTGGTTCACAGTGACTAGACCTTTGCACTTTCAGGGGTTGATTTGAGCTTAGAACAAATAATTCACATGATCACTGTATTTAGTTTCTACCACTGAGAAATATGCTACTAAGTGAAATGTTGCATAGGAGGTTATTGTATAGTCAATAATGGGGGATCAAAGAAAGCTCACTCTACTCACCTTTGCAGGAATGTCAATTTTTTCCAACAAATCAAATGGGCTATACCCAAGAAGCTTAACTCTTCCAGAAGGTAAACATCCCTTCAGTCGCTCATACTTTGATTTGGAAATATAGCCTCTGATATTCTCCAACCTTCCTTTAGCTCAGTGTTCTCCAAAGTTGGTCCTGGAGGATCAGATTCATGCGAGATTTTAATCATGTCCCCATTTAGATAAATGTAGTTATCTTAAAAATCTGGCATTGATTTGGCCCACCAGGACTGACATTGGAGAACCCTACTCTAGTTGATTGAGCTCCAGCAAGGTGTTCAAGGTTTTTGCATTGAAATCATCAGCAGTCTGGTTCTCAGGGATTTTGTCATTACCTCTTATTTCCTTTATGTTCCCTTCAACGTCCTCTAAAATGCCATCATAGAAGCACCCTGGAGGCACATGAACCTAACATATTAGAAGAGAATTACGTCAGGGAGGTAGCATGTGTGCCAATTTCTATAGGTATTGTTTGAAATTTCCAATCAAACTTTGTTGAACGTAACCTAGCTAGACCCCCCATCTAGTGCATAGGTATAAGAACAAATTCTGAACCATTTGTATAAATATTATTTCAGGGTCAAACAGCATTTTAAATACAATAGCTGGACTCAACCATCATGACAGTCTAACCTTCTCTGAACAATAGTAAAAATCTTCTTTAAAATATATAATGTTTATTTATTTTTTTTAATTTGAGAAACTGCTGTCCTACTACAGCAAGTTAGTTTAAATTCTATTATCAGTTTGCAAACCTTGCAGGCACTTTGCTTTAACTTACATCTAGACAATAAGTCATCTTTCATTGGTATATAGACTATTTCCTCTATCACAACCCAAGATTTAAGTGACAATGCAGATGTTATCATGCTTTAAATTTTAACCACCCCTAAATCCAATTACAGTAATTCATTTGAAGTACCCTTTCTTAGTGTAAGAAATGGATTCTAGAGTGCCTCTTCATATGTTATAAACGTAAGCATCTCAGTGTAATCTAGAATATCGAAACCTAAAGAAACAAGGAAAGGATATTAACTTTTTAGTCTTTCCTTAGCGTTTGAGCCTTTTTCAAACCAATTCTCACTGAACAATTCAAAGCTATGCCATAATCGAGTGTCTGATTACTCTGTTGTAATTTATGAGGGGCACGCTTTACACTCTGTGATATGCAGTCACTTTGTAGCAGAACACAACTACACTCTACACAGGAGCTTTTCTAAATAACAAACATGCATATGTACCTTTTGTTCACTTGGAAACAATCACCTTGATTTCAGTAATTTGCTCTCAATCTGCCCTTAAAAAAACCCATAGAGTAAAATACTAAAACATTTTACAATGCTGCTGCTACATTGAAAAGTCCTTAAAAAATATTGAAGATAATTGAATCTATTTTACGCTATTTCCAATGTCTAATATAAAATAAATGATAAAAAAAATCAACAGTAAATTTGTCCATGTATGTAGTGTACACAACACAAAGGGCTAACCTATGTAGCACAGGTTCAGACCTTTGTCAGTACCTTGTTTATCAAAGATAGTGTGGCAAAGCACCTTTCATCATTTCAGGATGTGATCTGTACAACTCTCAACAATGCAAACTTTAGTTAGGTGGTTATACTATGTGAAAATTCCGGCTTTTTTGTTAGGAGAAATGAATGAAGAACTTTTGTATGGTCCTGTGGTAGAGGTAGAAAAGGTTTGAGTTGATGTGCAATGTTGTTTCTTTTGTCCAGAACAGGACTCTACGGAAAATGAAGAGTTGATAACAAGAGGAATTACAGGACACATCTATATATATATATCTTCACTGAAAAAAAACAAAGGTTACAGGGACATTATAGTTAGGCTGACGTTTCACTCATACGAAACCAGTTAAATTCAGCAGCTATAGTTACTTGAGCTAACTATTCCTTATGCCCCTGCAGTGCACTGCTTATGACCTCACATATTACAGCTTTCATCACGTGGTCAGAGACATCACTGATGACAACGCAAATAACATCACTGATGGCATTAAGTGAGTGTAAGTGTTTTAAGAGTTTATGGGTGTTAAACATATATACTAACCTACAACAAAAATAAAATTAGTATGCTAGGTGTACTACTACTAAGCGATACAAATTCTAACATATTATGTGAGTGACTGTGTGTATTCTTGTGTGTATGGTGTGCAAGTGGCTATGTAGGAGTATAAGTGGGTGTATAAGTAGCTGTGTGGGTGAGTGAGATGTTACATGAGTGGCGGTATTGATGAGTGAGTGGGTATGTCAGTAACTGTATGGGTGAGTACGTGGTGGTATGATTGGCTCTATGGGTGGGTCAGTGGTGAGTTATAACTGTATGGGTGAGTGAATGGGTATCTGAATGGCTGTATGAGTAAGTGACATAGTGTGTATGTGGCTTTATGGGTGAGTGAGTGGCTGGGTTGGTGTTTGGTTAGGTTAGTGGGTCTGTGAGTGGCTATATTAGAGGGCAAGTGTCTGTGGGAATGGCTTTATGGATGAGTGAGCGGATGTGTGAGCACTTGTAGGGATATGTGAATGGGTATGTAAGTAGTTGTTTTGGTGTGTGAGTGCTTGTATAGGTGAGTGAGTGGCTCTGTTAAGAGGATGTGTGGGTGTGTTAGTAGTTGTAGAGGGTGAAAAGGTATGTTTGTGAATAGCTATATGGGTGATTGTGTGGCTGTGTGGGTGAGTGACTGGTTGTATGAGTGGCTATATGGGTGAGTGAGTGATTTTGTGAGTGAGTTTATGAGTGAGTGAGTGTGTATGAGTGACTCTATGGAAGAGTGAATGGATGTTTGAGTACTGATATGAGTCAGTGAATGGGTTTGCAAGTGATTGTGCGGGTGTGTGAGTGGTTGTATGAGAGGGTATATGAAAGGTTGCATGGGGTGTGCTTGGATGTGTGAGTGGTTCTGTGAATGATATCATCAGTGATGTCATTGGAGCTGTCATCAGTGATGTCACTGACCATGTCATAAGTGATGTAAAATTTGAGGTCATAAGCAGTGCATAGTATTGACCCAAGTCATACTTAGCTCAGTTAACTATAACTGCTGAATTTCACTTGCATTTATGAGTGAAATCTAAACCTAACTATAACATCCCTGTAAGCTTTGTTTTTTTCAGTGATGTTCTAAGGTTTTAAATTCTATTTCCTCTCTGTAACTTCCCTGTAACCTTTGACTTTTCTAAATCGAATTTCTAAGGTTTTTCAAAATATATTTGCTAACTATAATGTCCCTCTAACCGTTGGTTATTTAAGTAAATTTCCATGGTTTTATAAATAGTAGTCATGTTTGCAGAGCAGTGGAAGATAGGGGCTGGCCTCTGACCAGCTCTCAGGAAACTTGCTTTATAGGACTTCCTACGGTAATAGGAGGGGTTCTTGGCCCCAGGAAGTATCAGTAGCCAACGGGAATTCATCCCCAAGCTAGTTATTTGCCAGGAGCTGTATTTGCAGAGTGGTGGAGAAAGGGGTTGGACATCCAACAACCTCTCACCAATCCAGCTTTGTGGGACGTACTGGAGGTAACTTGAGAGGTGGTTGGCCCCCCTGGACCATCAGAAGTAAGGTGGACTTCATCCCCAACCAGTAGTCCACCAGGAGACATATTTGCAGAGTGGTGTAGAAAGGGAACGTGGCCTCCAAAGACCTCTCAGCAATCTCACTGTGTGGGACCTGTAGGAGGTTACAGAACTGCCCTCAATGACCCTCGGCATCCGAGGGGACATCATCACCCAACCAGTAGTGCGCCAGCAGGTGCATTTGCAGAGTGGTTGAGAAAAGGGGCGGACCGCGATCACCTCTAAGCAAGCCCCCTGTGTGGCACTTGTTAAAGGTAACAGATGGGGTTTTTGGCCCCCAAGAACACCCTAAAGACAAAGGGCTTCATCTCTCAGCCAGGTGTGTGCCAGAGGTGTGTTTGCGGAGTGCTGCTGAAAGGGGGCCAAGCCTATTGTGGGTTCCCTGGTACCACCCAGGTCACATACTCACCACTGATGGGGACTGCATGGGAAGCCTGAAGACCCTTGTGGTTCCTGCTGTACATGCAGGTATCTCTCTGTGAAAGCAATTTTTCTCTGCCTACACCAAGCAAGAGCATTCTTAATGCTCCTGCTTGATGGAAGCAGAGCACAGTTTGCTATGGCTTGGTGGGAGAGGTAAAGCTCCTATCAAGTCATAGCAAACAGCTATGTCCTGGGGTGTCCCAGGACAAAGGAGGAGACAGCTCTGAGGGTGGTGGTCCCCAGGGCCATCTATGGCTCCAGGAGGGTTGCCTCTCTTTTCTTTGATATTGCCTCAGGAAGGAGGTAATCCCCAGGTCTGCAGGGTGGTCCACACAGCCCCACATTCTTTTCTGTAAAATCCCCAAGGAGGTGGGTGTTCCTGGGTCTGAGGATGAAGGAGAGGCCCACACAGTTAAAAATAAATAAGTCCTGGGGATGTGGTGGTCCATGGGGCAGTGGGGAAGGCCATACGGGCCTCCCCAACATTCATTTTTAAACAAGCCTGAGGAAGTGGTGGCCCCAAGGGCAATATTAAACCCCAGGAGGGGGCTGTGTGCTCCTCTCACTTTGTAAAAAAGTGCCCCCGGGACCTATCCCACCTAGGGGTTGAAATTATTGAAGCACAGGAGTCTATGCTTTTTCTGTAATTTTCAGCAAGATTCACAGATTTTTAAAATGCTATTTTGCCCTTCAGGGTCCCTATGGGACCCCTCATAAGGCATAGTGGGTCTGCCCCTTTTTCTTTATGTAAAGATGGCTGACAACACTTTCTGGTTTGAAGAGTTGGCAGCCAACCAGCTCTCAGTACTAGATTGAAAGGGGCCACGGATCCTCCGCATCCTTAGACATACAATTGGAAATTTATTTAAATTGTACCACAACTACTGAATAGATTTACACCAATTTACCAAAAGTTTGCTTTCTGGTCCAACAACTACCTTTCTGTCAAATTTGGTGTAATTCAGTTAGGCAGTTCGGGCTGTAGTCACATCTAAAAATCCTAAGGAAATTAAATTGGGGAAACACATTTTGAGGCCACCCCCCTTTGTCTCTGTCCCCACTTGATGGCTCACCCTGACATTTTCAAAACTGCAGCTGAAGTGAGTGGCAAATTAGCTTTGCATCCTTTATGGTATATTTTTTTACCTGAATAAAGATTATTACTACTACTACTACAGCTGAACTATAACTACTTACTGGCGATCGCCAGTAGGTATAATATGGGAAACGGCCACTACTACGTGGCCATTTCCACAAAAACCTTTACCACACATGCATCACAATGCATGCGTGGTTACAACGACAGTCTATACGACGCATACCTTTACTACTAGATACGTGGTAAAGGCATGTGAGGTAAATGCAAAAAAGGGGGTTTGGGGGGTCTCCACCCAAAAATAAAAAATAAAGCGTGGGAATAAAAACGGGGGTTGGGGGCCTCCCCCCCAAAAAACGAACCTGAAGTGCCGAAGCTGAAGCAATCAGCGCCGTTAGAGAGGAAACAGAAAGGAACTTCTGCTTCCTCTTTACGACGTACGACCGACGAAACCAACGAAGATGGAGAGGAGACGAATTAAAAAGGTAAGGGGAATTTTTGTTTAAAAAAAAGATTAAGGGTTAAGGGCAGGGGTAATTATAAGGAGTGGGGGCTGGGGGTCATGTAAGGGGAGAGGTATAACCTTCAACAAGAGTATGCCCTCACCATGCACAAATGTACAACGAAAATCGTTGTAAATCTATGCGTGGTAAAGGAATATTAGTGGTAAAGGTTATGCGTGGAAAACAAATTCTATTGTAACACATGCGTGGTTAAAGGCATGCGTTGCGACGGAATTCGTTGTAACGACATAGAACCTTATAATATATATATATATACATAAAAACAAAAAGGTTACAGGGACATTATTGTTAGGCTGTCATTTCACTCGAACAAAACCAGAAAATTCAGCCATTAAAGTTAGTTGAGCTACCTATAACTCCCTCTCCCGCAATGCACTGCTTATAACCTCAGGTAAATCATAAATCGTAAATCATAAGTTCTTATATAGCGCCTTTTCACCGTAAGGTCTCAAGGCGCTTGCTTTGGGAACCCGTCCTGGCCTTTCCCTGCGGGATTACCCCTACTGGGCATCCCCAAGGTGAAGACCAGGCATCCCATCGTGGTGGGGCCGTAGTGGAGATTAAGCAAGCTATTGCCCAGAGTTGCAGAGTGTGAACCCACGATTCGAGTAGGCGCTGAGGCGAGAATTATCGAGTCGTGGACATTTTGAGCTCAAGGCCCTGCTGCATTGGGGATTGAACTCTGGTCCCGGGTCTGACCTCTGCATCATGGACTACCTCCTCTAACCGGTGAGCCACACTTCTCCACTCCACTGTATTACATCACTCATGACATGGTCAGTGACATCACTGATAACTTCACTGATGAAATCTCATATGACATTACTGATGACATCAGTGATGATATCATCCAGTGACTGTGAGTGTTTTTAAAAAGTATGTGAGTGTTGAATCTATATACAAAGATGTATTGGTGAATCAGTGGGTATATGAGTGACTGTATGGATGACTCATTGGGTGCGTGACTGACTATAAGTGATTAGGTGTCTCAGTAAATGTATGGGTGAGTGACTGGCTGAATGAATATGTGTACCTGTCTGTCAGTTGATATCTAAGTTTGTGTGTTAGTGGGTAGGTGAATGGCTATATGGGTGATTGGTTGTTTGACTATGTCTATGGTTGTCTGGGTGTCTGTGTTTGTGCGGGAGGAGGTGTGAGCCTGCCTGTATGGATGATGGAGTGGGTGAGTCAGTGGCTGTATGGGGCTGTTGCTTGTGTGAGAAGTTGTATGGGTGAGTGAGTGTCTCTATGACTGTGTTGGTGATTGAGTGCATGTTTCAGTGTGGGTGAGTACCTGAGTATGTGAAATGCGGTATACGTGAGTAATGGGGTATACGAGTGACTGTATGCATGAGCGAGTGAATGTGAGCGTGGGTATATAGATGAGTGCATGCTTCTGTCAGTGACTGAGTCAGTATGTGTTACTATTTGTATGAGTAAGTAAGTGGATGAGTGTGTAAATGTTTGGGTGAATAAGTGGCTGTATGAATGACCCTATGGGTGAGTTTCCAGCTTTGTGAGTAGTTCTATGGGTGACTCAGTCAGTGTGTGAGCACCTGTATGGCTGTATGAGTGGATATGCCAATAGCTGTATTAGTGAGTGAGTGGGCTTTTGAGTGGCATTATGGATATGTATATATATCAGTGAATCAGGTAGTGGGTATGTAAGTGCTGGTTTGGCTCTGTGAATGGGTATGTAAATGGTTGTGTAGGAGTTGCAGTGGGTATATAAAAGATTCTATAGGGGCGTGAGTGGTTGCATCAGAGATGCTGTAGATGATGTCATCACTGATGTAATCAGTGACGTTATTTGAAATGTCACCAGTGATGTCACCAGTGATGTCACTGACCATGTAATGAGTGATGTAATGAGTGATGTAATAAGTGAGGTCTTAAGCAGTGCTTTGCGGGGGCGAGAGATATAGTTAGCTCAGCTAACTATAACAGTGGAATTTCTTTGTTTTTGTACAAGTGAAATATCAGCCTAACTATAACATCACTGAAACCTTTATTATTTTACCTGAATTTCTAAGGATTTTTAAATGCTAATTTCTAACGATAATCTCCCTGAAAACTTTGTATTTTTAGTGAATTTCTAAGGTTTTTTAATTGCTAATGTCTAATTATAACGTCCCAGAAAACTGTGTTTTTTAGTGAATCCCTAAGGTTTTTTTTAATTGCTAATTTCTAACTATAACATCCCGGAAACCTGTGTTTTTTTCAGTGAATTTCTATGTTTTTTTTAACTAGTTGTCATGTTGGCAAAATGGTGGAGAAAGGGGGCTTGGCCTCCAACCCACATGCAGGAATTCTACTGTGTAGGACTTACAGGAGGTATCAGGGGGGCTTCATGGCCCCCAAGGTCCCTCGGGAGTAAAGTGGACTGCATCCCCCAACCAGTATTGCACTAGGATGCATGTTTGCAGAGTGGTGCAGAAAGGGGCGTGGCCTCTAAAGACCTCTTGGCAATCTCACTGTGTGGGACTTACTGGAGGTAACAGGAGGGGTAGTTGGTCCCAGAGGATGTCCTTGGGGGCCAAATAACCCTCCTCTTACCTCCAGTAGTCCCACACAGCCAGATTGCTGAGTTCTGATAGCAGGCCATGCACCCTTTCTCTACTAGTCTGCAAACACGCCTCCTGGCACCCTCTTGGTTGGGGATGAAGTCACCTTCGCTGCTAGAGGTCCTTATGGGTCAACTAGCCTACCTATTACCTCTAGTAAGTCACCCCCAGGCTACGTGGGGGGAGAAACCGCACCACACATTCTTTTTTGTCATTATAGCCCCAGGGAGGAGGTGACTCCAGGTCAGCGGGGGGTAGGCCCCCACATCTATTTCAATCATTGCCCAAGGATCTGTTCCACCTGGTGGCTTAAAGGAAACAAAGCACAGGAGCCTGTGCTTCATTTATTTTTTGTATGTTCAATCAGAATCATGGATCCACCCCGAACACCACCGAATATTTTTTTTAAATGTTTGTTTTGGCCCTAGGGTACTCTGTGGGACCCCCTGAGCAGGCCTCAGTGGTGAGGGTGTGTTAGAACTGGCTATTTCTGGTAGGCAAAGGCTGACACCAAAGCCAGGCAGAAACCACCATTCTAGTCAGGGCAAGGGAGTCACACACCAAGATAACCCCTGCTCACCCCCTGGTAGCTTGGCACAAGCAGTAAGGCTTAACTCGGAGGCAATGTGTGAAGCATTTGCGCCAGCACACAACAGCAACAACATCCTAGGCACACCACAAAAAGAACTCCACACAAGCTTATTATAAAAATGACTTCTGTATTGTAAACACACATCAGATAGTATCACACAAAATACATGGTGCCAACTGGCACGGGCAATATTCACAAGGGATTATGTACACAAGACAGGGCCACAAGGGCCACTGTCAGAATCAGAAATAGCACTTCTAGAATAAAGAATAATAAAGAATAAAAATCATAGTAGCACAAATTAGCAACTATGGCACACAACCAGTAACCATTGGTAACAGGAACCAGGACCTTACTAGGACCACCTGTACTAAAAGAACAACCACTTAAGTATCACACAGCACCTAGGGGTATAAACAAGAACACATTACCCATGATGCATGAAACACATTCAGAGGAGTAATAAAGGAAAACACATGATGCCTAAAAACATTCAGAGGTGTAAGACAAGGGAAACACATGATGCATAAAAACATTCAGAGGTGTAAGACAAGGGAGACACATGATGCATAAACCTACACATTCAGCGGTGTTCAGAACAAAGCACATGATGCAATAAAATACATTCAGAGGTGCAGCGCAAGAAGACACATGATGCCTAAAAACATTCAGAGGTGCCAGAACAATACAATAGCGCAAAAACACACAGTGGGCAATCACCATCCTAAACATAGCAGGTAACCACATTGCGCAAAACTCACATTAGCAATTACTATTAAAAACATAGAAATCACATTGCGCAGAAATCACATACCAGCCCCATCTAATAAAGGGACTAAAAGAGCTATGTGCCCAGAATGTCAGGGCGCGCTGCCATGCAGCGCCAGTCAGGGGTGCGCCACTGGCGCAAAACCTAAACATAGCAGGTGCCCACTAATTGCTGGGCACCTGGGAACACTCACAAGGGCCTAAACGCTGCAGCTGCCCACTAATTGCTAGGCATCTGTGAATCCAAACTTTGACAGGGTCCTCACTGACCCTTAGGCGCAAACTGCACCAACTGTGGGAGCCACACAGGCTCTTGCCCCACACTGCGGCCAACTGCTGGAGCAACACAGGCTCTGGGCACATCACACATGCCCCATGGTGCAGAACGTTGGAGCCACACAGCCTCTGAAGCACTCGTGTCCCTTGGAGCCCTCAGGCTCAGAAACAAACTGTGCCCTCAAGAGCCTCTCTGGGCTCCAAGCAAAGAAATGCGGCGTCGTTGGAGTCCCCTATTGGGGACTCTGAACTCACTATGGCCCCCAGAGCCCTCTCAGGGCTCTACAACAAGGAATGCTGCCTGGAGCCCTCGTGGCTCGAACAACACAACTGGGCCATCGTTGGAGTCCCACTTGTGGGACTCTGAAGCCACAAATGACCCCAAGAGCCTCGGGGCTCAAAGAACGAAATGGCCCTCGAGCCCTCTTAGAGCTTACAGACAAGTGGGGCCTCGCGGGGGCCTCTCAGCGCCCCCCGCCAGGAGTCAGCACCACTGGAGGGTAGGGCGGGCACCGGCAATGTGCCCCGAAGCCCTCCCCTCCTTCTGCATGCACTCACCCGCACTCTGGGCAGCGAGGGGCTCCTCTTCAGTCCCGGAGCCCCACCGGTACCTCCAGCCGCCCCTTCTCTGGGTGCGGGGCTCTCCCAGCCTCATGGGAGCCCCGCGCCATCTCTGCCGCACTTCTCCTTCTCGCCTGGCGGCTGCCATTCTTCGGCACCCGATTCGGAAAAGGGGGTGGTGATGAACAGAGTGTCTGAATTAAGCAGACCACTCTTACCCAGTCCAAAGATCAGGGCTTGATCCATCACCGTTATTTATCTCACTGCACCATCCCAGCTCAGAACCTGGCTATATGCAAATCAGTCTGTCCCTGGCCCAGTGCATCATTGGAACAGGGCAGACTAAACTACCAAGCCAATTCTTCACCAGAAAGGAGACAAGCTACCGGGGACCGGTTTCTGGCATTTCAGCCTTCTTCGGCCCGGCTTGCTTGAATCCTGATGGTGCAGTGAGAAAGGGACTCATGTCTGAGTATACCCTGCCACACCTATAGTGGCCAAAAACGATTCAGAAAAGGGGGTGGTGATGAACAGAGTGTCTGAATTAAGCAGACCACTCTTACCCAGTCCAAAGATCAGGGCTTGATCCATCACCGTTATTTATCTCACTGCACCATCCCAGCTCAGAACTTGGCTATATGCAAATCAGTCTGTCCCTGGCCCAGTGCATCATGGGAACAGGGCTGACTAAACTACCAAGCCAATTCTTCACCAGAAAGGAGACAAGCTACCGGGGACCGGTTTCTGGCATTTCAGCCTTCTTTGGCCCGGCTTGCTTGAATCCTGATGGTGCAGTGAGAAAGGGACTCGTGTCTGAGTATACCCTGCCACACCTATAGTGGCCAAAAACTATTCAGAAAAGGGGGTTACTCAGATGTGAGTCCCTTGCTCATTGCACCATCAGGATTTAAGCAAGCCGGGCCGAAGACGGCTGAAATGCCAGAAACCGGTCCCCGGAAGCTTGTTTCCTTCCCAGTATAAGAATTGGCTTGGTAGTTTGGTCTGCCCTGTTCCCATGATGCACTGGGCCAGGGTCAGACTAATTTGCATATAGCCAAGTTCTGAGCTGGGATGGTGCAGTGAGCTAAAAAACGGTGATGGATCTAGCCCTGATCTTTGGACTGGGTAAGAGTGGTCTGCTTAATTCAGACACTCTGTTCATCACCACCCCCTTTTCTGAATCGTTTTTGTCCACCATAAGCGTGGAAGGGTATACTCGGATGTGAGTCCCTTGCTCATTGCACCATCAGGATTCAAGCAAGCCGGGCCGAAGATGGCTGAAATACCAGAAACCGGTCCCCGGAAGCTTGTTTCCTTCCCAGTATAAGAATTGGCTTGGTAGTTTGGTCTGCCCTGTTCCCATGATGCACTGGGCCAGGGTCAGACTAATTTGCATATAGCCAAGTTCTGAGCTGGGATGGTGCAGTGAGCTAAAAAATGGTGATGGATCTAGCCCTGATCTTTGGACTGGGTAAGAGTGGTCTGCTTAATTCAGACACTCTGTTCATCACCACCCCCTTTTCTGAATCGTTTTTTTCCACCATAAGCGTGGAAGGGTATACTCAGATGTGAGTCCCTTGCTCATTGCACCATCAGGATTCAAACAAGCCGGGCCGAAGACGGCTGAAATGCCAGAAACAGGTCCCTGGAAGCTTGTTTCCTTCCCAGTATAAGAATTGGCTTGGTAGTTTGGTTTGCCCTGTTCCCATGATGCACTGGGCCAGGGTCAGACTAATTTGCATATAGCCTAGTTCTGAGCTGGGATGGTGCAGTGAGCTAAAAAATGGTGATGGATCTAGCCCTGATCTTTGGACTGGGTAAGAGTGGTCTGCTTAATTCACACACTCTGTTCATCACCACCCCCTTTTCCGAATCGTTTTTGTACACCATAAGCGTGGAAGGGTATACTAAGATGTGAGTCCCTTGCTCATTGCACAATCAGGATTCAAGCAAGCCGGGCCGAAGACGGCTGAAATGCCAGAAACAGGTCCCCGGAAGCTTGCTTCCTTCCCAGTATGTGGGATGTGGGATATTTGTAAAGCGCACTGTTACTCTACCCGAGTGTCCTGGCGCTGTAGACCGCTGGGGAACCCGTCCTGGTTTTCCCTGTGAGATGGTCCCTTACTGGGTATCTCCAGGGCGAAACCAGGCATCCCTGGCGTCTGTGGGGGGCCGTTGTAGAGATGAGGCAAGCTTAATGCCCAGAGTTACCGAGTGTGTTCCCAGGTTAGAGTAGGCACTGAGGCGAGAATTATCAAGTCCGTTGACCCCTGGTCCACAACCCTGCCGCGTCGGGAATTGAACCCTGGTCCCAGGCCGCTCTCTGCTTACAGGTCTGCCGCCTCTAACCAGTGAGCCACACCTCTCCACGAGTATAAGAATTGGCTTGGTAATTTGGTCTGCCCTGTTCCCATGATGCACTGGGCCAGGGACAGACTAATTTGCAAATAGCCAAGTTCTGAGCTGGGATGTTGCAGTGAGCTAAAAAACGGTGATGGATCTAGCCCTGATCTTTGGACTGAGTAAGAGTGGTCTGCTTAATTCAGACACTCTGTTCATCACCACCCCCTTTTCTGAATCGTTTTTGTCCACCATAAGTGTGGAAGGGTATACTCAGATGTGAGTCCCTTGCTCATTGCACCATCAGGATTCAAGAAAGCCGGGCCGAAGACGGCTGAAATGCCAGAAACCGGTCCCTGGAAGCTTGTTTCCTTCCCAGTATAAGAATTGGCTTGGTAGTTTGGTCTGCCCTGTTCCCATGATGCACTGGGCCAGGGTCAGACTAATTTGCATATAGCCAAGTTCTGAGCTGGGACGGTGCAGTGAGCTAAAAAACGGTGATGGATCTAGCCCTGATCTTTGGACTGGGTAAGAGTGGTCTGCCTAATTCAGACACTCTGTTCATCACCTCCCCCTTTTCTGAATCGTTTTTGTCCACCATAAGCGTGGAAGGGTATACTCAGATGTGAGTCCCTTGCTCATTGCACCATCAGGATTCAAGCAAGCTGGGCCGAAGACGGCTGAAATGCCAGAAACCGGTCCCCGGAAGCTTGTTTCCTTCCCAGTATAAGAATTGGCTTGGTAGTTTGGTCTGCCCCGTTCCCATGATGCACTGGGCCAGGTTAGACTAATTTGCATATAGCCACGTTCTGAGCTGGGATGGTGCAGTGAGCTAAAAAACGGTGATGGATCTAGCCCTGATCTTTGGACTGGGTAAGAGTGGTCTACTTAATTCAGACACTCTGTTCATCACCACCCCCTTTTCTGAATCATTCTTCGGCACCCGGGCTGCGGGGGCGGGACTTCCGGCCGGTCGCTCTAGGATTGGCCGGCCGGCCAACCACTTCCGGGTCGCTGCGGGCAGCGCCGCGGCCCCGCTTAGGCAGGCAGGCGGGGAATCACGATTCGAGGGGTGGCACCCTCGAAAAAAACAATAAAAGCGCTACAAAGTGCTTGGGGGCAAAAAGAAGGCGCTCTCCGTGCTATAAATGAAATACAGCTCTTCTTGGCCAACATAAGGTGCTGGGGGAGAGGTAAGGCGCTCCAAAGCGCTAGAGGCAACAATAAAGCAAATAAAAAGTCCTTCAGCAGTCCAGGACCTCAGCAGTCCAGGAATAAAAGAGGGAGCAGCATAGCCCCAAGCAGGAAAATCCTCCAGCGTCCAGGAAAAGTCCATCATGTGTCCAGGGGCTGGTCAGGGCCCAGGGATTCCCCTGAGCCCAAGCAGCAGCACGCCCCTGGCAGATTCAAGTTAGAAACAAGAACCAATTGGAAGGGGACACAGCCCCATCTTATACAGAGAAAAGTCTTTGAAGTCTTTGTGCAGGCAGTGTGAGAACCAGCTAGAACTGGTTATAGGGAACTCACTTCAGTGTCAGGGACAGAGGTGACAGTCGCCCAGCGGGAGGTGGAGCCAGCATTGTGGTCAGGCAGGCACAGCCCTAGTCACTCCCAGTTGCCATCTCCTCCCACTTCCCTGGCAGCAGATGCAGCCTTTCATCCACGGGCTGACTCAGACAACCTCCTGGGGCTCCCCAGCCCCTGTCACCCTCAAATCAGACAGTCAATCCACAAGTAGGCCCAGGCCTTCCTGGACCAGGCTCACCAGCCAATCACACGCCAGTCACAAATTACACAAATATACCAACTTCTAAAAGTGGCACTTTTAGACTTGACACAGTCATGCCGCATATACCATTACGCAGCATTCAATCGCACGAGTTCGCACATATCAAACTCGCCCCTGCACTCCCCCCACATCAAGAACTACCATGGGCATACATATTCCCCATTCATTCCCATGGGAGGGCAGGTCACTCACCACACATACACAGAGAGCTCAAGCACTTTACACTGTACCACAGTGAAAAAGTGCGCTGAGGCCTAAAATCACCACCACCAGGTTCCAGAAACATGCTAGGAAAAAGCAAAAAGCCTCGGGGTGAACCTGCCAAAAAGGGCCGGGTCCAACAGGGTGTTTGTACCCTGACCCCTTTTCTTGTTTTTTCACTTTTTTAACTGTTGGCGGCCAATCAGATTGCAGGCACGAGAGTGGGAGAGTTCGCCGATTCTCTGCGTCCCCAGTTGTATAGCAGAGAAATATCTTAATTTCTCAGGAACAACTGAACAGATTTATAGCATTTAACAAAAAAGGTGGTTTCTGAGCCAATAGCTACCTTTTTTGTCCAATTTGGTGTAATTCTGTTCAGTAGTTCGGAATGTAGCCGTGTCTAAAGTTTCCTAGTGAAATTAACATAGAGAAAACGCATTTAGGGACACCCCTTTTCATCAGCCACCGATTGACAAATCACCCTAAAACTTACAACACACCCGCTGACCTGATCGCCCTATTCGTTTTGAAAATTTCACAAAAATTTGACACCAAAGATATCGACAAATCAAAAAATGCTTTCTCTCTATGGAAACTAGTTCTTATCTATAACTATATATAATATATATATATATATATATATATATATACATATATATATATATATATTCATTGAAAAAAACCATAGGTTTCAGGTCATATATAGTTAGGAATTAGCATTTAAAAAACCTTTGAAATTGCACCTATATAGTTAGTTAGACTAACTAAATTTCGCGCACCCGCAATCCACTGCTGATGATGTCACATATTACATCATTCATGACATGGTCAGTGACATCACTGATGACATCACAAATGACATCAATGATGACATCACTGATGACATCATCCACATGACAATCATATTCACCTTTTCATACACTAGTAAAATCTTTCATCACTCTTTGTAAAATACAGAGTATAATATTTGAATCCATTGACACAGCAATACAAGTATTTAAAAACCCACTCATTGATTCCTAGATGTATACACACATCTAATCACTTACCTGTAGATTCACTCATACATGCTGTCAATGAACAATAGAACACTATCAAAAATACTTATACACCTATACCGACATTACACAGCAGCACACAACCTATTCACATATGAAGTTATCCTACTCACTTATGCAAACAATGGATCATACTTACATACTTACTTAGCTCCACACTTATACAAACACTACTTCGTCTATTCATTTAGATAGTAAGTCATACTTAGTGTATTATAAAATCATTATTAAAAGTATACAGTTATCCATACAGTCACTCACACAATCATTGAGTCTTATGTATACTTATTTATATACAACAACTGACACATAAGCTGCCTTTTATTTTTCTAGTTTGTTGGACATGTACCATTGAGAAATATATTTGCTCATCACCACACCCATAAAGATATTCACTCACCCAAACAACTGTTAGAACATGTAGTTTTAACTTCATATAGCTACTGAATCAACTATTCACACATATTTGGGCAGTCACACCCCCCCCCCACCGAACCACACACACATTCACTCTCCCATACAAATACTCAGTTAACTAATCAATAACTAATATAGACTTTTACATAGCTAGTAACCAACTGGAGAACCAGTTTACACAACAAATGACAAAGTGATACAGATATTCACGCAGTTTAGGCACTATCCACTGTATTTAGTGAGACACTATAACTTGTTAAAGTAAACAGTCAATTACACTGCTACTAAATCCTCCATCCAAATATTTATTTTTATATATCCACTCATTCTTCAATGCAAATTGCTATATATATATATAATGCATATTTATATAACGAAGCAAACCACATTCACTGGATGATGTCATCAGTGATGTCATCAGTGATGTCATTTGAGATGTCATCAGTGATGTCACTGACCATGTCATGAATGATGCAATATGTGACATCATCAGCAGTGGATTGCGGGTGCGCGAAATATAGTTAGTCCAACTAACTATATAGGAGCAATTTCAATGGTTTTGTATGAGTGAAATGTCCTGCTAACTATAACACCCCTAAAACTTATAGTTTTTTGAGTGAATTTCAATTGTTTTTTAAATGGTATTTCCTAACTATATAAGGCCTGAAACCTATGGTTTTTTCAGTGAATTTCAAAGGTTTTTTAAATGCTAATCCCTAACTATATAAGGCCTGAAACCTATGGTTTTTTCAGTGAATATATATATATTTCCACTGCCAATGTTCGCGCAGAAACTCCAGCCGCTTAACAGTGGCAGGCCTAGACGGGGTCGTGAATACCCAATAATCCAAACAATCATTAAACCGGTCAAAGAAACGATGTCCAGGCCACTTTCTCCTTGTCAGCGTGTTTTATTTTTCAGATGCCCAGTCACTCAACGCGTTTCGGAGGGAAACCTCCTTCCTCACGAGTACGAGTGCAGGTAAATTCACAGTGTTTATACATAATCATGTGACACACCTCATGATAGTGAGCAGTGAAAACAGACTCCTTGTGATGTGAACAATTACGGAGCTAGAAAGCAGACTGCATAATTTACAATCTCAATTCAATTCAATTTACGTCTTTATTCAATCATAAACAAGCATAAAAGACACATATAGTCAAATACAATCTGATATAAAAGACATACAATCTAATACAAAGCATTATATTAAAAGAGCATTATATTTACTTAAACATTAATGCCAGGTATATATTCTAATCATGTTATAAAACAACGACACATGTGGCAGGTGCAAAGCCTAAAAATACAGTGTTAATGTAAAAGACGTGAATCTTTCCCCACATTGTAAACCATTTAAAATTCTCAAACACTTCACCTGCAATACAGAATATGTTGTGTATGCCCTCAGATACCCCTGTAACAAATTTGACTTTCTTGATCACTGCATTCAGGGATCTTTTAAAGATAATCGCAACACCTTTTGCATTGCAATTTTGACTTGTACAAATACAATGGTCTATCCATCCTTGGGTTTTACAAATCGGCTCCCATTCCTCTTTTGTTAAGTGTGATTCCTGAAGTAGAATTAGTTTGCTGTCGCAGTTCTTTAGGTATTCGAGTATCTTCATTCTCGGTTTTTTAATTCTCAGCCCATTTGTGTTTCATGTTAAGATTCTGAGCTCTTTTTCCTTTCCTGTTCTCTAACCCGTAGTCGACATTCCTAATCAGGTCCCCCTCTCTTGTCACTGGGCCGTTAGACTCCTCTTGTTTTGCTTTTGGGACTCTTTTTTTCCCCCTTTTGCTCCCCACCATGTGCTTTAGTTTTCCTTTTTTTAAACTTATTTGGTGAACATTTGAGTTTTGAAACTCCCCCAACCTGGAGAAGCCTCCCTTGTCTTCATTCTTCTGGGAATTTGTCTTCCCTTTTGAGCTCTTTGTTCTTCTGTTCCTTTCATGTTTTCATATTTTCCACCGGTTTCGAGGCTACTTTCCGATGCGTCGATATATGTATTTCATTACGTTTGAGAGAGATCTTCCTGTTGTGTTTTGATTTGCTCTATTAGTCTTTCTGCTTCTTTTGGGTCCCTATTATTGAGCATTTTGTTGTTCCATAATTTTTACTGAAGCAGGAAAGCGCATCTGGACATTTGCTCCAAGTGCCCTTAGCTGTAGCATGTGTTGGCCCAACTCCCATTGTCTATCTTGGGTCCCTTTAGATACGTCTGATCTGATTTTGCAGGACCAGTCTTCCTTAGTGAAAGATACCACCTTTAGGCCTTCACTTAAAATACGCTCTTTCAATGAATATGTCAGGAAGTTTATCAGGACTTTCCTGTGCTTTCCTTTCCTAAAGGGGTCTCGATGAACCCTTTGGATGTCTTCGCTAAGATTAATTGATTTGGTCCGAGGGATTTTCTCCTCTAATAACTGGATTATGAAGCCCTTTATATCTTCTCCCTCGGCCCCCTCTGGTATATTCAGGATTTTTATGTTGTTTCTCCTGGCGTGATTCTCTATGGATTCCATCCTAACACTGATCTCAGCTTCCCTGGTCCTTAATCTGATTATGTCCTTGTGGTTTGCCTCTGCTTTCTTATGCAGCACTTCTATTTCGGGTTCTACGTGAGTTACTCTGTCAATAAGGGTGTTTATTTTCCGATAGAGTACCTCACAAGACTCCTGTATTTTGGACTGTTTTTTTTCCGAGATTGCAAATTTAGATCTCATCTCCTTCATCATTTCCTCGAGAATCTGGGCTGTGCTAGAGCTATTAGGAGCCTCCGAGCCGCTAGCAGTTGTGGGGGGAGTAGGAGGAAATGTTATAGGGATTGCTGGGATTGCTGTGGTTTTTTAGACTTGCCTGTGGATGCCTTGGACTAAATCACTCTTGATATTTTCACCCCCGTGCTCTGTTTCTTGGGTAGAGAGGGCTTGGTTTTTATTGCTGGTAGTTAGGCTCAGTGCTCCTTCATTCTGTTCCTCCGTCATTGTTCCTCTATTTGTTTCTAAGGAACGGCCTAGTATCGGTATGACTGGGGGTGTTGTGCCCTCAACGTTGGCCCTCTCAGGATTGAGGGTTCTTTCCTGGACCCTAAAATAGGATCTTAGCGAAGGGGTAATCTTGAAGGTGCTGTGCCCTATTGTCTTCAGGCTTACCCTGCTGGCTCTGGATAGAGGGGCTTGTGGTTGCCCTGAAATGTGTTTTTTGTTCTTTCTTTTTACTCCTCCAGTATGGACACAGGCTAGTTGGTGACTTTTTTCCTTAATTGATTCATTAGCCCTTGCATCTAATGTTTTGCTTCTCAGGCAGTATCCCTCTCTCCCATGTACTGCACCTTTCTTACCTTCACCGCAAACTTGGGGGACTTCCAGGTCTTGTGGTACTGATGTAAAAGCTTTAAATTTGGCCTTCGATTCTTCCCTAATAGGGGGGCCTAGTATGGTGGAAGGGCCGGGGCAAATTCACTCGGACTTACTAAGAACGGTGATTTCTGCAGTGCTCCCCTCCTCCTTGCTTAAGTACTTCTGCCACCATCTCCTGGTGATGAGCACACTCGTTCTCCTTTTTGAGCAGCTGGTGCTGCCACGTCCCTGCCTCGATATGACACTTTCCGTCCTGCCCTTCGATTGTTGTGGCGTACATTTGCTGCTCCTGACCACACTCCAAATGAGTGGGGGACCTTTGTATCAGGCTCCATTTTTCCTGCTCCTGCCTGTGTGTCTAGCACAAATATTTCCCGCTCCAAGATCTGCTCAATGCCGCAAACCCACTCCTTTGCTTTGCCTGGGAAATATTTGTCTGGATTTTGCGGAGTGCCAAGAGCTATCAAAAGCTATCAGCACCTCTCATCCCTTGCCTCGATTATGCCTCGATTATGCTCAATTATGCTCCGCTTTCTCCGCTCTTCTCCTCTCCTTTTTCTGGCTCCATTTAGGGTTCAGATGAGATTTCACCAGCCAAGGAATCAGCTGCGCAATGGCTGGTGACCGCTAAGACTCCAAGAATAGAGCACCGATCAGCGGAACTCTCCCAGCACCCTGGACATGTAGAGCGTCGTTCCGAGGTCCTAAGTTGGCCCGCTGCAAACAATGGGCATGAGCGAGTGCACCGCCTCTTGACCGCCGCTGTCTCACCGCCGCTTCAGCAGACCCCCGCCGCCGCTGCCAATGTCAACCCACAGCTGCCTCCAGCGATGTCCCCTGCTGATCCGAGCTCCAGTCATTTAGGGACAAGCGAAAGATCCGAGTATAATGGGTGTCACAATCAGAATGCAGGAAGCGCTATGGAAGATGCCGTTTGTAATACCGTGCTTCTTTCACGCTCATTCTCCCGGTGGAAAATCTCTGTATTGCATTCTACTCGAGAGAGGGCAAGGAGCTCGCAACTGAACTACTCAGTCAGCTGCCATCTTCTCCATCATCAGAGCTCTCTTCTCCATCGTCAGACAGACGGGGAGATGGGTCATAGTGAGTGCAAAAATCTATAGTAACTCATACACAGTGGTGGGATACTACGGCCCAAATCTTGATGACCCTGAGCCGCTCCAAAGGTTATGCTCTAACCTCCTAGCAACCAACACCCCAATCCAAATAGGTGGGGATTTTAACATCATCTTAAACCCTAAAGAAGATAGGTTTCCAGCAGAAAACCTCCCCAACCTGCCTAAGATGAGACAATGGGTTGGACTTTTATTGAAAGACCTAGGATTCATAGATGTGTGGAAGGAGAACGGAAATAAGAACCATAGATTCACCTATAAAAACAAAAGGTAAGGTCATGCATCGAGAATAGACTTTTTCCTTATTAGCAGGAGCCTAGTGGAACAAACAAAATGTGCTGAACACATCCCAGCCCACATCTCTGACCATTCAGCAGTATGACTTAGCCTGATGTTAAAACCCTCAAACCCCCTGCAGAGGTGGACTGTTGACAAGAGTATTTTTTTAGACCAGACATGCATCAGAAAATTGATAGAGGAAACAAAAATGTTTTTCGAAGTAAATAACACCGTAACTACAAAACAATTAGCTTGGGACGCATATAAAGCTTTTATTAGAGGGAAGATTCTAAGCCTGGCAGCCTACTGGAAAAAGGAGAAGAAACGTTTTATAGAGCTGATTGAGAAAGACCTGCTGGCTCTCGACATAGATCTCAAGAATGCTAAGAATGCTGATTCTGCTGATTCAAGCGAGACAATTTCCAAAATAGAGAGCACTATAGGAAATAAGAAGGCAGAGTTGAACGACTTTTTAGAAAAGATAACTAGAGAAAAATGGGAAGCCAGTAGACTTTCACAATATGAACACGGAGAACGATGTGGAAAGATCTTTGACTGGAAAGTAAGAACGGAAAGAATCAGAAATAGGATTATAAAAATACAGAGAGAGGGCCGTCAAGGGGTTTCTTCTGAAAGTAGCGAAATCAGGCAAGAATTTAAATCTTTTTTTGATAATCTTTACATGGAAGATTCTATTGGCTGTAGTGATCAGATACCAAATTTTCTAGCTAAAATTTTGACTCCTGCAGCTTCCCTTGAGCAGAAATCAAGTCTTAACAAAGAAATATCTAAAGAGGAAGTTAGGGACGCTATAAAGAGGTTAAAAAGAGGCAAAGCTGCAGGCCCCGATGCCCTACCTAACAAAATGTATCTACAGTATCAGGAAAGTTTGTTAGCACCTTTTACCAACCTTCTAAACTGCATATTCCTAGAAAACCAAGCACTCCCAAATTCTTGGAATGATGCAATTGGGAGTATCATCTTAAAACCAGGGAAAGATCCAACCAAATGTGAGCCATACAGGCCCCTCTACCTCCTGAACTCAGACTATAAAATTTACACACAGATACTTGCAAAAAGGTTAGGGACAGTGGCAGGGTCCCTAATTCACCCAGACCAAAAGGGTTTTATCAAAGGCAGGCACATTCATGAACTATTTCACAAGCTCATTACTACCATTGATATTGCAACCAATCCCACACTACCCCTATCAGTAATAACCTTTGACGCGGCAAAATCCTTTGACAGTGTTAGCTGGCCCTTCCTGAGCGCCACTCTAGCAAAATTCAATCTGGGAGACAAATTTGAAAACGCGATAATTAACATCTATAAAAACCCTGTTGTGAAAATATTAATATGATGGCCTTACAGGCACCATACAAATAAAAAGAGGCACAAGGCAAGGGGGCCCCTTGTCTCCTCATCTGTTTACCTTTTATATTGAACCACTACCCTGCCTGTTGAGAGAGGAAGAAGGGATTGTGGCTTTTAAACACCAAGGTTGGGAGTAAAAAGTCACTTTATACGTGGACGACTTGATGCTATTTACTAGCAACTTATCCAGCTCGCTCCTCAAAATAGAGGAGATTATAGGTCAGTTCGGAGCTGTCTCTGGCTACCTGGTAAATCAACCCAAATCAGGAAATCCTTGAGTGGAATACCTCCTCAGGAAACCCCCTATCGAAAGAAAGGATAAAATACCTAGGAAAAGAGTACACAAAGGAACTGGAGGAGATAGAGAGCATGAATATTTCCAGGATCCACAAAGAAATAAGGAAATTACTAAAAGCTTGGTCAGGCTTACAACAATCCTTTCTAGGCGATCTAACTTGAATAAAATGACTATTGTGCCAAAGTGTACGTACTTATTTAACTCCAGTCCAATGAATTTCAAGACGGAGCAAATAAAAAAGATACAGGGGGAACCGTCGAGCTTCATTTTGGCTGCCAAAGGGGTCAGAATTGGGTGGAAAAAGTTAAGAAGAAACAAATCACAGGGGGGAATTGCCAGTCCTGACCTACTGGAGCACTGTAAGAATACAAGGACACTACTAGCAAAATGGGAAACCTGGCCTGTACCCCTGAAAGCCCTCATAGGCCCGGAAGGAGACCACTACCTCTACAAATTAGGCCACCCCAAATTCTTTAAAAAGATAAAACTAAAGACATTAAAATCTGCAGCTATAACTTTGTATGAAATAAGGAGAGTCCTAAAAATACCTTACTGCAGTAAACATGCGCCAATCTGTGAATCACCAGGCACCCCAGTCTGCCTAAAAGAAGTCCTAGCGATTCCACTAAGAGAGTGGAATATAAATAGCTGAGGACAACTGATAAAGAATAACCAGATTGTGCAATGGGACATCCTAAACGAAGAAGCCCAAAGGTCAGTATCCAGATTAAAATACTACCAACTAAACAGCTTGATAAATGCTTAAAAGTGAACTTAAAGGGGGACGAAGATATCGAGCAAAAACTCCTGAACCCAGAGTCTTTTCAAAAGGAAATATTGTACTGGTACTGGGCTCTTATAAGATCAGGTGAAGCCGATTACAAAGCCCCGCACAACATCTGGGAGAGAGATATGCCCGGGCCAGACATAACTCACTTTTGGCAAACCTCAAATGCTATTATGGGTCGAGTAGTAAAGGCCGCCCCATTGAAGAAAAAACATCTGTTCACAACCCACAGATCCTACTGGACCCCAAAAAGACTGTCAAAAATGACCAACAGTGAAGTAAAAAAGTGCCCCAAATGTGGAGAAGAAAGGGCAGATGACCTTCATATGTTCCAGAAATGTACAATGCTAAAGGACTACTGGGACCAGATTGGTAAGACTCTCACTGACTTGATAGAACAACAAATAGAGGTAAGCACAAAATTGGGTATTTTTGGGATTCCAGGGCCTACACACTCAGTGTCACTGTCTAAAGATCAGGAAAGTATTCTTTTCGTTTTGATCTTGCTGGCTAGAAGGGAGATATGCATTAACTGGGTTAAACAAACGACACCAAAATATACTGATTGGCTAAACTCGATACTAAGGGTGTATAATTTAGAGATGCAAAGGACGACCTCGAAGAAAAACAAGTACTGGAAAATCTGGGAAGGATACAACCAGTTAACAGCAAGGGGGTCCAATGATTAAGTCAAAGGATACAACAATGTCAAGCTCGTTCTTGATACGAGTAGTCATAATGACTAGCTCTCCCCACCCCCCACAAATTGTGTACCTGCGGTTGGACAAAAGGGGGCCTCAAAGGACAAGGGTAGATGGCACCCCATCCATTGCAACTTCCGGTCTACCCACAGCAAAGCCCTGAATGTATATTGAGGCTCCGACTCTTCCATACTCCCAGGAAATGTACTTGATGAGCACAAAAAAATAATAATAATATTCTACAGAGGCAGCACAATGTACCATGCACCAAGCAAACAAACGTGTGCTGGAGCATCTGAGGGAAATAAAGAACCAGGATAAGCAATATCCAGTAGCAAAACACTTTGTCACTCATCATAAAAGTAACAATAGTCTCATTTCATTTTGTGTCCTGGATAATGTCCCCATGAGAGAGAGAGGGGGTGATAGGATCCAAGTACGGAGACATTTGAATCTAAAATGATTATAAAGTTTCGTACAATGCAACTAGAGGGACATAATTGTGATGAAGCTTTGGCAATACACCTTGGTTAATGAATTCAACACAAACATAAACGATTAGGTTGCGTGTTCCTGTCCTGTTAACTTAATATGAAACATTGATTTTAATTGCTTGAGAGCGTCACTCTTTTGTTTTTAATACTGATGTAGTGTATGTAAATAGTTATGAATGATGCGTCGAGTGACTGGGCATCTGAAAAATAAAACACGCTGACAAGGAGAAAGTGCCCTGGACATCGTTTCCTTGACCGGTTTATCGATTGTTTGGATATATATATATATATATATATATATATATATATATATATATATATATATATATATATATATATATATATATATATATATATTGTTAGAACTGGCTATTTCTGGTAGGCTAAGGCTGACGCCAAAGCCAGGCAGAAACCACCATTCTAGTCAGGGCAGGGAAGTCACACGCCAAGATAACCTCTGCTCACCCCCTTGGTAGCTTGGCTCAAGCAGTAAGGCTAAACTCGGAGGCAATGTGTAAAGCATTTGCGCCAGCGCACAACAGCAACAACATACTAGGTACACCACAAAAGAGACTCCACACAAGGTTATTATAAAAATAACTTTTGTATTGTAAAAACACATCAGATAAAATCACACATATACATGTTGCCAACTGGCACAGGCAATATTCACAGGGATTATGTACACAAGACAGGGCCACATGGGCGCCTGTCAAAATCAGATATAGAACTTCTAGATAAAGTGTAGAATATAAAATCACTTCTAGAATGAAGAATAAATGTAACATAAAATAATAATCAAAGATAACAACCAGTAACCACTGGTAACAGGAACCAGGACCTTACTAGGACCACCTGTACTAAGAAAGAAGAACCACCTACGTATCACACAGCATTTAGGGGTCTAAGAAAGAATACATTACTCATGATGCAATAAACCTACATTCAGAGGAGTAGAAAAGGCAACCACCTAAGTATCACTCAGCGTTTAGGGGTCTAGGAAAAGGACACATTCCCCATGATGCAATAACCTACATTCAGAGGAGTAATAAAGACAACCACCTAAGAATAAACACATTTAGGGGTATACACCAGAACACCTTACCCATGATGCATGAACACATTCAGAGGAGTAATAAAGAGAAACACATGATGCCATAAACATTCAGAGGTGTTAAGAATAGAGCACATGATGCAATAAAATACATTCAGGGGTGCAGCGCAAGAAGACACATGATGACTAAACATTCAGAGGTGCAGCGCATAGAAAGAAAGACACATGATGCAGTAACACATTCAGAGGTGCATAATAAATCAATAGCGCAAAAACTCACATAAGCAATAACTATTAAAAAGCATAGAAATCACATTGCGCCAACACTACATAAGCAACTACCTGTGGCAGTCCATAGGCCAACTGGCCTTGTGGGGCAAAGATGCCCTGAGTCCAAAGTCAGGGTGCGCTGCCATGCAGCGCCAGTCCAAAGTACAAAAAGCCTAAACGTGGCAGGTGCCCACAAAGTGCTGGGCACCTGGGCATCTCAATAAAATAAACTGCGACAGGGTCCTCACTGACCCTTGGGCGCAAACTGCGCCATGCTGGAGCCACACAGGCTCTAAAACACATATAGGCCCCTGGAGCCCTCTGGCTCTTCAACGAAATACCCCCTCTGAGCCTAGCAGGCTCTTAGAACATCTGTGGGGTCGTTGGAGCCCCCTCTGGGGCTCGACGTCATGGAAATGGCCCCTGAGCCTCTCTGGGCCCGAAAACAAATCTGCCCCCTTAGAGCCTCCATGGCTCTGAACACACGATAGGGGCAAGGAGCCTCTCGGGGCTCTACACGCGTTGGGGCGACCCGCTGCCAACCGGGGCCGCCCTTGAAGCCCTCGTGGCTTCATCTGCACAAGGAGCGTGATGTTGGGGCGGCCCACTGCCATCTGGGGCCGCCCTTGAAGCCTTCGTGGCTTCTATGCATCGAGCACGAGCTCGCGCTTCGGGAGGGGCGGACACCGACAACGTGTCCTGGCGCCCCTCCTCTCTTCTCTGTCTCACCCTGCCCGGCCCCAGCCCAGACTCACCGGCGGGCTCCTCCGGGCGGCGGCTCTTCTTCACTCGCGGTGGGGGCAGGCACCGGCAATGTGCCTCACGCCCCCGCCGCATGTCTCCGCCTCTCTCCTCAAATGCCGCCGGGCTCCCTCAACTCACGGGAGCCCGGCCGACCTGCGGCCTTGCAGCGCCATCCTCTCTCCTCTCCCCGGGCCCGGCGGTGATCACGGCCATCTTCAAAACACGCCCGGGAGCCAGCCAATGACAGCGCGGCTCCCGGGACCAGCCCCTGGGAGATGCTGAGCCGTCAGCCAATCAGGGCGTGGCCTCGGCAATGACGCGGCAGCGCTGGGCCAATCCCAGCGCGGCGTTACTGGAGGGGCTTGTCTCGCTGGGCCAATAGGAGCGCGGCGGCTTCGATCTTCGCTACCGCAGCTCCCGGTCCTCGTCCTGGCCCCGGGCAGCGGCAATCACGGCGTGGGCAGCCAAAGTCAGAAAAAAATTAACAATAAGCGAGGTGGGCACTCGCCAGGGCGGCCAAAGCGCTCCTCAGCGCTATAATCCAAATAAAGCTCTCTCAGCGCCAGAAAACAGGCAGAGCGCTCCCAGGCGCTCAGGGGGAAGCACAGCGCTTCTTGCAGGCAAATGCAGCTCCTCCATGCTGCAACAAGGTCCCAGAGATTCCAAGGGGCAAGCAAAGTCCCCCCCTCAGCCCAGCAAGGCAGAGGGGTCCCCCAGGAGTCCAGGAAAGTCCATCAGAGGTCCAGGAGCTGGGCAGGGCCCAGGGGTTCCCCTGAGCCCCAGCAGCAGCATGCCCCTGGCAGATTTAAGTCAGAAACAAGAACATTTTAGAAGGGGGCACAGCCCCTTCTTATACACAGAACATCCTTTGAAGTCCTTTGAAGCAGGCAGTGTGAGAACCAGCTGGACTGGTTTAGAGGGAAGTCCCTTTCAGTATCAGGGACAGAGGTGCCAGTCGCCCAGCGGGAGGTGGAGCCAGCTTTGTAGTCACACAGGAACAGCCCTTCACTATCAGGTGCTAATCTCCTCCCACTTCCCTGGCAGCAGATGCTGCCTTTCATCCATGGGCTGACTCAAGACAACCTCCTGGGCTCTCCAGACCCTGTCATCCTCAAACCAGACAGTCAATCCACAAGCAGGCCCAGGCACTCTGGGCCAGGCTCACAAGCCAATCACACGCTAGGACCAGTGAAAAAGTGCGCAAAGGCCTAAAATCACCAACACCAGGTTCCAGAAACAGGCTAGGAAAAAGCAAAAAAAGTCTAGGGGTGAACCTGCCTAATGGGCCGTGTCCAATATATATATATATATATATATATATATATATATATATATATATATATATATATATATAAATTCACTGAAAAAACCATAGGTTTCACACCAGTTATAGTTAGCTGGAAATTTTACTGATATAAAACCATTGAAATTCCCACGTTATAGTTAGATGGACTCACTATAACTTGCGCTTGCAATGCACTGCTGATGACGTCACATATTACATCACTCATGACATGGTCAGTGACATCACTGATGACACCATCCTTGTGACATAGTGACAGACCTCCTTTCACTGTAATGTAACCCTTGAAACACATATTCAAAAATAGAAACTGAAATTTAAAAATAAATGCAGATACCCATATCAGTTACAACAAGTAATTCAGTAATTCCACCATCTATATACACATCCACTCATACATATACTCACTCATCATATGAAATGATACACCTATACATCCTGTTACACACCGACAATCATCGAAAAGTTACTCACAGACATACTCACACGTGCAAATAAACTATTGAACATCCATTTATTTGAATATAGAGTTATACACACACTTCCACCTTACTTCTATTGAAAATTACACATATTTATTCTCTTAAACAATCACTTATAGGAACACATACTTATTTAAACAGGAACTCTTTCAATCTCTTACTCTCACATATACTCACTTATATACATCAATATTCACATATACTAGATTAAAACATATGTCGTTACTGATAAAGACACTAGTGAGACAGTCATTCACTCACTAACAAACACATATACACACTCATCCACCCATACAGTCCTGCACATATGCTGTCTTCAAAACACATACAAACAGAGAGTCAGTCACTCATGCATCTATAATACCCCCACCAAACCATATAGACACTCATACTGATACTAAGAGAAACATCTAATAACCCATATACATACGCATGTAGCTACTTACCAACACATGTAGCCACTTATACACAAAGTGAAACACTAATATATATATTTAAATATTTAAACATTACTCACTAATATTTATTTTTCAGAAAGACACATATTCACTGGATGGTGTCATCAGTGATGTCATGAGTGATGTCACTGACCATGTCATGAGTGATGTAATATGTGACGTCATCAGCAGTGCATTGCACGCGCAAGTTATAGTGAGTCCATCTAACTATAACGTGGGAATTTCAATGGTTTTATATCAGTAAAATTTCCAGCTAACTATAACTGGTGTGAAACCTATGTTTTTTTCAGTGAATTTAATAGGTTTTTTAAATGCTAATTCCTAACTATAACTGGTGTGAAACCTATGGTTTTTTCAGTGAATTTCATAGGTTTTTTAAATGCTAATTCCTTTGTATATCGAGTTTCTAACCTTTTTTTTTTTTTACAATTTGCTGTTTTTTTTAAAGTATTCATTTTTTTTATATAATTTTTTTCTTTTGCGCTCTGGGTGCGCGCTCCGGGAAGCTTTCAGCTAAGCTCTCCGGTAAGCTTTTCCGTGAGCTCATCTGAAAGCGCACCCAGAGCGCAACTGTCGTTCGTGAAAAAAAATATGAATGAAAAGTTAATAATAATGCAAAACATTTCGTACCATACAAATAAAATTAGTTTTTTTAATAAGGAAAATGATTATGCATTTCTGTAAAAGTTTGATGACGTCACTTCGGCGCGCAACGTAAGTGCCCTCGGAAGCGCCTATGTTCGCGGCGCATAAACGCACGCAAAAGCGCCTACGATCGCGCCACGTTTGCGCCCCGGAAGCGCCTACGATCGCGCTGCGTAAACGCACCGGAAGTGCTACGGAGCGCGCAGCGTAAACGCGTCGGGTCATGTGACCCTAAAATAACACTTTTCATTGGTTGCTAACAGTTTTTTTTACAATGAATGAAATCCCCACCCATTTCCTTCACTTCTTCTTTCACTTTTGTGACTGAAAGACCTGCCTTTTTTGCTGTTGCATATTTCTTGGATAATCATGGCTGCCAGACCATCCAGCAGTGAAGATGACTCCAATGATTTCATTGATGAAGAGCCTCCTCAGCCGAAGGTCAAAGAGCATTTCATCTGGAAATTTTTTCAGTTTCCAGCAGACCAGAAAAAGGTGAATGCACCAAAAGTAGAGTGCAGGATCTGCAAACAGGTCCTGTCACAGGGTAACCCCCAAAAAAAGTACTCTTTTGGCAACTTCACCATGATTCGCCATGTGGAGAGGAGGCACCCCCAGAATTTTGCCCGGGAAAGTGTCAGGGCTCTGGCACAAGAGGTTCCCAGAGATGGGGCCTCTACATCAACAGGAGGAGCAACTTCTTCTGGGAGAGAGCAATCGCAGGAGCAGGTGGCAAACATACAACCTGCATTTAACCATGGGGTCGTCAAATGCAGATACTGCAATCAACTCCTCACCTATGGGGAGCAAAGTGTCCTGCTCATGGTTCGAGCATTGGAGAACCATCGCTGCCCTTCCCACCCCTAATTTTTTTCTTTTCTTTTTGCTCCTGTTGAGCAGTTTCCATTCCCTGTTTTTGTTCCTGTTCAGTTAAAAGAAGAAAACCGAAAGTTCTTTTCAGAACTACCTCCAATTCTCATCAAAGAGCTATATTCTTAAAAAAATGAAGAGTAAGTGAAATATAGTGCATTGATAATTGAAAGGAGAATGAGTAAGAAAGAACAGAAAGGTATGAGAGGTGAAAGGAAGTGAAGTAGGAGGAATGAAAGAAGGTGAGTGTTAGAAAAGAAAGTTATGACACAGTGAATAAACTGGAGGCCTCATTTCTGAAAAGTGACGCATCGCTACGTGAAAACAGCGATGCGTCACTTTTCTGGACGCACTCCTTATGACATTCCAGATATGTCATATTTAATATATGACTAATCAATTCGCAAGGAGTTACAGATATGTCAGTATTTCTGACGTATCTGTAAACACAAAAGTAACGCATTGCTGGAGTGCGTCACAAAAGTGACGCAACTCCAGTAATGTGTCCTTTCACATGGAAAAAGCACCATGTGAAAGGTTTGCTGTGAAGCAGGCGCAAGATTTTGGCGCAACAGCATCCTAAAAGTGACGCACTGCGTCATTATTACCAAGCTTTTTGCAGGGGGACACCCCCTCTGCATGCATTATACCTGACACTATTTTTAAAAAGTGACGCATCTAGGTACATGGGTCACTTTTTAAAACTCTGCGCCACATTATATCTGCGTCAGGTATAATGTATGCAGAGGGGGCATTCCCCCGCAAAAAGCTTGGTAATAACGACGTACTGAAATCTATGAGATTTCTCTGCGTCACTTTTAGGATGCTGTTGCGTCAATATCTTGCGCCTGCCTCGCGTCACTTTTATGTTTACAGATATGTCAGAAATACTGATGTATCTGTAACTCCTTGCAACATGATTCGTCATACATTAAATATGACACATCTGGAATGTCATAAGGAGTGCGCACAGAAAAGTGACGCATCACACCAGCAGTGTAATAAAATGTGCCTCGTTGCACTATATTTAAAGGACGCAACAGCATCCTAAAAGTGACGCAGTGAAATCTCAAACATTTCACTGCGTCGCTATTACAAAGCTTTTTGCGGGGGAACACCCCCTCTGCATGCATTATACCTCACGCAGATATAATGGTGCGCTTGATTTTAAAAAGTGACCCATCTACCTAGATACGTCACTTTTTAAATATAACGCAACGAGGCACATTTTTTTACACCACTGGTGCGATGCGTCACTTTTCTGTGCGCACTCCTTATGGCATTCCAAGTAACGCATTGCTGGAGTGCGTCACAAAAGTGACGCAACTCCAGTAATGTGTCCTTTCACATGGAAAAAGCACCATGTGAAAGGTCTTGCGTCAGTCTAACACCTGCTGTAAAGCAGGCGCAAGATTTTGACGCAACAGCATCCTAAAAGTGACGCAGTGAAATCTCGAAGATTTCACTGCGTCGCTATTACAAAGCTTTTTGCGGGAGAACACCCCCTCTGCATGCATTATACCTGACGCTATTTTTAAAAAGTGACGCATCTAGGTACATGGGTCACTTTTTAAAACTCTGCGCCACATTATATCTGCGTCAGGTATAATGTATGCAAAGGGGGCATTCCCCCGCAAAAAGCTTGGTAATAACGACGTACTGAAATCTATAAGATTTCTCTGCGTCACTTTTAGGATGCTGTTGCGTCAAAATCTTGCACCTGCCTCGCATCACTTTTATGTTTACAGATATGTCAGAAATACTGATGTATCTGTAACTCCTTGCAACATGATTCGTCATACATTAAATATGACACATTTGGAATGTCATAAGGAGTGCGCACAGAAAAGTGACGCATCACAACAGCAGTGTAAAAAAATGTGCCTCGTTGCACTATATTTAAAAAGTGACGCATCTAGATAGATGCGTCACTTTTTAAATATTGCATAACAATGCGCATTTTTTTACACCGCTGGTGCGTCACAAAAATTGACGCACAGGAGGCGCAAAACTAGCAGCGCAAGGCCTTCATAAATATGGTCCTGGATTTTCCCCGTGCTTCGCCGGTGCGCGTACCATGCGCTTCCCCCGCGCAAAACGAAAAAAAAAATAAAAAATTTAATGCCCCGCAAGACCCTATTTTAGCCCCTACATCAAACCTAGGGGGTCAGAGGGGGTCTACTCTTCCCCCTTATGGTCATTTGCCCCTTTTTTTTCAAACCCCTTGTGTCTCGATTTTACCGAGACACAAGATGGCGGCCGCTCCAGACTGTTTAGAATGTTTACAGACACCCAAGAGCCAATCAGCTTTCTGCGCGCAAGTCGCGTGTCGCGCCAGGAGCGCACTCCGGTGCGCGCACCGGAGAGCGCCTATAGATATATATATTTTTTTGAACCTAAATTACTCAAAATCCACTGCAGCACACATCTTGAGACATAGCAAAGGCACATCGGGCTACCAGTCCCTTCAATTTTGCCAAGTTTGGTGGAAATCCATTCAGCCGTTCGGGCTAAAAGTAAAATCGACCGCCCTATGGAAATTTACATGGGGAAAACGCGTTTTGGGACCCCCCTTTTATCTCGCCCCCCGCTTGACGTATCCCCCCCAAACTTTCAAGGAAGGACCGGAGCTCGACGAGGCCATTTTCAGGAAATTTTCAGGCAGATTCGTCAACCGGTGCCAAAGTTATTCCAAATAGAATTTTGAGATTTAACATTGAAAAAAATCCTAACTATAACTACCTACTGGCGACCGCCAGTAGGTAATATATATATATATATATATATATATATATATATATATATATATATATATATATATATATATATATATATATATATATATATATATATATATATATATATATATATATATATATATATATATATATAACCACTGAAAAAAAAATAGATGAATATATTCAAGGAATTTTCAGTCAGAAATTAGTATTTAAGAAACCTTAGAAATTCACTGAAATAAACACAGGTTTCAGAGACGTTATAGTTTGTTGGATATTTCACTCATACAAACCAGAGAAATTTAGCTGTTATAGTTAGTTCAGCTAACTATAACTCGCGCCCCCGTAATGTACTGCTGATGATGTCACATATTACATCATTCATTACATGGTCAGTGACATCACTGATGACATCTCAAATGTTTTCAGTGAATTTCTAAGGTTTTTTAAATGCTAATTCCTAACTATAACGTTCCTGAAACTTATGGTTTTTTCAGTGAATTTCAAAGGTTTTTTTTAAATGCTAATTTCTAACCATAACATCCCTGAAACCTATGGTTTTTTCAGTGAATTTCAAAGCCTTTTAAATGCTAATTTCTAACTATGCCTATAAAGGTAGGACATGTGAAGAAAGAGGAAGAAGAGCGCAGAAAGAAGCAAGACAATTGCAGAAAGAGGCAACAGAAGTCCAGAAAGATGAAGAAAAGTACAGGAAGAAGCAAGAGATGTGCAGAAAGAATCAACAGAGTAGAAGAAAGTCCTCCTGTGCCCCCAACTTTTTGCTGACGGGAACTGGTGGTAACTGACTCTCTGACTAACCAGGCCTATGGCAAGTGCTATGCTGAAATGCACTTTAAATGCAGTGAAAACACCTACATACACTGGGGAACAATATGAGTTGGGTACCCCTGTGATTACCATGACCTCCTCTGTATTTGCCATGAGTTAATGCCTGGGTCATTGCATGAGTACATGAGTAGTGACTGGATGATTAGAGTGCTACAAGGAGAATGCATGGTGATTTTATAAGTTCTTGGATTTTGGCAGAGGGATTGGATAAGTACATGGTGCTGGCTGATTGATTGGAGGAGTGCATGGGTAGTGACAGGGCAATGGCTGGACTGCATGGGTACCACCTGGGTAATTGCAGGAGTGAATCAGTACTGTATTGGTGGTTAGAGGTCTGCATTGAGAGTGCATACGGGATTGTAGCAGTGCATGTGTTAGTGCCTGGGTCATTACATAAGTACATGGGTACTGACTGGATGAAGAGAGTGCATGGTGAATTTATAAGTGCTTGGGTTTTGGCAGAGTGATTGGATAAGTACATGGTGCTGGCTTGGTGATTGAAGGAGTGCAATGGTAGTGACAGGGCAATGGCTTGGCTGCATGAGTAGTGCTCAATAACACACATGTCACAACAGGGCCCGCACACTCCCTTCACCACTGTGCAAATACACCCCCCTGGTGAGTTTTAAGTTAGAGGATTAATTCCCCTTGAAACCTGAGGGTCCCTGGGGTCAACTAGTTCACCAGGTACCTCCAGTAAGAGCCACAGAGCTGCGTGGCAGAGAGGTGGTCTGAGGCCAGGCCCCTTTTTACACCTCTCTACAACGCAACACTTGGTGAGATATTTGGCCCACTGGGACCCTCAGGATTCAAGGAAACGTAATCCCCCAACTTAAAACATGCCACAGGGCGCGTTTGCACACTTGTCACATCAGGCAACACCCTTCCCTGCACCACTGTCATAACGCATCCCCTGGTGCGTTGTAGATTAAGGGATTAAATCCCCTTGAGTCCCGAGGGTCCCTGGTGGCCAACTAGCCCACCAGTTAACTCCAGTAAGCACCACAGAGCTGCATTGCAAAGTGGTGTAAAAAGGGGGCATGGCCATGGACTACCTCTCTGCAACGCAGCTCTGTGGCGCTTACTGGAGGTACCTGGTGAGCTAAATCCCCAACTTGGAACGTGCCAGGGGGCACGTTTGCAGAGTGCTGCGGGGAGGGAGCAGGGCCTCCCGCGAGTTGCAGATGTCTTCTTTTTATTTTGTTTTCTGAGAGGGGGCACCGTGGCCCCCCTTCCCTGTGCTACTTTTGGCTCCGGGGACCCCATCTCCTGGGGCCTGAGCATTTTCTGTAAAATAATTTTTTTTTAAAGAAACGGGAAGGGGTCGCTTCTGAGGCCATTTTCGGCCTGAGGACCCCATTCCCCGGGGCCTGGCCACATTTTTTTGTTATTTATATTTAGAGGGGGCCGTGTGGCCCCCCTACTCAGGCCAATTTCAGCCCCGGTTACCCCATCCTCCGGGGTCGGCCTTCTCCTTTTTCTTAATTTATTTTTGGAGGGGGGCTGCACGGCCTCCCTTTTTCTGGGACACTATTGGCCCCGGGGACCCCATCCTTCGGACCTGGCCATCCTTTTCTTCATTTTTGGGAGTGGGGCACCGTGGCCCTCCTCCTCTGGCCAATTATGGACCTGGGGCCCCATCCCTTAGGGCCAGCCTGTCTTTTATTTTTTTGTTTGTTTGAAAGGGGACACTGCGGTAGCTGGCCCTGGGGGGTGGCAGTCCCCAGGGAAATTGAGGGTTCCAGGATGGGGGCCGCGCTGCCCTCTCCTTTTATTTACATAGCCCCGGGGAGGTGGTGGTCCCCAGGGCTCGGGGGTCTGACATGGACCCCCCAATTTACTATTTTAGTGCACCAGGGAGGTGCATGTGGTGGGGCTCGAGCACCCCACACAGGTTTAAATATTTTTAAAAAACAAGTCCCCGGGATAGCGGTTTCTGGGGCAGCATGTGGGTCATTGGCCCCCATAAATATTTAAGAAAAGCCCCGGGGGTGGAAGTCCCCGGGGCTTGGGGGGCCTTGGAGGCCTACCCACAGATTAATAAAAAAGAAGCCCAGGGGTGGTAGTGGTCTCTCGAGGCTGCAGGTGGGCAGCGTGCCCTACCGCATATTATTCACATAACCCAAAGGAGTTGGCGGTCCCCGGAGGTGCTGCAGACCCCATGGGCCACTGCAATTATAAATTATGAATTGGGCAATGCCCCGGGATCTGGCCCACCTGAGGGTCTCATTTAAATGAAGCGCGGCAGCCCGCGCTTCCTTTTTTTAAAATAATTTCTGCAGGATTGACGACCCCAGCGCGAATTCCGCTGAAATTAAAAAATAAATAGCTTTTTTTTGACTCTGGGGGTCCTTGTGGGACTCCTGAGCAGGCCAATGGGGTCAGGGTGTTTCTACCCGGCACCCTTTTCTTGTTTTCTATCTTTGATTCACTGTTTTCTTGTGACTCGGATCAACCGAGTTACAAGATGGCTGCTAACACTTCCTGGTTTGGAGTGTTGGTAGCCAATCACAGTGAAGCTCGTGCTCTGGAGGGTACGCGAACCCACCGCTGCCCTAGATTCAAAACTTTTTCTTTTTCAAATTTCTCTGGAACTACTAAATGAATTTACACCATTTACCAAAAAGGACTCTTTCTGAACCAAGAGCTACCTTTTTTGCCAAATTTGTGTAATTCTATTCAGCAGTTCAGGCTGTAGCTTTGTTTAAAGTTTCCTATGGAAAATAGCATGGGGAAAATGCATTTTGGGACCCCCTTTTTTCTCGACCCACGCTTGACGAATCACCCCAAAACTTTCAAGATAGGAGCTGACCAGAGTTGGCCACTAGTTTCGAAAAATTTGTGAAGATTTGTCAACCGGTGCCAAAGTTATTAGGAAAAGAAAAAACGCTTTTCCTATGGAAACTAGGTCCTAACTATAACTACCTACTGGCGACCGCCAGTAGGTAGGCCATATATATATATATATTCACTGAAAAAACCATAAGTTTTACACCGATTATAGTTACCTGGAAATTTTACTGACATAAAACCATTGAAATTCCCACGGTATAGTTAGTTGGACTCACTATAACTTGCGCGCCTGCAATGCACTGCTGATGACGTCACATATTACATCACTCATGACATGGTCAGTGGCATCACTCATGACATCACTGATGACACCATCCAGTGAATGTGTGTCTTTCTGAAGAATAAATATGTTTTATATATGTATATGTAAAGGTGGATGGAAGAATAAATGTTTTAATAAGTGTGTAAATGGATGTTTTAAAAAAAAGTTGTTTGGTTAACTGGCTTATTAAATGTAGCTTAGTGAATACATATATTAGCGAATAAATTTTAAATATTTAAATATATGTATCACTGTTTCACTTTGTGTTTAAGTGGCTGCATGGGTTGGTGAGTAGCTATATGTGTGTGTATAGGGGTTATTAGATTTTTTTTTAGTATCAGTATGAGTGTCTGAATGGTTTGGTGTGGGTATTACTTAGCACATAGATGCATCAATGACTGACTCACTGTTTGTATGTGTTTTGAAGACAGCATATGTGCAGGACTGTATGGGTGGATGAGTGTGTATATGTGTGTGTTAGTGAGTGAATGACTGTGTCACTAGTGTCTTTATCAGTAACGACATATGTTTTAATCTAGTATATGTGAGTATTGATGTATATAAGTGAGTATATGTGAGAGTGAGAGATTGTAAGAGTTCCTGTTTAATTAAGTATGTGTTTCTATAAGTGATTGTTTAAGAGAGTAAGTATGTGTACGTTCCCTTAGAAGTAAGGTGGTAGTGTGTGTATACTTGTATATGCAAATAAATGGATGTTCAATAGTTTATTTGCATGTGTGAGTATGTGTGTGAGTAACTTTTGGATGACTGTCGGTGTGTAACAGGATGTATAGGTGTATCACTACATATGATGAGTGAGTATATATATGAGTGAATATATATACCTGTTTATGAATGAGTGGATGTGTATATAGATGGTGGAATTACTGAATTGTTTGTTGTAACTGGTATGGGTATCTCCACTTTTTTGAAAATGTTAAATACTATTTTTGAATATGTGTTTCAAGGCTTATATTACACTGAAAGGAGGTCTGTCACTCTGTCACAAGGATGGTGTCATCAGTGATGTCATGAGTGATGTCACTGACCATGTCATGAGTGATGTAATATGTGACGTCATCAGAAGTGCATTGCAGGCGCGCAAGTTATAGTGAGTCCAACTAACTATAACGTGGGAATTTCAATGGTGTTATGTCAGTAAACTTTCCAGGTAACTATAACTGGTGTAAAACCTATGGTTTTTTCAGTGACTTTCAAAGGTTTTTTAAATGCTAATTCCTTTCTGTATCGAGTTTCTAACCTTTTCTTTTTTGCAATTTGCTGTTTTGTGTAAGTATTCATTTTTGATTTTTTTTTATATAATTTTTTTCTTTTGCGCTCTGGGTGCCCGCTCCGGTAAGCTCTCCGGTAAGCTCTCCGGTAAGCTTTCCGGTAAGCTCACCGGTAAGCTCACCGGAAAGCGCACCCAGAGCGCTACTTTCGTTCGTGAAAAAAAATATGAATGAAAAGTTAATAATAATGCAAAACATTTCGTATCATACAAATAAAATCAGTTTTTTTTAATAAGGAAAATGATTATGCATTTCCGTAAAAGTTTGATGACGTCACTTCGGCGCGCAACGTAAGCGTCCTCGGAAGCGCCTACGTTTGCGCCGCGTAAACACACCCGGAAGCGCCTACGTTCGCGCCACGTATGCGCCCCGGAAGCGCCTACGTTCGCACCGCATTTGCGCACCCGGAAGCGCTCCGGAGAGCGCAGCGTAAGCGCGTCGGGTCATGTGACCTTAAAATAACACTTTTCATTGGTTGCTAACAGTTTTTTTTACAAAGAATGAAATCCCCACCCATTTCCTTCACTTCTTCTTTCACTTTTGTGACTGCAAGACCTGCCTTTTTGCTCCTGGATATTTGTTGGTTTTACAATGGCTACCAGACAATCCAGCAGTGAGGATGAACCAGAATTCATCAATGAAGAGCCTCCTCAATGAAAAGTTAAGGAACATTTCATTTGGAAATTTTTTATAATCCCACCTGGACTAAAAAAGGTAAATGCTCCAAAAGTGCAGTGCAGGATCTGCAAAGAAGAGCTGTCACGAGGAAACCGTTTGAAAAAGTACTCTTTTGGGAACTTCACAATGATCCGGCATGTGGAGAGGAAGCACCCCCAGAATTTTGCCCCGGAAAGTGTCAGGGCTCTGGCACAAGAGGTTCCCAGTGATGGGGCCTCTACATCAACTGGAGGAGCAACTTCTTCTGGGAGGGGGAGATCACAAGAGCTGGTTCCGAACATTCATCCTGCTTTTAACCATAGTGCCCTCAGATGCAGATACTGCAATCAACTGCTTACCTTTGGAGAACAAAGTGTACAGCTCATGGTTCGAGCATTAGAAAACCATTGCTGCCCTTCCCACCCCTAATTTATTTTGTTTTTTTTGCTCCTGTTGAGCAGTTTCCATTCCCTGTTTTTGTTCCTGTTTAGAAAAAAGAAGAAAACCAAAAGTTATTTTCAGAACTACCTCCAATTCTCATCAAAGAGCTATATTCTTAAAAAAATGAAAAAGAGTAAGTGAAATAGAGTGCATTGATAATGGAAAGGAGAATGAGTAAGAAAGAACAGAAAGGTATGAGAGGAAAAAGGAAGTGAAGTAGGAGGACTGAAAGAAGGTGAGTGTTAGGAAAGAAAGTTATGAGAAGAAGAGTAAATATGGGCAATGTTGATATTCAATGAAAATGTTGAAAAGGAACAGGGGTGTGGAAGGATAAGAAAAGATGCATTGCTGGACTTGAAGGCAGAAGGCCTCATTTATGAAGCCATGCGTCACTTTAACGCCACCAAAGCATCACTTTTTGTGACACAACAGTCCAATAAAAAATGCACCTTATTTATTCATATTTACAAAGTTGCGTTTCTAGGTAAATACGTCACTTTGTAAACCCCTGTGCCACATTATTCCTACATCAGGTGTAATGTATGCAAAAGGGAGGTATTGACGCAAGGAAGGGTCGTAGAGGTGACACATTGAATAAACTGGAGGCCTCATTTCTGAAAAGTGATGCATCGCTACGTGAAAACAGCGATGCGTCACTTTTCTGGGCGCACTCCTTATGACATTCCAGATGTGTCATATTTAATTTATGACTAATCAATTCGCAAGGAGTTACAGATACGTCAGTATTTCTGACGTATCTGTAAACACAAAATTGACGCAACTCCAGTAATGCGTCCTTTTACATGGGGAAAGCACCATGTGAAAGGTCTTGTGTCAGTCTTACACCTGCTGTGAGGCAGGCGCAAGATTTTGACGCAACAGCATCCTAAAAGTGACGCAGTGAAATCTCATAGATTTCACTGCGTCACTATTACAAAGCTTTTTGCGGGGGAACGCCCCCTCTGCATACATTATACCTGACGCAGGTATAATGTGGCGCAGGGTTTTAAAAAGTGACCCATCTACCTAGATGCGTCACTTTTTAAATATAGCGCAACGAGGCGCATTTTTTTACACTGCTGGTGCGATGCGTCACTTTTCTGTGCGCACTCCTTACGACATTCCAGATGTGTCATATTTAATTTATGACGAATCATGTCGCAAGGAGTTACAGATACGTCAGTATTTCTGGCGTATCTGTACACACAAAAGTGACGCATTGCTGGAGTGCGTCACAAAAGTGACGCAACTCCAGTAATGCGTCCTTTCACATGGTGAAAGCACCATGTGAAAGGTCTTGCGTCAGTCTTACACCTGCTGTGAGGCAGGCGCAAGATTTTGACGCAACAGCATCCTAAAAGTGACGCAATGAAATCTCATAGATTTCACTGCGTCGCTATTAACAAGCTTTTTGCGGGGGAACGCCCCCTCTGCATACATTATACCTGACGCAGGTATAATGTGGCGCAGGGTTTTAAAAAGTGACCCATCTACCTAGATGCGTCACTTTTTAAATATAGCGTAACAATGCGCATTTTTTTACACCGCTGGTGCGTCACAAAAAGTGACGCACAGGCGGCGCAAAACTGGCAGCGCAAGGCCTTCATCAATATGGTCCTGGATTTTCCCCTTACTTCGCTGACCGGTGCGCTTCCCGGTGCACGTACCGGGCGCTCCCCCCGCGCAAATCGAATTTTTTTTTTTTTTTCAAATGCCCTGCGGGACCCTATTTTAGCCCCCACATTAAACCTAGGGGGTCAGGAGGGGGTCTACCCTGCCCCCTTATGGTCAATTCCCCCCTTTGTTTTTGTCACCTCTTGTGTCTCGAATTTACCGAGACACAAGATGGCGGCCGCTCCAGACTGTTTAGAATGTTTACAGACACCCGAGAGCCAATCAGCTTTCTGCGCGCAAGTCACGTCGCGCGCCCGGTGCACTCCCCGGTGCGCGTACCAGGGCGCGCCTATAGATATATATATTTTTTTAAACCTAAATTACTCAAAATCCACTGGAGCACATATCTTGAGACATAGCAAAGGCACATCGGGCTACTAGTCCGTACAATTTTGCCAAGTTTGGTGTAAATCCATTCAGCCGTTCGAGCTAAAAGTGAAATCGACAGCCCTATGGAAATTAACATGGGGAAAACGCGTTTTGGGACCCCCCTTTTATCTCAGCCCCCGCTTGACGAATCCCCCCCAAACTTTCAGGGAAAGACCAGAACTCGACAAGGCCATTTTGAGGAAGCTTTCAAGCACATTCGTCAACCGGCGCCAAAGTTATTCCAAATAGAATTTTGAGATTTAACATTGAAAAAAATCCTAACTATAACTACCTACTGGCGACAGCCAGTAGGTAAAATATATATATATATATATATATATATATATATATATATATATATATATATATATATATATATATATATATATATATATATATATATATATACATACTTACTCTCACTCACATACTTATTTAAACAGGAACTCTTACAATCTCTTACTCTCACATATACTCACTTATACATCAATATTCACATATACTAGATTAAAACATATGTAGTTACTGATAAAGACACTTACCTTTGGTCATGTTAAGCGTGGCAAACTATCTCGTTGCTGCAGTTAGGATTAGGAGGAGGCGATTGAAAATATAATATGGGGGTACTCTTTGGAAGATGAAATGTGTTCTTTGTATCTGTAATGTTGGCTAATAATTACCTTCTCTTTTTTAGCTGTTTTTAAATTGTTTTTAAACTGTGTATATAAATGATAATTTTGTATGTAATTTTTATGATATCAAATTGCCCTTTTTATTGATTGTAGTATGCTTTTATGATTTTTAACTAAATCGAATAAAGTGGTTTTTGACTTGACTTGACTTGATAAAGACACTAGTGAGATAGTCATTCACTCAGTAACACACACATATACACACTCATCCACCCATACAGTCCTGCACATATGCTGTCTTCAAAACACATACAAAGAGAGAGTCAGTCATTCATGCATCTATGTGATAAGTAATACCCCCACCAAACCATACAAACACTCATACTGATACTAAAAAAAATCTAATAACCCATATTCCTACACATGTAGCTACTCAACAACCCATGCAGCCACTTATAAACAAAGTGAAACACTAATACATATATTTAAATATTTAAACATTACTCACTAATATATGTATTCACTAAGATACACTTAATAAGCCAGTTAACCAATCAATTTTTTTTTTTTAAGAAACATCCATTTAGACACTTATTTAAACATTTATTCTTCCATCAACTTTTACATATACATATATAAAACATATTTATTTTTCAGAAAGACACACATTCACTGGATGGTGTCATCAGTAATGTCATGAGTGATGTCACTGACCATGTCATGAGTGATGTTATATGTGACGTCATCAGCAGTGCATTTCACGCGCAAGTTATAGTGAGTCCATCTAACTATAACGTGGGAATTTCAATGGTTTTATGCGAGTAAAACTTCCAGCTAACTATAACTGGTGTGAAACCTATGGTTTTTTCAGTGAATTTAATAGGTTTTTTAAATGCTAATTCCTAACTATAACTGGTGTGAAACCTATGGTTTTTTCAGTGAATATATATATATATATATATATATATATATATATATATATATATATATATATATATATATATATATATATATATATATTCACTGAAAAAACCATAGGTTTATATGTATATATATATATATATATATATATATATTCACTGAAAAAACCATAGGTTTTACACACGTTATAGTTAGGAAGTAGCATTTGAAAAACCTATGAAATTCACTGAAAAAACCATAGGTTTGACACCAGTTATAGTTAGCTGGAAATTTTACTGACATAAAACCAATGAAATTCCACGTTATAGTTAGTTGGACTCACTATAACTTGCGCGTGTAATGCACTGCTGATGACATTACATATTACATCACTCATGACATGGTCAGTGACATCACTTATGACATCACTGATGACAGACCTCCTTTAAGTGTAATGTAACCCTTAAAACACATATTGGAAAATAGAAATTAACATTTTCAAAAAAATGGAGATACCCATACCAGTTACAACAACTAATTCAGTAATTCCACCATCTATATACACATTCTCTCATTCACCAACAGTTCTATATAGTCACTCATACATATACTCACTCATCATATGTAGTGATACACCTATACATCCTGTTACACACCGACAATCATCCAAAAGTTACTCACACACATACTCACACATGCAAATAAACTATTGAACATCCATTTATTTGCATATAAAACTATACACACTCAACCACCCATACAGTCCTGCACATATGGTGTCTTCTAAACACATACAAAGAGAGAGTTAGTCATTCATGCATCTATGTGATTAGTAATACCCCCATAAAACCATAGAAACACTCATACTGATACTAAAAAAACATCTAAGAACCCAAATACTTACACATGTAGGTACTCATCAACCCATGCAGGGAGTTATTCACAAAGTGAAACACTGATACATATATTTAAATATTTAAACATTACTCGCTAATATATGTATTCACTAAGGTACACTTAATAAGCCAGTTATCCAATCATTTCTTTTTGAAAAAAACATTCATTAAGACAATAATTTAAACATTTATTCTTCCCTCGACCTTTACATATACATATATAAAACATATTTATTTTTTAGAAAGACACACCTTCACTGGATAAGTCATAAGTGATGTCACTGACCATGTCATGAGTGATGTAATATGTAATGTCATCAGCAGTGCATTACACGCGCAAGTTATAGTGAGTCCAACTAACTATAACGTGGAATTTCATTGGTTTTATGTCAGTAAAATTTCCAGCTAACTATAACTGGTGTTAAACCTATGGTTTTTTCAGTGAATTTCATAGGTTTTTCAAATGCTACTTCCTAACTATAACGTGTGTAAAACCTATGGTTTTTTCAGTGAATTTCATAGTTTTTTTGAATGCTAGTTCCTAAGTATGTAATCACGTTCATAACTACATAGTGTCACCGCCTACACGTCCTGAGAAGCGCATGTAAAGTCACGTGACTTGAAAACAAAACTTCCAATTGGTTATTAGTAGTTTCTGTTCTGGAATATACACGAAGCACTCCACCCACTTTCCTCACAATCTTTTCTACTCTCAAGAGACAACAACGTCGAGCATCTTCCGGAAGACTTTGCTGAAATGGCTTCCCTACCAGATTCATCTTCCGAATCTGAAGGAAATGAGCGACCACCGTTAAGAAGAAAAAAGGAATCTTTCATTTGGCAATTTTTCACTTATCCTGAAGATCAAAAGAAAGTGAATGTGCCAAAAGTAACCTGCACGATATGCAATTCGGAGCTCTCAAGGGGAAATCCAAATAAAAAATATTCCTTTTCTGCACACACCATGCAGCGGCATGTTAAACAAAGGCATCCTGAGCATTATGCAAAAGCACCGACAAGAGCCCTGGCCACGCTATTACCATCAGAGGTGGCCAGCACATCTTCTGGTGTACGACCTGTATCTCCATCGAGTGCTGAAATGGACTTGAGACCATATCTTGCGAAGGTGCATATGAAATGCAACAAGTGTGGAGAAATTCTTTTGCATGGAGAGCAGAGCCTCGTTCTTATTAAACTCAAAATTGACAGTCACAAATGCCCCAAGAAAAGATAAATTTCTTTACTTCATTTTTAAACTATTACATACTGAAAAATGTAGTAGCAACTTTAAGAAATCGAAAGCATTATAATACTTCTTTCCCCCCCCCCCAAAAAAAAAAGTTATTTTCAGAACTAACTCTTTCTACCAAAACGTGCTCCAAGAGCATATTATGAGATATTTTTTCGCCGCTTTATTTTAGTGCGAGACCGGGTGCGCGCACCCTCCTATCGCGTACAGGACCTGACACTTACATGTGAAGTCATGTGACTTCTAAACAACACTTCTAATTGGTTCTTGGTAGTTTCTATTCTGGAATTTACACGCAGCACTCCACCCACTTCCATCACTTTCTTTTCTACTCTGAAGAGACAACAACGTCGAACATCTTCCCGAAGACTTCGGTACAATGGCTACCGTTCCGCATTCATCTTCCGAATCTGATGAAAATGAGCGACCACCTTTGACAATAAAAACGGAGGCCACGCTATTACCATCAGAAGTAATCAGCACATCTTCCAGTGGACGACCTGTATCTCCATTGAGTGCTAAAATGGACTTGAAACCATGTCTGGCGAAGGTGCACATAAAATGCAACAACTGTGGAGAACTTCTTGTATACGGAGAGCAAAGCTTTACTCTAATTAAACACAAAATTGAGAGTCATAAATGCTCCAAGAAAAGTTAAATTTCTTCACTTTATTTGGATAGTATGACATACTGAAAAATATCATAGCAACTTTAAGAAATCAAATGCATCAAAACACTTGTTTCCAAAAAAAAAAAAAAAAAAAGTTCTTTTCAGAACTAACTCTTTCCACCAAAACATGCTCGAAGAGCATATTATAAGATGTTTTTTCGCCGCTTTATTTTAGTGCGAGACCGGCTGCGCGCACCCTTCTATCGCGTACAGGACCTGACACTCCCATGTGAAGTCATGTGACTTCTAAACAACACTTCTAATTGGTTCTTGGTAGTTTCTATTCTGCAATTTACACGCAGCACTCCACCCACTACCATCACTTTCTTTTCTACTCTCAAGAGACAACAACGTCGAACATCTTCCCGAAGACTTCGGTACAATGGCTACCGTTCCGCATTCATCTTCCGAATCTGATGAAAATGAGCGACCACCTTTGACAAGAAAAACGGAGGCCACGCTATTACCATCAGAAGTAATCAACACATCTTCCGGTGGACGACCTGTATCTCCATCGAGTGCTGAGATGGACTTGAGACCATATCTGGCGAACGTGCACATGAAATGCACGAACTGTGGAGAACTTCTTCTATAAGGAGAGCAAAGCTTTACTCTAATTAAACAAATAATTGAGAGTCATAAATGCTCCAAGAAAAGTTAAATTTCTTCACTTTATTTGGATAGTATGACATACTGAAAAATGTCGTCGCAACTTTAAGAAATCAAAAGCATCATAACACTTGTTTCCAAAAAAAAAAAAAAAAAAGTTCTTTTCAGAACTAACTCTTTGTACCAAAACAAGCTTGAAGAGCATATTAGCTGATATTTTCTCGCCGCTTTCTTATAGTGCGCGACCGGGTGCGCGCACCCAACTATCGCGTCGAGACACGCATGTGCAGTCATGTGACTTTAAAACAACACTTCCAATTGGTTCTTACTAGTTTCTATTCTGCAATTTACACGGAACACTCCACCCACTTCCCTAGAAAACCAGTTTATCGTAAATCTTTTAAAGCCTCCTCTTATGAAATATTCGACATCAATCACATAGCAGAGTACTAAATAGCACTATATACACTCCGTCCATTAATTATAAGAGACTTATTGCTATGTAAAATCTATATAATTGTGCACTGTGGTGGGAACGATCTAGGCATCAATCACATAGCAGAGTACTAAATAGCACTATATACACTCCGTCCATTAATTATAAGAGACTTATTGCTATGTAAAACCTATATAATTGTGCACTGTGGTGGGAACGATCTAGGCACAATCACTGGGGTAGGTCTGGAAAGGCTTCTAAAAGACACCTTTCGACAATTGATGACACTTTTTCCTCGATCTGCCTTGGTATATTCCAATATATGCCAAAGACAGAAATGGAATTGGTCCAATCACCATTGTGCACAATTTGAGAAAGCAAGGAGACATGTAAATAAATCTGTTTCTGCGTTCCTCAGAGATTATAGCATGGGTTCTATTTACCACAACAACTTGCGCTACCACATGCAAGACGTCTATAGGAGAGACGGTGTTCATTTCACGAATGAGGGAAACAGAATCTTCCTCTGCAACATCAGGCTCTGCATCGGTACTTACTTTTAAATGCAGAAAACACTCAATTAACACAAGGGCTCTTTTCAGAGCCACCTTATATCTAAGCACTCAAACTTCTGATTTACCTCCATTTTCACACTCTTGTAAATAGGTGTGCGCGACCGGGTGCACGCACCCCGTATTTTTTTTCGGAGAAAAATTATATCTTTTCGCGTTTAAGGGCCTTACTGCACACCCTGAGAAAACCTACGCAGGAAGACAATCTCTACCTTCTCCCCTTTCCATGTTTCAACGCTTTGAAATGAACAATATATTTACTCGCAGTGACAAAATGGCGGACAAAACTTCCTGATTTCCTTCGAATCGAACGTTAACAGACGTCACGCAGCCAAAAAAAATACCGCTCACGCGCAGCCGCTTGAGTGCGCTCATGTGTGCGCACCTATAGATATATAATTGACTTTAACTTTAATTTTCTCAACAACTACTGAACGGATTTACACCATTCCAAAAAAAGCGTAATCTGCGAACAAGACTCTACAGTTTTGGCAAATTTCTTATAAATTCATTCACCCGTTCGAACTGTAGCCGAGTCTAAAGGTCCTATGGAAAATAACATGGAGAAAACACGTTTGGGACCCCCCTTATATCTCAGCCCCCACTTGACCAATCCCCCCCAAACTTACAGGGAAGGAGTGCAGCGAACCTAGCCATCTTCTTTGAGAAATTCGCAAAGACTCATCCACCAGTGCCAAAGTTATTCCAAATAGAATGTTGAGGATTTCCTATGGAAAACAATCCTAACTATAACTACGCCATCTTTTGTCTTGTAAAATCGAGACACAAGAGGTGGCAAAAACAAAGGAGGAAATGACCATAAGGGGGCAGAGTAGACCCCCCCTGACCCCCTAGGTTTGATGTGGGGGTCATAAAAAGAAGGTGGCAAAAACAAAGGGGGAAATTACCGGGCAGAGTAGACCCCCCCTGACCCCCTAGGTTTGATGTGGTGGTCATAAAAATTGTTTTTCGCGCAGGGAGCGGACCGGGGAGCGTACCGGGGAGCGTATCATGGGGAAAACCCACTGAAATAGTAAGATAATTATTTAAAGTGCTTAGAGGGAGGGTAGCTCTGCATAGAGTTGTTGTGTTGTGTGGGTGATATAAGTACCAGCATGTAGGTACCAATGCAGAGTCTTAAATTCAATGTAGACTGTGTCCTCTGTCGATAATTTGCATGTTGTTACAGAAGTTATTGTGGTATATGGAATCTATAGTATAGTCAGTCAGAAAAGCAGAAACAACATGGAGGCAGGAGATGATAAAGAGATGTTAAATACACATTGGAGATAATATAGTGGGAGAAAGGAAGTAACTATGAGCAAAATTACTATGTAACACAAAAAAGTTGCACAGTATACTATAAGTCTCACTTTATATTATTTTCATTTTGGTACTATTTCATAATTTACATATAAAAAGGATAATGTCTCGTACAATTTTAAATTTTTAAATAAAAATTTATTGCTGTGATTTTTCAAAATCTAAAAGAATTTCCAACATTATTTCGTCAGGTATGTCCTCATTTGGAATTGATGATTCAATTTCTTCCACACAATTAAGTAAGTCTTGGTCCAGAGACTGATCCCAAAAGTCGAATTCATCAATCTCTTCCTTAGGATTGTTCTCCAGATCAATTTCGAATGAAATATTACATTTGTTTTGTTCTCCTTCCATTTTCTTGCTGTAAATTGCATAAAAAATAAATATATCAGTAGAGATAGGGCACTGTTGGGTTTAAGTTCAGAGAGGTACTTGTGAGTTTTTAACAGTGAAGTTATCTTTGGGCAGTGTATGGTATGAGGTAGGAAGTAGAAATATAAAACAGTGTATGTGAAGAAGCCTAAGAAAATTCATAATTATACCAGAGAAGCCTAATTCAATCTATAACTATAACAGAGAAGCCTATCTCAATCTGTAATTATAACCGAGGGACAGTAAATAACTGTCAGAAAACGTTTTTACAAATGAACTTAAAGTGCCCCTTACAAATTTATAACTTACCTTATATAAAGGTGATGAAGATAAATGAGACAATTCTTTAAAGATGTATCTCAGGTAGTTGTAGTCAAAATGGCCGTGTTTCCCTCTCATTTTTCATTTATATTCATGTACATAACCAATCAAATGTCAGGAAAAAAAAGTAGAAAATGAAAGTAACATTTTAATTGGTTGTAAATTGTAACACTCCATATGTGTTTTTGTCATGTAATTTACCTCAGGATATTTAGACAGGGCTAGAGCCCAAATGGCTCAATGGAATACCATAAAATGTGGGATAATGGTAGGGACTGGTATGTAGTAGGGTCTATTCTATATTTGGTGAAAGTCTGTCCAGTGGTTTTTATGTAATTTCATTTCCCACATTTTTTTGGGGAGCGCTTACCGGTGCGCGCCCCGGTACGCGTACCGGGAGCTCTACGGGAGTCCGCCATTTTGTGTTTCGGTCGAATTGAGACACAAGATGGAGGACAAACAACGTTGGGAATGGGTAAAAAGGGGCACAGTAGACACCCCCTGACCCTCTAGGTTTTCTGAGGGGAAATTAGGAGGGGCATATGCCAAAAAAAAAATATTACGTTGCGCGATCGTATGCGCTCGAGTCCTTCCGGGTGCGTTTATTTCCCTTTTCCTTACTTTCCTACCACATTCAACTTCTTTCAGTCTTCCTGCTCACCCACACTGCCTCACTTTCCTTTCTTTTCTGGTTCACTCAGTCCCTTTCTGTCACTCCTTCCTTTTCTCTCTCTGTCCTTTCTCTCTGTCACTCCCCATGTCTTTCCTTTTCTAAATTACTTCCTCTAACACCTTTTTTTGTCTTACTATCTATTACACAGTCTCTCTGTGTTCCTCCCTCTAGCTCTCTTTCTCTTTACACCACTCTTTCTGTCCCCTTTCTTTATGCTCACTCCTTCATTATTTTTTTTTATTTTTTTTGGGGTGCGCTAACGGGTCGCGCCCCGGTACGCGCACTGGGTCACGCCGGAATACTGCGCTTACCAGTACGCTTACAGGTACGCGCACCGGGAGCGCTCCAAGACAAAAAAAACAAAAAAACAAAATTATGAACAATATGCATAAAAAATAGTATTACATAAATATACAATATAGGATTCATTTTAAAAAATATTACATTACATAGCTATAGAAATTTGCTATTAAAAAACCTTTGAAATTCACTGAAAAAACCATAGGTTTCACACCAGTTATAGTTAGGAATTAGTGTTTAAAAAACTTATGAAATGCACTGAAAAAACCATAGGTTTCACACTAGTTATAGTTAGGAATTAGCATTTAAAAAACCTAATAAATTCACAGAAAAAAACGTAGGTTTCACACCAGTTAGAGTTAGCTGGAAATTTTCTGACATAAAACCATTGAAATACCCACGTTATAGTTAGTTGGACTCACTATAACTTGCGCGCCTGCAATGCACTGCTGATGACGTCACATATTACATCACTCATGACATTGTCAGTGACATCACTCATGACATCACTGATGACACCAGCGTGTGAATGTGTGCCTTTCTGAGAAATAAATATGTTTTATATATGTATTTGTAAAGGTCGATGGAAGAATACATGTTTAAATATATATATATATATAAGGACTCATCTCTAAACAAGAGCTGGATTTCCTCAAAAATGATTATCCAGTCACACCACAACTGTATTTACTCCCCAAAGTCTACAAAAATCCCAGCTGCCCACCAGGAAGACCTATAATTTCTGCTATAGGAAGTCTCTTAGAAAATACAAGCAAATACATTGACTTTTTTCTCCAACCCATAGTCAGATCTTTACCAGCCTACCTTCAGGACACTGGGGATTTCTTAAACTGTATTTATGACTTTGCTTGGGATCAAGACTTTTGCTTTGTCACCTTAGATGTCCAAAGCTTATACACAAGCATTAGACATAGGGATGGTTTAAAAGCAATGCAACATTTCCTTGGTAACAGAGACATCAGCCTTTTCCAACACACTTTAATGCTGGTACATATGGCAGAGTGGTGCCTGGAGAACAATACCTTCACTTACAACAAGTTACTGTACAGGCAAATACAGGGGACTGCCACGGGTACTTGCTTCGCCCCCAGCTATGCTGATTTGCATATGGGCTGGTGGGAGGAGCAAGTACTCATGACCCAACACCTTGATACCATTACCAACAATATTGTCTTATACAGACGTTACATAGATGATATATTCATCCTATGGCGAGGTACAGAAGAAGGTGCACTGCAATTCTCCAGAGACATCAACTTAAACAACCTGAATCTGAAATTTACATGCACAGCCAGTAAAAACAGCATTACATTCTTAGACTTAGAAGTTTTTCATGAGGGAGGCAAAATACACACTCGCACCCACAGAAAAGAAACGGCAGGGAACACCATCTTGCACTCAACAAGCTCTCATCCTACAAGTTTAAAAGAAAGCATACCTTATGCTGAATGCATAAGAATGAAACAAAATTGCAGTTTAGCCGCAGACCTCCAAATAAGCACAGACAATCTCTGCACCAGACTTAAGGAAAGAGGATACAGCTCTACCACCCTTAACAAAGCAAAACAAAAAAGTGAACGCCTGGATAGGTCAGTCTTGCTCCAAAGGAAGTCAGAACTAACTAATAAAAAGAAACCAACAACCACTAATGCCACGCCTAGACTAATTACAGGGTTCAACATACATCAGAAAAACATCAGAAAAATCCTGTACAGGCATTGGCATTTGATTAAAAATGACACTGTCGCAGGACAAAACTGTGCCAAACCACCCCAATTAACATTCAGAAAAGCAACCTCAATGAGTCAGGAATTGGTCAATAATGCACCATCGGCTCCCACTAAAAAAATCTGGTTACATTCCCAGCCGGGATTCTACAAATGTACCAAGTGCAAAGCTTGCCAACATGGGGTAAACACAAAGGAAGTCAAGTTCCCCTTTAGAAAGTCCCCATTTAAGATCAGACAGCACTACACATGCAAAACTGACTTTGCTGTGTACGTCTTTAAGTGCTCCTGCAATTTGATATACGTGGGGAGTACCATTCATCCAGCTCATGTGAGGATTCTGCAACACCTCAGAGCAGTAACCAACGATGATCCCGCGTACCCTGTGGCTCGCCATGTCAATGCTTACCACAATGGCAAGACAGAAAATCCAACATACTTTATACTAGACAGTGTAGCACCAAATCCCAGGGGAGGGAACAGACAGCAGAAATTACGACAGCTCGAATCTAAATATATCATCGAGCTTAATAGCAAGATCCCCTTTGGGCTTAACGCTGATAAAGCACTCAGTGTACATCTTTAACTAGGAACCCCATTAAACAATGTAACTTTCTCTTCACCGTCTTACTAAATCTCCCATTCTTGCTGATAAACATCTAGTTTCACCATCTAGGACAGGATCCTTTTTAAACCACCACACAGTGCACGCTTTTAAAATTGATTGAATGATGTAATTTAATCGTTTTCATATGATTTATAAGTTTAGTGGTAAAACCAAGCGCCTTCAACATTAGCCTAAATTTTAAAACACACCTGAGTTCCTCATTAATTTGGAACATAGCATACACTCTGTCCCCCTTACCAAACCGCACTTATAGAACTGATGCAGGGCCTTAGAGATGGATATACTGAGGAGACCTCGCACAGGAGTCGGAAAAGCCCACTTGGGCAGGACTCAGTCCGTCTTTCTCATCCCTAACATTTTTTTTTTTTTAAAACCCATAACTGGCCACCCGCTTTTGCATTCTCGTACATACGAGTTAACTTGTAAAGGCACACAAACAGTTTTGACGTCAGGTCCTTTTTCAACACACCTAAGCCAGTTTCTCGGGCCTTTAAAAAGTTAATTGCAAACATTTCATTTCACGGCAATTCCGTGTGAATGATTTTTCTCTCACAGCCCCTGCCCTTTTACCCATGACTTCACTCTGAGTAACAAAGGTGACAGCAGGTCATTTGTACACTTAGCTTCAACACTCCTGCCTTACCGATAATCAGGCTCAATCAGTGATACACCTTACACGGAAACTGTGCAGCGCAGTCACACGAGGTTACAGAGTGCCAGCATGAAAACTCTTCTTAAACATGCCGTTTAAGGAACTCTTTAAATTCTCAAATGACACGTGTGAGAAAACAGGCTATTCTTTTCTCGGTTGTGTGTTTATTTGGACACCGTAAAAAGCCTTGCTGTATTATTTTTCCAACCAGCACACATTTATTGTAATGATTATATGTAAAGACGTATTTACAAACAATTACAACAATTGATTCTTATGCTTTTTATGTTGTGTCACAATGACTTGCAAAAATCTGAAGCGCTTCCAACTCTTCTATGTTCACGATCACATGTTATTTTTGTCACATGGTTGTTTTACTAATTAATCAATCTGCACAAGTATATATACAGTTCACAAGCAAGGTGTAAAACAGATGTAGTGAGCAAGGCGGTTCCATCCGCCGAAACGCGTCTGATCGCTTGTATTGGTGAATAAAGAAACCTTTGATTACATCCACGGAGTTGGTGCCTGTTCTTCTTGAAATCTAAAAGCCGGGATTGGGAGAATATATATAAATATATATATATGTATATATATATATATATATATATATATATATATATATATATATATATATATATATATATAGAGAAGTGACGCATCTAGCAAAAAGCTTGGTAATAACGACGTACTGAAATCTATGAGATTTCTCTGCGTCACTTTTAGGATGCTGTTGCGTCAAAATCTTGCGCCTGCCTCGCGTCACTTTTATGTTTACAGATATGTCAGAAATACTGATGTATCTGTAACTCCTTGCAACATGATTCGTCATACATTAAATATGACACATCTGGAATGTCATAAGGAGTGCGCACAGAAAAGTGACGCATCGCACCAGCAGTGTAAAAAAATGTGCCTCGTTGCACTATATTTAAAAAGTGACGCATCTAGATAGATGCGTCACTTTTTAAATATTGCGTAACAATGCGCATTTTTTTACACCGCTGGTGCGTCACAAAAATTGACGCACAGGCGGCGCAAAACTGGCAGCGCAAGGCCTTCATAAATATGGTCCTGGATTTTCCCCGTGCTTCGCCGGTGCGCGTACCATGCGCTTCCCCCGCGCAAAACGAAAAAAAAAATAAAAAATGTAATGCCCCGCAGGACCCTATTTTAGCCCCCACATCAAACCTAGGGGGTCAGAGGGGGTCTACTCTTCCCCCTTATGGTCATTTGCCCCTTTTTTTTTCAAACCCCTTGTGTCTCGATTTTACCGAGACACAAAATGGCGGCCGCTCCAGACTGTTTAGAATGTTTACAGACACCCAAGAGCCAATCAGCTTCCTGCGCGCAAGTCGCGTGTCGCGCCTGGAGCGCACTCCGGTGCGCGCACCAGAGAGCGCCTATAGATATAGATATTTTTTTTAACCTAAATTACTCAAAATCCACTGCAGCACATATCTTGAGACATAGCAAAGGCACATCGGGCTACCAGTCCCTTCAATTTTGCCAAGTTTGCTGGAAATCCATTCAGCCGTTCGGGCTAAAAGTGAAATCGACAGCCCTATGGAAATTAACATGGGGAAAACGCGTTTTGGGACCCCCCTTTTATCTCGGCCCCCGTTTGACGTATCCCCCCCAAACTTTCAAGGAAGGACCGGAGCAGGAAATTTTCAGGCAGATTCGTCAACCGGTGCCAAAGTCATTCCAAATAGAATTTTGAGATTTAACATTGAAAAAAATCCTAACTATAACTACCTACTGGCGACCGCCAGTAGGTAATATATATATATATATATATATATATATATATATATATATATATATATATATATATATATATATATATATATATATATATATATACCACAAAGAAATCCCAATGTCACGACTGATACTCCGGCGCAAGACTCGGGCACAGACTCCAAAAGCTGGTGTGAAAATAGGATGGTAGTTTATTCACACATCAAGAAAAGGTCCAACATGACGCGTTTCAGCTGCAAGACATACAGCCTTGATCACAAGTATATATATATAAATAAATAAATAAATAAATAAATATATATATATATATATATATATATATATATATATATATATATATATATATATATATATATATATATATATATATATATATATATATATATATATATAGAGAGAGAGAGAGAGAGAGAGAGAGATTAATTTATTCACTCTGCTCACATGGACAGAGGACTATGCCACCAAGGATAGTTTTGGTGCAGGAAGGTGTCCTTGCTGCACAAACACATTACTGCATGCAACACAGGCACCCTTGTACCATGGTGCAAGGGTGTCTGCATTGGCGTTAGGCTGTCAAAAGGGCACCCAGCTCTAAGGAAAAAACAGGAATGCGCCATATTGCCCTAAATATGAGGCTTTCCTGTCCTTTCATGCAGCGCAGCAAGGTTACTTGCTGCACAGGGTGGCTGCTTCGTAAATGAACCTCTGATAGTCCCTCTCGATGCCAGTGCTCTTGTAGGTGTGGGGTTCTGTTAGTTGACTTATTTTGTAGCTTTTTTTTAGCAGAAATGTACTCAAGCAGTTGCATACAGTCATAATTATGAGTCATGAGCAGACTTTTTGGGAATTCCATGGGACTAAAAATAGTGAACTCCATAGTATATGTTTGGTCACATTGCTTCTACGTACAAGGGGAAAAGTGAATTATGACACTGGTGGGACAAATACAAGAAAATTAAAGATGTTTAGGACAGACCTAGTGAGAGCGTTCACCTTTCGCCATCGGAATGTATTCAAAACAATTCACAAATGAAAAAATGAATTCAAATATTCATAGAAAGACTGTGTGTCAGCTCTCTCCGTCAATTGTTTTCACATTTTAGTCCCGCCCACCACAGCACGGTTCATTCTTTCAGCCCTCTTCAGCGTTTGAGTGTCACTATGAGTGACATCATTTTTTCCTCATCACATGTTCACGCCCAACTACAATCACGTGCGTTTTTTTGTAGGTAGGTAAGCCAAAACTTAGGTTTGACAATCATTTTTTTAAATTATTTTTCCTTTCTATTCTTTGTCTTTTTGATTTTTCAGTCATCCTTGTCGCTTTAAACTATGGGCCTGTTTGAGAGTCAGGCGTCATAAATGTGTTGGAGGACAATTCCGCTAAACCCTCGGTCCACCCGCTCGAATTCCGGCAGACAATGTCAGAGCCTCGACTGGCTACATCATAAGAAAGTTTACCCTGACAGTCTGCTTGGAGTAAAGTCATCAGAGTAAAGACGTAAACATGGAATTCATTTTTTCTAAACCCGTGATTTTATAAGGACTAGTACTTACAACTAGTACAGACTTGAGAGCAAGAAGTTTGTTGAGAAAGTGGAATTTTGAAGGCGCACTTCCATGAATACAGATAGCGGCGAGCTGACACAGATAATGACTTCCTCTATTATTGTCAGGCTATTACAACTAATGGGGTTTGAGCGCACCAGTCACACTTGCGGTTTTCTGCTATTTTGTACAAATGCAAGATGTCGCAGGCTGCAGAAACAAATGGATTGTAACTGATGCCATTTTGCTTCAGATGGAGTTTTCTGTGTTCCAGAGAATGAGCATCTCCTACACTGAAGCGGCATCATTTGAAAGTGCCAAATGAAATATCTGCTTGGTTGACAGCAGTCCCGAGAAGTATGAAACAAATACTAGATGTTGAATATGCAACAGCGGGCAAATGATGAGTACAAGGCAACATATTGAAACTTTTATTTCCCTGAGGGTGTGAACCGTTCGAGCATGATTAATATTAACTGTCAGCAAATCACATTGCTAGATAGCTTATACAATAGCAAAAGGCAAAGGAGCATCAGTTTAATGTGGCCTTATGTACCTTTCACGCTGCGCCATTAATAGGTTTTGAGCTATAATGCTTTTATAAGTAGCAAGAACAATTTATTTTTGATGATGCTGGATCACTTTTCTTGCTTCTCTGGCGGAAATTGTATTTGGCTATTAATGAAATGGCCCGTATGGCCCCTATATCACATGGTTGTGATGTAATCCATTGCCTGGGCTTGACCTATTTAATATCTTCTAATGACGTAGACCATGCCTTAGATAATGGATGTCCAACTTAGGCGTGGGATGTCTGGATCAATGCCAGATCTTCATTATACCTTCGCTCTGAAAAGGAGAAGAGACAGACTTATGGTTATATCCTCCCAAATATGCTAACAACACACCACAAGGTATATATAGAAATTAAAAAAAATCTTTATGCCCAACGAATGACATTATAATGCTATTTCTCGCAAACACCCAAAAAGTGACAGGAGTACGATTGCAATAAGTCTACCAATCGGTGTAAGAAGCAGGGCTTTATGCATGCTCTCCCCACTTTTTGCCCCCATTTGGATTGCTAGCTGCTGGTTTTCGACTCTGAAAGGGCTCTGGGGCCTGCTAAGCAGGCCCTGGTGCCAGTGCTCTCTTGATAACTCTGATAAAAGTGAATTGGTAACCCCAATTGGCAAATAGCACCTGGCCAGCCTAAGGTTTCCAACTCCATTATGGTCCCCCTGAAATCGGTCATGTTTGGATATCAAATGAATTGTCTTATCAAACCTGACATGAATCTCATGTCAGAGCTGATGTGACATGCACCCAGAAGGCTACATTAGACGTTACCCACCTGGTTGCCCTAGCCTTTCCTGTGCCCTGGCTGACAGCCTTACGCTGCTGCCACCAAGACAGGAACCTGACCTTCAGCCAGGAGGTGTGAACACTCCCAGGAGTCAGAAACAAAGACCTGCCTGGGAAGGAGGTGACACCTCTCTCTCTGGCTACTGAATTGGAACATCAAGGTGGTGAGGTTCAAAGCTTACACAGCCTCTGATATGCAACTAGACGGCCTCCCAAATGAGAAAACAGCTAACCCCCTGCCCCAGGCACATTTGCTACTAGGCAGGTGGGAATATTATGTAGTTAGGAGGTGTACATGCCCAAAGGGCTGGCCGCATCCCTAGGGTGGGCTATCGGGTCTGCACAGCTAAGGAAGGTTTATGCCATTTTAAAAGTGGCAAAATAGAGGGTTTTGGGTAGGAAAGGTGGCACACACCCCCAGATGTGGTCACTACAGGGGCGGATTAACAGTTGGGGCTAGTAGCCCATTGGTTACGTGCACCCACCCCACTAGCACCCCTAAATCAAGTATTTAAGGGCCCCCCTGGCACCAGACGCTCAGATCTGATTTGGTTTGCAACCAAGGACAAAGAAGAAACCCTAGTCTGTCACTTCAGGACCTGCACAAAACAAAAATGAGATACACTGCACCTGTGACAACCACCCTACCACTGCACAACTGTGACTCATCCCGCACCAAAGACTGGTTCTCCATGAATGAGGAATACCTCTGAGAACCAAAGGCAACTCCGGGCTCCCTTGGATTAGTGGCACTCGTCCCCTGCAGCCCACAGTTCAAAGCATGCTTCCGGAACCAAAGAATCATTGTCCTGACACCCCCAGAGGGATCACCTAAAACTAAATGGTCCAGTGCATTGTGTGAAATGTAGTCCTCACATCCAGAAAGTTTCAGGTCGCTGCCATTTTCCCCTGCAGTCTAGGATGTTGAAGTATGTCCAAGCTGAGCTTGTCACGGTCAAGGCTTGTTGGTGACTAGTCTGGCTACTACCTTTGTGCAACACTGTGCCTCAAAGGAATCCTACAACAGCTTTAACTAGTGACGTCAATGGCCCCATTGTTGATTTTGCATTTGTTTCGTCAACAGCAATACTTAAGTGGTAAAATACACTGCCCGCGTCTCCCGCTCAAAAACAAGAGACTGCCAGGATAACTCTGCACGGGGGCCATACGATCGAGGTAATATTCAACTGACTGTCGTGACCTGGTTCTGGGACCTTACCCTATAGTGGGTTTCTCTCAACTCGACCTGCAAGTGACCGATTGTAACTAGTGCTTTTTTCCCATTTACAACAATGTTAAAGTTTTGAAGTAGTGAAATGATCTGATTTATAATTCCTTTTAAAATCCATAACTCCGATTATACTCATCCGATTAACTTTGTTTTGTTGTCTAAAGGTATATAAAATCAGCTTTATTTTTATTAAATTGGTGTCAGATTTATTTTGAGTCTTGTCAATTACTTATCATTATTGTTGGTACTCTGAAATGCTCAATACGTTCCTCTAGTAAAGCTTGAATGCTCTGTGCCTCACTACCAAGACTAAGCTAGAGATTGATTAGTGTCAAACCAAAGGACCTATTTTGGGGTATTGTGAGGGTATTGCATAGTAAAGCCTAATCGGTCTCACTGCATAATACCTCTCTTTCCTACAACTGGCAATTGCTAAGGTTGGCATTCCAACCAATTGGTCTTTTGCCCACTATGCCACCTTAGATTAAACCGAACCATTTGCAAACCAGTTTTAACCCTGCTCCAGAAACTTTCTCAACCAGAACAGAATCAACCCCAGACAGTTTGACCATTTTCACCAATTGGAGCTCCATTTTTGGGTGTAGCTTAGTTCCAGTGGCACAGTGAGTACAGGACCTATGTCTGGGCATATCCCTGGTACTGAGGGTGGGTAAGTAAAGCACACACAAGGTGACAGGAGGATGCTGCCAATAGGTTCAGCTAGTGACAATCACAAAAGAACAATGATGGAATAAACCCAGATCTGTGACTGAGGTTGAGTGTCTAAAAAGTTTTAGCTCTCTGTCCATCATCTCCTTGTGTTTGCTTTGTTCGCCCTAAGTCAGCAGGGTATGCTCATACTTGGGTCCCTTGATCACTTTGCCACTGGATTCAACCTAGCCTGGCTGATGAGGGGTGTTACCCTGAAACCGGTTCCAGGATGTTTGTTTCCGGTTCACAGAAGACCTGGCTTGGCATTTCAGGCTGGAATGTTCCCATGAGGTACAGGGTCAAAACTGATTTGCATATAGCTGGGTCTGAACTGAACTGGCAAAGTGAGCTAAAGAACAATGATGGATTCAACCCAGATCTGTGACTGGGGGTTAGTGTCTTAAAAGATTCAGAGCTCCGTCCATCATCTCCTTGTGTTTGCTTTGTCTGCCCAAAGTTGGCAGGTTATGCCAAATGTGGTTCCCTTGCTCACTTTGCCACTGGCTTTAAGCTAGATTGGATGATGAGGGGTGTTAACCCGAAACCAGTCCCAGGATGTTTGTTTCCGGTTCAGGGAAGACCTGGCTTGGCAGTCCGGCTGGACAGTTCCCATGAAGAAAAGGGTCAAGACTGCTTTGCATATAGCTGAGTCTGAACTGAGGTGGCAAAGTGAGCTAAAGAATTATGATGGATTCAACCCGGATCTTTGACTGGGGGTGAATGTATGAAAAGTCTCAATGCTCCGTCCATCATTTCATTGCATTTGCTTTGTTAGCCCAAAGTTGGCAGGGTATGCACAAACATGACTCCCTTACTCACTTTGCCACTGGATTCAAACTAACCTGACTGATGAGGGGTGTTACACCGAAACCAGACCCAGGATGCTTGTTTCCGGTTCAGGGAAGACCTGGCTTGGTAGTACTGCTGGACTGTTTCCATGAGGCACAGGGTCAAGACTTATTTTCATATAGCTGGGTCTGCACTGAGGTGGCGAAGTCAGCTAAAGAACGATGACGGATTCAACCCTGGTCTGTGATTGGGGGTGAGTGTCTGAAATGTTCTACCGCTCTGTTCATTATCTCCTTGTGTTTGCTTTGTTCGCCCTGAGTTGGCAGGGTATGCCCAGCCGTGGGTATGTTGGTCATTTTGCCACTGGATTCAAGCTAGCCTGGCTGAGAAAGCATGTTACCACAAAAACAGTCCTAGGATGCTTGTTTCTGGTTCAGGGAAGACCTGGCTTGGCAGTTCTGGCTAGACTGTTCCCATGAGGCACAGGGTCAAGACTGATTTGCATATAGCCGAGTCTGAACTGAGGTGGCGAAGTGAGCTAAAGAATGATGATGGAATCAACGCAGATCTTTCACTGGGGGTGAGTGTCTGAAAAGTCTCAATGCTCCGTCCATCATCTCCTTGTGTTCACTTTGTATGCCCAAAGTTGGCAGGGTATGCCAAAATGTGGTTCCCTTGCTCACTTTGCCACTGGCTTCAAGCTAGCCTGGATGATGAAGGGTGTTACCCCGAAACCAGTCCCAGGATGCTTGTTTCCAGTTTAGGGAAGTCCTAGTTTGGCAGTACGGACTGGAGAGTTCCCATGAAGCAAAGGGTCAAGACTGATTTGCATATAGCTGAGTCTGAACTGAGTTGGCAAAGTGAGCTAAAGAATGATGCTGGATTCAACCTAGATCTTTGACTGGGGGTAAGTGTCTGAAAAGCCTCAATGCTCCGTCCATCATCTCCTTGTGCTTGCTTTGTTCGCCCTAAGTTGGTAGGGTATGCCCAGACATGACTCCCTTGCTCACTTTGCCACTGGATTCAAGCTAGCGTGGCTGATGAGGGGTGTTACCACAAAACTGGTCCCAGAATGCTTGTTTCTGGTTCAGGGAAGACCTGGCTTTGCAGTTCGGGCTGGACTGTTCCCATGAGGTACAGGGTCAAGACGGATTTGCATATAGCTGGGTCTGAACTGAGGAGGAGACGTGAGCTAAAGAACGATGATGGATTCAACCCAAATCCGTGACTGGGGGTGAGTGTCTGAAAAGTTTCAGCGTTCCGTCCCTCATCTCCTTGTGTTTGCTTTGTTCGCTCTACGTTGGGAGAGTTTGCCCAGACGTGGGTCCCTTGCTCACTTTGCCACTGGATTAATGCTAGCCTGGCTGATGAGGGATATTACCCCTAAACCGGTCCCAGGATGCTTGTTTCCAGTTCAGGGAGGACCTGGCTTGGTAGTTCGGGATAGACTGTTCCCATGAGGCACAGGGTCAAGACTGATTTGCATATAGCTGGGTCTGACCTGAGGTTGCTAAGTGAGCTAAAAGACGACGATGGATTCAACCCAGATCTGAGACTGGAGGTGAGTGTCTTGAACGTTTCAGCGCTCCATCCATCATCTCCTTGTGTGTGCAGTGCAACAGGGTGCCAATAGCTGGTCTAATTATTGGTGAATGATTCCACTTGTCTTGTAGATACGGTTTGTTGCCTTCAAATTCCAGCACTAAATCCAGACTGGAAGACAAAATTGGACTAGTGAGGAATTAGTAAACAGATCGAAGAAAATGTCAGTTTCTTACAGGTACAAAATCAGAAACTCAGCAAAAATCTTCTAAGGATTAAGGCACATCAATGAGGCTGGGAATGCTAGATGAATAAATTGAACACTCAAGAATCAGGTGGACAGAAATACTCTGGAGTGAGCAGGAAACAAGCAAGTGATATTGCATATGTCCTGCCAAGTATATTATCTTCTTTATAAGTTAGTAATCAATTTGATCTAGAAGAGAAAACAAAGTTAACGGGAAGTAAATCGCTTCCCTAACAGACTGGGAAGGAAGCATAAAAACGTTTAACGTAACTTCAATGTAAATGTCAGTAATCCCGACAAAAGTCCTAGTACGGATCTCAACTAATATGAAAGGCAATGATCAGGATTCAAATTCGCAAAATAACTATAAACTCTACAATAGCCACTGAAACAATTCATGGGCGAATCATTTTCTAACAGTCACGCCTGACCACAATCTACAGGATACTCTCTGAATGCCTTCTACCAGCATTCATGGCTCTGGAGATGCCAGGCGAAATGTTTCTGTGTGGTGGTTACAAAAATGCTGTAAGGTCTGGTGTGAAAGACATAGGAAACACCTTGGTTTTGCAATCTAGATATCTTCAATGACGTAATTAAACATTTCATGAGTCATGCCTTATGTAAGGTATTTAGCAATGAATGACAGCGATACAAGTCATCGTTCGTTTACTTTGCTATAGCTGTTAAATGTAAGAGGTTTTCAGTTTTTGTTTTGTAACATAGTTTTGTAATTTTTTTTACACAGTGAATACATAAATGCATGTGTGTGTCTGAGAATGTGTAAGTGTGTGTGCGTGTGTAGGTGTGTGTGTTCGTGTATGTGCACGAGTGTGTGTGTGTTTCTTTGTGTGTGGTACAGAAGTTGTAGTGGGCCTACCACATAAATGGGAGTGTCCATGTTTCAAAAAGTTCGCAAACACAAGACCGAGCATAATAGACACTAGGATGCTAGTGCAGATGCTCAATCTTCTGTGCATGCTCACGGACATTCAAAGGTGTGTTACTCCCAACGTTTGCAAATATTGGGAGAAAAACACAACGGAACTAAAGAGAAAAGCAGATAACTTCAATTCTGAATCACAAGTGTGAGAGAGATGTCAAAAGAGATTTTTATACCCGATTCCAACAACCACATAACCTCCCCACTTTGCCCAAGGGCAATGAGAATTAACCCCTTCGCTGCGGCGGCTATTCCGCCGCAGCGCTAAGGGGGCGGGGCGGCGGCCGCATGCTAGTGACGGAACCGCTCCGTCACCAGCGTTGGTTGCGTTGTGCTTATGACGGAGCGGTTCTGTCATGGCCCGCCCCGCTCAATAGAACGTTCAGCGCAGGCGCGGATTTCGCGCCGCGCATGAGCGGCGAGCGGGCCATGACGGAACCGCTCCATCATCAGCACAGCGCACCCGCAGCTGATGACGGAGCGGTTCCGTCATCAGCGTGCAAGGGGTTAATGAACTACCATCTTATCCTTGCCTACTAGCCTGAAAGGAGACAACAAAGCCCATGCCCTCCTGTTTTGCACAAAAGCTGGAGGGCCATTTTAAATTTCACAGGGCAAACTGCTACAGCTACCCTTGTGTGTGGCCCGGACTATCCCTGCAATGTTATATACCAGTCCCCCCTTTTTTTAATAGTACAAACTCGGCCTAAATGTATCAGAGCACTTTTACATGAGCACCAGTTGAGTTACAGACAGACACACTCATTTTTGTTAGGCACGTTTTGTGGTCAGTTGACATTGTATATATGAAAATGTGCTTGATTACTAGGCCCTTACACCACTGTTATGTGACTTTCAATGTACCTGTGTATGACACCAAAGGTTAAATGGATATTTGACTGTACAAAGCTACCTTATGTAGCTAGCATTTGATCTGCACACGGTATGGGTGGGCAATGAGACATAGGTAGATGGATGTAGATAACATTACTCACACTCCACCATGTTCAGATTGTGGTGGAGAGGGCGCGGTGGGTTTGGGCATTCCTGGGCTTTTTATTGCACAAACTTCTTTAAATGTTAAGACGAGGGGTCCCCTGAAACTACTGAGAAGTACACCTAGGCAGGGAAATACATGCTGTGAAGTTCCTAAGGCTACTTCATAAACAATCTAAGCAAATTTATATAAATAAATAAATCCTGCATGCAACACAGGCACCCTTGCACCATGGTGCAAGGGTGCCTGCATTGGCGCTAGGCTACCAAAAGGGTTCCCTCTCAAGGGAAAGGACAGAAATGTGCCTATTGCCTTAAATATTGTGCATTCCTCCGCTTTCCCTGTCACGCAGTGCAGCACAGCAAGGTGACTGTGCACTGTGTCACAGGCTCGTAAATGAAAATCCTAGTGTCCCTGCTCCCTTTGAAAATTAAGTTTCAAGATTTTTTCGCGATTGAATCTATTTTTGATGGAGCCATCTTTTTCCGGGTACCAGATCGTAGTTAACAGGTCCAGAAACAGTTCTTTCCCTCCTCCCCTTAACTACACATTTATTCTTCCTCCTTTAATCCTTCTTCCCTTTCTTGCATCTCTATGTTCCTTGTTTTCTTTCTCTCTTGCAGTATCAGCTTCATTGTTTGCTCCTTTCTAGTCTTCGTACCCTCTCCGTGATTCTTGCCAGTATGTTTTCAAAGGGGTTTGTGTAGCAGAAAGCTAACTGTGAAGTAATGGATCTCCTCAAATCAATAAGTAGGACATGCCAGTGGATTAAGAATATGATAAATTGGAGATCGCAGTAAATCATCGAGGCATCGAACACTGAGGGGCATATTTACAAGACCCCATTGCCAAGGGAACGTCACTTTTTATGACGTTCCTGTGGCGAGATGGGCTTCACTTTATCTACAAGGCAGCGTTAAGTCACTTAGAGCGGTTTAACGCTGCCTTGTATATAAGGCCCCCTTTCACGCTATTCTTCGAGTGAAAGGGGAGGGCAATGGGTGCTGCTGTGAGCATTCCACCGCAACTCCCATTGATTCTGATGCTGCCCCCTATTTACAAGAGAGACGTAAATAGGAGACAGCAACAGATTTTCTTACCCTGGCGCAACAAGGAGAAATGTTTCATTTCATCAAATGATTTAATTTTATAAGATTTTGAGGACTTATTTACTGGTGCAGCCCATGTAGCCCACACTACTGTTCCATTACCTTTTGTTCATAAAGAAGAAGAGTCAACAACTAATCTACCCCAGAAGAACTACACCCAATCAATCAATCAATCAATCAATCAATCAATCAATCAAGAATTTGTAGAGCACACTACTTACGTGTGAGGGTCTCAAGGTGCTGGGGGCAAAAAGGGGTGGTGCTACTGGTCGAACAGCCAGGTCTTGAGTAGCCTCCTGAAGGTCAGCAGGTCTTGGGGCTGTCGTAGGCTGAGTGGAAGGGTGTTCCAGATCTTGGCGGCAAGGTGGGAGAAGGATCTGCTGCCGGTGGTTGTTCTTCAGATGCGAGGGACTGTGGCAAGGGAGAGGTTGGCGGAACAGAGCTGGCGGTTGGGGATGTAGAAGAAGAGTCGTCTGTTGAGGTATGCTAGGCGGGTCTTCTGGAGTGCCTTGTGTGCGTGGATGAGGAGCTTGAAGGAAATCCTCTCAATGACGGGGAGCCAGTGCAGGTTTCTCAGGTGAGAGTTGGGTATGCAGACAAAATATCTAAATTTAAATATCGATATACAATAATATTGATGTTTAAATATCAAAGGGACATAATATAGAAGGTAAGTAATATTGATAGATTTTAATATCGATATTAGTAATATCGATGTTTTAAATATCGATGTTAGTAATATCGATGTTAATGATTTCGATGTTACTAACATCGATTTTTATATTGATTTTTTGAATATTATTATGTGTTTATTATGTTTTTAATTTATTTTTATGTAATTTAATTAAATTTTGTATTTTAGTACTGTAGCGGGTTGTGGGTTTATAGGGGAATAGGGTGGGAAGTAATTTAATTATATTAGATTAATTATTAATTATTAGGAATTAAAAATTAATTGTAATTAATTGGTAATTAATTTTAAATCATTATTTAATTGATAATTATGTTCTGTAGCGGGTTGTGGGTTAATAGGGGAATAGGGTGGGAAGTAATTTAATTATAATAAATTCATTATTAATTAGTAGGAATTATACATTGATTTTAATTAATTGGTAATTAATTTTTATTAATTGGTAATTAATTTTCATTAATTGATTAATTGATAATTATGTTCTGTAGCGGGTTGTGGGTTTATAGGGGAATAGGGTGGGAAGTAATTGAATTATATTATATTAATTATAAAATATTAGGAATTATAAATTAATTTGAATTAATTGCTAATTAATTTTAAATAATTGATTAATTGTTTATTATGTTCTGTAGCGGGTTGTGGGTTAATAGGGGAATAGGGTGGGAAGTAATTTAATTATAATAAATTCATTATTAATTAGTTGGAACTATAAATTGATTTTAATTAATTGGTAAATAATTTTTATTATTAGGTAATTAATTTTTATTAATTGATTAATTTATAAATGTGTTCTGTAGAGGGTTGTGGGTTTATAGGAGAATAGGGTAGGAAGTAATTTAAATTTAATTAAGTAATAATGTTTTTTAATTGATTATTTTGTTAATTTAATAATTGTTAATTAATTTTTAATTGGTAATTAAATATTATTAAATTGTATTTTTTATTATTTTTTAGTTAATTATTTATTGCTAATCATGTTTTTAATAATTATGTATTGGTAATTGTAAATGGTTTATATTTATTTAATAGTTACCTTTTTTATTATGTAAAAAAATATATTTATAAGTATTTTATTTTTACCTCTACGCTATCCAACACTTTCCCTACTGTTGCACTCTCTGGAGTGGGAGTAGTTATTTTTACCCCTACGCTATCCAACACTTTCCCTACTGTTGCACTCTCTGGAGTTGGAACAGTAATATTTACCCCTACGCTATCCAACACTTTCCCTTCTGTTGCACTCTTTGGAGTGGGAATAGTAATTGTTACCCCTACGCTATCCAACACTTTCCCTACTGTTGCACTTTCTGGAGTTGGAATAGTAATTGTTACCCCTACGCTGTCCAACACTTTCCCTACTGTAGCACTCCCTGGAGTTGGAATAGTAATTGTTATCCCTGTGCTATCCAACTCATTCCCTACTGTTGCACTCTCTGGAGTTGGAATAGTCATTGTTACCCCTATGCTATTCAACACCTTCCCTACTGTTGCACTCTCTGGAGTTGGAATAGTAATTGTTACCCCGACGTTATCCAACATTTTCCCTACTGTTACACTCTCTGGAGTAGGAATAGTAATTGTTACGCCTACGCTATCCAACACTTTCCCTACTGCTGCACTTTATGGAATTGGATTAGTAATTGTTACCCCTACGCTAGCCAACACTTTCCCTACTGTTGCACTCTCTGGAGTGGGAATAGTAATTGTTACCCCTACGCTATCCAACACTTTTCCAACTGTTGCACTCTCTGGAGTTGGAATAGTAATTGTTATCCCTGTGCTATCCAACACATTCCCTACTGTTGCACTCTCTGGAGTTGGTATAGTAATTGTTACCCCTACGCTATCCAACACCTTTCCTACTGCTGCACTCTCTGGAGTTGGAATAGTAATTGTTACCCCCACGCTATCCAACACTTTCCCTACTGTTACACTCTCTGGAGTAGGAATAGTAATTGTTACGCCTACGCTATCCAACACTTTCCCTACTACTGCACTCTCTGGAGTTGGAATAGTAATTGTTACCCCTACTCTAGCCGACACTTTCCCTACTGTTGCACTCTCTGGAGTGGGAATAGTGGGGCATATTATCAAGGGGGTTTATCTCCCCTTTTTTGGCTTTAAAAGCCAAGAAAGCGGAGATAAAATTATCTCCCTATTACCAAGCTGTTGCTAACACCAGTTAGCGACAGCTAGTAGGAGATAGCGACCATCTTGGGCCCCACTTTGCATGTCAGTGATATTTATCACTAATGAGATGCAAAGTGGGCGTGCCAAGATGTTAGAGACTGAAAACAGTCGCTAACATCGCTATCTCCTATTACCAACTTTTGGAGATATTTGCGCTAAGCGGGAATATCTCCAAAAGCTAACACCTGCCCTGAGCAGTTCTTAGCCATGTTATCCAATGGGAGGTGGATAACATGGCTAAGAGCATTTGCTCGATAATGCATGAATATCGCTGACTTTTCAGCGATATTCATGCATTTCGGCCGTTTTTTATCGCATTTGCGATAAACCTTGTTAATAGCAAGGTTTATCTGCGATAAAAATCGCCGATGTGCGGCGATAAGTTTTGTCTCTAAACAAGTTAGAGACAAAAATTATCGCTAGTTGTTGGTAATATGCCCCAGTAATTGTTACCCCTACGCTATCCAACACTTTTCCAACTGTTGCACTCTCTGGAGTTGGAATAGTAATTGTTATCCCTGTGCTATCCAACACATTCCCTACTGTTGCACTCTCTGGAGTTGGAATAGTAATTGTTACCCCTACGCTATCCAACACCTTTCCTACTGCTGCACTCTCTGGAGTTGGAATAGTAATTGTTACCCCTACGCTATCCAACACTTTTCCAACTGTTGCACTCTCTGGAGTTGGAATAGTAATTGTTATCCCTATGCTATCCAACACATTCCCTACTGTTGCACTCTCTGGAGTTGGTATAGTAATTGTTACCCCTACGCTATCCAACACCTTTCCTACTGCTGCACTCTCTGGAGTTGGAATAGTAATTGTTACCCCCACACTATCCAACACTTTCCCTACTGTTACACTCTCTGGAGTAGGAATAGTAATTGTTACGCCTACGCTATCCAACACTTTCCCTACTACTGCACTCTCTGGAGTTGGAATAGTAATTGTTACCCCTACGCTAGCCGACACTTTCCCTACTGTTGCACTCTCTGGAGTGGGAATAGTGGGGCATATTATCAAGGGGGTTTATCTCCCCTTTTTTGGCTTTAAAAGCCAAGAAAGTGGAGATAAAATTATCTCCCTATTACCAAGCTGTTGCTAACACCAGTTAGCGACAGCTAGTAGGAGATAGCGACCATCTTGGGCCCCACTTTGCATGTCAGTGATATTTATCACTAATGAGATGCAAAGTGGGCGTGCCAAGATGTTAGAGACTGAAAACAGTCGCTAACATCGCTATCTCCTATTACCAACTTTTGGAGATATTTGCGCTAAGCGGGAATATCTCCAAAAGCTAACACCTGCCCTGAGCAGTTCTTAGCCATGTTATCCAATGGGAGGTGGATAACATGGCTAAGAGCATTTGCTCGATAATGCATGAATATCGCTGACTTTTCAGCGATATTCATGCATTTCGGCCGTTTTTTATCGCATTTGCGATAAACCTTGTTAATAGCAAGGTTTATCTGCGATAAAAATCGCCGATGTGCGGCGATAAGTTTTGTCTCTAAACAAGTTAGAGACAAAAATTATCGCTAGTTGTTGGTAATATGCCCCAGTAATTGTTACCCCTACGCTATCCAACACTTTTCCAACTGTTGCACTCTCTGGAGTTGGAATAGTAATTGTTATCCCTGTGCTATCCAACACATTCCCTACTGTTGCACTCTCTGGAGTTGGAATAGTAATTGTTACCCCTACGCTATCCAACACCTTTCCTACTGCTGCACTCTCTGGAGTTGGAATAGTAATTGTTACCCCCACGCTATCCAACACTTTCCCTACTGTTACACTCTCTGGAGTGGGAATAGTAATTGTTACGCCTACGCTATCCAACACTTTCCCTACTGCTGAATTCTCTGGAGTTGGAATAGTAATTGTTACCCCTAAGCTAGCTAACACTTTCCCTACTGTTTCACTCTCTGGAGTGGGAATAGTAATTGTTACCCCGACGCTATCCAACACTTTTCCTACTGTTGCACTCTCTGGAGTTGGAATAGTAATTGTTATCCCTGTGCGATACAACACATTCCCTACTGTTGCACTCTCTGGAGTTGGAATAGTAATTGTTATCCCTACGCTATCTAACACCTTTCCTACTGCTGCACTCTCTGGAGTTGGAATAGTAATTGTTACCCCCCACGCCATCCAACACTGTCCCTACTGTTACACTCTCTGGAGTAGGAATAGTAATTGTTACGCCTACGCTATCCAACACTTTCCCTACTGCTGCACTCTCTGGAGTTGGAATAGTAATTGTTACCCCTACGCTATCCAACACTTTCCCTACTGTTGCACTCTCTGGAGTGGGAATAGTAATTTTTACCCCTACGCTATCCAACATTTACTTACTTTTTCAAATTTGTTTTACATTTTTATTAATTTTTATTTATATTAATATTTTATGTATATAAATTTATTTGTAATTTATTATATTTTCATTTATTTATAAGTTATTAAAATATTTTTTAGCTATTATTAATGAAGTATAAACTATGTATTATATCTTTATTATTATTTGTTTTTAATACATAATTTATTAATTTTAAATATTATACAATATTTTTAACTATGTTTATTACATTTATAAGTATTATTTTATGAATATTACTTTTATTTTAATTAAAGAAAAACAATATTTTTTTTAAAACAATATTTTTGACATCTATATATTTTTTCGATATTTTTGTACTTACCTTGATAGAGATAGGATGTCGATATTGTTGTAATCGATATTTTTGTTACGATATTTTTGTTGCAATATTTTTGTAGGTACCTATTTTCGTATTTGATATTTTGTCGTAGATTCGAGGGTTGATGTGGTTGTGGTGTGGTAAGTGGACGATCAGGCATGCAGAGGCGTTTTGAATGCATAGTGCGGTGGTTGCTGCGGAACCCTGACTGGGATAGGTCCAGGATGCTGTTTTCTTCGAGGTATCCGGTTAGTTGTCTGTTTTTTTCTGTTGTTTTTTATTGCACTTTATGTCAGCAAGCAGTCCTGTATAGCTTCGCAATCAAATTATAACAACATGTGATCTAACTAACACAATATATTACAGCATATACCATTTACAAAAGCAGGACAATAATTCAATTCTTTAAATCCATTTTGACAAAGGAGACCAAATTTCTAGACCAAATAGCTTTCTTCTTAACCCTTTTGATTTATAAACTGCAGTCTCTAAGTGAAATGTCGAGAGTAATCTGGATTGCCAGTTATTAAATACTGGTGGTTCTGCATCTAGCCATTGAGATGTTATACATAACCAAAAAATTGACATACAAATAAATAAAAACCCTTGCTCCGCTTCCGTCCTACCGCTTGCTTGATTTGATTGCAAACCCAAAATAACCGATTCTGCTGATAATTGTGCCTGGATCCCCAGATTAACATTAAAAAAATATTCAACACCAAAAATGAATTGGCTTAGTTTAGGACAGTAAAAAAATATATGAGTAGCATCCGCCGCAGTGACCCCAAACCTATTACATTTATCTCCTTTAATAGAATTCCTTTTAGCCAATTTTGATGGGGTGTAGTATAAGTCAAAGAATGCCATAAAATGTTGGCTTTTCAGGGGGCCATTAAGTAAAACTTTTATCGATAATTCAATTGCTCTAGCTAAATCAATTCTATCCATTCCTAACTTCCTTTGCCATTTATCCTCCCAAGCAGCCAAATCATCATCTTATTTTTTTAAGAAAAGCTGGTAAATTGGGCCTATTTTCAATTCTGCCCTTATTGCTTCTAATACGCCCAATTTTTCAATAGCTACTTGATTTTGAGAATTGTTTAAGTCCAAAAAAGTTTGTAGTTGAAGATATTTAAACAATTCTGTCCCGACCAAATTATATTTATTCTGCAAAAAAAAGAAAAGAGGCTATTTGGTTCCCCTGAAATTAATCACCTAATAAATGTATCCCTGCTGCATACCATCTAACCATCACCTGATCCCTAAACACTTCAGGTAATAGAGAACAGTTATTTAAAGGTATATAGTAATTCAGATTGGAGTTCCAACCAAATCTGTCCTTTATTTTTCTCCAAATTTCAAAAGCAGTCAACAAGATTTTGAATTTCGTCTTCTTATAGTAGCTAGGCTCGATTATACGAACTAAACATTGCTTTGCCTCCTTCTCCAATATCATATCGTAAATTGAAGGGCTAACCGATTCTTCTATAGTAACACCATGAAAAATTAGAACACCCATATGTTTCAAAAGTGCAGCCCAATAATAAAGCTGAAAATTAGGAATCCCACAACCACCTCTATCTCTGGGTAATATACACCATTTCATAGCCCTCCTTGATCTACGATAGCTCCAAAGAAACCTAGAGCATAGTCTATCAGCTCTAACGAAAAAAAATATGTGGGAAAGAGAAGAGGAATCGTGCGAAACAGCTATAAGAATTTCGGAAAAATTAACATTCTTAAAACATTGCTCTGCCCATACAAAGATAAATGAAGATTGTTCATCCTTTCCAGTGTCTTATTTGCCGAACCTAAGATAGGATCTGTATTCAGCCGCACTATGTCGTCTACTTTTGCCAACATTTTAATACCCAATTAGAGAGCTTCAGACACAAAGCTAATATCCTTTGGGCGTCCTACATCTGAATGAATTAACTGTGTTTTTGAGATATTTAGTTTATAACCCGAATACCCCCCAAATGTATTGGCTGCTTGAACTATCTTTAGTAAAGCAGACTTAATATCAGATGTAACAATAGCAATATTGGCTGCATACGCAAACACTTTATACTCTATCTGATGTATCTGGTCCGGCATGATGCCTACATCATTTTCTAATCTAATTAAAAAGGGCTCAATATATAAAGCAAATAGCAACGGGGAACAAGGACATCCTTGCTTCATCCCCTGTGTTATTGCTATGTTTTACGAAGCATTCCCAGCAATTCGAATTGCAGCCTACGGTGTAATATACAATGCCTGTATTGCTTTAGTGAATTCCTCCGGAAATCCCTTCCAAATCAGAGTGGACCACAAAAAATTCCATGAACCCCTGTCAAATGCATTTTCAGCATCTAACAAAGCAACTGCGACAGGAGAATTTGTGGCCTGTGCCCAGTCCAGAAGAGATATAATTTTTTTAACATGGTTAGTTGTGTCACGCTTGGAAATAAAACCATGTTGTCTATTAGAAACTAACCTGGGCATGAGATAATTCAATCTGTTTGCCAATATCTTGGAATAAACCTTTCTATCCGCATTGAGAAGCGAAATTGGTCTATATGACCCCATGTCAGTGTCCTCCTTTCCCTTTTTCTTAAAAATTACAATCCTGGCTTCGGACCAAGAGTCTGGGGGATTACCCAAAAAAGTTTGTTGACAAATTTCTAATAACTCTTTCTTCAAGATCTTTCTAAAAGTACGAAAGAATCCAAGTGGAATGCTGTCAGGACCCATAGCTTTACCTAGAGCTAAATCCAATAAGGCTCTTTCTATTTCTTCCCAAGTTATGGGTGCAGATAACAAGGCTTTTTGCATTTCAGAAAGATTACTGGTCTCTAGGTCTTTCAAATAATCCACGAACATATGCCCACCTGACATATAATCTATTAGTGCCCTATATAGGGATTGATAAAAGTTTTGAAAGGCTTCTTAAACACCTTTTTTGGTTTCTTGTAGGATCCCATTCAAATCAACAATCTTTGAGATATCACTAAAGACTGCTTTCTGGCGCAGTCATTTGGCCAACATTCTCCCAGTTTTTTCACTGAATTCATAAGATTCCTCCTTATATTGATTATATTTGAGCCAATTTGATCAGCGATATTGGAATACACTATCGCTCTTTTAATAGTTAGGGCTTTTTTTGCCGCTACTATATCCTGGCCTAGTCTGATTGTATCAGCTAATTTGCGTTCTGCCAACATAACCATATCGCTATCATCCTTATGTTTATCCCATCTTTTTTTGCGTCGTGCTTGCGAATAGCTAAGGGTTTCTCCCCTAACTATCGCCTTAAAAGCGTCCCAAACTATCTTGCCCAGTGCAGTTTTGTTATTAAATTAAAAACAATCTTGTATGACTTTGGCAATATGTTGGCAGTACTCTTCCTCTAGTAATAAATTTCATTCAAAAGACCATGTCCGATTCCCTTCAACTATATATGGATCCGAAGTCAATTCAAGTATTAAAGGATTATGATCAGATACCAGTTTAGGAAGAATCTCTAAAATTAGCTTTCCTGTCAATTGCTGCGAAAGCAAAAAATAAACTAAATGAACACATTTTTTGTGTGGTGCTGAAAAAAACGTGTACCCGGAATCTTCTGCATGAAGCAGATTCCACACATCATTAAGCCGATGTTCTACAATTAAATCCCGTAGAGCCCTAAAAGCCCGAGGCTTTCTTCCAGTATACCCCAAATTTTCCCTAATATCAAAATTAGCCTACAAATGTATGTTCAGATCCCCACACACAATCACTGGTTGAGGCCATTGTGCTAATTCGGTGTTAATAAAATTCAGAAGCTCAGAGTCATCCAAATTCGGGCCATATAGCGTACACAACGTAAATCTAGTCTGATTAATCTTGAATTCCCCAATTACCCACCGCCCCCATTTATTTTCCAAAATCTTAGAACACACCCCAAGCCCCTTTTTATAAGAATAGCAACCCCCCTCTTGATCCCAGATTGTTTTGAGCATGCCACTAATTCTAATCCTAAGTTCTTCAGACATCTCCTCTTTGCCCAGGCAATATGTGTTTCTTGTAAACATAGCATATCCATGCGTGATAATTGAAAAATCTTAGCCAACACATCTCTTTTCTTCAAATCATTAACCCCACTAATATTGAGCACACATATCCCTAGTTTCCTATCCATATTTCAAGAAAAAACAGGAACACAAAGTATTTTGCATGAAATAAACATATCTGATTACACCTTTTATATAAGAGTTCTCCAAACAATATAAATTCAAAAGAACCAAACCAGATTCACCAAAGATCATGGCTGCTGCTGACTTTTCACCCCCCCTCTACCACCCCCTCCACCTTCACCCCCACCTTCCACCCATCCCCCTCCCACTCCTCCACCCACCCCACCCTACCCACCCATCCCTCCATATGAGGCACAAGGACCATCGGTCCCTGAAAAAACTATGGATTTCGGCCCCACACCCCCTTTACTAGGGTGAAATGGAGAATATATTTAATTGCTGCCCATAACTTAAAATTCCTTAAGCATAAAGCTTGCACTGAACAATCCCGACTACCTTATCAACCCTAGCCATTTCATATAGACAATAGATATTCTTTGGCCTCAATTTCAGAAAAAAAAACTTAGTTTGACCCTTCACAATAGTCTTTAGCTTGGCAGGATTTTGGAGAAAGACCGTTGCTCCTTTTTCCTGGAACCCAGGAATAAGCTGCCGCAAATGCCAATGTTTAGCTACTGTAGCCTGACAAAAATCAGGACGAACAAAAAAATTACAGCCTTTAGCTAATCCTTTTATGTCAGGCCTGGCTAACCCAAAGACCGCTTCTCGAGCTAAAAAGTTATTGAATTGGACGAGAATAGCTCTTGGGCGATCTTCCTCCCCTTGTCTTCCTTTTTGGATGGTGAAAGGAAACCTATGCGCCCTTTATATCTCCATGGACCAGTCCCACAAAGTCAGTTCTGGAAATGCCTCAGTAAATAGTTTGCAGACAAATTTACGAACATCTGATCCTTTGCTTTTCTCCAGAATACCTAAAATTCGTTAATTATTCCTTCGAGCTTGGTTCTCCAACTCAGAGAGCTTAAAGCTGATATTGTCCCTTTGAGCTCTGATAGAGTTCATTTCAGCTTTCTGAGCAACCAAGTCGTCTTCCAGAGTTGAGATTTTTGCTTCTGCTTCAGTTAATCTAAGCGATGTGTCTAAACATATTTTAATCACACGCCGTACTGCATTCTGACCTTTCCGACATGTTGCCTGAGTATGAGTATTCTCTAGCTTTATTTCCGCTCTATGTTCCATCATAGTGTGATAAATCATTGACAAAGTAATCTCCTGATCAGGGCTCTGCTCCCCTACACTAAGTACTTCATCACCTGGTGGTGGCCGTTCTGGAAGGGATCCCGGTGTCACATTCACTGAGAGATCCTTGTCCATTTCTAGTGATTTGTTCTTAGAATTCGCATGCAGAGTTTTCCTAGTTTTTAACTTTTTTGCAGTAGTAATCATTGATCTTGGAGAGGTCTAATTTGATTTTAGCTCGTCATCAATACTACTGTCTTCCTCCTGGTAATCAGCCCAATCTTTACTTATGCTTGTGCTTTCATCTGAAGAGTGATCAGACATCAAGCAAAAATTATCAAGAATATCTTGCGACCCAGTTAAATCCTGTGCCGAAGCACCCTCAGTTAATGCCAGCAAGTCTATCTCCGAAACCAGATTGTCCAAACTGCCGGTAATACCTGCAGAGAGAGAGTTCTCATGGACTCCATCTCCCAGGATGCCTTCCCCCGGGATTGCTTCGTTGCAAGTTTCTTTCTCTTGCTCAACGCCAGCAAATGATACATTTGTTACAGCAGCTAAAGAAACCATTGTTTCAGTGTGTTGAACAGTAACAAGAGTATTGCTACTGTAACCTTGCCACTTGGTAATTGTAATTGGGTGTTCTTCGAAATTTGCTTTTCAAATAATACAGGGACCGTTTGTATCACATGTTTTGCGGAACACACTGCAACATTAGACTTCGCAGACCTCTCACCCCATTTCTTTTGATTCATACCTGAGGGAGTCTGTGCTGCTGTCTTCTCCCCTTCACCCGTCTCTACGGGCTCCCCAGCATTGCCATTTTCAATACCTTCCCTTGTAGCAGTTTGACCTTTCGTTTTGACACTTCGCGTAATCACTTTCGAAGACATTCTGCTCCGCACTCCTCCACGTCCTCCTCTGCCTCCGCGTCCACGTACCACACTCCGGTATAGTCCAGCAAACGGAAGCAACCAAACCGGAGCTCCACTCAATCGAGAAAACAAGAGCCTGGACACCATCCTGAATGCCGTGATAGAACAGCAGTCTGGCGCCCTCCAGATACCAGTAAGTCCGGCAATAAGTCTGTCACAAACGCTGATTCATAATATCCGGGGGAATACAGAAAACCTTTTCGTTCTTAAATTCCAGCAAAAATCCCGAAAGGTCTCAAAAAATGAATCCACTTTTTTTTGGAGTGCTGTGCGAGTAGAATGCTTCATATTCTCCCTCCTTTCCAACCCAGAGCGGGTACCGGGATGCTCACACAGCCTTCCCTGCAGCCGCCATCTTGCCTCGCTATGCTCTCCCCCGGGTTAGCTGTCTGTTGATGATCTTCTCGATGACCTTGAGGTCTCTAGGGTCGGCCTTGGGTTTTTTGAGTAGTGCATTGATCTCGGCGTGTTTCCAGTTCTCTGGGAAGATCGCGGTCTCGAAGGAGAGATTGATGACGTTGCGCAGGTGGGGTGCGATGGAGCTGCTGGCTATCTTGAAGATGTGGTGTAGGAGTGGGTCTGACGGGAATCCGGAGTGGATTGTGCTCATGGTTTTTATGGTGTCATCTATATTCACGTTGGCCTAGGCTGGCAGGGGGTCGTGGTCAATGGTGTGCGGGGTGTCTGGAGTGTTGATGTCTGTTGTGGCTGTCTGGGCGTTGAAGCTGTCGTGGATGTCAGCGATCTTGTGGTGGAGGACGGTGGTGAGGGAGTCGCCCAGGGCTTGCGACGGCGGGATATCGTTGGTGTTGGAGGATCTGGAAGTGCATGTGTTTGGCGGTGCTGAAAGTGTTGTCGGTGTTGGTAGAGACCCTGATGCTGTTCTTGTGGACGATGGTGATTCCTCCTCCGACTCCGTTGGTGCGGTCTCTGCGGGTGATCTTGTTGCCATCTGGGATGGCTATGGCGATGTCGGGTGCGGAGGAGTCATTCATCCAGGTCTCTGTCAGGAAGAGACATCCGGGGATGATGTGTCAAGCAGGTCCCAGAGCTCAACGGCGTGCTTGAGTGCGGAGCAGGTTTTCAGTAGGATGCATCGGAAGCGGTTGAGGTTCTTGGCGGGTGGTTCAGCGGCTCTGAGGCTTGTGTAGCTGCAGTTCCGGCAGGTGGAGGGACCATGTGTGTGTTGATGCAGGTGTGGGTCCGTCCGGGGTTGAGCGCATGCATTGTGCTGGCATCGGAGCTGCAGCGGTCATCATGGTTGGCGCGGGGGCCAGAGGTTCTGGCACTGGGCACGGTCCAGGCGCAGAGGGGGCAGATGGGCTTGCCTTAGGCACGCCTTCAGCGCCAACAGCACGGACGCACAGCAGCAGCCATACATGGGTAGGTGGGAGGGAGGAGCAGCTGAGGAGTGGGAGGGGGCAGCGGATGGGCAGTCAGGGGGTTGGGGCCATGGGGGAGGCAGCAGCAGGAGAGAAGCAAGGGCACAGAATCCCGGGGGCAACAGAGGGGACAGAAGGAGACAAAAGCACAGAATAACGGGGGCAGTGAAGGGAACCGAAGGAGAAAAAGGCACAGAGTCACAGGGGCAGCGAAGGGGACAGAAGGAGAAAAAGGCACAGAATCACAGGGGCTGCGAAGGGGACAGAAGGAGAAAAAAGTCACAGAATCACTGGGCAGCAAAGGGGACAGCAGGGGAAGAAGGCACAGAATCACGGGGGCAACAGAGAGGACAGAAGGAGACAAAGGCACAGAATCATGGCAGCAGAGAAGGGGACAGATAGAGAAAAAAAGGCACAGAATAACGGGGCAGAAGGAGAAAGAAGGCACAGAATCACGGGGGCAGAGGGAGAAAAAAGGCACAGACTCACAGGGCAGAAGGAGAAAAAAGGCACAAAATCACGGGGACAGCGAAGGGGACAAAAGTAGAAAGAAAGGCACAGAATCACAAGGGCAGAAGGATAAAGAAGGCACAGACTCATGGGGGCAGAAGGAGAAAAAAGGCATAGAATCACAGGGGCAGAAGGAGAAAGAAGGCACAGAATCAGGGGGGCAGAAGGAGAAAAAAAGGCACAGACTCACGGGGGCAGAAGGAGAAAAAAGGCACAGAATCACTAGGGCAGAGGAGAAAAAAGGCACAGAATCACGGGGGCAGCAAAGGAAAAAAGGCACAAAATCACAGGGGCAGAAGGAGAAAAAAGGCACAGAATCACGGGGGCCGAATGAGAAAAAACTCACTGAATCATAGGGGCAGAAAGAGCATAATGGCACAGAATCAAGGGGGCAGAAGGAGAAAAAAAGGCAGAGAATCATGGGGGCAGAGAAGGGGAAAAAGGCACAGAATCACCGGGGCAGAAGGAGAAAAAAGGCACAGAATCAAGGGGGCAGAAGGTGAAAAAAGGCACATAATCACGGGGCCGAAAGAGAAAAAAGGCACAGAATCACAGGAGCAGAAGGAGAAAAAAGGCACAGAATTACAGGGGCAGAAGGAGAAAAAAAGGCACAGAATAATGGGGGCAGCGAAGGGGAATAAAGGCAAAGAATCACGGCAGGACTGAAGCAAGGGCACAGAATCCCGGGGGCAACGGAGGGGACAGAAGGAGACAAAAGCACAGAATCACGGGGGCAGTGAAGGGGACCGAAGGACAAAAAGGCACAGAGTCACAGGGGCAGCGAAGGGGACACAAGGAGAACAAGCATTTACAATGCAATGGTTTTGCCTTTGTTAAAGTTTGAGCTATTGGCAATGCTCTTGACATTATTTTTATTTATGTTTTTTTTAACATAAATAATTGGCATTGTCATTTGCAATGCCACTAGCTTTATCTTTTGCAAATGACACCCACAAATACCTACAGAGAGCCCCCCAACACACACCCACACAGAGCCCCGTCCACACACTGCGAGCCCCCCCACACACTGCGAGCCCCCCACACATACTGCGAGCTCCCTCCACACACTGCAAGCCTTCTCCACACACTGCGAGCCTCCCCCACACACTGAGAGCCCCCCACACACTGAGAGCCCCCCACACACTGAGAGCCTCCCCCACACACTGAGAGCCCCCCCACACACTGAGAGCCCCCCCACACACACTGCGAGCTCCCTCCACACACTGCGAGCCTTCTCCACACACTGCAAGCCTCCCCCACACACTGAGAGCCCCCCACACACTGAGAGCCTCCCCCACACACTGAGAGCCTCCCCCACACACTGAGAGCCCCCCACACACTGAGAGCCCCCCCACACACTGAGAGCCTCCCCCACACACTGAGAGCCCCCCCCACACACTGAGAGCCTCCCCCACACACTGAGAGCCTCCCCCACACACTGAGAGCCTCCCCCACACACTGAGAGCCCCCCACACACTGAGAGCCCCTCCCCCACACACTGAGAGCCCCTCCCCCACACACTGAGAGCCCCTCCCGCACACACTGAGAGCCCTCCGCCCACACACAGAGAGCCCCCCCCCCTTGTCAAACCTCCTGCCTCTGGAAGTCGCCAGCGCTTTTTTGTGCTGGTGCTTGTAGGTGCTGGCCAACGACACTCATGGTCCAGCATGACCTGGAAGAAGCAATGCCATGGAGTGCGGAGAACAGGAACACACATCCAAACATTACTGGCAATACTTTGACATTTTCAAAATCAAATAGCCAAACCGGAATGGATTGGCATTTAACGTGGAGTTCCATTTGTTGCGCTATATACCAATATGCAACATGCCGGTTTCCTTACATGACCTTTTGGAACCAGTCTGTAAGATGACATTCGATGGGACATCAGCAGTACACAAAGAAACACAAGTGTTTGCGTTATTCAGATGTGAATGATTGCGCTAAACGTTTGCCACGAATGGCGCTTAATTGTGGTTCTTAGTGAGGTAAGTAATGTTATGAACTTAGCATAACCCGTGCAACATTAAATTACGCGAACCAGAAGTGTCATCAAATCAGGTACGGAAGACTTGCCCTTCATTCTTCTGAAGTCTATAACTGAGCCTCGAGCTCCGTGAATCCCAGGAGACACACACCCGCGACACTCAAAGAAATCCCATCTCCCCCACAAAGCAAAAAAGTTGAAACAAAAAGTGCGTCTCCTACAATGCAGCGGGAGGGGGGCGGGAACGGCCACACACTGACAGCGGGGGAGGGGGGGGAGCGGGAACAGACACACACGGACATCTCTCGGGTGAGCTCCGATCCCGTTCCTGCAGTGAGGGTGAGGCCAGGCCGCCACACCCCTGGGGCTCACAGGGCTTCCTTCTTGTTTCACCCCTGCTAAGACCCCCGCAGCTCCACTCCGCCTCTTGCTTCAAGTTTCAGCCTCCCACCCGGCTCTAGTTACCTCTGCCCATTGTTCCACGATGTTTGCTACTCTGACCCCCACATGTGAGGAATGAAAAGGCACAGCGAGCTACTAAAAGACTTATTGGGGGTCTGGGAAGACACACAGAAGGCTGTTGTTTTCCTACTGTTACCACATGCAGAGCAAAAGCATTGTTACTGTTAAGGATAGGCAGTGCTACTGAAATTAATGTTTACGAAAGGGACCAAAAAAAAAGAATTGTTGAATGCCTGTTGCCCCCCACCTCCCTCCAAGCATTATTTAACGCGTTGAGTTCACAGCTACGACATATATGTGTAGGTCAATATATTGGGGTTGATAATGTGACATACAACCCTACGAGATGAATGAAAATTTTATATATTCATGTAGAAAATGTTATACAAATGGGGCTCACTTCTGATGGTAACTTCTTTCAGTAGATTTGTCATTTTATGAAATATCCACATTTACCACACTGGGTCCAGAAGCTTCTCACAGTGTGGTGTCAGGAGCCATGTGCCACCAACGCCAAAACTGGGTGTTGAGCCGGCTGGCATCAACATGAAGTGATGTGTCTCCTCCAGTTGGGCATGGCCCGTGATGTTGATTCTCTTTCCAGTAGTACTTCACAGAAGATGCTGCGAATCGTGACCACGGAACGTCCAAATACATTGGGGGCCATAAATCACAGGGCTCGAAGCGTGATTGCAAGTTGGGAATAGAGTGTGCCCGATGCAAGAGTTTGCCCATGCCGGTGCCTATATCGGATTGGGGAATAACACATGCTATTGGTTCACTAGACTTCATTCTAAGGAGTTGTCACAGCCGAGTCTGAGTCTCAAACTAGTGTTTGTGGAATGCCTGACAGTACCTGCCTGTAGGAAGGTGGATATCTGACTATGGTTACCCCCAAACTTTCTGCCTGGTGTTTAGCTGGTTTTTGACTTAGTTGGCCTGGGATCCTGCTATTCAGGGCCCCAGGCTGATTGCTCTCTCCTTAAAATGGACTCCATGTACCTTAGGTGCATAACACAATTGGAATTGGTTCACCTTATAGGCCCCTGTAACAGTGTACCATAGGTACCCAGGGCATAGGTGTAGCCAAGGCCTACCAGGGGCTGCAGCATGAATTGTGCCACCCCTGGCCTGGCCTCCATATTTGACACAACTGGCTGATCACTCAGTTGGGGTAAGTTGGTGTAATCACCTCTTGCTTAGATATAGTATCCCTATATCTAACCCTAAACTGGACACATATGTTCCTATCAGCCACTCCTATGGAAGGCCTCATCAATCCTGGAGGCAGAGTGCTTGGAAATATGTGAGATGGTGCTCTAGCATGAGCTGAGCCTGTCTGCAGCTGTCGGGAACCACTCCCTAAGCTGTTCCGGGATATTGCCATACCATATACTCTTAAGTGCATTATAATCCTCGCGGTTAAATGCTATCTTTGGTTTGGCTTTATCAAAACATGTCGAGTAAGGTGTCATACGAATTGGAATACTATCCCCTCGCCAATTCTGGCGATGGGGATAGCATTCCACCCTTCTAGAGGGACACGACATGTGTGTAGCCTTAACCCCGGTTAAAGTTAAACAGAGCCTCAGCATCACAAAATGGATGCTGCCACCACAGACACGAGTCTGGCCTCCTGCTGCTGACCGAAACTCGGCAGATGGTGGCCTGGACAAAGGGTTTCCTGCCTTGGGAGGTGCGAGCACCACCCCAGACAGGATTTTGTGTATTGGGTAGGACAGGGCTGAATAGAATCAGACATGCCCGGGGCACACAAGGTGTCCCCGTGCATAGGCCAGTCCAAACCGGTTCTGGGGCTTTCCAGCCCCAGTCCTGGCGAGGAGCTGGACAAAGGAAAGGGGGTGTAGCCGCCCCCTTCCTGGTTCCTCCCAGAGGAGGGACCTAGTAGGTGATCCACCCCTCAGATTGGGAATAAGAGCGGGAGCAGTGCCATTGCACAGCAGATCATCCTGAATCAACTTTACACGAAGAAGAAGACTGGACTTCGACATTCTGCTGCACAGAAGACTGAAGAGAATCTCCCTTGTGGCCTAGGAGTGGCCACCCTGTGAACACAGGTACCAACCAGCAACTCGACGTCTGCTTTGCCGCCGCCTCCCGCCGGAGACCGAGCCCAGAGCCCGACAAGAACCAGACTCCCAGACCTCTAAGAGCCCGATCCACGGTCCCTGCAAAGAAGGGACCTGTGGAGGCACCGAGTGACGTGGGACCGGACCTCTTGGAAGACACTCGAAAAGCTGACTGCGCAGCTTCTGAGGCATCCTCGACATTGTGCTTTGGGGACTGAGAACCCCCACCACCGAGCAGCCTTTGCACCGAAGATCAGCCCTCCAGCATCTCCACGATCTGCGTGGGGCCCTTTTGCATTGTGCCACTCGACGTGCCATCCCGGTCACTAGCCACGTGGTCAGCGGCCATCTTGGTGACGAACCCGAAGATTTACACAGCAGGTCTGGTTGCTCCAGACCTACCCAAGCTCCTGTGAAAAGGAGCACCCGCTCTGACCTTGCTGGTCTGAGTGAACAGCATCTTTCAACTTCTGCATGGCTTGCATTTGCCAAGGCCTGTTTGCTCCGATCAGGTCGCCGACACCGCCAACAGCGAGAAGCCTAGGTGGGACAGCTCGTGACCGACTCCTGGACGTCCTCGACCCCGGGTATCCACGTGGCTGCAGAAAGAAGCTACCCGACAACGCCTGTTTGCACCCGACATCGCCTGGTTCCAATCTGGTTCCACGGTAGTCACTGGCTAGTGACTTTGAACATTGTCCCCTCTGCTTTCAGGTCTTCACATCTTCAGATCCACCCTTGGATCCACCGGAACTCTTCTCATCGAGCCGCCTGCAGCATCTTCAGCTCCAAGCACCATCGACCGGCGTGACGAAACCCGACACTACTTCGACCCTGTGCACCCGCTTCCTGTGGGTGAGGTAACTCAGCTCCGCCAGTGCTCCTGCATTGGTACACATCTCAAGGGCCTGTGTCTTAAGTTTTAACTCCGTAGGTCACTCGGAAGGTTCCTAACTTTCTAACTTTGTACTTTTTACGCACCATAGACTTTGTATTGGAAAGTGCGTGCACTTTGAACACTGCACCCGAGTCCCGTGGGCCTCTCCCGACTTAGTCACCGCTAGTCTCAAATAGCTCCAGCGATTCCCAAGGCCCTAGGCCTCTTCACTTTCCTCTTGGTATCTCTTATACCACTTTCTTAGTATATGGTTTAGGTGGCCCCTAGGGCTCATCCATATTGTGCAACTTTTGTGTATTTTAAACTGTCTTGTGATTTAACGCTTGTGCTTCTGTGCTCATAAAGAGTCCAGGGGATTTTATATTTAATAAATCAATATATATTTTCAATATATATCTGTGTGGTGTCCCTTTCATTTGGTATTCAAGGGGGTTGTGTATGGTATAACAGCTGGCTTCACATGCCTTTCAGAGTTTAGCCTAAGACTGCTTTGTCCACGTTACCACTAGGATAACTGGTCTACAAGGTTGAATTACAACCATCATCATAAGGGTTGCTTGGCATGGTACAAAGTGATCACTAAGAATTAGTGAGCATTATATACCAGGCCAACTTCTCACATTGGTGAGCAGCGGATTGGGATCTGAGCTTGCTGTTGTTTTACCATTACAATCTTTGAGATTATCATTTGAAAGATCATACAGGTACCTGCTAGGTACATATAAAACAAGACTAGTATACTTAAGTTCTACTGAACTTAGTTGTTGTAGAGCAAAGGGAGTAGCACACCCTAGCTACAACTACTAGATAGGTTTAGTAGGTAAACACCAGTGTAGGTAGATTGCAACACATCCACCCACACTAGAGCAATGTCTGGAGCAGAAGGGTCCAGTGGACTTACTCCTGTTGAGAGTGACCCTCCAAGGGCACCATCCAAATTTGCTATTTTTTCCTTTAAGGAATTAGGACAGCTTTGTGTCTTAAGGGGTCTGAAGACAGGGCCTTCCCCTACTACAGACCACCTAGGAGAGCTCTTGGACCAGTCTGAGACTCTAAAGCCCTCTAAGGCAAACCCCACAGGGGATGCTGAAGGAGGCCATCCTTCAGAGGATGACACTGTAGACACCCCTGCCCCTATCATCCTGGTAGATGAGGAGGCCTCCACCACTGGAGCTCCTCAGGTAGATGTAGAGGAAGAGGAGGAAGAGGAGGAGGTGGAAAGCAGTGAGTCAGATGATGACAGAGATGGTCAGGTGCTGGTCAGTAGACTGAACCAGGCTAACTTAAGCCAACTTGGGAATGAATCTGGTAACAACCCATTCAAGCCCCCAGGTGGACTTAACCAGGGGCATAGGAGGAGGAGGAGTCACTCAGGTGAATCCAATACCTCCCATGTCTCTAGAGGCTCTCGTGGTCACTCCAGGAAGGAGATGACTAGCCCTCAGAGAAGGGAACATGAGGCCAAGATGAGAGAGGCTGAGCTTAGGATCCAGAGGCAAGAGTTAGAGGTTGCCCTGGCCAAGGAGAAACTTGCTAGAGCAAGACAGCCTAGAGAGAGTGGGGAAATAGAACCCACTGGTGGCAGCAATATCCAGAAGGATAAAGACAGGTCCTTTGATACAAGAAACCCGAGTAAGATTGTGCCCCCCTACAAAGCTGGGGATGATATCCATAAATGGATAACTGCAATGGAGAGAGCCTGCAGAGTACAGCAGATCCCTCAGGAGCAGTGGGCAGCAATCTTGTGGCTCTCCTTTGAAGGTAGAGGCCGAGACAGACTCCTCACAGTTAGTGATGGGGATTCTAGAAACTACCTGGTCCTTAAGAGTGCTCTGATTGATGGGTTAGGCTTAACCACTGAACAGTACAGGTTAATGTTCAGAGATACCCAGAAGACACAGACTCAGGACTGGTCTGAATTTGTTGAGTGTGCCACAAAGGCTCTGGAGGGCTGGTTGCTGGGAAGTAAGGTTACTGACTATACAGGATTGTATAATTCAATTATGAGAGAGCAAATCTTAAGTAATTGTCAAAATCAGCTTCTACATCAGCACCTGGTTGACTCTGATCTGACCTCCCCACAAGAATTGGGTAGGAGGGCAGACAAATGGGTCAGAACCAGGATCAGGCCTAAGAACCAGGGTGGTGACCAAAAGAAAGAGACTACCAAGCCTCAAGAGAAGGGTGGGGATAAAAGTAAGGAAAAGACTTCCCCAGGGCCCCAAAACTCCAAGAATGGGGGTGGGTCCCAAGACACTTCTACAACCCAGAAAAAGCCTTATTGTCATACCTGTAAACAGGTGGGGCATTACAAAACAGATAGCTGTTGTCCCAAGAATGGCAATAAGGAGAATATACCTCCAGGTAAGGCTCCAACACCTCCTGTCACTGTTAGCAGTGGTCCCCCAGGTGGTGGGAGCACCCCCAAGAATTTGGGTGGGTTTACTTTTGGAGGACAGGTGGACTCTGGCCTATCCAGGTCCCCTAACTCAGATACTCTTGTCTATGAGACTGGCATGGGGTTTGCCAATTTCACTGCTTGCCCAAACACTTTGAGCAAGTATAGACAGGAGCCCCTCATCAATGGCTTGAAAGTTGAGGCCTTCAGAGACACACGGGCTAGCATCACCATGGTGGCTGAATGTCTAGTCCCCTCAAGGCAACTTTTACCTGATGCCAGATATCAGGTGACAAACATTGATGGCATAGAAACCAATCATCCCATGGCAGTAGTCACTCTTAGCTGGGCCCAAAGAGAGTGGCAGTGTCAGCAAACTTGCCTGTAGATTGCCTACTGGGTAATGATTTGGAAATCTCAGCCTGGGCTGAGGTTGAACAGCAAACCCATTCTAGAATGGTAAATCTCCATGGAAAGGTTAGTGGGGCTGTAATGACTACAGCCCCAATTCAAGATGTCCTTCCTGAAAAGGTTGGGAGGGCTGAGCAAACCTCAGCCCCCTCTTTAGATAACTTCCCTCCTGGAAAGAGTAGCAGGGCTGTACTAGTAACAGCCCATACCCAAACTGAGTCTCCTCCTGAAAAGGTTGGTGGGGCTGTGATGGCCACAGCCCAAACTCAAACGGATACATGGGTAGTGAAGCCTGAAATGATGGATCACTCCACCCAAACAGAGAGCATTGAGGAGGAAGAGAAATCTCCCTCCCACCAGACTTTAGGAAAGGATCAGCCTCCTCAGGGAACTGATCTTACCCCTGATGAAGGAACTGTCCCAGAGGTTGTTAGGCCTGGCCTAACAGAGCCTCTGATGGCAGTGGACCCTTCTCAGGTGGGACCCAGTCTGGAGCAGGTAACCTGCCCCTCTCTACCTTGCCTTACTCAGCCCAGGGCTGCAGAGGACAAGAAGGACAGTGAGACCCAAAGGGCCCCCTGTCAAATAAAGCACCCCCATCCACAGATTAGGGGCACCGAAATTAGTAGCCCTAGTGAGGTGCAAACTTTAAAAACTCCTGAGGGATCCCCCTTAAAAGTAGTTAGGGAAATCCCCCAGATGGATATTGTTGGGCACAGCCAAACCTGGGACCCTAAGGGCCCAAACCTGAACTGTCCCTCCAGTAAGCCAAACAGAGGGACCCAGCCTCCAGCTTTAGGTAGCCAGAGGTTGGCCCTGAGAGCACAGTGCAACTCAGTCAGAGAAAGAAAGGCACACATGGTGGAGAGTGATTGGAGGAAGCTGAGCCCTACAGAGGAAACTCACTTCAGTACTCCATCTCAACACCAGCCTTTGACTTTGCAAAGACACATCACAGGTAGAGATTCCCTATGGTGGAGACCCTCAGATACCCTTAGGGTGAGGGATTGCTTAGTGGACCATGAGACAGGGGGTTACCAAGCCAGAGCTGGTACTTCCTTATATGGCCACTTAGGCAATATAGGCTTACCTGGTCAAGGATAGCCTTATCTCCTTTCGTTTGGGGGGGGGTTATGTAGGAAGGTGGATATCTGACTATGGTTACCCCCAAACTTTCTGCCTGGTGTTTAGCTGGTTTTTGACTTAGTTGGCCTGGGATCCTGCTATTCAGGGCCCCAGGCTGATTGCTCTCTCCTTAAAATGGACTCCATGTACCTTAGGTGCATAACACAATTGGAATTGGTTCACCTTATAGGCCCCTGTAACAGTGTACCACAGGTACCCAGGGCATAGGTGTAGCCAAGGCCTACCAGGGGCTGCAGCATGAATTGTGCCACCCCTGGCCAGGCCTCCATATTTGACACAACTGGCTGATCACTCAGCTGGGGTAAGTTGGTGTAATCACCTCTTGCTTAGATATAGTATCCCTATATCTAACCCTAAACTGGACACATATGCTCCTATCAGCCACTCCTATGGAAGGCCTCATCAATCCTGGAGGCAGAGTGCTTGGAAATATGTGAGATGGTGCTCTGTCTGCAGCTGTCGGGAACCACTCCCTAAGCTGTTCCGGGATATTGCCATACCATATACTCTTAAGTGCATTATAATCCTCGCGGTTAAATGCTATCTTTGGTTTGGCTTTATCAAAACATGTCGAGTAAGGTGTCATACGAATTGGAATACTATCCCCTCACCAATTCTGGCGACGGGGATAGCATTCCACCCTTCTAGAGGGACACGACATGTGTGTAGCCTTAACCCCGGTTAAAGTTAAACAGAGCCTCAGCATCACAAAATGGATGCTGCCACCACAGACACGAGTCTGGCCTCCTGCTGCTGACCGAAACTCGGCAGATGGTGGCCTGGACAAAGGGTTTCCTGCCTTGGGAGGTGCGAGCACCACCCCAGACAGGATTTTGTGTATTGGGTAGGACAGGGCTGAATAGAATCAGACATGCCCGGGGCACACAAGGTGTCCCCGTGCATAGGCCAGTCCAAACCGGTTCTGGGGCTTTCCAGCCCCAGTCCTGGCGAGGAGCTGGACAAAGGAAAGGGGGTGTAGCCACCCCCCTTCCTGGTTCCTCCCAGAGGAGGGACCTAGTAGGTGATCCACCCCTCAGATTGGGAATAAGAGCGGGAGCAGTGCCATTGCACAGCAGATCATCCTGAATCAACTTTACACGAAGAAGAAGACTGGACTTCGACATTCTGCTGCACAGAAGACTGAAGAGAATCTCCCTTGTGGCCTAGGAGTGGCCACCCTGTGAACACAGGTACCAACCAGCAACTCGACGTCTGCTTTGCCGCCACCTCCCGCCGGAGACCGAGCCCAGAGCCCGACAAGAACCAGACTCCCAGACCTCTCAGAGCCCGATCCACGGTCCCTGCAAAGAAGGGACCCGTGGAGGCACCGAGTGACGTGGGACCGGACCTCTTGGAAGACACTCGAAAAGCTGACTGCGCAGCTTCTGAGGCATCCTCGACGTTGTGCTTTGGGGACTGAGAACCCCCACCACCGAGCAGCCCTTGCACCGAAGATCAGCCTTCCAGCATCTCCACGATCTGTGTGGGTTCCCTTTTGCATTGTGACACTCGACGCGCCATCCCGGCCACTAGCCACGTGGTCAGCGGCCATCTTGGCGACGAACCCGAAGATTTACACAGCAGGTCTGGTTGCTCCAGACCTACCCAAGCTCCTGTGAAAAGGAGCACCCGCTCTGACCTTGCTGTTCCGAGTGAACAGCATCTTTCAACTTCTGCGTGGCTTGCATTTGCCAAGGCCTGTTTGCTCCGATCAGGTCGCCGACACCGCCAACAGCGAGAAGCCTACGTGGGACAGCTCGTGACCGACTCCTGGACGTCCTTGACCCCGGGTATCCACGTGGCTGCAGAAAGAAGCTACCCGACAACGCCTGTTTGCACCCGACATCGCCTGGTTCCAATCTGGTTCCACGGTAGTCACTGGCTAGTGACTTTGAACATTGTCCCCTCTGCTTTCAGGTCTTCACATCTTCAGATCCACCCTTGGATCCACCGGAACTCTTCTCATCGAGCCGCCTGCAGCATCTTCAGCTCCAAGCACCATCGACCGGCGTGACGAAACCCGACACTACTTCGACCCTGTGCACCCGCTTCCTGTGGGTGAGGTAACTCAGCTCCGCCAGTGCTCCTGCATTGGTACACATCTCAAGGGCCTGTGTCTTAAGTTTTAACTCCGTAGGTCACTCGGAAGGTTCCTAACTTTCTAACTTTGTACTTTTTACGCACCATAGACTTTGTATTGGAAAGTGCGTGCACTTTGAACACTGCACCCGAGTCCCGTGGGCCTCTCCCGACTTAGTCACCGCTAGTCTTGAATAGCTCCAGCGATTCCCAAGGCCCTAGGCCTCTTCACTTTCCTCTTGGTATCTCTTATACCACTTTCTTAGTATATGGTTTAGGTGGCCCCTAGGGCTCATCCATATTGTGCAACTTTTGTGTATTTTAAACTGTCTTGTGATTTAACGCTTGTGCTTCTGTGCTCATAAAGAGTCCAGGGGATTTTATAGTTAATAAATCAATATATATTTTCAATATATATCTGTGTGGTGTCCCTTTCATTTGGTATTCAAGGGGGTTGTGTATGGTATAACAGCTGGCTTCACATGCCTTTCAGAGTTTAGCCTAAGACTGCTTTGTCCACGTTATCACTAGGATAACTGGTCTACAAGGTTGAATTACAACCATCATCATAAGGGTTGCTTGGCATGGTACAAAGTGATCACTAAGAATTAGTGAGCATTATATACCAGGCCAACTTCTCACACTGCCCATTTACGCACTGACTCCCTGCTCATGGCCGTCACCTGCTTGTAAACAGAGATCGTTTTGCCTGTCCGCGTGCTAACGGTTGGATTAGAGGGGAGGATTAGGTGGTGGCTGGCCGTAGGGTCAACATGGGTGGATGATTGTGCTAGGGCCAACCCTTGCATTTTGTTAAATCGTCGTTCATGGCGTATTTTGGCTAGTAATCCCTGGTTACCAGCCACGGTATGAGGGAGCGCCTTTCAGCTTCGAGTCCCACTAGAAGGCGCGGCCACCTGGGGAGGCGGGAACAGGTGTCTAAACTAGCCTTGTTCGAATGAGACGCTGAGGGGATCGTGTGTCAAAGCCTCACCTGCCCCTTGGTCCTAAAATGGTAGAGAAGTGCTCGGCCTCGCATTGTACGCTAAAACCGCAGGCATTCAGCGCAGGGGAGCAGCTCAAGCCGTGAGTCTGCAGGTAGGTGAACAATAGCGTCAGAGGCGTGTGCGTTCCTTTGGAGTCACGGCCCGGGTGAGTGCACCGGGGCGCAGAGTAGGCTCCTGCCTGCCCCGGTGCCCAATGCAGCGGCGATAACTGCCCATTTACGCACTGACTCCCTGCTCATGGCCGTCACCTGCTTGTAAACAGAGATCGTTTTGCCTGTTCGCGTGCAAACGGTTGGATTAGAGGGGAGGATTAGGTGGTGGCTGGCCGTAGGGTCAACATGGGTGGATGATTGTGCTAGGGCCAACCCTTGCATTTTGTTAAATCGCCGTTCATGGCGTATTTTGGCTAGTAATCCCTGGTTACCAGCCACGGTATGAGGGAGCGCCTTTCAGCTTCGAGTCCCACTAGAAGGCGCAGCCACCTGGGGAGGCGGGAACAGGTGTCTAAACAAGCCTTGTTCGAATGAGACGCTGAGGGGATCGTGTGTCAAAGCCTCACCTGCCCCTTGGTCCTAAAATGGTAGAGAAGTGCTCGGCCTCGCATTGTACGCTAAAACCGCAGGCATTCAGCGCAGGGGAGCAGCTCAAGCCGTGAGTCTGCAGGTAGGTGAACAATAGCGTCAGAGGCGCGTGCGTTCCTTCAGAATCACGGCCCGGGTGAGTGCACCGGGGCGCAGAGTAGGCTCCTGCCTGCCCCAGTGCCCAATGCAGCTGCGATAAACAAAGCACTCACGTGAGCAGGAAGGCGGGTGCCGGCTCAATGCCGGACCAGATTCGGGGGCGTTCCCCGCTTTTGGCTGACGTCGCGTGACGTAGCCAAAAGCCAAAAATTCTCGGGAACGCCCCCGAATCTGGTCCGGCATTGACGGACAGGCCCGTCTTCCAATGGCTAGCCTCCATTTATGGAGCTAGCCAATGAAAGACGGAGGCCGTTCCTGTCTCCCGTATAGATCTCAAGAGGTTTTCGCCTGCGCGAAAAAGATCCGCAGAGCGCATCTTTTCGCCAGGCAAAACCTAAAAAGGCACAGAATCACAGGGGCAGCGAAGGGGACAGAAGGAGAAAAAAGTCACAGAATCACTGGGCAGCGAAGGGGACAGCAGGAGAAAAAAGTCACAGAATCACTGGGCAGCGAAGGGGACAGCAGGGGAAGAAGACACAGAATCACGGGGGCAGCAAAGGGGACAGAAGGAGAAAAAAGGCACAGAGTCACAGGGGCAATGAAGGGGACAGAAGGAGAAAAAAAGGCACAGAATCATGGAGGCAACGAAGGGGAGACAAACAACAACAGTCACGGACACCAAGAGAGTGCAATACAATGGAATGACAATGACAAACAAACCTAAGGCCTACCACTGGCCACCAGGGATGCGAAGGGGACAGCAGGGGAAGAAGGCACAGAATAACAGGGGCAGCAAAAGGGACAGAAGGAGATAAAAGGCACAGAGTCACAGGGGCAATGAAGGGGACAGAAGGAGAAAAAAGGCACAGAATCATGGAGGCAACGAAGGGGAGACAGACAACAACAGTCACGGACACCAAGAGAGTGCAATACAATGGAATGACAATGACAAACACACCTAAGGCCTACCACTGGCCACCAGGGATGAGGCGCAGGTTGTAGCCTTCGGGTAGTGGAGGGCCTCAAACTTGCTCAGCAGCGGCAACTGAGGCAGGGGACACACAGGCGGTGCTGTGCGGGGGAGGAGCGACCTACCTGGTGGGGTCAAGGGTCGCTCTCCTCACCGCGCAGCGGCCCGCCTATATGGGGAGGTGGGAGGGAGGAGCAGCTGGGAGGTGGGGTCAGCGAATGGGCACTCAGTGGGGTGGGGCCGAAGGGCAATGCAGTAGCGGGAACAGAAGCAAGGGCACAGAATCCCGGGGGCAACGGAGGGGACAGAAGGAGACAAAGGCACAGAATCATGGCAGCAGAAAAGGGGACAGATAGAGAAAGAAAGGCACAGAATCACGGGGCAGAAGGAGAAAGAAGGCACAGAATCACGGGGGCAGAAGGAGAAAAAAGGCACAGACTCACGGGGGCAGAAGGAGAAAAAAGGCACAGAATCACTGGGGCAGCGAAGGGGACATAAGGAGAAAGAAAGGCACAGAATCACAAGGGCAGAAGGAGAAAGAAGGCACAGACTCACGGGGCAGAAGGAAAAAAAAGGCACAGAATCACAGGGGCAGAAGGAGAAAGAAGGCACAGAATCAGGGGGGCAGAAGGAGAAAAAAAGGCACAGACTCATGGGGGCAGAAGGAGAAAAAAGGCACAGAATCACGGAGGCAGAAGGAGAAAAAAGGCACAGAATCACGGGGGCAGCAAAGGGAGAAAAGGCACATAATCACAGGGGCAGAAGGAGAAAAAAGGCACAGAATCACGGGGGCAGAATGAGAAAAAAGGCACTAAATCATAGGGGCAGAAAGAGAATAACGTCACAGAATCAAGGGGGCAGAAGGAGAAAAAAGGCATAGAATCACGGGGGCAGAGAAGGGGAAAAAAGGCACAGAATCACCGGGGCAGAAGGAGAAAAAAGGCACAGAATCAAGGGGGCAGAAGGAGAAAAAAGGCACATAATCACAGGAGCAGAAGGAGAAAAAGGCACAGAATAACGGGGCAGCGAAGGGGAAAAAAGGCACAGAAGCAAGGGGTCGGAAGGAGAAAAAAGGCACAGAGTCACGGGGATCAGCGAAGGGGACAGAAGGATAAAAAAGGCACAGAATCACGGGGCAGAGGAGAAAAAGGCACAGAATCACTGGGGCAGCGAAGGGGACAGATGGAGAAAAAGGCACAGAATCACAGGGGCAGAAGAAGAAAAAGGCACAGAATCACTGGGGCAACTTAGGGGACAGAAGGAGAAAAAAGGCACAGAATCACCAGGGCAGCGAAGGGGACAGAAGGAAGGAGCGACCCAAAAATAAAAAGTACATTCAGTGGCAGTTCTAGCTGTCATCGTTGTGGATCCAGTACGCATGTACTGAATAATATGCCCTAGAGAATTCCAGTAGAAGCCCCTATTCACCCCAGAACATGGACTTCTATTGGAATTCTCAAGGGCATATTATCAAGCCTATTATCGCTGCTTTAGCTGCAGTTTTCTGCCGCTAAACTGGCGATCATTTTTAACGCCGTTCTTCATAGTATGCCCCAAAGTGTTGCTTGTGGCCATCATCAACAGAAAAGACATGCCGAACCAGCCCAGATGCAGTGTCAGTGTGAATGGATTAAACGTTGAGATGTTGGTGACACTGGATCAAGAATTACAACCTTGTCAAAGGACACCTACAATGATTTAAAATGCAAGACAAATTTGAGGCCAGCAGAACAGTTCCAGGTGCCTATGGCGGACTCAAAATAAAATTGGAAGGAGTATTCAACGTGGATTTGCCATTCAAAGAAAAAACACCTTCACAAGAATGTTTGTAGTAGATTATAATGTGAACATCCTCGGATGGTTGGGGCAACAAAAACTGAAAATGATGATCAACCAATACAAACCTCCCTATGTGTTTAGCATTCAAGAGGACGACTATGATGCTGTTCTCAAGGAATTTAAGGGGGTGTTCAGCGGGCAATTGGGATGCTTAAAAGATTTCAAACACAAGATCATTCTGAGAAGTAATGCATTCCCTTTGAAACAACTTGTCAGAAATATACCATTGTCTACCCGGTGCTAAAGTTAAAGCCATTCTGGAGAGTTTGTGCCAAAATGGAATGCATCCACTTTCATGAACTAAACCGCTATGTGGTACCAGATTTTCAACCACTTTGACTGGTAAATGAGGTGGTTATGACGTTGGATCAGGTGAAGATTTTTAAAAAGCTAGATTTCAGTGCAGCATACCACCAAATACAGCTACATGAGGATTCAATAAAATATACAGCGTTTATCACTCCTGAGGGAGCATATCAATTTTGCAGATTACCGTTCTGGCTGTGTTCAGCATCAGCTGTGTTTCAGTGCAAAACTAATCAACTGTTCGGTGGCATGGGAGGGGTGAGGTCTTTCCAGGATGACTTACTGATTTACAGCAAGATGGAATAAGAACACTTAGCCATGCTATGGAACGTCCTGCAAAGTATTCAGGACTGTGGTCTCACCTTGCAAAAGGACAAATGCAAATGTCTCAAAGGAAGTGTACAGTACTTAGGTCACCTCATTGATGAAAATGGAGTTCGACCAAAACCGTCCTTGATATCTGCAATCTCTTTGTCACCAAACCCAAAAAATAAGGAAGAACTTGCATCATTCTTAGGCATGTGTGAATTCCGCTATAAGTTCATACAACATTACACTACCATAGTAGAACCACTACGGAAATTAATGAAAAGGGATGCAGAATTCATTTGTGATAATAAATGCGAGCAGAGCATAAAGGTCATATAATAAGAACTTGAGCAAGCACCTTCACTACAATCATTCAACAAATAATTGCAAAGTATTGTGACAACAGATGCCAGCCAAATTGAGCTGGGAGCAGAGCTCAGCAGAAAAATAGAAAAAAGGGAAAAAGTAATCACATTCACATCACGCAAGCTAAGAGGCCCAGAGACAAATACTCAGTATTGGCTTGTATTTGGGCAGTTACAAAGAATTCGTCATTCGAACTGACCACAAGCCATTAGTCAGCATACTAGAAGGAATGGGTTCTAGTCGACCATCTCCAAGAATAGCAAAGTTGGTGTGTTAGTTACAGGAATATCAGAATAAGATGGAGTTCATTGCTGGCGGATTTAATGTGTCAGCAGATACTTGTCAAGTGCCCCTTGTGAAAGTGAATCTAATTGCGATGAGGATGAGGAAGATGACTTGCTTGTTGCATGCTTGCTTGACTATGAGGAATCCAATGGTACCATTACCAAACCCAGACGTGGGGCCCTTGCTCACTTTGCTACTGGATTCAAGCTACCTGGCTGATGAGAGCTGTTAGCCTGAAACCGGTCCCAGGACTCATGTTTCCGATCCAGGGAAGACATGGCTTGGCAGTTCGGGCTGGACTGTTCTCATGAGGCACAGGGTCAAGACTGATTTGTATACAGCTGTATCTGAACTGGGGTGGTGAAGTGAGCTAAAGTACGATGATGGATTCAACTCAGATCTGTGACTGGGGGTGAGTGTCTGAAAAGTTTCAGCACTCCGTCCTTCATCTCCCTATGTTTGCGGTGTGGTCACACTGCACCACTCCACACAACACCACTGGTAGACCACCTTTCAGCTAATCAGGAGTAGACCAGCAATCACACAATTGCAGCCATACTGGTCTTTGATTTGGAAAAAATGGGAGAACGAGAATTACAGGGAAAAATAATTCAGGACGAGAATTCTGGTGGAGAAACGCCAGAAGCACATGTGCATTAATTACAATGCTATGGATGTGGTGAAGGAGATGTCTTTGAAGACAGGCGATGTGGTAAGAGTGAAGTCTCCTAAAAAAAGAACAAACATGAGCATGAACAGTGGCCTAGACGGGTGGTCAAAACCAAGAGCACTGCTGTCCTACTCAGCAATGGTCAGTGGTGGAATGGATGGAATGTTGTTAGTAGCAGGACCCGGAAACCAGTGAGAAGGCATGATATGTTACAAAACAAAACGTAAGCATCTTCAGGAAATGCAAGCAACAATGAACTGTGTGGTGCAAGCACTGAGCCATCCACCGCTGGGAATCACACCAATGTATCTCCTCCTGGGCATGTAAATAGTCACAATGGTACTGTTAGGAACAAGAGAACGATTGTTCCTCATGTCAGATTTAAAGACTATGCAATGTACTAGTTGTCTTAAAACATAAGCATTGTTCCTCTGTCATATTTAAAGACTATGCAGTGTATTAGTTTATCTTTAAAACGGGAGAAGATGTAATATTCTACCTTTTACCTGTCTTTGTCTACCTTTACTTCTGTCCCTTCCCTGCCTCCCTCCCACCTCTTGCGTGTGTGGGCGTGGCACTCGCCGCGCAGTGGTGGAACGTTGATGTACGGAGCGGAGGGGAGCCTTTGGCTCATGCCATTCCTGTGCTGGCTGGCAATTAAGAAGGTTGTACCCATTACTTGTCTCCTACTCACTACAACTCCCATACTTAATTTGTTCTTTCTTTTCACACTTCCTTCTCATTCTTTGGTTCCAATTCCACCTCACATTCTTCTTTCTTATTCCACTCTTCAATCCGTCCTTCATTCCGGCTCCCCTTGACACCAATGCTATAGTTTCCAGTGAATTTTATATTGAACAGATTCCCAGCAATCCTAAATTGCAATATCTGAGTCGAGGTGTGACTCTCATTCATAGAGTGAAAGCTATTCAGGTTTTAAATGACTCTCTGATGTGCAGAATATTGAGAGGCGAAGTGTGATTCTCCTGATTCCGTATTGGTTCATTTTATTTTCACGCCGCTTCACACACTATTACAGTTCACTCAGACACACTGCTGCTGCCGGGGAGCCACCGCTGAGTCCAGGGAACCTCCCACAGTACACTTAAGAGAGAAGAAACGCTCCCATCGAGTTAGATTTGCTTTGCCATTATGCTACTATAATAGACTTGTTTCTGCAGACACCAGTATAGAGTTGCCGCTTATCAAATAGGATAATGGCATTGTCTAAGTGCTCGTGTCTTTAATCTTATTTGATTTAGTAAGATAAATATACTCTGAGCACCCGTGGCAGCAGCCTTTGTTTGGAAAGAAATCGGAGAAGCTCGAACAGTGCTGCGGTCACAATAAAGAACACTGTTCAAGCAGCGGTGAAGATGTGCCTTTTAGAATGTATACAACATTTCTGCATCTTCGCAGATCATAACATTTTTGATTCCCAAAGGGATAGGGTTCATCGAACTGATAAAAAAAAAAAATATATCCTAAAGTGCTGTTAAATTGATTTGGATACACTGCTCATTCGATTGGCACAAAAAAATCTAACTCATTGTCCGTCTATGATCAGCGTAATTTGTAAATGTAACCAAGGGGCATATTATCAAGAAGGGCGTTAAAATTATCGTGCTTTAGCGGCAGGAATCTGACGCTAAAGCGGCGATAACAGGCTTGATAATATGCCCTTGAGAATTCCCATAGAAGCCCAGGTTCACACGAGAACATGGGCTTCTATGGGAATTCACAAGGGCATATTATCAAGCCCATTATCGCCGCTTTAGTGGCAGTTTCCTGCAGCTAAAGCAGTGATAATTTTAACGCCGTTTCTTGATATTATGCCCTCAAATCTTTAATGCAGGTGGAAGGTTTTTAGTTTCTTTGGTGTACTGAGCATACAATACTGAATGATCTTACTTAGAATAACACCTGCCTGCCATGGGAATATTTATAGAGGTCGATAATTTCCTTGATTTTTAGGGAAGGCATCAGAATTGGTCCTGTTTTTTTGCAATCTCAAGGTCAATCTACCAGTATCAAAGATAAGAAAGCTGGTGTTCCTAGCTAACTAGGACCAAAGATCTTTATCTGGATGGATAGCCTCCCCTCTCCCAGCCTTCTTCATTTTCTGGGGCAGTCAGGGTCAAACAGTAAAGACTTAGCTCAAAGGAGGTACCATAGAGCATAGTTTTCACAGTTACAATATCCTCAAAGGTGGCCAGACAACATGATGTTTTTGTTAGCAAACACACAGGGGCATATTCTCAAGGCAATACCGCCGCTTTAGATGCACTTTTCTGCTGATAAAGCTAAAGCGATTCAGAAAAGGGGGTGGTGATGAACAGAGTGTCTGAATTAAGCAGACCACTCTTACCCAGTCCAAAGATCAGGGCTTGATCCATCACCGTTATTTATCTCACTGGACCATCCCAGCTCAGAACCTGGCTATATGCAAATCAGTCTGTCCCTGGCCCAGTGCATCATGGGAACAGGGCAGACTAAACTACCAAGCCAATTCTTCACCAGAAAGGAGACAAGCTACCGGGGACCGGTTTCTGGCATTTCAGCCTTCTTCGGCCCGGCTTGCTTGAATCCTGATGGTGCAGTGAGAAAGGGACTCATGTCTGAGTATACCCTGCCACACCTATAGTGGCCAAAAACGATTCAGAAAAGGGGGTGGAGATGAACAGAGTGTCTGAATTAAGCAAACCACTCTTACCCAGTCCAAAGATCAGGGCTTGATCCATCACTGTTATTTATCTCACTGGACCATCCCAGCTCAGAACCTGGCTATATGCAAATCAGTCTGTCCCTGGCCCAGTGCATCATGGGAACAGGGCAGACTAAACTACCAAGCCAATTCTTCACCAGAAAGGAGACAAGCTACCGGGGACCGGTTTCTGGCATTTCAGCCTTCTTCGGCCCGGCTTGCTTGAATCCTGATGGTGCAGTGAGAAAGGGACTCATGTCTGAGTATACCCTGCCACACCTATAGTGGCCAAAACGATTCAGAAAAGGGGGTGGTGATGAACAGAATGTCTGAATTAAGCAGACCACTCTTACCCAGTCCAAAGATCAGGGCTTGATCCATCACTGTTATTTATCTCACTGGACCATCCCAGCTCAGAACCTGGCTATATGCAAATCAGTCTGTCCCTGGCCCAGTGCATCATGGGAACAGGGCAGACTAAACTATCAAGCCAATTCTTCACCAGAAAGGAGACAAGCTACCGGGGACCGGTTTCTGGCATTTCAGCCTTCTTCGGCCCGGCTTGCTTGAATCCTGATGGTGCAGTGAGAAAGGGACTCATGTCTGAGTAGACCCTGCCACACCTATAGTGGCCAAAAACGATTCAGAAAAGGGGGTGGTGATGAACAGAGTGTCTGAATTAAGCAGACCACTCTTACCCAGTCCAAAGATCAGGGCTTGATCCATCACCGTTATTTATCTCACTGGACCATCCCAGCTCAGAACCTGGCTATATGCAAATCAGTCTGTTCCTGGCCCAGTGCATCATGGGAACAGGGCAGACTAAACTACCAAGCCAATTCTTCACCAGAAAGGAGACAAGCTACCGGGGACCGGTTTCTGGCATTTCAGTCTTCTTCGGCCCGGCTTGCTTGAATCCTGATGGTGCAGTGAGAAAGGGACTCATGTCTGAGTATACCCTGCCACACCTATAGTGGCCAAAAACGATTCAGAAAAGGGAGTGGTGATGAACAGAGTGTCTGAATTAAGCAGACCACTCTTACCCAGTCCAGAGATCAGGGCTTGATCCATCATCGTTATTTATCTCACTGGACCTTCCCAGCTCAGAACCTGGCTAATGCCAGAAACCGGTCCCCGGGAGCTTGTTTCCTTCCCAGTGTAAGAATTGGCTTTTGTAGTTTGGTTTGCCCTGTTCCCATCATGCACTGGGACAGGAACAGACTAATTTGCATACAGCCAGGTTCTGAAACTGGGATGGTGCAGTGAGCTAAAAAACGGTGTTGGATCTAGCCCTGATCTCTTGACTGGGTGAGAGCTTTCTGCTTAATTCAGAGACTCTGTCCCTCACCACCCCTTGTTGTAAATATTTTTGTCCACCCTAAGCGTGGAAGGGTATTCTCAGATGTGAGACCCTTGCTCATTGCACCATCAGGATTCAAGCAAACCGGGCCGAAGACGGCTGTAATGCCAGAAACCGGTCCCCGGGAGCTTGTTTCCTTCCCAGTGTAAGAATTGGCTTTTTTGTAGTTTGGTTTGCCCTGTTCCCATCATGCACTGGGACAGCAACAGACTAATTTGCATACAGCCAGGTTCTGAAACTGGGATGGTGCAGTGAGCTAAAAAACGGTGTTGGATCTAGCCCTGATCTCTTGACTGGGTGAGAGCTTTCTGCTTAATTCAGAGACTCTGTCCCTCACCACCCCTTGTTGTAAATATTTTTGTCCACCCTAAGCGTGGAAGGGTATTCTCAGATGTGAGACCCTTGCTCAGTGGAAGGGTATTCTCAGATGTGAGACCCTTGCTCATTGCACCATCAGGATTCAAGCATACCGGGCCGAAGACGGCTGTAATGCCAGAAACCGGTCCCCGGGAGCTTGTTTCCTTCCCAGTGTAAGAATTGGCTTTTGTAGTTTGGTTTGCCCTGTTCCCATCATGCACTGGGACAGGAACAGACTAATTTGCATACAGCCAGGTTCTGAAACTGGGATGGTGCAGTGAGCTAAAAAACGGTGTTGGATCTAGCCCTGATCTCTTGACTGGGTGAGAGCTTTCTGCTTAATTCAGAGACTCTGTCCCTCACCACCCCTTGTTGTAAATATTTTTGTCCACCCTAAGCGTGGAAGGGTATTCTCAGATGTGAGACCCTTGCTCATTGCACCATCAGGATTCAAGCAAACCGGGCCGAAGACGGCTGTAATGCCAGAAACCGGTCCCCGGGAGCTTGTTTCCTTCCCAGTGTAAGAATTGGCTTTTGTAGTTTGGTTTGCCCTGTTCCCATCATGCACTGGGACAGGAACAGACTAATTTGCATACAGCCAGGTTCTGAAACTGGGATGGTGCAGTGAGCTAAAAAACGGTGTTGGATCTAGCCCTGATCTCTTGACTGGGTGAGAGCTTTCTGCTTAATTCAGAGACTCTGTCCCTCACCACCCCTTGTTGTAAATATTTTTGTCCACCCTAAGCGTGGAAGGGTATTCTCAGATGTGAGACCCTTGCTCATTGCACCATCAGGATTCAAGCAAACCGGGCCGAAGACGGCTGTAATGCCAGAAACCGGTCCCCGGGAGCTTGTTTCCTTCCCAGTGTAAGAATTGGCTTTTGTAGTTTGGTTTGCCCTGTTCCCATCATGCACTGGGACAGGAACAGACTAATTTGCATACAGCCAGGTTCTGAAACTGGGATGGTGCAGTGAGCTAAAAAACGGTGTTGGATCTAGCCCTGATCTCTTGACTAGGTGAGAGCTTTCTGCTTAATTCAGAGACTCTGTCCCTCACCACCCCTTGTTGTAAATATTTTTGTCCACCCTAAGCGTGGAAGGGTATTCTCAGATGTGAGACCCTTGCTCATTGCACCATCAGGATTCAAGCAAACCGGGCCGAAGACGGCTGTAATGCCAGAAACCGGTCCCCGGGAGCTTGTTTCCTTCCCAGTGTAAGAATTGGCTTTTGTAGTTTGGTTTGCCCTGTTCCCATCATGCACTGGGACAGGAACAGACTAATTTGCATACAGCCAGGTTCTGAAACTGGGATGGTGCAGTGAGCTAAAAAACGGTGTTGGATCTAGCCCTGATCTCTTGACTGGGTGAGAGCTTTCTGCTTAATTCAGAGACTCTGTCCCTCACCACCCCTTGTTGTAAATATTTTTGTCCACCCTAAGCGTGGAAGGGTATTCTCAGATGTGAGACCCTTGCTCATTGCACCATCAGGATTCAAGCAAACCGGGCCGAAGACGGCTGTAATGCCAGAAACCGGTCCCCGGGAGCTTGTTTCCTTCCCAGTGTAAGAATTGGCTTTTGTAGTTTGGTTTGCCCTGTTCCCATCATGCACTGGGACAGGAACAGACTAATTTGCATACAGCCAGGTTCTGAAACTGGGATGGTGCAGTGAGCTAAAAAACGGTGTTGGATCTAGCCCTGATCTCTTGACTGGGTGAGAGCTTTCTGCTTAATTCAGAGACTCTGTCCCTCACCACCCCTTGTTGTAAATATTTTTGTCCACCCTAAGCGTGGAAGGGTATTCTCAGATGTGAGACCCTTGCTCATTGCACCATCAGGATTCAAGCAAACTGGGCCGAAGACGGCTGTAATGCCAGAAACCGGTCCCCGGGAGCTTGTTTCCTTCCCAGTGTAAGAATTGGCTTTTGTAGTTTGGTTTGCCCTGTTCCCATCATGCACTGGGACAGGAACAGACTAATTTGCATACAGCCAGGTTCTGAAACTGGGATGGTGCAGTGAGCTAAAAAACGGTGTTGGATCTAGCCCTGATCTCTTGACTGGGTGAGAGCTTTCTGCTTAATTCAGAGACTCTGTCCCTCACCACCCCTTGTTGTAAATATTTTTGTCCACCCTAAGCGTGGAAGGGTATTCTCAGATGTGAGACCCTTGCTCATTGCACCATCAGGATTCAAGCAAACCGGGCCGAAGACGGCTGTAATGCCAGAAACCGGTCCCCGGGAGCTTGTTTCCTTCCCAGTGTAAGAATTGGCTTTTGTAGTTTGGTTTGCCCTGTTCCCATCATGCACTGGGACAGGAACAGACTAATTTGCATACAGCCAGGTTCTGAAACTGGGATGGTGCAGTGAGCTAAAAAACGGTGTTGGATCTAGCCCTGATCTCTTGACTGGGTGAGAGCTTTCTGCTTAATTCAGAGACTCTGTCCCTCACCACCCCTTGTTGTAAATATTTTTGTCCACCCTAAGCGTGGAAGGGTATTCTCAGATGTGAGACCCTTGCTCATTGCACCATCAGGATTCAAGCAAACCGGGCCGAAGACGGCTGTAATGCCAGAAACCGGTCCCCGGGAGCTTGTTTCCTTCCCAGTGTAAGAATTGGCTTTTGTAGTTTGGTTTGCCCTGTTCCCATCATGCACTGGGACAGGAACAGACTAATTTGCATACAGCCAGGTTCTGAAACTGGGATGGTGCAGTGAGCTAAAAAACGGTGTTGGATCTAGCCCTGATCTCTTGACTGGGTGAGAGCTTTCTGCTTAATTCAGAGACTCTGTCCCTCACCACCCCTTGTTGTAAATATTTTTGTCCACCCTAAGCGTGGAAGGGTAGTCTCAGATGTGAGACCCTTGCTCATTGCACCATCAGGATTCAAGCAAACCGGGCCGAAGACGGCTGTAATGCCAGAAACCGGTCCCCGGGAGCTTGTTTCCTTCCCAGTGTAAGAATTGGCTTTTGTAGTTTGGTTTGCCCTGTTCCCATCATGCACTGGGACAGGAACAGACTAATTTGCATACAGCCAGGTTCTGAAACTGGGATGGTGCAGTGAGCTAAAAAACGGTGTTGGATCTAGCCCTGATCTCTTGACTGGGTGAGAGCTTTCTGCTTAATTCAGAGACTCTGTCCCTCACCACCCCTTGTTGTAAATATTTTTGTCCACCCTAAGCGTGGAAGGGTATTCTCAGATGTGAGACCCTTGCTCATTGCACCATCAGGATTCAAGCAAACTGGGCCGAAGACGGCTGTAATGGCAGAAACCGGTCCCCGGGAGCTTGTTTCCTTCCCAGTGTAAGAATTGGCTTTTGTAGTTTGGTTTGCCCTGTTCCCATCATGCACTGGGACAGGAACAGACTAATTTGCATACAGCCAGGTTCTGAAACTGGGATGGTGCAGTGAGCTAAAAAACGGTGTTGGATCTAGCCCTGATCTCTTGACTGGGTGAGAGCTTTCTGCTTAATTCAGAGACTCTGTCCCTCACCACCCCTTGTTGTAAATATTTTTGTCCACCCTAAGCGTGGAAGGGTATTCTCAGATGTGAGACCCTTGCTCATTGCACCATCAGGATTCAAGCAAACCGGGCCGAAGACGGCTGTAATGCCAGAAACCGGTCCCCGGGAGCTTGTTTCCTTCCCAGTGTAAGAATTGGCTTTTGTAGTTTGGTTTGCCCTGTTCCCATCATGCACTGGGACAGGAACAGACTAATTTGCATACAGCCAGGTTCTGAAACTGGGATGGTGCAGTGAGCTAAAAAACGGTGTTGGATCTAGCCCTGATCTCTTGACTGGGTGAGAGCTTTCTGCTTAATTCAGAGACTCTGTCCCTCACCACCCCTTGTTGTAAATATTTTTGTCCACCCTAAGCGTGGAAGGGTATTTTCAGATGTGAGACCCTTGCTCATTGCACCATCAGGATTCAAGCAAACCGGGCCGAAGACGGCTGTAATGCCAGAAACCGGTCTCCGGGAGCTTGTTTCCTTCCCAGTGTAAGAATTGGCTTTTGTAGTTTGGTTTGCCCTGTTTCCATCATGCACTGGGACAGGAACAGACTAATTTGCATACAGCCAGGTTCTGAAACTGGGATGGTGCAGTGAGCTAAAAAACGGTGTTGGATCTAGCCCTGATCTCTTGACTGGGTGAGAGCTTTCTGCTTAATTCAGAGACTCTGTCCCTCACCACCCCTTGTTGTAAATATTTTTGTCCACCCTAAGCGTGGAAGGGTATTCTCAGATGTGAGACCCTTGCTCATTGCACCATCAGGATTCAAGCAAACCGGGCCGAAGACGGCTGTAATGCCAGAAACCGGTCCCCGGGAGCTTGTTTCCTTCCCAGTGTAAGAATTGGCTTTTGTAGTTTGGTTTGCCCTGTTCCCATCATGCACTGGGACAGGAACAGACTAATTTGCATACAGCCAGGTTCTGAAACTGGGATGGTGCAGTGAGCTAAAAAACGGTGTTGGATCTAGCCCTGATCTCTTGACTGGGTGAGAGCTTTCTGCTTAATTCAGAGACTCTGTCCCTCACCACCCCTTGTAAATATTTTTGTCCACCCTAAGCGTGGAAGGGTATTCTCAGATGTGAGACCCTTGCTCATTGCACCATCAGGATTCAAGCAAACCGGGCCGAAGACGGCTGTAATGCCAGAAACCGGTCCCCGGGAGCTTGTTTCCTTCCCAGTGTAAGAATTGGCTTTTGTAGTTTGGTTTGCCCTGTTCCCATCATGCACTGGGACAGGAACAGACTAATTTGCATACAGCCAGGTTCTGAAACTGGGATGGTGCAGTGAGCTAAAAAACGGTGTTGGATCTAGCCCTGATCTCTTGACTGGGTGAGAGCTTTCTGCTTAATTCAGAGACTCTGTCCCTCACCACCCCTTGTTGTAAATGATAAAGCTAAAGCAGCAATATTTTTATCGCAAAATTCACAAGATGTCGCTAACATCCATAATTCCATAGGAAGAAAAAAAGTCTCTCTAACTGCAACTAGAGGCAGTTTTTTAGGACCAGAAAATATCTGGTCTAAAAACGGAGATAACCATCGGGGCCTCATTTCTGCAGGTTTTGTTCCTGGACTGCGCTGCAAGCAATGTTGTTGCGCTGCCCTGCTGCAAAATTACAGGGCTAGGCTGCGCACCATCAATAAGATAGTGCGCATTCCTGGGCCCCACTCATGAAAAGTGTTGGAGCGCTGCGACAAGACAGTGTTGCAACACTTTTCACTACGCCCTTCTTGCGACAGCATGCATGCGCTGAACTCACTGGACAGCGCTTGATGACGCAAGTAATGAAAGATACGTCAGAAATCCTGACGTATCCGTTCCTGCTAAAGTCATGCATTGCTGCAGTTGTGTCACAAGCATGATGCAAGTCCAGCAATGCAGGGGGCCAGCCTATCCCAGTGACACTGCATCACCCTCATCTCTGCTATCAGGCAGGCGGAAGGTACTGACGCAGTGCCGTTCATGAGGGGCGCCCAAATGCTGGCGCTGGTGGAGATCCATCGTTGGTGGTTGTGCACTGCGGTGTCATCATTTGGAAGCAGTGGGAGAGTGTTGGTGCTGAGAGAGTTGACGAGACGTTGTATGGTGGACTTGACCCAGCTGCAAGGGGTTGCTATGACGGCGTTGGGGTTCGGTGGGCAAGGTGAAGACGTGATGTATCCAATTATGGTTGGTCCAGGAGAGTCCAGTGTTGTGCCTGAAGTCGAAGGTCCCGCTGGCGGAGGTGACGATCTTGACCGTGTGTCCTCTTCTGCACTGCTTGAGGCAGTGGGGCAACGCTCTACCGCCATAGCGGAAGTGCCACCACTGGGGGTGCGTCATCTATGTGTGATAGGCATGAGCGACTCATCCCCCGGCCCTCCTACACTTTGGGTCCCAACTCCTCCTTACCTGGACAGTGGCACAATCCACTGCACTCTCTCCAAATCTGTGACTCAGCACGCAGGAGCATCAACCAGGTGTGATTTCAGTAGGCTGGGTAAAGCAGTTGCTGCCTAGTCTGCTGGTGGACCTCCAGATGCAGTTGATGCAGCAGGGCCCCCTTGGGCATGTAGTTGCAGCACTCACACCACACAAGTTTGGCTAGGCACAGGGGCCTCACCCTCCACAGCGTATGGCCAGCCCAAAATCATCCTGCCTGTCATGCAGCGAGACGGCACACGCCATTGGTAATCCCCTCCGTGTATCCCGGTGTAGTGGTGGTTCATAGTATGCGATGCAGACCTCACTACGTTGGTGCACATGAGCACCTCTACCATTGACAGCTCCAAGGTGCGCAAGGTGGTCTTCCCACACAGCTCTGCAACGTGTCTCCATGCTACCTCTTAGACTTCACCACTAGGTACGGGCGATCGTCACACCTCAGTGTCTACTGCCACAACTCATCGAATCCACAGCTCCTCCATATCCCACTACAGGCTCCAGACGCAGGTCCAGCGAGGCATCATGGCTCTCATCGTGGTCATCCTGGATGTTGGCTGGCATGCAGGGGTTGTTCATGTGTGTTGCACTTGGCCGTGGCTGCTCCGTGCTGCATGTCATTGTATTTAATGACTATTTACTACTGGAAGTTGACTGATAGGGAATTGTTTGCATTGGAGGCAAGAAAACGAAAGTTGGGCTGACTAACATGAGTTTGCCTGCCGCTAACGGGCCTTTCGCTGGTTATCACCCACAAATGCAGGAATACTGATCGCCATTGTGCCAATGTTAGAGACAGTTTTCACCACTGTTGCCTGGTACTATCGCAATGTATTGACAGCCTTATAATACGTTGCTTACATGGCGATAGATTTCAGGGTTAGACGGCAATAAAAATACTGCTGCTAACTGGCATACTCCTTGAGAATATCCCCCATAGTAATTCCGTGTCAGGAATGGGAAACATTACTGCAGTTAACATGATGACATTTCCTCCAGATTCTCAACCTTTTCCAGGCACGACCTAGTCAAATTAAAACTAGTTACTCATTACAGATACACCACATCTGATCAGACTTTACAGACAACGTAAGAAGGACAATTGTCTCAGCAGGAGTAGGGTGGAAGCGACTCATAAGAGTGGAGTTAGGCATTCCCAATAGTCTATTCTGCTGTCAGGTGTGCTACCTGCACAACCTACTGGAATGATTCAAAGCTGAAAATCACTGAGGCTTCATAGATCACGTTAGTGGGGTCCCCTTTGGAAAATGCCAAAAGAGAGGCCTCTCAACATGAGACAATCACCAACTCTCAGACCATCAGAGCTACTGTAAATGCACTGGTTCCAGACAAGAGTTCGGTGGCTGAACGGCTTCACCTACCTGAACATGTCAATTCTGGGAAACCCATATATAACCCAGGGGTGGATGAGTGAGATTTCCATGCTTGGAAAGCAGCCAGGTGCATCAAACGTGTTTGAAAAGTGGTCAATAAAATTCATTAAAAAGGTATAAAGGTGCTTTGATCTCCAGGAGCAAGAACGTACATGTAAGTATACCAGAGGAACACTTGTAGACAATTCAGGGGTCCGCACACGAGGGCATCATGCATTTGCAGGGCATGGAGAGCCTAGCTAATATGCTAATTAGATGCCACTGATCTCACCATCGATTGCAAGCCATAGATGACACCAACCCTGACAAACGCTGGAGGGGTGCAGCATGTAGGCATGATTTCTCATATTTTACAGATGTGCTTTATCATTCTCACTTTTTACAGGGAACTTTTAGCAGCTACACAAACGTTTCTTGGAATTCACCTCCCAGGGACCCCACAGGTGTCCTTGAAGGCTTTGGGATTAGTGAAGAGACGCTTCCCTACTTCTTTTCACCGAGCAAGCTATGCTGACAGAATGGGAGTTCTCAGATGCAGGATTGGTACATCAAACTGTGGTACCTGGAAAAATCACTTCAAATTTGAACAACACAAAGAAAGCCTTTAACACAGAATGGACAGTCAGCTGTATCAAAGAGGCCGATCGCCACGTATTGCCGGCTAACGCCGGATTCACAATCGCCACTGCAATAATGTTATTGTGAGTTTTCTCCACGTTCCCTGTAAATATCGCCATGTGGCGACGGCTTGTTTATACACCACTAACATGGGGATATTTTTCAGGGTAGGAGTTCCTAAGTTTCTTAGCATACATTTCAATTCACCATGACGATGGTACCAATACTCATTAGTACCACGCTGACTTGCCATGAGATTAATTAGCTGAGATTCTAAAAAAGTATCTTTCTGTTGGACTTTATCCATAAAGTCCTTTGCCGAAATATTTTGGCAAATGTACTCCACTTTTTAGTATATGGTTCACTGCATAAGAAAGTCCGGACAAGGCACTCTCAAAAAGAAGATGAAACAAATATGGAATACATTGGCGAAACCTTGGATCTTCTGCATATAATCTTGATGTCCAGTATTCAGATGCAGGAATCTGCACAGGTCATTCATCATATCGTTCGCCTTTGCCTGTTGGAAATAACTGAGGGAAACAACGAGCTTCCAAGCTTTCTTCCCATACACTAATGGGACTTCCTTTCGCTTCTTTCATTTGAAATAACTCAATAGTATTCTTCATCACTTCTTTAGAGTGAAGTAGATGCACACTATAATGTTCATAAATGTCTTCAGTTCTGGACACATCCACTTTTTCAATTTGTCCAGTTGACAAATCACTGTCTTCTTCTACAGTTGTTTCCTCTTCTCCTACATATACATTTTTATAGTATGGATTATTTTTTACCAAATACAATGTTGCCTTTTTCCCTTTCCTAACATCCACTAATTATTGCCAGATGTTCTTACTCTTCTTTGGAACACCATTAACTAGAATAACTAGAGGTTCCTCTTCTACAATTTCTACACCAATTGTTTCAATATTGTTCTTCAAATCTAGAGGCAAGTAAACAACTCTTCCCTTTAATCCTCTCTGTAAATCTGAAGGTGGCAATTTCCCAGTCTTAGGCTCCATACGAACAATTGCCGGAAATGGATGCACACATTAAATAAGAATAGACTCATGAGTATTTAAATCCATAAGTTCAGAAGGAATATTTACCAACTCAAGATTATTATGTACAGCTCTAGCAGGCATTTTGTTTTCATTTAATTTATCATAACAATATTTACAAATACGTTCATCTGAACCCAAATCAAAACAATTCTCTACCAACAAATAAGTTGCAAATTCCTTCCACTCATTATTATTCTCCTTTTTACTCTTTAAATATAGATCAACTAACCTGGTCTGATTTTTATAATGAATTCGTCTACAACAAATACAAGAAAAGTTTGGCCTTTCACCCGAACTTACCTTAAACCTTGTTATTTCTTGCTCAAAATTTTCTGTACTAAAATTCTGTACATTTTCTTCCACATTGCCTTCTATTAATGTGTCTGTTTCTGCACTGTCTTCTTCAGGACCAAAGCAACTAACCTCAATTTCACATCTAATACAGATCCATGCAAAAGAGCACTGTTTAACTGGTTTAGGGTAAGTGCTGGACTTTTTGCATAATACAACCTTCTCACTAATTTCCTCACTTGAGTATGATGCACTGCTAACATCCTGAAATGGTGAAAAACACTCTGACATACTTTTTTAGAAAGACAAGCCAGAGATTGACCTTGCAAACCTGTTTTTTCTCTCACTTTGCAAGGATCTAATTCTTGCAACATCTTAATCTTTTGTTTAACACTTTTCTTACTATACTTATGTAAGAAATCAATCAATTAAATCCTGTCGTACACTACAAATACTACTACAATTCCAAGTGTATACTGGAGCCTTAGGACATCTCCCTAAACCTTCATCAGCTAAGACCTCTTCTGCATTTCTAGGGACAATTTCCTCTTTGTCAATCGGACAACCATTCTTGACCTCATAAGCTCGACAACTGGTGTCAACTGCATGCAACAAATCATTACTCTGAAGGTAACTCTCTTCATTAAAAAATGGCTCACAACTTGAACTATGTTTCTATTCTCCAGAAAAAACAGTACAAAAATTAGTTCTATTAATTAGTCTTTTCCACTTACTTTTGGTCTTCATAACATTGATTGGTTTATCTAGTGTTCGAATCCTACTGATTACTAAAAGGAACAACTTTTTTTTTAATTCTAAAGCTTTCTCAACAATTGTCTCTATATGTTTTTTCTCATAAAAAGCTGTTTTTCTTTTACAATTCTTTATATTTTTTAATAAATTTGAAACAACTCTGTTATGAAACATTCGCTTACGAATTTCAACAAACTGATTTTTTCGTCTATTACTATAAACAATATCTTTACCACATGTTTTTCCATCATTTTTGTTTTTTGTCAAATTTTTCTTTGTAGTTATAGATATTTTTTTTTGCCTGATTCTCCAGTCTTTTTTTAGTTTGTGGTATTTTCCTTATAAAATCCTTTGTTGACTTACCAGGAGCTTTTTTTGTTTTTTCCACACATTGCTGTCTAGATAAATCTTGTACTTCTTTTTTTGCTTTGAAAAGTAAGCCTTTTTATATATTTTTCTTTTCTCAATGTTTGAGGGCATATTGTTTTTTCTTTCTGTAGATAATTAAAATCTGTTGTGTTTTTTTACAGTTATAGACCACTACTAGCAAACTATACAGGAATTAGAAGCAATATGTGTTGTAAAGTCTGGTTCACTCCATAAGTAATTGTAGGCACAGCAGCAGTGTTCGGGCACTGTATGAGATCATGCAGGGAGTGCTGTTTCAGGGAATAGGGCAGTGCAGTGGTGTTTCAACATTATAGGGGCATTTGCTGAGGATGGTGTTTCTGGGTTTAGAGCAGTGCAGTAGTGTTGAAAGAGTTTAGCAGGTTTTGCTAGGGATGGTATTTCAGGGTTTAGGACAGTGCAGTGGTGTTCAGGCAGTGTAGGGGGTCACACAGGGACTGATATTTCTGAGTTTAGAACAATGCAGTTGTGTTTAGGCAGTGACAGAATCACTTGCTCTGTGCATATGTTTGCAGACATGGCAATACATGTACTCATGGAGTGCCTCAGGCTTTAGGACATGTAGTGCTATAAAAATCTATGCAGCATGTGTGTCTCGCCTCTTAATTCCCAAATAGGCTCCATGCTGTGTAATACAGATCCTGGGTGTGCTGTAGAAATGCCATAGCAACTCTCTCAGTAGCATGTAGTAATCAATTCAGAGAATTTTCATTTCTATATTCTCAGTCCCACCTTGACCCCTTCTATTGCCTGAACAGCACTGCACTGTCCTAAACCCTGATACACCATCCCTAGCAAAAGCTGCTATAGTCTTTCAACAACACTACTGCACTACTCTAAACTCTGAAACAGCACTCCCAGCAAGATCCCCTTTCACTGTAGTAATCATTTTACTGAATTGCAAGGGATACTGTCATGTGTTCAAATATGGTGTTCAAATACCTTTATTCGGCACTTCAAAAGATACCATAAAAGAGCATACAAAGTAAACATAGATGCTAAAAACATTTTATTTTTTAAAAAGACGAATTTTGTTTTAAAAAGGGGATAAAATGTCCTAGAATGGGACGACACAGCCATTAAGGAATTTTATTGATATAGGGCGAAATTTACAAGTTATTAAGATTAAAATCCACCGCCTCTCGTGTACTTCTCAGTCTCATTGCCATTTTGATGAAGCTTATTGTACATAACAAGGTGTGGGTATCAGGAGCTTCTTATAAAAAAAGTAAGGCTACTTTCGCCTGTCTCAGCTTCTTTTTCTTCAGGATCCTTACTAAAAACTTTCACCTCGGGACTGAGTAAAAAGGGCATAGTAGAACAAAATGAAGGGTATCCTGCGGAGACCTAGCGTCGCAGCCCCAGGTGCCCTTCAACTCCACTGTACTTGTAAAATTGTGGCAGAATAGTTTGCTTAGTTGATGTGTTTAAAAATATGGCAATGCATGTAGTCATGGAGTGGATCAGGCATTGGTGTGCTGTAGAAATTGCATACCAACTCTCTCTGTAGCATGTAGTAATCATGTCAGTGAATTCTCATTTCTACATTCTCAGTCCCACCTTGAGCCCGTACACTGCCTGAACACCACTGCACTGTCCTAAAACCTGATACTGCACTTTCAGCAAGACTCTCTTTTACTGTAGTAATCATTTTACTGAATTGCAAGGCATACTGTCATGTGTCAAGATCACAGTGTGAGTCAGAATTCATTTCAGAAAAATGTGGCAGAATAATTTGCTTATTAGATGTGTTTTAAAATATGGCAATACATGTAGTCATGGAGTGAGTCCGTCCTTAGGACATTTAGTGCTATAAAGTCCAAAGCAGTATGTGTGCCAGGTCTCTGAATTCCCCAATGGTCTCCATGCTGTGTAATAAAGATCCTGGGTGTGCTGTAAAAATTGCATACCAACTCTCTCTGTAGCATGTAGAAATCATCTCAGTGAATTCTCATTTCTACTTTCTCAGTCCCACCTGTGAAATGAAGTCTGACTCACGCTGTGATCTTATACACTTGACAGTATGCCTTGGCATTCAGAATATTATTACTACAGTGAAAGAGAGTTTTGCTGGGAATGCTGTTTCAGGGTTTAGGACAGTGCAGTGGTGTTCAGGCAGTTTAGGGGCTCAAGTGGGACTGAGAATGTAGAACTGAGAATTCACTGACATGATTACTATATGCTACAGAGAGATTTGGTATGCGATATCTACAGCACACCCAGGCCTGACTCACTCCATGACTACATGCATTGCCATATTTTTAAGCACATAAACTAAGCAAATTATTCTGCCACATGTTTCTGAAATGAAGTCTGACTCACACTGTGATCTTAGACACATGACAGTTTGCCTTGCAATTTAGTAAAATGATCACTACAGTGAAAGAGAGTCTTGCTGGAAGTGCTGTTTCTTCTGGGTTTAGGATAGTGCAGTGGTGTTCAGGCAGTGTAGGGGCTCAAGGTGGGACTGAGAATTTAGAAATGAGAATTCACTGACATGATTTCTACATGCTACAGAGAGAGTTGGTATGCAATTTCTGCAGCACACCCACTCCACCTGGCTTACTCCATGTCTACATGCATTGCCATATTTTTAAACACATCAACTAAGCAAATGAATCAGCCACCATTTTGTGAAAAGAAGTCTGACTTACACTGTGATCTTAGACACATGACAGTATGCCTTGCAATTCAGTAAAATGTTTACTACAGTGAAAGAGAGTCTTGCTGAAAGTGCAGTATCAGGTTTAGGACAGTGCAGTGGTGTTCAGGCAGTGTACGGGCTCAAGGTGGGACTGAGAATGTAGAAATGAGAATTCACTGACATGATTACTACATGCTACAGAGAGAGTTGATATGCAATTTCTACAGCACACCAATGCCTGATCCACTCCATGACATCATGCATTGCCATATTTTTAAACACATCAACTAAGCAAACTATTCTGCCACAATTTTGTGAAATGAAATCTGACTCATTGTGATCTTAGACACATGACAGTATGCCTTGCAATTTAGTAAAATGGTTACTACAGTGAAAGAGAGTCTTGCTTGGAGTGCTGTTTCCATTTTTAGGATAGTGCAGTGGTTTTCAGGCAGTGTAGAGGCTCAAGGTGGGACTGAGAATGTAGAAATGAGAATTCACTGACATGAAAAAAAATATCTCCTCAAACACATTAACATACCAAATGCAACTATCACAATGTTTTTCCCAAAGCTGACAAATTCAGAATTACACTCTATGCAAATAAACTCCTGCTTCCACATTAGAACACATATTTCTTATTAATTTAAACTGCACAAAATAGATCCCCTTACAAATTAACAACTCACCTTTAAAAAATGCTTTTGTAGATTTAGAACAGTGACACACACACACCAGATGTTCTTAAGCAGAATCTCTCAATTGTGCACCAGTCGGTTTTAATGTGTGTTACTTGATCCTCTAATGTGGATATGCGGCCCTCTGCTTCTGCCATCCTATCTGTGAAATCATTACATGATTTGACTAAGCGTCGTACCGTGTTCTGCAATTTTTTGCATGCATTATGCGTTTTCAGGTGTTCGGCTTTTGCCTCTAGTCGTTGCTCCGTTATTGCTTTCAATATAATATCAATGGGCATTTGATTGGGCAGTCCCGGGCTAGAGCTAGTTTGTTGAATAGAATCTGCTAGGTCCAGCTCTATTTCTTGATCTATAATGGTAGGATCTCCTTCTGAAGTTTCCTCACTCCAGGACCTAATTGTACGCGTTTCTTCTGTAGCACTAGCATGAGCATCCTTGTCTATATTCTCCTTGCTCACATTTTCGAACTCCTCATCCAACTCCTCTTCCAGGTCGGACCCCTCTGAGTGTTCAGATAAAGAATAGAATTCGCTATCTTTGCTGCCAGTAGGATCGGGATCACCTTCCACTTCTATCCCTTCCACTCGGGGTGGGTCTTCTTCCATGGCCCTTTCATCATGACTATTGAGAGCAGCATCTTTTTGTGTTTCTAATGAAGCGTGGGTGTCCACGGATGGCGCACATCGGTGGGATAGCGAGAGGGGTTGTTTGAGAAACAATCAATTGTTCGAGTGCAGCTACTAATGTCTCATCTTGATCATTATTCGAGGATGCACCGCCTTTTCCCTGGCTTCCTCCATCATTCTGAGGGTCAGTATTAATGATTGTTGGTGCTTTTCCCTTAGAGAACATTTGTGGAATTTTTGGGGTGCTCAAATGATTGCTGTCCGGGTCGTTATTACTGTTATCTTGTCTTGTCTTTGCCGCAAGCGCAGCGCGAGTCCCAATCTGGTTGTCGTCACTAGGTCTGGTTTTCCCCCCACGTGTAACTTTTGGGGGCATTTTTGAAATATCCTAGCGTTATATAGTTGAGGTATGTATAGCCAAGGCTCCAAAGTTTCCAAAAGCCTCCTTACCATACCTTCTACCGTTGTTCAGCCACACGTCGAGTCTCCCTGAACCTGGGATCCTCTAAAGCCTCCTAAATTCCCTTTAGCCCCTTCAGGTATGTATAGTGTTTTGACTCCACTGAATCAGGTCTGCTTTAGTTTTTTTTTTTACAGCCTTTTTGTTACACCCACAGTTGCTACTGGAGATTATTGAGGTATCTTACTTGGTAGTTTTCGATGTATCTTGCTGTAAAGTCTCTAGGTTTTGTGGCATTCCGCGGTTTTGCTTAAGCTGTTGTCCTCTGTTGTCCTCCGTCTCTGCTGCTCCAAGAGAGTTCATGTAGTTTTTTTCCCCCAGGGCGTCTAATCCGGCATGCCAGAAGCCTTCCAGCTGGTCAACCGAGCCACCTCTGCGCTGCACTGAAACCAGCGTGTAATAATTCGAAGATTTCCTGCCCCAGCACAGCAGCACGACAACAGTCAACAAAAGTCGCCCATCCCGGGCGGGGGTTGCAGCCCAAGCCAAGCAGCCGAGCAGCCGAGCAGACGCTGCACCAAAAACCAGCGTGTGATGATGCGAGGCTTTCGAAAGCTTTCGAAAGCTTTCTCCAGGCACCGCAGCGGCTTCTCCGCCTGCCCCAGCACAGCGGGAATCTCCCAGCCGGGCGGGAGTTACGTGGTCCAGGCGAACTCCGGGAATGCTACAGCTGTAGCCGCTGACTTCAAAGCACCCCCACTCAGCCTCAAATTAGAACGGGGAGCAGCGAGTGGCATCGACCAGCCATCACAGATTTTCCTCACTCGCTCGCTAAACAGCCACCAAGAACACCGCCGCTGAAACTCCGCTGAAACTCAAACGCGTCTTGTCAGCCCAAACGGAGCTCTCACAAACACGCCTGCCGTGCAGGCGCCATCTTGCCAACCTTGACGACTCTAAAGGTCTAAAGGAAGACGTGAACTCTAAATTGGTTGACTTAGAGAATAGACTTCGTCGTAATAATCTACGCGTTTTGGGAGTTCCAGAAGGAAGCGAGGGCCAAGATGTACGACAATTTGTTGTTGAACTATTCGAAGAAGCCTTTCCAGAAGTTAAAGAGTGGACCTGGTCCTTGGAGAATCAGAGGGCACATCGTTTCCCTTTCCGCAAACAAACTGCACGGAACACCCAGACACGTCAATATCCCCGAGCCATCTTGATCTCTGTGAATAACTTTTTGGCAAGACAGAAAGTGTATGATCTGGCTAGGCCGGACAGGAAGCGCTCCGGGAAGGGTATAGAATATTTTGTACGCCCTGATTATTGTCATTTCACTGTGGAAAATCGTTGGCGAATGCGCCAAATGATTGAACCATTTCAGAAAAAGGGCGCGCAAGCTTTCTTGCTCCAACCATCTACGCTTAAAATTGTGTATAAAGGCCAAAACAGATTCTTTACCGCTGAGACCCTTGCAAAGGCTTATCTGGATACACTAGAGTGAGAAGTAAGATTTGAAGATTAGTGGTCCAAATGTATAGTATGTAGACTCACTCTATCTAATGTTTTGGCTATTGGTCACGCCCAAACATCGGTGGCACTCTCACATACATCACCGGGGCAATAGGCCCCTTTGGCTTAATGTTGGGGAAGGGTCACGGGGGGGAGGGCAGTAGTTTTGGGGGTGGGTTCGGGGGGGGGGGGGGTGGATTGTTCACGGGGGGTGTACTTGGGAGGAAAAAGGGGGAAAAAAATCAGTCAAAGTCATAGATTATCATGTTGAAATGAATAGCTTTTTTGATGCTGCTGGAATGGTACAATGTTATAAATTAATATTTGCAACAAACTTTTACTTTTTTCATGGCAAATCCTAATTTCCGTATATGTTCTTTTAATATATGTGGTCTCAACAATGCACAAAAACGTAAACGTGTGATGCATGAAATTCGGCTAATTCAACCTGACATAATATGTCTCCAAGAGACACATATACCATGGGTGAAAAGACATGTATTAACAGATCTTGGATTTACCGTGCTTGCTGCTTCGCAACAATCAACTACGAATAGAGGGGTGGCTATCCTAGGTCAACGCTCTGTAAACACGATGGGGAAGGTTAAAGTAGATAGTTTTGGACGCTGGGCTATTGTGGAATGTGTAATTGGTAATGTCGTAACAACGATTTGTACAGTTTACGGATCCAATGTGGATGATATTGCAGTTATAGAATATCTAAATGTAGAATTAGCCCTATGGAGCACTCCATTAATTGTACTGGGTGATTTTAATATCCATGGTGAACTGAACACATGGGATCCAAGCTTTTCTAGATATACAGGGAGGAAGCCAAAGGTCTTCAGGGCATTACGGCAACTATTATCCCAACATGGGTTGATTGATGGTTGGCCTGTGACACATCCGAACGATCCCGGATATACTTATTTTTCTTCACCACATAAGAAATTTGTCCGAATAGATTATATTTTCATACCCAGACACTGGGCACAAGGATCCAATATGTCTGTTAAACCACGCATCACCTCTGATCATGCCCCAATTGTTATGGAGTTACCCATATCTAACACATATAGAACACAAAGATCCTTTACCTTTAATAAGAAATTGCTACTAGACGAAACATATGTGAACCAAATTATGGACTGGGCCCAGCAATTTCTTGATCATAACAGAGCTTCCACATCGTATGCAATGGTTTGGGACTGTTTTAAGGCAGGGTTATGCGGTGAAACTTCTAGCTATAGTTGGAGCGTACAAAAGAAAAGGAAAAATATAATGATAGAATTAATACGAGATTTAGCGAATGCAGAACATGACTTAATCCAAGATATTAGACTACAACGTAACAGTGAAACATCCCAAAATGAAGTTGCGAAACGTAAAGCGAAGATAAATACGATTTGGAGCCAGGATATAGCATTACAATATAAGGCGTTTCGCGCAGAAAGATATGAATATGGGGAAAATATAGGCAGATGTTTAGCACAGAGAATGCGCGAGAGACAAAATATGCAGCGCATAAATTCTATAGAAAATAATCAGGGAACTTGTGTAGAAACACTAGAGGCGATATTACAAGTGTTTTACGAATATTATACAAATCTCTATACCCAAGAAGATTTCTCTTTTGATTTACTTAATCAATACATAGATAATGTGGAGTTGCCCCATTTAAATTTAGCACAGCAGGAACAATTAGAGCTGCCTATTACAATTGAAGAACTCGAGACCTCATTGAAAGAATTAGCCTTCGGGAAAGCCTCTGGCCCTGACAAACTGCCATTAGATGTCTACAAAATCCTATTTCCCATAATTAAAATAGATATGCTTGCAACCTTTCTAGAAGCTCAAAAGGGTCACCCTCCCCCATCATGGGAAGATGCTAGTATGGTTATATTCCATAAAAAAGACAAACCCTTGCATCTACCTGGGTCATACCGCCCTATCTCCCTTATAAATGCGGACGCAAAAATATATTCTAAAATCTTTGCCAATCGATTGAGTCAAATTGTCCCAACCTTAGTTTCCCAACAACAACATGGCTTTCTCCTAGAACGCGGCACTATTAACCATATACACCGGGTAATTGCAACATTAGACTATGCTTCTGCACATTACAAAGATGTCGGATGTCGGATGACCGCGTGTCATGGGCATGATATGGACCAACAGGCATCAAAATGGTGTACGAGACTAGGCACATTAACAGTACCATTTCAAGAATCAATATTTATGGCTGATAAAATTATTCTTTCTGCCAATTTATATTCTCAACACTAGAAAACTTTATTTAATCTCTATCACACACCACTTAAAATGTTAAAATGGAGTAACGCATACAACGGGAAATGTTATAGGTGTCAATGTGATTTGGCAGATATTCTACATATATTTTCAGACTGCCCTATATTAAAACCTCTCTTTATTTCTATAGAACTCTTTCTAGCTCATATTACTAAATGCGATGGAATCATAGAATGACATGGCTTCCCTCTCATTTTACACACATATTCTTGTAGATAACCAATGAAATATCTTCCCACACAAATTCAAAACTAAACTAACATTTTAATTGGTTCTACATTTCTACACTTTCAAACTCACATAATGTTCAACCTTCCCCCACAGCTCTCTCTGCCTGTTACCATGGTAACTCTCCATAGAACACCTAACTGAACACACAGGTGAAAAGTTCATCACCAAATGTTGCAAACCAAACCAGCAAGGGTGTTTGACTTCTCAATTTAGCAGCTTATCCTGTGCAATGTACCTTTCAAAGACTTTTTCTCAACCATTAGCATTTCTCCTTTTAAAAAACAGTTACATGCACCCAAGTTTTCAATGTTGAATTTTCAGAAACCACCAATCATTTCTTTTTTTCAAGTGCACTGAATCTCATCCACATTTTCTCTAAACTCCTACTTTTCAAACTGCCATTTCATTTCCAGAGCCCATCCGAGTACAACCAGATCTCCCTTTAAGATGCTTACAGTGTGGATTGTAGGACATAGTTATATTTTCTGGAGTGAAAGGAATGCAGCAAATAGATGCTTTCTCAACCTTGATTTACCAAATGTGGATATTATGTGGATTGGCCAGAGAGGATTGAGATATCACCAATTGATGTCATTGGTAAACTCCTTTTTGCATCTCCCACACCCTGACCTCATAATTGTGCACTGTGGTGGCAATGACCTAAGCACTTTGACTGGGGTAGGTCTGGAAATGCTTTTAAAGGACACCTTTCGGCAATTGATGTCACTTTTCCACAAACTGCCTTTGTATATTCTAATATATGCCAAAGGCAAAAATGGAACTGGTCCAACCAATATTGTCAACAAATTGAGAAAGCAAGGAAACATGTGAATAAGTCTGTTTCTGCTTTCCTCAGAGACTAAGGTATGGGTTCTATATACCACAACAACTTGCGTTACAACATGCAAGGCATTTATAGAGGAGACGGAGTGCATTTCACAGATGAGGGGAACAGAGTCTTCCTCTGTAGCTTTAGACTCTGCATCCGTACTTACTTGTAGGTACAAAAAACACTCAATGAACACAACGGCTCTTTTTAGAGCCAACCAAAATATAAACACTCAAACATGTTATTTAACTGTATTTTTTTTGTATTTTTTTCCAACGTGCACGCACCTCGCGATTTCATTTTTTTTTTTTTAAAGTGTTTTTTTTGCCCTTTGGGGTACTTCAGGGACCCCCTGAGAACGCCTAGGGGGTCAGGGAGTCTCTACCCTGCCCCCTTTTCACATTCTCCACTTTTGTTTTTAGCTCTCTTCTACCTCGCAGTGACAAAATGGCGGCCAAAGGGTGCGCGCACCCGTGATTTTTTTTTTTAAAACAAACAATTTTTTTTGCCTTTGGGGGTCCTTCAGGGACCCCCTGAGAAGGCCTAGGGGGTCAGGGAGTCTCTATCCTGCCCCCTTTTCACATTCTCCACTTTTGTTTTTAGCTCTCTTCTACCTCGCAGTGACAAAATGGCGGCCAAAGGGTGCAAGCACCGTGTGCGCACCCTTGATTTTTTTTTTAAAAACAAACAATGTTTTTTTGCCTTCGGGGGTCCTTAATGGATCCCCTGAGAAGGCCTAGGGGGTCAGGAAGTCTCTACCCTGCCCCCTTTTCACGTTTTCCGCTTTTGTTTTTGGCTCTCTTCTGCCTCGGACACAAAATGGCGGCCAACACTTTCTGGTTTCCTCCGATTAGAATGTTGACAGATGTCTAACAACAAATCAGAATTCAGCTCGCGCACACCCGATTCGCGCACAGTGCGCGCATGTGTGCCTGCACGGTGAGCGCTTATAGATATATATATTTTTTTTCTTTTAATTTTCTCTGAAACTACTGGAAGGATTTACATCATTTAACCAAAAGCGTGATCTGTGAATCAGACTCCACTATTTTGCCAAATTTGGTGTAATTCCGTTCAGCGGTTCGGGCTGTAGCTAGCCGTCTCTAATCGTCCTATGGAAATTAACATGGGAAAAACACGTTTTGGGACCCCTATTTTTTCTCTGCTCCGGCTTGAAGAATCTTCCAGAGACTTTCAGGGAAGGAGAGGAGCGGAGCGGGCTATCTTCTTTGAGAAATCCGCGAAGATTCAACAACCGGCGCCAAAGTTATTCCCAATAGAATGTCGCGGATTTCCTACGGAAACTAGGTCCTAACTATAACTACCTACTGGCGACCGCCAGTAGGTAATATATATAGTCTGTGAGCAAGGGCGGATGTCCAAAACGCGTCAGATTTTGGAAACTCTTACCTAAATAAACTTTGTGCCAAAAGAAACGTTGGACTTGCGTGGTTTTCTCTGTTATGGTAATCGGCGTGTTGAGAGACTGCAGCTGTTGGATATATATATATATATATATATATATATATATATATATATATATATATATATATATATATATATATATATATATATATATATATATATATATATATATATTCACTAATATATATATATATATATATATATATATATATATATATATATATATATATATATTCACTAAAAAAAACATAGGTTTCACATCAGTTATAGTTAGCTGGAAATTGGAAATGAGTGATGTCACTGACCATGTCATGAGTGATGTAATATGTGATGTCATCAGCAGTGCATTACACGCGCAAGTTATAGTGAGTCCAACTAGCTATAACGTGGAATTTCAATGGTTTTATGTCAGTAAAATTTCCAGCTAACTATAACTGATGTGAAACCTATGTTTTTTTTTGTGAATTTAATAGGTTTTTTAAATGCTAATTCCTAACTATAACTGGTGTGAAACCTATGGTTTTTTCAGTGAATTTCATAGGTTTTTTAAATGCTAATTTAGAACTATAACTGGTCTGAAACCTATGGTTTTTTCAGTGAATTTCATAGTTTTTTTTAATGCTAATTCCTAACTATAAGTCTCACTTTATAAGTAAGACTGTTAGCGCTCTAGTTGTTTAGAACACTCTGGTACATTCTGTCATTGGGCTACAGTTGGGCTATATTTGGGCTATATTTTTTTTTGTCTCTGGTGGCCATCTTTGGGCTACATTTTGGCTCTAACATATATATAGCCCAATGTAGCACAATAAATATTTTTTCAAAGTTAATTTACGTAAAAACCACTGAAGAATAGGGCTACCAGTCCCTACAATTTTTCCCATTTTTTAAAAAAATTTTGGGAGCGCTCCCGGTGCGCGCCCCGGAAAGCGTAATTATATGAAGTGCCCTGGTGCGCGCCCCGGGGAGCATCCCATAAGCGCCAATATCGCGAACGAAAACATGATCGTGACATATCGCGTAGCCGCGTCCTCGTGATACGCACGGCGTAAGCGCACCCAGAAGTACTCGAACGAATACGATCGCGCAACATAAACATCCGACGCGCTGATGCGACCCGGGGTGCGCCCCCGGGCGCGCCCCGGGGCGCGTAGCGTAAAAGCGTCGGGTCATGTGACCTGAAAATAACACTTTTCATTGGTTCATAACAGTTTTGGTTTCATAATGATGATGCCCCTAGTCTTGTGACCTGAAAATAACACTTCTCATTGGTTCAGGACAGTTTTTTTTCTAAATGATGAAAGACCCCACCTTTTTTCCTTATTCTGGCTTTGTCCTTTGACTGAGGAAGACCTGTTTGTACCTCTCTGTACCTTTTTGATCTTTATAATGGCTTCAGTAGCAGCAGCAGCTGGTGCATCTGCCCCACCACCACCACCACAACAACCAAGAGGACCAGCTCAAGATTACATTGGTGGTCAACAAGAGGAGGAGGAGGAAGAGGAAGAGGAGGATGGTGGAAGATGGCTGTCTGAACAAAATACCCCATACAAGCCCAAGTCCCACATTGAAAAACCTGAACCTCTCAATGCACTGGATCTTCAGCGCCGGGAAACCCTTTGTTGGGTAGCTGTAGCGCTATAAAAATGAAATAAATAAAATAATAAATAAAATAAAATTGTATGGGAGTTTTTTTCACTCCCAGAGGGCAAGAAAAAAGTGAATGCGGCCAAGGTAACTTGCCTAATCTGTAAGGAAGAACTCTCAAGGGGCAACCCAAACAAAAAATATTCCTTTGGTAACTATACCATGATTCGACAAAGGACCCGTAAGCACCCTAACAACTATTCTCGTGCAGAGCTCAGGGAACTGGCCAGTAACCTCCCCCAGTCTTCAAGGACCACCTCCCAAAGAAACGAACCCACTTCATCGGGACCAGAAACATCAGAGATGATGCCTTGTATTCAGCCACGATTTGCTGATTTTAAAATCACTTGTTCTGCATGTGGCAAGCTTATCGCCTATGGTGAAAAGATCGTAAAGCTCATCGTCCTTGCAGGTGACAATCACAAGTGCCCCAAAAAGAAGTCATTTTTTGGGTTTTTAGTTTTTTTGCTCCAGTTGAGCCAGTTTCAATTCCCTTTTTTTTGTTTCTCCACCTAAAAAAATACAAAAAAAATATAAAACTGTTTTGAAAAGCCAAAAAAAGTACAAAATGTTCAAAAAACACAAAGAAAATATAAAACAACAAAAAGAAGAAAAAAAAATTCTTTTTAGAACTACCTCCAATTTTAAAAAAAAGGCTTCATTTTTAAAAAACTCTGTCATTCTTTTTTCGTCATAGTACGCTCCCCGGTCGGCTCCCCGGTGCGCGTACCGAGCGCTTCCCCCGCGCAAAATGAAAAAAATATATATATATTTTAAATGCCCCGCGGGGCCCTTTTATAGCCCCCACATCAAACCTAGGGGGTCAGAGGAGGTCTATCCCTGACGCCTTATGGTCATTTCCCTCTTTGTTTTAGCCACCTCTTGTGTCTCGATTTTACCGAGACACAAGATGGCGGCCGCTCCGGACTGTTTCGAATGTTTACAGACACCCAAGAGCCAATCAGATTTCCGTGCACACCTCGCGTGTCGCGCCCGAGGCGCTCCCCGGAGCGCGTACCGGGGCGCGCTTACCGATATATATATTTTTGAACCTTAATTACTCAAAATCCACTGGAGCACATATCTTGAGACATAGCAAAGGCACATCGGGCTACCAGTCCCTACAATTTTGCCAAATTTGGTTGAAATCCATTCAGCCGTTCGGGCTAAAAGTGAAATCGACCGCCCTATGGAAATTAACATTCGGGAAAATGTGTTTTGGGACCCCCCTTTTATATTGGCCCCCGCTTGACGAATCCCCCCCAAACTTTCAGGGAAGGACCGGAACGCCGCGAGGCCTTTTTGAGGAAATTTTCAGTCAGATTCGTCAACCGGCGCCAAAGTTATTCCAAATAGAATTTTGAGATTTAACATTGAAAAAAATCCTAACTATAACTACCTACTGGCAACCGCCGGTAGGTATATATATATATATATATATATATATATATATATATATATATATATATATATATATATATATATATATATATCTCATCCCAAATGCCCTGAAGCAGCAGGAGTGCACACTACGGAGCTCCCTACCGTCCGGTTTCTTTGCCTCAAGCTGCTTGCCTTTTCAATGCCATCATGGTTGCAGCAAGCCGACGCGTTTCGAGGCTTTCCGCCTCTTCTTCCTGTCCTTCAGGGCATTTGGGATGAGAGATTACAACATGGCCGCCCTGGCCGTGGGGAGTTGCACCATTTCAGCAGAATTGAAAGGCTTTGAAGTGGAACACTTCCACTACAGTTAGCACGGAGATCTTCAGCAAACAAAAACTTGCCTTCTAAATGCCTACCTTACTCAAAGGACATAATAGATGCTTGAAACAACAAACTTGACACTGAACCTACTAAAGGACATAACAAAAATCACTCACCTCCATTAACTTGACTTCCCAGAATGCCGTATTATGAAGGAAGTGAACGCCCATTGGGAAGTGAGTAATAAAAGGAACCATGAAAGCGAGGTGAGCCCTCAGTGTGATTTTGTCATAGCCCAGGAAGAAGAGGCGGAGAGCCTCGAAACGCGTCGGCTTGCTGCAACCATGATGGCATTGAAAAGGCAAGCAGCTTGAGGCAAAGAAACCGGATGGTAGGGAGTCCATAGTGTGCACTCCTGCTGCTTCAGGGCAATGGGAGGATATATCAAGTGATAAAGGCTATCTCTAGCCGAAACGCGTCATGGCAGATTGGTGCTGGGCTGAATATTAAATAAAATCAAATTTGCACCATTTGGGTCTCGCTGGTTCCTGTCTGTTGGTGTGGCTAACTTCGCTGTGCTACGTTCGTTGGGAACTGGACATACCTCATATATATATATAAATATATATATATATATATATATATACATGATGCCTATAGAGATCAACCAGGTTAAGTGCAGAACGTCCACACAAGCTCCACCCCCAGAGACATAGAAAGTAAAGACATACTCATGTACAGCAAAGTGATTTGTCATACTGCCCCCGAATAATACATATGGTGAGGGTTCCTTCAATACATTTTACATTTGAGTGGATAAATATCACAATAACTTAACATTTAATGAAATATCGGATAATCGCACTGATAAATAGAAGTTGTATGATAGAACAAAACAATAAAGGGCAAGTGCCCAAATCTGATCCAATCTCCAAAAGTTCCTCGTAAACCAGTAAGTCTGATTAATATGGTCTAAAAAATGCCAACTGAGGAATGGGCAATGTGGAAATAACAATTAGTGCAAATAGTGAGTTTTAAAAATTAAGTATAAAACTATAACTCAAAAACTCTACTAGCGGATGTCAAAAGAACCATGATTAAAGTGCAAAGTGCCTGAATTAAGGGATGACAATCCTAGAATGGTCATATTGGTGTCCAAACCCAACAAGTAGAAAATCATTTGTGTGAGATAGCACATACAAGGTTAAATCCATAAGTTGAACGAAGCTCAGTTATCTAAGAATGACAATCACTAGTAATGTTTACTGTTTATCATGGTTGAAGAGATTACCTCATCAGTTTTATCAACAAAATCTCACATCACTGATAAAATAGAATTGATGGAATGTTATATCCTTCCCGTACAAGCAGCAGCAAATTATGCAAAAATATAAGCAGTTCAGACAACATTCATTTTTGCTCTCTGTACTAAAATTGATCCGTTTCTAACAAATTTCATATCAGTTATAGAGATGTAATAAATAATTATCAATAATCCATAAATATTCATAAAAAAATTCATAAACCATTCATAGAAAATACATAAAAAATTATATAAATCGTCCCCAGCATTCAAACGGTCCAGAATTCTTGTATCAAGAAGTAATATATAATGGCTCTCTAGTTGGCATAATTTGTGTTCTGTGTCCCTACCTCTCTTTGAGCTAGGAACTGCATCAAGAACAAAATAACTTAAATCATTAAGAATATTCCGATATATATATATATATAAATATATATATGTATATATATATATATATATATATATATATATATATATATATATATATATATTCACTGAAAAAAACAGAGGTTTCACACCAGTTATAGTTAGCTGGAAATGTTACTGACATAAAACCAATGAAATTCCCACGTTATAGTTATTCGGACTCACTATAACTTGCGCGTGCAATGCACTGCTGATGACATCACATATTACATCACTCATGACATGGCATTACTGAATTGGTTGTTGTAACTGGTATGGGTATATGCACTTTTTTGAAAATGTTAGTTTCTATTTTTGAATATGTGTTTCAAAGGTTACTTTACAGTGAAAGGAGGTCTGTCACTGTGTCACAAGGATGTTGTCATCAGCAGTGCATTGCACGCGCAAGTTATAGTGAGTCCGAATAACTATAACGTGGGAATTTCATTGGTTTTATGTCAGTAAAATTTCCAGCTAACTATAACTGGTGTGAAACCTCTGTTTTTTTCAGTGAATTTAATAGGTTTTTTAAATGCTAATTCCTAACTATAACTGGTGTGAAACCTATGGTTTTTTCAGTGAATTTCATAGGTTTTTTTTAATGCTGGTACATTCTGTCATTGGGCTACAGTTCTGCTACATCTGGCTGATATTTGGGCAATTTTTTTTTGTCAGGTTTTTTTTAATGCTGGTACATTCTGTCATTGGGCTACAGTTCTGCTACATCTGGCTGATATTTGGGCAATTTTTTTTTGTCTCTGGTGGCCATCTTTTGGCTACATTGGGCTATATTTGGCTACATTGGGCTACGTTTGTGCACTAACATATATATAGCCCAATGTATCCCAATATATATTTTTTCAAAGTTAATTTTCGTAAAAACAACTTAAAAATAGGGCATCCAGTCCATACAATTTTCCCCATTTTTTTTTATTTATTCTTTTTTTTTTTTTTTGGGGGGGGGGAGGGGAGCGCTCCCAGAGCGCGCCCAGGGTAGCGCCCCGGAAAGCGCAATTATAGGAAGCGCCCAGGGGCGTGCACCGGGGAGCGTCTCGTAAGCGCCAATATCGCGAAAAAAAACATGATTGTGACGTATCGCGTAGCCGCGTATGCGTGAAACGCACGACGTAAGCGCACCGACGCGCTTACGCTACGTGACCCGGGGCACGCCCCCGGGCACGCCCCTGGGCGCGTAGCGTAAGCGCGTCGAGTCATGTGCCCTAAAAATAACACTTTTGATTGGTTCATAACAGTTTTGGTTTCATAATGATAAAACCCCTAGTCATGTGACCTAAAATTAACACTTCTCATTGGTTCAGGATATTTTTTTTTCTTAATGAGGAAAGCCCCCACCTTTTTTCCTTATTCTACCTTTTTGCTTTGAGAGAGGAAGACCTTTACTTTTATCTATAGAAAATGGCTACATTAGCTGCAGCTGCTGGATCTTCTGGACCACCACCACCACCACCACCACCACCACAAGGACCTCCTCAACTTCACAGTGGTGCAGATCCAGAACAGGAGGAGGATGAGGACGAAGAAGACAGTAGATTCGTCCCAGAGGACAACATAACATACAAACCAAAAGAGCACATCATTTGGCAATTTTTTTCTATCCCGAGTGACAAAAAAAAAGTGAATGCACCTAAAGCAACCTGCCTTATCTGTCATCAGGAGATGTCAAGGGGGAATCCCAACAAGAAGTACTCCTTCGGCAACCACACAATGATTAGGCATATGCTAAGAAAACATCCCAACAACTATTCTAGGGCAGAGGTCAGGGAACTGGCCAAAAACCCTGTACAATCTTCTGCCAGCACCTCCAAAACTACTGTTCCCACCCCATCAGGACCGGAAGTTAGGGAGACATGCTCCATCATACAAACCAACTTTTCAAATTTTAAAATGGTTTGTAAATTTTGTGGTCAAATGATTTGCTATGGTGAGCAATGCATCATTCTTATTAATCGTGCTTGGGAAAACCACAAGTGCCAAAGGAAATATTAATTTGTTGCCCTTTTTTTTTCTCCTGTTGAGCCCATTTGAAATGCTTGGTTTTTGTTTCTCTCCTTAAAAAATACAAAAAAAACAAAAAATGTTCAGAAAAACCAAAAAAAGCAAAAAAAGTTTAAAAACTCCCCAAAAAAATATAAAACAACAAAAAGAATAAAAAAACAGTTCTTTTCAGAACTACCTCCCATTTATATAAAATGACTTAAATTTTAAAACTCTGCCATTCTCTTTTCTCCCTGTTGCGCTCCCCTGTGCGCCCCCCGGTGCGCGTACCAAGCGCGCCCCCCGCGATAATCCCAAAAAATATATATTTTTTTTGACCCCGCGGGGCCCTTTTATGGCCCCCACATTAAACCTAGGGGGTCAGGGGGGGTCTACCCTGCCCCCTTATGGTCAATTCCCCCCTTTGTTTTTGACACCTCTTGTGTCTCGATTTTACCGAGACACAAGATGGCGGCCGCTCCGGTCTGTTTCGAATGTTTTCAGACACCCGACAGCCAATCAGCTTTCAGTGCGCACCTCACGTGGCACGACCGGAGCGCTCGCCGGCGCGCGCACCGGTGCGCGCTTACAGATATATATATTTTTTAAAACTTAAATTACTCAAATTCTACTGGAGCACATATCTTGAGACATAGCAAAGGCACATCGGGCTACCAGTCCCTACAATTTTGCCAAGTTTGGTGGAAATCCATTCATCCGTTCGGGCTAAAAGTGAAATCGACCGCCCTATGGAAATTAACATGGAGAAAATGCGTTTTGGGACCCCCCTTTTATCTCGGCCCCCGCTTGACGAATCCCCCCCAAACTTTTTGGGAAGGACCAGAGCTCGACGAGGCCATTTTGTGGAAATTTTCAGGCAGATTCGTCAACCGGCTCCAAAGTTATTCCAAATAGAATTTTGAGATTTAACATTGAAAAAAATCCTAACTATAACTACCTACTGGCGACCGCCAGTAGGTATATATATATATATATATATATATATATATATATATATATATATATATATATATATATATATATATATATATATATATATATATATATATATATATATATATATATATCGCCAAGAGTGCCGCTTCGCTGCGCCAGCTATCAGTATTCAGCTAACCCCAACAAGGACACAGGAAGACCCAGAGTGCAGGTGAGTTTTTATTTCTTCGCACACCACGCCAAGATAACGTTTCGCCCTACACAGAGGGCTTGGTCACATGGCGCCATGAAAGAAGTTGCGTAAATTTAAAGTGCCGGTGCAGACTCAACGTCAAATCTGATTGGTCATTATTTAAGCAATCACAATTGAAAACACCTTTGCAGACATTTTTTCAAATACATGTACCAAATCACAACGCAGGGTATGAAAAGATAAAGTGCAATTGCTGACATTATTCCTGTATAAATACATTTTCAGTATCCGACATCATTTAATCAAAGGCTTTAAAAATCAAATAAATAAAGCGAACAATTCTTATTATGCACTGCTACGCAAATGGTAGTCAATCAAAGTTGTCTGTGAGACATAATTCATATATATACAAATAAGTGCAAATAGGCATTAATCTATGTGTACGCTGTTTGGCTACCGCTCATCACTGCATGAATGCAAAAAGCCAAAATTATGTCCAAAACCTTAAAATATATACACATTAGTTCATATATATACATCTATATACAACGAGTATACTATACACGTTTGTCACTGATTACCATAGAGGTTTTAAAATGGTAATATATGCCGGATAGACAGGTAAGGCCTAATAAATAGACATACCTTTGTCAGAAAACATTCATACCCTGCTAAGGGTGTTAGGTCAGTATTACCCTGAGACGTTGAAATACTGTGCACCAAATAAACCAGTGAAAGTTAAAAAGCAATGATGTTCTAATATTGCTGAATCAAGTTATCTAAATTACAGTCAAAACTTAGCTACAGAGCAGAAAATACAGTGAACAGCAAATAAAAGGCACATGAAAATTGACCCAGACATGACAAGAAAAATAAACGTGGTAAGCAGCACAAATCATGGGGATGGGAATATATGGAACTATAGACAAGTGTAAAAATCCTCAGTGGAGTTAAGCCCATTGGGGCTTTTACTGTCCATTTCCAGAATGTACCTGGTCTCGAGAGCCCTCAAGATCCCTTCCCTATTCCCTCCCCTTCTCAGTGGGCCAATGGCGTCAATGGCATAGTATCTTAGGAGCCCACTGTTGTTGTTGTGGAACTCCTTGAAATGCCTGGCCACTGGGTATGTGGCGTCGCTGGTGTTGATAGCACGGATGTGCTGGAGTACCCTCTTGTGAACCTGCAGTTTGGTACTACCAATGTACTGCAGGCCACACGGGCACTCCAGCACATACACCACATATTCAGATTTACATGTCAGCTGCTTATTGATTTTACGTGGCACTGTAGAAAAGGCTGTTAGGAACTCGGTCTTATTGAGTCCCTGAGTGCAGGCCTTACAACTGGAACACTTTCTGAATCCACGGCTTGCCGCCAACCAGTTTTTAGGAGGGATCACTTCAGGGCTGGATTTGACCAGGGCATTTTGCATTGCAAATGCTTTCCTGTAAGTGATGGCAGGCTTGTTACACATATGGTCTCCTATAACTGGATCCAGTTTAATCAGATTCCAGTTCTGATTGACAATTTTCCTGAGTGCTCCATGCTGACTGTTATAAGCCCAAATAAGTCTGACTGGCTGCTCACAATCAATTGCATTGGGTTTCTGATGTTTTCTATGGGTCAATGCAACTGTGCGGGAAAGGGCATTAGCTTTATTGATTGCTGAATCAATAAGATGTTCCTTATAGCCTCTGGCCAGAAACCTAAGTTTGCTAGCTGTTTGTGCCTCCCTACAGTGAGATTCAGTACTGCAAACACGCCTAATTCTAAGCATCTCCCCGTAGGGGATGCTTCGAATTAAATGTGGGGGATGGTGACTTTCTGCATGCAATATAGTATTGCCCGCAGTAGGCTTTCTAAACAACTTGGTCTCTAGTTTGCCCTGGTTGACCACTAGTGTCACATCTAGAAAATGTGCTACATCCTGACTAATGTGTGATGTAAATGAAAGATTGTACGAATTGCAATTCAAGGTCTCAATGAAACAGGTGACTTGCTCCAATGTACCCCGCCAAATCATGAGAATGTCATCGATGTATCGATACCATCGAATGACATGGCGAGTGCAGGTGTCTTGATGAATGCCCATGAGGACCTGTCTCTCCCAGTACCCCATGTGGAGACAGGCGTAACTGGGAGAGAAACACGCCCCCATGGCGACTCCTCGCGTTTGTTGGTAATAGCGGTTAAGGAACATAAAATAGTTGTGATGTAAACAAAAATTCATCATAGCAAGCAACATTTTGTTATGTTCCAACATCTCTATTGGTCGCTTGCCTAGAAAGAATTCTGTGGCCCTGAGTCCATCTTTGTGCACAATGCTGGTATATAAGGAAGCCACATCTAGGGTTACCAGCCAATAGTCATCCTGCCACTCAAAATCCATCAGCTTCCTCATTAAGTCGCTGGAGTCCTGGATGTATGAAGGTAATGCCAGCACATGTTCCTGAAGGAACAAGTCAATGTAGGAAGTAGTTTTCTCGAGTAACCCCCCACACGCCGATATGATCGGTCTACCAGGCGGCTTAACTGAATCCTTGTGTACCTTCGGAATAAGATACAACACGGGGGTTACAGGATGATCATTTTTAAGGCATTTCAGTTCGTCCATACTGATGAGACCACTGGAACGCCATCCCATGAGAAAAGAGTGGAAGTCTGTTTGTGCTTTTTTGAGGGCATTTGCATCACAATGCTTGTAGCAATCTGGGTCATTAAGTTGAAGGTAGGCCTCCTCAAGATAAAGTGCTCTAGGCCAGAGCACGACGTTGCCTCCTTTGTCAGATTGCCTGACTATTATGTTTCCGTCCGCTTTGATTTTTGCAATTAGTTTCTGATAGTTGTTATTTCTTTGACATTTACTTTTGTTGGCTTTCAAAGTTTTCACATGTAGTGTTTTGATCTGCTTCACCACTACATCCTGGAAAATATCTATGTTGTCATATGGAGTGACAGGGGTGAATGTTGAACGTGGTTTAAGATTGCTTAAACCGCCCGTGTATGTCTTCCCTTGATCCTGAGTGCTTTGAGAATTTGAAGTTTCCGCTTGAAGAGCTGCCAAATCCTGCATAAGCGGGACATCACTAACCGCTAAGCCACTCGGTGTATCAGCCACCACCACTTTTTTGCCAAAATTGCGCGTTTTATTAATGGCAAAATGTTTTTTAAGCTTCAATTTACGCGTAAATTTAAAAAGATCTAGTCTTGTATCCACGTAATTGAAGTTACTTGGGGGGCTGTACGACAATCCTTTAGAGAGAATGTTAATTTCCAGGTCCGAAAATAAGGTGTTAGTCAGGTTAATAACAGATGAACAATTGTCAATTGTCTGGGTCTGATTTTGTGCGCATGCTAAGCTGTTCACTGTTTTTTGTTGGCATTCCAGCGTGAATAATTTCTTTTCTTTGGCTTTTCGTTGGGCGCTGCTTTTCCTGCGCTCCCGTCGCCTTGCGTTTGAGGTTTTTTGGTTGCTGGAAATCTGGGGCGTAAGGTTCCCCGCCTGTCCTGCTGGACACATTCCATTTCCTCCTCCACTGTGAGCCGTGTAAACCCCATATATATATATCTCGAGTATAGGACCATCCAGTATAAATAAACAGTCATCCAGCACTCAGAGGTAGGATTTAAAAGCACTCAGTTTGTTTTATTTGACGAAATCACATATATAAATATATATATATATTTACAGGAAATGAAAAGCATGCAGGCAAATTCCATCTTGTCCTATAGCTGATACAAACCACTGACAAAGAGAACTGTGATTCCTGAAATGTGTTTGGTGTAATTGTGGCTGCATTTTTCTCAATCTTTCCTGCTTGCAAGTGATCACCAATTAAGAAAGGCTTACCTACCTGCCAGCGGCTTCTTTCCATTTGAGGCAACTGTTGTTTGATGGATTTGAGAGGCTTGCCCAGCCACGGAGAGAAGCCCACCACCGGGGAGTGGGCTCAGTGTTGGTGCATAGCTGGAGTCAACACTATTCCAAGAGGCAGCATCCGAGGTGAGTCACTGTAAAGCGGGGCAGGTAACAAAGCGGAACTTGCACCAACCCACTAGGGTGATGAAAACTTGTGATATTTGCTTGTTAGCAAGATGGACTCACAGGATTTTAATTTCTCTGGCACTACAGAGACCATAAAACCCCGCTGATGGCGCCACCCACTGGGGGACGCTCTGGAACAGAAAAGCGTGCAGAGAATTCCATCTTGTCCTACAGCTGATACAATCCACTGACAAAGGGAATTGTGATTCTTGAAATGCGTTTGGTGTAATTGAGGCTGCATTTTTCTCGATGTTTCCTGCTTGTAAGTGATCATCAATAAAGAAAGGTTTACCTACCTGCCAGTGGCTTCTTTCCATTTCAGGCAACTGTTGTTTGATGGATTTGAGCGGCTATCACAGCTGCGGAGAGTAGCCCGCCGCCGGGGAGCGGGCTCAATGTTGGTGCCTAGCCGGTATCAATACTATTCTGAGAGGCAGCATCCGAGGTAAATCACTGTAAAGCGGGCCAGGTAACAAGGTAACAAAGAGGAACTTGGACCAACCCACTGGGGTGATGAAAACTTTTAATATTTGCTTGGTAGCAACATGGACTCACAGGAGTTTAATTTCTCCAGCACTACAGAGACCATAAAGCCACGCAGAAGGCTCCGCCCACTGAGGCATGCTCTGGAAATAAAAAGCGTGCAGAGAATTCCGTCTTGATTTACAGCTGATACAAACCACTGACGAAGGGAACTGTGATTCCTGAAACACGTTTGGTGTAATTGAGGCTGCATTTTTCTCGATGTTTCCTGCTTGCAAGTGATCACCATTAAAGAAAGGTTTACCTAACTGCCAGAGGCTTTGTTAGAACCGGGGTCTCCAGTTGGCCATAGTCTGCACCCTAGTCCAAGTAGGGACGGCTGATTCCGACAAGGTAGCGTGGCCTGAGGCAGGTAGGCACGCACGAGGCAGTGTATAAAGCGATTGTGCAGCACACATCCACTCTGACACAGTAAAGCGCACACACAAAAGACACTTCATCATTTAGTTATAACAATGAAAATATCTTTATCTCAGTTTCAGGCGAGATCAACAATAAACACATCCCACAGAAATTATGAGCTCTTAAATTGTTCTACTTGCGGGAGTAATCGTTCAGGTCCGGGCAGTTTCTTTAGGCAAACATTTGTGCATTTATCAATTCAGTCTCAGGTCTGTGTTGGCCTGAAAAATGAGCTGAAGGCTAGACGAATGGGAGTGTTTTAATGTTGGCGGTGCCTCTTAGATGAGAATTACTGGAGCAAACAAAACAGTTTCAACCTGCAGTAGATTAGACACTGCCCACAATCTTTATGAGCCTGTACCAACTTGGCAGAACAGATCGGCACATCTAGAATAAAGCAGTTCCATAAGAGATGGCGAGTTTGCCGTATCTCTGAGCCTGTGTGTTACTTTAGGCAGATAAAGATGCAGAGTTTATAGGACCGCTACTTAACTATGCCGGTACCCCTTGGTCCTGCTATTTCGAGAAGGATAGTCACCCCAGCCTTCGGCAGCCCACAAGTACATACAGGCAGTCCCTGGCAAGAGTGCTGACACGAGAAGTCAGGTTAGCTATGCCAAACGGCCACCCCCGTATTTAGCACACCGGGCCCAGCTTCTTTCAATTCAGGCTAGAGGGGCCTGCAAATGCACTCACGCAGTGCCGCCCTCTCCTTGGACTCAGCTGGTCCCACACGCTCCCTGGCCGTTACCGGCAGTTACCTTGGAGGTGGACATGGTCTCTAGCTCTCCTTCTCCGACAGCCAGCTGGTTACAGGAGCAGATTGGGATGCCTCACACTCCTCCAGCCTCAGCGCAACTTCCCTGATGATGCTACCATTGCTGGGGCAAAAACCCACGCCGGCACCAATTCCATCGCGGCCCTGCTGACGTCACGGGGGAAGCCTGCGCTGCTCTTTTCAAGAGTCCTGGGCTGGCGGCAGTGAGTCCTGGGCAGCAACGCTTCCCTGCCACAGCTTTTGGGAGGGAGGGGTGAGGGGGGGTGAGCAGACACCAGACCAAAATGAGAGTGTGCAAAAGGCCGCTTTATTGAAACAGGTGCATATTTACAATACAAACCTGGCAAACGCCTCACAAAACTAGTCCTCACTAAATAAGCTATTACCTTACAACCCCAAATGTCAGGCCCGCCCCTAATACGTCACAAACCCCGCCCCCACCCAGCACAACATAATCACAATTCAAACAATACCAAAACCTGATAATCATTTAAATATCATCCCAAACCACAGCATAACATCACATTCCAAAAATTACCCACCAACAACTTACATTACCCAAAACCTTGTAACCACCCCACGAAAGAACTATTTAAACTTTTCCAGCCATAGCCCAACTTTAGCAAAATCCCAACAACCTTCATGTCCCTGCTGACCAAGAACCCCCAATTTCCGCACGGCACCTGTTCCAAGCGACAATGAACAAAATTAAACCCCATATCCACCTGTTCCGACAAACGACCCGAAAACATAAAAGATACCAAATAAAAAATAAATTAAATAAATAAATAAATAATAAATAAATAAATAAATCCCCGGGGGCAAAGAAGACAGAGCTAGCAGAAAATTAGGGAGGGAGGGCGGGAAATTTTTTCAAATCAAGCTAATGAGCTCCCGGCCACCAGGTCATTCAGCCTAAAATGGTGGCCGGGAGGAGGAGCCAGAGAAATATATAACTGGGCTTCCTCAGTAGGAACCAAGGGAGCCCAAAACAAGCCCAAAACCAGCCCAAGGCTGGCGCTCCCAGGGCACCCCCCCCACTAACCCCTCCCAATCAGCCCGGGGGTGGGGACCTCCCTGCGGTCGGCTGCCCCCCCCAAGCCCCCTTTGGGAGGGAGGGGTGAGGGGGGGTGAGCAGACACCAGACCAAAATGAGAGTGTGCAAAAGGCCGCTTTATTTAAACAGGTGCATATTTACAACAATACAAACCTGGCAAACGCCTCACAAAACTAGTCCTCACTAAATAAGCTATTACCTTACAACCCCAAACGTCAGGCCCGCCCCTAATACGTCACAAACCCCGCCCCCACCCAGCACAACATAATCACAATTCAAACAATACCAAAACCTGATAATCATTTAAATATCATCCCAACCCACAGCATAACATCACATTCCAAAAATTACCCACCAACAACTTTCATTACCCAAAACCTTGTAACCACCCCACGAAACAACTATTTAAACTTTTCCAGCCATAGCCCAACTTTAGCCAAATCCCAACAACCTTCATGTCCCTGCTGACCAAGAACCCCCAATTTCCGCCACCCAGAAAAGAGGGGGGGAAGGAATTACCCTCCTCTCTTTCTGCCCCCCAAAACTAACCAACCAAGAACCAGAAAAAACCTCAACCCAAAAAATTCTGAATCTTCAAGCACCTGGAGAGCACCTCTCGCAACTCCAATAAATATAAATCCATCCCGATCCGAGACAAATGAACACCATCGCTGCGAAAGAACTCCAGAGTGTCATAACAAATGTCCTTATGGGACACCCGCCCAAAACCCAGATCTCTACAAAAACGGGAAACCTCCAAATTCAACTTCCTGCCCGCCTTATCGACTGCCCTAGGCTTGATCGCACCCCTCCAGGTTCTTCTAGGGACCAACTCCGTCCATAAAACATGGCAGCCCGACCACTGTTGACGAATGAGGGAAAGATCCTTCTTCATAGCTCTCAAGAGAACCACCCCTTTCACCCCACAAAGGTCATTTTCGCCGAGGTGCAAAAGCAACACATCAGGACAAATACCCCCCACCAACCAGGAATTCCAGGCCGGAATAAGCTCCCTCCAGATCATACCCCCTTTCCCCTTCCACACAACATTAAACAGTCGAGAATTAAAACCAAGCGTGGGACCAAAATAGCTTCTTATAGCTTGAGCTTCCGCGCGCCTAATGAAGGAATGTCCCACTATCCAGATCGTCATGACAGATGAACGGGGGCCGGCCACCGAACCTGAAAAAGAAAAGCAGCATCAAACTCAAGAAAAATTAGCAGCCGCAGGCGCCAAAACAGGATCATTACGCACATAGCGCCTAAAACAGTTGGAGGACCAACGCCCTAAAGACATAGAGCTTCCGTTGCCACCCCAATTCTGAAAGAATGTGTACCATATTGTCTTTCATCCAGGCCAATGAAACGCAGCGCTTTACGCAACACCATGCGCAGTTGGTACTCAGTCACCCTGGAACCATCCATGTGTTGAAAAACAGGGCCCTCAATGGCGGCCCCTGAACATTCCCTCAAAAGCCTAGCCCACCTCAAAGGGCACGTCTCAGAAGGAGAAGAAGCTTCCAGCCAAATGCCCCTCCCTCTGCTTTGTTGATCAGTTTTTGCGCGAGCCAACCAGACGTGCAACCCTGTCTCCAAAAATCGAACATTCCCCCACCCCACCCCAAAAGTAACTTTCGATCCTAATAACTCAGAAACTCTGAAAGCACCAAAAAACATCCAAACCATAAGAGTAGAAAACAGACAAACCTCAAACTCATTCAAACAAACTGAGGGCAAAACCTGCAAAACTCGGGCTAGTGTCTGCCAAGACAAAGGTTGGCGAACCATGTGTTCCCTACCCGTCTCCCTAGACCAACCTTCCAGCATGCGCTTACCCACCTCCCCTGCTGAAGGAGAATAGCCCCACAGTAATTTGCCCATGAACGCAATACCAGCCAATTTTCCAGCAATCGTCAAACGTGTCAAACCCCTGTCCATCAAGTGAAGAATGAACTGTACCACATCTTCAGAACGTCTCCAGCCCGGAGCGCGCCAGCCGGCCCCAGATTCCAAAAACTCTTTCCAGGCCAATTCATACGCTGCCCTAGTGGAAACTGCGAGCGAACCTACCACCAACTGCAAAACCCTGTCTCGCCTACAGTCCACAGATGTTCTGGCATGCGGGTCGGCGTGCTGTCCGCCTCCAAGGCTAGCCCATGGAATCTCTCCCACTGTGAATGAGACAAAGCATCCGCAATGTCATTGTCCACCCCAGGAATGTGTAAGGCCTTAAAACTGATGTCATACGTCAAGCACCCCAACACAAAGACTCTCAAGAGCTTCAAGATGTGAGCATCCCTGGCCGACTGCCGATTGATAATGTCCACCACAGCCTTATTATCAATTCGAAACAGCACTTTTTTGTGAGCAAGCTTCTGACCCCACAAAGTCAACGCCACCACCACAGGGAAAAGCTCAAGGAAGGCAATACTCCTGCCTCCGTTCTTCCACGCAGCAGGCCACTGTTCAGCGCACCATCTGCCCTGCCAGTAAAGACCGAAACCATCACTGCCCGCAGCATCTGAAAAAATGTGGACGTCCCAAATCCAATTCTCTTCTCTGTACAGAGGAATGCCATTGAAAGAGTGTAAAAAGGCTACCCACATCCGCAGATCCTCCTTAACACCTGCTGACAAGCGGACGTGATGGTGAGGTAAAAACTGACCAGACAGAGCTCTACCCAGACGCCTGCAAAACGTTCTACCTGCCCTGACCACCCTACAAGCAAAATTAAGATGGCCCAGCAGCACCTGAACTTCCTTCACTGTCACTTTTGCCTTGTTCAACATAACATGTAAGAGGTCCAACATTTTTGCTTTTTTATCCACTGGTAAGCGTGCCTCCATAACATTAGAGTCAATTTTGATCCCTAAAAAAGACATGGTCGCGCAGGGGCCCATTGTCTTTTCCGGTGCCAACGGCACACCTAAGAAATCCATCAGAGTTTGGAATGTTCGCAAAGCATTCTGGCTTGCTGAGGAATTGGGAGCGCCTACAAAAAAGAAATCATCCAGGTAGTGAGTCACAAGCTGGTGTCCTGACGCGTTGGTGAAAAACCATTGGAGAAATGTGCTAAAGGTCTCAAATAACGCACAGGAGATGGAACAACCCATTGGTAGAGCCTTATCAACATACCACTTCCCTTGAAATTGAATCCCCAAAAGATCCCAATCCCCAGGATGTACTGGCAATAAACGGAATGCAGATTTGATGTCACATTTTGCCATTGCCGCACCAGTGCCGGCAGACACAACCAGGGCCATGGCCACATCCACTGAAGAATAAGACACTAAAGCAGCCTCACCATCAATGAAATCGTTAACCGACGACCCCTCCTGCCATGACAAATGTTGAATCAAACGAAATTGCCCAGGCTCTTTTTTAGGTACCACACCAATTGGGAAAACAATAAGATTTTCCAAGGGCCAATCATCAAAAGGACCCGCCATCCTTCCCTCACGCACTTCTTTGTCCAATTTGTCTTGCACCACCTCGGGATGTTCATTGGCTGACAAAAGATTCTTTGACCACCGCCGCAACCACGGCCCTGTGTAACCAAGTCGAAAACCGTCCTGAAAACCATGCAACAATAACTTAGCAGCCTCGACATTCCCATAACCCCTCAGAGCCACAGCCAAGTGAAAAGGATTAACTGGCGTATGAGCCTTTGGGCCCAGTTCCAGAAGTGTTTTCCCCCTCCCTGTTAGGTTGAGGCTGCTGTGCAGGAGCAGGGGCATTGGCCGGCTGCTGTGACCACTGTCTGCCCCCTGTAACACGAGGCCCCCAACACCTGGCCAGTGGGTGCGTTCTACCACATTGGGAGCATTCGTGCCTGAATTTGCAAAACTCTCTGGGGCAATATCCTCTGTTAAAATCCCAACAAGTCCCATTGGCAGATTGGACTGACGCAGCTGCACCCACCCCTCCCCGAGTGGGCTTACCCTGAAAGGGCCGAGAAGGTAATGGATACCCGCTAGCTGTAAAAATCGTCTTACCACCAGCCGATGCCCCCATAGTGTGTTGCCACAAGTCATTATCCAACTCCCCCCATTTCGCTTCAGGATCCCAAGCCATCCGAGCCCGGAATTCCTCATCGTACTGTGACCAGGCATAACCACTGCCAGTAATCTGCGCCTTTCTGATCACATCCATATACTTGAAAATGGCCACACAGCGCTCAGGGAATTTCTCACAGTACACGCTAGCATATATAAGAAATGCCGCTGTCCAGTTTTCGATGGTCAAAGGAACCTTTGGGCGCTTGGCCAACTCGTACTCTTCCTCCTTAGACCCCTCCTTAGACCTAACTTCCCTATGTAAGAGCTTCAATAATTCCACGTACTCCCCTTTCCAAATCCTTTCCTTAGTAGACAGCATTAAATGAGTGCCCAACGGTTTTGTGACGCCCATGTAAGGCAATTTCTTTATTTTAAGCTCCTTGCTGTGTGGGGGATCCTTACCTACCTGCATGGGCTCCGTAACAGTCCCAGAATCCACCTTGGAACCCACACCCCCATCACTCGTACCCACTCCTTGATCCTTAACATAACGACCTTTGTGGAGCTTAAGATCCACACCCTCTGAAGGAGGATCCCCCCCCGTTCCAACAGATACCATCAATGGCTTGTCCCGCGGCCCAGCAAGCTCACCTGGATTCAATAAAGGAAGTTGGGCCGGCCTCGCTCTCCATGTCATATGTTCAACATCGTCGCCTGTCCGAGGAACCCTCACTGCGGAACCGCTCTCTCGAGTTGAAAAAGCCCCCCCCCTTGCACCCTCAGCCCGTAACTCGCCCTCCTCAGGGCTTTCCTCATCATAATCCAAAACCAGGGATTCCTCCAGTCTAGGAGGGGCACACACTGACGGACTTTGGAAACCAACCTGGGCCTTACCAGCCCTGACTGAAACACGAGGCGGGGGAGCCGACTGGACTCGTCTGTACTCCCCCGAACGATGACCAGATTTGTATACCTTGTCCACTGATAAATCCCTTTTTTGGTGAGCAGAAAAATTTGGGGCCAGCGAGGACGCGCCGGACCTGCTTCTGCCAACCCCGACGAGATCCTGAGAAGTGTGGCTCACTGGTTAGAGCAGGCAGACCCTGAAGCAGAGGTCAGACCCGGGACCAGGGTTCAATTCCTGACGCGGCAGGGTCTTGAGCTCAAAATGTCCACGGACTCGATAATTCTCGCTTCGGTGCCTGACCTAATCATGGGTTCACACTCTGCAACTATGGGCATTAAGCTTGCTTAATCTCCACAACGGCCCCCCCGCGGCAGGATGCCTGGCTTTCACCTTGGTGATGCCCGTTAGGGGCTATCTCACAGGGAAAAGACAGGACGGGTTCCCAAGGCAAGCGCCGAGATGCCTCCGGGTAGTCGAGCGCTATATAAGAACATACAAAAAAAAAAAAAAAGAACCAGAAAATGGGGCCAGCGAGGACGCGCCGGGCCTGCTTCTGCCAATCCCGCCGATACCTGTGGAGAGATGAGGTGGGGCCAGCGAGGACGCGCCTGACCTGCTTCTGCTGACCGCGCTGAGATCCTGAAATGAAGATGTTGGGGCCAACGAGGTCGCGCGTGACCTGCTTACGTTGACCGCGCCGGGATCCCTCGCCGGTACGGGGTATGCCGCGCCAGGCTCCACCCTCCCTTCTCCTCGGTGCAACTGAGCCGCACTCCACCCTACCAAGTCTGCCTCTTCACGACGCTGACTGACCTGCGAAGAAAAAGGCTGAACTGATGTGCCGGGACCCTTACTACCAGAACGGCCAAAACTATCAATACCGCTAGCCATACAAAAACTAGAATCCTGAAAGTGCACCTGACCAACCTCCCGAGAAACAGACCCCTTGGACCGAACAGGCAACTCCCGCCGAGGAGGAAAGGGCTCCACTTCCTCACCACCACTACTCCAGTCCAACAGCTCCTGAACAATCTTGGCGCGGGACCCGACGCCAGCCCACCCTGTCCACTCTGCTGGGTAGCAGAGCGGGGCTGTCCCATCCTTCCAAGAGATCTGGACCCAACAGGTAAACCCGGAAAACTCAACATGCCCCCAAAACCACTCAGCATATCAGTCTCCTGGAGGGGCTTAGCCCTGCCCGCATCACGAACCCCCTCTGCCCAGGAAGGAAAAACATCCAAACCCTCCCAAGACCTGGCACCCACCTGTCTACCGCCACTGCCATGCAAAGAAGAAAAAACCCCAGCTCCCCCAGCAGGATCAACAAACCCCCCACCCGACTCAGAGACAACTGCAGGAGTACACAACACACCACTACCAACCTCCTGTCCCTGCAACACAGCCTTCTCCCTCCTTTCCACCTGCGCCCATTCCCCCTCCCCCACAGAACCACTGAGCACCGAAAAAAACTCCCCACGATTAGAGACAGGGGGGCAAAACATCAGGGGCCTAAAAGGTACAAAAACCTCCCCCGCCCCTAACTGTCCAGGCTGCACTGCAGGCTGAACCTCAACATTCCCAAACAAATGTGGCCCAGAAACGCGAGCTGGCGTAGACACTCGGTCACTCGCAAGCCCCTCATGAGCAGCCGACAAATCCGCCTCCTGATTAGAACCAATTGCCCCCAAAACCGAGGGTTCATAAGCCATGCCAGCCGGCACTGCCGCCGGCAAACTACCATCCAACTGAGCGCGTGGCGCAATAGAGTCAAAATGCGCATGCGCGTCAACCGCCGGCACCGCAGCCGCCAAGTCCTCAGCCTGACAGGCAGGGACAGAAGCAGAACGCTTTCTGCCTCCCCGCTTAACGGCCCGCTTGCCTCTGGCAGCGGGGACCGAAAGCGAACGTTGCAGTGGCCCAACGTTAAACAGAGGAGCAGAAGTCTCCCCCTCCCCTAAACCCGCCTCCTGCCGTACAACCGCTCCCAATTCAAAGTGCGCCACACTTCCAGGGGCCGCTTTTCTAGCACGCGGGCGGCCCCTGTCACTTACCCCCTCCCGGCGAGATTTCTTCGGCGACGCGCAAGCCGCGACCACCGCCGCAACACGAGCTGAGGCCTGCCGCCGAGGACGCGACGGCCCAGCCACATCTCCCAGAACCAGGTCCAGGCGTCCCGCTTCGCTCAAGAGGTGGATCGCTTCCAAAACGCGATAATCTTCACCAGACATGTCGAAGTATCAAACACCACACAAAATTAAAATTTTTCAAATCAAGCTAATGAGCTCCCGGCCACCAGGTCATTCAGCCTAAAATGGTGGCCGGGAGGAGGAGCCAGAGAAATATATAACTGGGCTCCCTCAGTAGGAACCAAGGGAGCCCAAAACAAGCCCAAAACCAGCCCAAGGCTGGCGCTCCCAGGGCACCCCCCCCACTAACCCCTCCCAATCAGCCCGGGGGTGGGGACCTCCCTGCGGTCGGCTGCCCCCCCCAAGTCCCCCTTCCCAACCACGGTGCCGCTTTGACACAGCGCGTCACTGCCACAGCGCTTGCAGTTGATTTCAGGTCCTGGCAAGCACCGAAGTTCGTACAGGCAGTGCTCTCCTCCACAGCCGTGATTTCAGGGGGCAGGATGGTTGATAAGTCACCCGCACCAGCAGTGGTGATGATCCTGAAGCCCCTGGGACGGTTGCAGTGCTCAGGGCTTTGTTGTAAAGGCAGTCTTATGAAACAACTAAGATGTGGTAGTCCTTTATTTTAAACCCTTAAGTCAGTTGACCAAAAAGGTGTCAATTTCTGGTGGCAACTAGGGAGGTATGGAAGTTTCTGGAAGAATCTGGGGTCTCTGGGGTGTTCCCTATCTACTCTGTCCTGTCTGTCTATGGTGACAAGAGGTGGTGCAGTCAGGGTTACAGTAGCATCTAGTCCCAACCTATTCCAACTACTAGTGCGCAGACACGATGGTGGCCTCATCGCAGTGGCAGGGGCCAGTGGCAGACATGTCTTTAGGAGAGAGCACCTGCACCTCAGCACTGTTCAGCAGCTGCAAGGCACCCAGAGTCTTATGTCCAGCAAAATGAGTGGTCAGATAAGAGACAAAAAAAATTGAAAAAATGTAGGGGAAGACCACCTTAGGGCTGACAGGTCTAGCACGCGTCCCCCCAGCCAAAAGTGGGGAGAGCTACCCAACCTCCTGGGAGTGCTCGACTTTAAGGCAGAAAAACCTGGAGAAACCGTCAGCTTTGGCGTGGTCTACTCTGGTTCGATGTTTCACCGTGAAGTCCATACTCCGGAGGGAAATGGACGACCTCAACAATTTAGGGTTTTTGCCTCTCATTTGCATGAGCCAACGAAGGGGCCAATGGTTGTTCTGAAACAGGAAGTGAGATCAAATAGGTATGGCCTCTGCTTTTTCAGGGCCCAGACCACCGCACAAGCTTCTCTTTCTATAGTACTCCAATGTTGTTCCCGGGGGAGTAGCTTCCTGGATATGAAGGCCAAGGGTTGGTCCAGACCCTCCTCGTTGAGTTGCGAGAGTACTGCCCCAATACCATGTTCAAAGGCGTCCGTTTGAACAATAAAGTCCTTAGAAAAGTTGGGGGCCCTAAGCGCAGGAGCAGTGCACATGGCCTGCTTGAGGGAATCAAAGGCTCTCTGGCAAGCTTCGGTCCAAATCGCTTAACTGGGTTGATTCTTGGAGGTTAGCGCAGTCAAGGGAGCCACAATGGTGCCATAACCCTTGACAAATTGGGGGTCGTAACCAGTGAGGCCCATGAAAGCTCTGACCTCAATCTGGGTTTTGGGGGGCTCCCATGATAGGATGGTTTTGATCTTGGCCTGTAGGAGCTGCACCTTACCCCCACCCACCAGGTGTCCCAGGTAGACTATGGATCCCTGTCCGATTTGGCATTTGCTGGCCTTGACGGTCAGGCCTGCCTGCTGCAGGGTCTGGAGCACCTTACAGAAGTGCCCCAGATGGTCCTCTCAGCTGTCGCTAAAGACGGCTATGTCATCCAAGTAGGCAGCGGAGAAGGCCTCTAGACCAGAGAGCATCCGGTTTACCAACCGCTGAAAGGTGGCAGGAGCATTTTTCAGTCCAAAGGGCATTAACCTTCCCTTCCTTAAACTGGAAGTGACCCTCCGGGGTGGAAAAAGCAGACTTCACCTTGGCTCCTTCCATCAGGGCAATCTGCCAGTACCCTGACATGAGATCGAAAGCACTCAAGTATTGGGCAGTCCCCAGCCTGTCAATGAGCTCATCTGCCCTAGGGATGGGATGAGCATCTGTCTTGGTCACGAAATTGAGTCCTCAGTAGTCCACACAGAACCGAAGTTCAGGTGTGGTGCCTGGTGGGGCCGCTTTGGGTAGCAACACCACCGGACTGGCCCAGGGGCTTCTGGAGGGCTCGATCACCCCCAACTCCAGCATCTTAGCGACCTCACTTTGGATGCTGGCCTTCACCTTATCCGACAGCCTATAAGAATTGGTTTTGACAGTGAGGCTGTCCCCTGTGTCCACATCATGGATACAAAGGTAGCTAATCCCAGGGGTGAGGGAGAACAAAGAAGAGTACTGCTCCAATATCTGGCAGCAGTCCCTCTGTTGCTCAAGGGTCAAGGACGGGGAGAGAACCACACCCTCCACCAATCCGTCTTTCTTTTGGGACGCCAGACGGACCGGAGGATGCTCGCTCTCCTCCTCCCCGCTCCCATCAGTCACCATCAGGAGGGTGAGCTTAGACCTCTCCTGGTGTGTGTTAAGGTGGTTGACATGCAACACCCGGTGGGGTTGCCTTGGGGTCTTAAGATCCACCACGTAAGTGGCCTATCCCTTCTTTTCCAGTATCTCATACAGACCAGTCCATCTGTCCTGGAGGGCGCTAAGCTCTCCGGGCTCCCTGACACACACCTTTCCAGTATCCAACTCCACAGTGTGGGCATTCTGGTCATAACACTCTTACATGACCGCCTGGCTGGCCTCTAAGTTGTCAGATGCCTCTTACCACAGCTTAGCCATCTGGCTGCAGAACGCCAACATGTAGCTCATCACTTCTTGGGGAAGCCTCCTAGGAGTCTTCTCCCACCCCTCCTTCGCCAAACTGAGAGGTCCCCTAACAGGGTGTCCGTACAGAAGCACAAAGGGGCTGAAACCCACCCCCATCTGTGGCACCTCCCTGTAGACTAACAACAGACAGGGCAAGAGGATGTCCCACTTCTTCCTCAGGTCCTCAGGCAAACTTCTGATCATGCCTTTCAGGGTCTTTTTGAATCTTTCAACCAGCCCGTTGGTCTGGGGGTATTAAAGGGTAGAGAACTTGGATGTCACCCAACACCCCTTCCACATGGCCTGCATGTAGGGGGACATAAAGTTGGTGCCCCTTTCCGACCCCACCACATTGGGGAAACCCACTCAGGTAAAAATCCCCATCAGGGCCAGTGCCACCGCAGGTGCAGTGATGTTCCTCAGAGGAATAGCCTTGGGTTACCGTGTGGTGTGGTCCACCAGGACCAGGATAAATCAGTGTCCAGCAGAGGTTGGCGGATCCATAGGCCCAACAATGTCAATGCCCACCCGCTCAAAGGGGGTACCAAAAAACCGTAGTGGTTCAAGGGGGACCTTCAATTTGGTTCCTGTCTTCCCACTAAATTGACAGGACACACACGTCCTGCAAAAGGTATCGGAGGAAATCCTCATTCTGGGCCAATAAAAGTGTGGTACTAGACAAGCAAAAGTTTTAATTTGGCCCAGGTGTCCCGCTAATGGAATCTCATGAGCTAAAAAGGCCTGATAGCATTGAGGGAACACTAAGGTCCCAGTTGACCCATGCACCGGAGCCTTGGGCTCACTGTAAAGGAGGCCGTCCTCCCAATAAATGTGGTCATTTCCAACAACATTTCAAGCTGCTTGGGCTTCAGCCTGTTGTTGCATGGCCTTAAGAGTGGGGCACTCCTCCAGCACCCAACAAAACTCCTCCCGGGTAGGCCCTCCTTCCACCTGCCTTTCTACAGGTCCCCCATGGAAGCAAATTCACCCTTCGTGGACTCAGGTGCGACCTCAGCAGGTACCCCATCTATCTTACGGGGTGCGCTCTCTGAGGCGTTTTCCTTGTTAGCAGCTGGCTGGGCCATTGTCCTAGGCTCCAGCCTTGGTTGATTCCCTTTCTGGGTAGCCATGGACCGTTTAATCACACAGGTCCATTCTGGTAATCCCAGCATCTCAGCGTGTGCTTTGAAGGCTACCTCCTTCCAAGCAGTGTGCTCAAGATCATTTCCCAACAGAGAGTCAACTGGCATGACAGGGCTTACTGCAACTCTCAGAAGGCCTGAAACCCCTTCCCACACGAAGGGATCTTGGGCCACTGGGTAGCGACCCACACTATTGTAAGCCATCACAACTGGTTGGAATACGTCAGGAATAACTTGCTCCGGGGACACCAGCTGTCTACTTACAATTGTCATGCTGGCACCTGTGTCCCTCAGAGCCTCCACCCCTGACCGTTAATGATGATCCACTGCCTATAGTTGGTGGTATTTGAGGGCACATGGGTCTGTGGGACCATCTCACTGTCTCCCAGGGATTCTAGGGTCAATCCTGCCCACTCACCCCCATTATCTAGGGTTAGCTCCTCCCCCAGTGCTACACTAGCCACCCCAGTGTTCTTACCTCCAGTAGGGGCTGGGGTCCTTTTACGACACTCGGGATCCCCCTTGTAGTTTCTGATTTCCACATACTGAAAGCACTGGACCGTTTTGGGCTGCTGACTTTTGTCAGGATAAGTAGGCTTCTGGTAGGCAGATTGGGGCTGGGATCCAAACCCTCTCCCTTGCAATCTGTTTTGGGGGACTTTGGAGAACTCCTTTTTTATCTCCGCCTTTCTCTTCTGGGGGAAACCCTGTCCACCCTTTTGGGGGTCCCCCTCAGATCCCTTGTTGGACACCCTGGCACTGGCCCAGGTGTGCGCCCCTTTCGCAAGCTCCCTTGGATCGGTCAGCTTGTGGTCCACCAGGTGTTGGTGCAGCTCTGGAAAACATTTCTCTAGAAGGTGCTCTCTTAGGAACCAATCATTTAGCCCTTCATAATCAGTTACCTCGCTGCCCCGAACCCAACCCTCCAATGCTTTGCGGGTGTAATCCATGAAATCTACCTAGTTCTGTGTGGGAAGTTTGTGGCTATTCTCAAATTTCTGCCCATACTTCTCAGGGGTAAGACTAAACTTATTGACTAACGGTTCCCTCATGACAGGATAGTTGGTCTGATCTGCCTTGTCCAGTGTAAGGAGTGGGCCCTTCCCCAGCGGAGGCATGTACTTGTACAGGCTACCCCCAATAACTCTTGGGACCCCATGGGCTCTTAAAGACACCACATTGGCTGCTAGCCACTTGTCAATATCATTCCCCACATTAAAACTGGCCAAAATATATTTAGACACATAGAACCTGGACTCAGGTCAAGCTTCAGGAGGTACACTGCCATCATTTGTGTTGCTGTTAGCTCCTATTTGTAGGGCTCTGATTTTCAGCTCCTTCAGGCTGAGTTAATGGACAAGTTTTCTTTCCTCCATAGCCAGCCTCTTCTCTTCACCCTCCTTCTCTAACCTGGCAAGCTCTAGTTTAGGCTGTCTCTCCTGCCTCCTGTCCTCTAATTGTTCTGAAGACATTCTCCTTACTGAGACACTACTGCCTGCCCTGGAACGCATTCCTGCTCCTGACAATACATTGTCGCTAGTATCTATATGCAGTAGGTCCAGCTCTCCCGGAGCGTCATGCTCCAACCGCCCCATGTCCCCTTTCCCTTCTGGGGGGGGCAATGCCCATGCTTTCAAGGATTTCTGAACCTCCTCCCTCTTGGCACCTCGCTTGAAGAAAACCCCTTTCCCCGGCAGAACTCCTTAAGCTGTGCCACTGTGTACGTTTCCAGGTTGGCCAGCTCGAACTCCATCTTGCAAGGTAGGGCCTCAGACATGCTCAGGGAAAACCACTGGGACTTAGGCACAGGCTTTGAACAAGAGCACTTGCAATCCGGCAGTCAGGGAGAATTGTGAGCTTGCGTTACGTCAGGTCTAGGGTTGTGGCGCACACTGAGTCACTGTAGGGTGCTGCACAAGCACAAGTCCTAGTCCCACCCCTAAACCGGGGTCTCCAGTTGGCCAGAGTCTGCACCCAAGTCCAAGTAGGGACCGCTGATTCCGACAAGGTAGCTTGGCATGAGGCAGGTAGGCACGCACGAGGCAATGTGAAATGCGATTGTGCAGCACACAACCACCCTGACACAGTAAAGCATTCACAAAAGACACTACACCAGTTAGTTATACAATGAAAATATCTTTATCTCAGTTTCCGGCAAGATCAACAATAAACATATCCCACAGTAATTATGAGCTCTAGAATTGTACTACTTGCTGACAATGTTATTTGTGAGAGGGAATAATCCTTCAAGTCCTGGCAGTTTCTTTAAGCAAACATTTGTACATTTACCAGTTCAGTCTCAGGTCTGCGGTGGCCTGAAAAATGAGCTAAAGGCTAGTATAGTGGAAGTCTTTTAATGTAGGTGCTGTTTCTTAGATGGGAAGTACTGGAGAAAACAAAACAGTTTCAACCTGCAGTAGATTAGACACTGCCCGCAATATTTATGAGCCTGTACCACCTTGGCAGAACAGATCTGCACATCTAGAATAAAGCAGTTCCATAAGCTATGGTGAGTTTGCAGTATCTCTGAGCCTGTGTGTTACTTTAGGCAGACAAAGATGCAGAGTTTACTGGACCACTACTTAACTATGCTGGTACCCCTGGTCCCGCTATTTCCGGAAGAATAGTCACCCCAGCCTTCGACAGCCCGCTAGTACATACAGGCAGTCCCTGGCAAGAGTGCTGCCACAAGAAGTTAGGTTAGGTATGCCAAACGGCCCCCGCGGTATTTAGTGTGCCGGCCCCAGCCGCTGTCAATTCAGGTGGAAGGCCACAAGTGCTCTCACACAGTTCTGACCTCCGCCTGGACTCAGCCAGTCTCACACGCTCCCTGGCCATTACTGGCATCTACCTGTGGGTGGACACGGTCTCTTGCTCTCCTTCTCTGACAGCCAGCTGGTTATAGAGGTGGATCAGGACACCTCACGCGACTCCGGCCTCATCGCAGAATCCCTGATAATGCCACTGTTGCTAGGGCAATGACCCACGCTGGCACCAATCCCAGCACAGCTCCCCTGATGTTATGAGAGAAGCCTGTGCTGCTCTTTTGAAGGCTCCCGGGTTGTCGGAGGTGAGTCCTGGGCAAAAACGCTTCCCTGCCACAGTGATTCCCTGCCACGGTGCCGCTTTGCCATAGCTCGTCACTGCCACAGGGCTTGCAGTTGATTTCAGGTCCCGGGCCAGCAGCGAAGTTCGTACAGGCAGCGCTCTCCTCCACAGCACTCCCGGCAGGTGTACAGTGTGCCCAGGCATCCCGGCCGGAGGCAGTGATTTCAGGGGGCAGGATGGTTGATAAGTCACCCTCGCCAGCAGTAGTGATGATCCTGAATCCCCTGGGATGGTTGCAGTTCTCAGGGCTTTGTTGTAGAGGAAGTCTTATGAAAGGACTAAGATTTGATAGTCCTTATAAATCCCCCAAGAGGCAGGGGGAGAGTCAGCATCAGGTTGTGGAGACACTCTGGAGGTGTTTCTTCAGTCTCCCTGGCAGGGCAGGATCAGTAGGCAGGAGGGCAGCTCACTAGGTAGGGGCAGCAGTTCCTGGGAGCAGTCATCCTCATTACAAGTGGCAATCCTCCTGGCAGCAGCAGTCCTTACTCCAGCAGAGTCTTCCTGGTCCAGCAGTGTAACAGGGATATTTGGTTCTCACCCTTTCTTTAATACGCTTAAGTCAGGTGAGCAAAAAGGCAGCAATTTCTGGTGGCAACTAAGGGGGTTTGAAAGTTTCTGGAAGAATCTGGGGGCTCAGGGATGTTCCCTATCTCCTCTGTTCTGCCTGTCTATGGTGACGAGAGGCGGGCTGTCAGGGTTACGGTAGCATCCAGTCCCAGCCTATTCCAACGACTAGTGTGCAGACAAGACGGTGGCCTCACTGTATTGGCAGGGTCCGGCTGCAGGCATCTCTTTAGAAGAGAGCATCTGCACCGCAGCACTGTTCAGCAGTGGCAAGGCGCCCAGAGTCCAATATCCAACAAAAAGGGCAGTCAGATAAAAAGCAAAAAGGGGAAAAAATGTAGCGGAAGACCACCCTAGGGCTGACAGGTCTAACAGGCTACTTTACGTTTGAGGCAACTGTTGTTTGATGGATTTGAGCGGCTAGCCCGGCCTCTGAGAGAAACCCACTGCCGGGGAGGGAGCTCCTAGCCGGTGTTGGCACCTAGCCGGTGTCAAAACTATTCAGAGAGGCAGTATCCGAGGTGAATCACTGTTAAGCGGGGAAGAGAGGCAGTATCCGAGGTGAATCACTGTTAAGCGGGGAAAGTATCAAAGCGGAGCTTACACCAGCCCATTGGGGTGATGAAAACTTTTAATATGTGCTTGTTAGCAAGATGGACTCACAGGAGTTTCATTCCTCCAGCACCAAGGAGACCATGAAGCCACGAAGATGGCCCCGCCCACTGGGGTACAGTCTGGAAATGAAAAGCATGCGGAGAATTCCGTCTTGTCTTACAGCTGATACAAACAAATCACAAAGGGAACTGTGAGTCCTGAAACGCGTTTGGTGTAATTGAGGCTGCATTTTTCTCGATGTGTCCTGCTTGCAAGTGATCACCAATAAAGAAAGGTTTACCTACCTGCCATCGGCTTCTTTCCATTTGAGGCAACTGTTGTTATATATATATATATTTATTCATATATATATATATATATATATATATATATATATATATATATATATATATATATATATATATATATATATATATATATATATATATATATATATATATATATATATATATATATATATATATATATATATATATATATATATATATATATATATATATATATATATATATATATATATATATATATATATATATATATATATATAGGAATTTGCATTTACAAAACCTTGAAAATTCAATGAAAAAACCATTGGTTTTAGGCCATATATAGTTAGGGATTTGCATTTACAAAACCTTATTTTACTCGCATAAAACCATTGAAATTCCATATATAGTTATAAGCGCTAACTATATATCGCGCACCCGCAATCCACTGCTGATGATGTCACATATTACATCATTCATGACATGGTTAGTGACATCACTGATGACATCACTGATGACATCTCAAATGACATCACTGATGACATCACTGATGACATCATCCAGTGACTGTATGTTTCTGTAAAGTTAAAATATCTCTTACATATTGAAGAATGAGTGGATATATAAGTGTCTGGATGAAGGATTTAGTAGGTGCATGACTGACTGTATGAGTGAGTGATTAAATGTGTCTCACTGAGTGCATGGGTTAATGACTAAACTGTCTTAATTTGTGCATCATTATGTCTGTTGTTCTGTAAACTGTTGCATGTGTTGATCAGTAGCTATATGAGTAACTATATGGGTTATTGATTGGTTGCCCAAGTATTTGTATGGGAGACTGAGTGTGTGTGTGGGTGGCTGGGAGGTGTATGACTCTGTGCATAGATGTGTGAGCAGTTGATTCACTAGATGTATGGGTTCAAAAGTGCATGTGGAAACAGCTGTATGGGCGGTTGACTGTGTGCATGAGTGTATTGGTGAGTGAATGGATATCTCAGTGCTACATGTCAAAGTAAGTACATATGTAAAACACAGTACATGTGAGAGTTGACATATATAAATAACTGTGCATAAGAGCCAGTGAATGTGTGAGTGGCTGTATGGATCATTGTAAACTTGTATCAGGGATTGTATAAGAGAGTAAATATGTGTTAGTATATGTTTGAATAAGTAAAGTTTGTATAACTGTATATTTGAGGAAATGGAGGTGTGATTGATTCTTTGCATGACTGACTAGGTGTGTGAGTAACTCCATGGATGAGTGACAGTCTGTGAGTGTCTGTTTACACTGATTGTATCTAAGGTTATATTAGAGTCTGAAGAGGTTCATCGTATTATTACATGAATGATATCATCAGTGATGTTATCAGTCATGTCAAATGAGATGTTTTCAGTGATGTCATCAGTGATGTCATTTGAGATGTCATCAGTGATGTCATCAGTGATGTCACTAACCATGTCATGAATGATGTAATATGTGACATCATCAGCAGTGGATTGCGGGTGCGCGATATATAGTTAGCGCTTATAACTATATATGGAATTTCAATGGTTTTATGCGAGTAAAATAAGGTTTTGTAAATGCAAATCCCTAACTATATATGGCCTAAAACCAATGGTTTTTTCATTGAATTTTCAAGGTTTTGTAAATGCAAATTCCTAACTATATATCCACTATAACCTATGGTTTTTTCTGTGAATTTCATTGGTTTTTTAATAGCAAATATGAAAAGCTTAAAAATGTCAAGTACGTGATAAATAAAAACATTTTCGTATTTATGCACGCTGATGTGCTTTGAACGCTGCACCCCCCCCTCCCCTCTTTTGTCTTAGTAGTACTCTCTCTTTGCAGATACTGAAGGGTAGTTAACGCAGGCCTTTACCCCCGTTGTAATCCGTCGTGGCTGCTTGTCTCTCCATTTGATTGATTGTTGTCCAAGCATTTACTGTTTTAGAATTGGTTCTCTTTGGATCATTCTCTATTTACAAACAAGCACAAAGTCGCAATACTCTGTTTAGTCTTTGCAGATAGTGAAAAATCGTGTAAAAAAAATAAAAGTAATCGAGCAAAATCAGTAGGCCACTAATTGGATCTCTTTTTGACCTCGCTAAAATAGAAATATTAGGAACAACCCTTCATGAGAAATACGAAAATAGTGAGATGAACTGAGCTCCACACCATGAGGGCTGCAAGACAGCTCGGCTCCATCACCCATCCCGCACAAAATAACGACAAACCCTATGCAAATATTAAAAATATAGACAACACACCAGCAAAGAAACAGGGTAAAACATTTTATTAAAAAACTATTTACATAACGTTGGTTTATAAGATGATGTCAGTAGTGGACCGATGTGTGAATAGATCGAAAGCAGCACAAGGCTCCAAGATCCGGATGGCAAGCTCCTGGATGTTGGGTGCCATAGTTTAGAGTTCTGAATTTGAGCCTTTTTCAATGTCTGTGCTTTGTTGAATCAAATTTGCGGCTTGACACAAAGCTGACTCAAGCGTTGCTACTGATGCTATGCAGACCAAAACTGGTTTTCAGTTTGTACATTTTTCTAGATTTTTAATCCAAGTTTGGTTGACTTTGTAGAACGATGGCTTCAAATTTTCAACATACGGTGTGGTGGCGCTGACTGGGAGGGGGCGCTTCGCTCCTGCCCCCTCCCCAAGTAAGATTTTCATACGTGAAAGTACGTTAATGGTTTTGGTCCCTGAGATGCTTCGATGTCACTGCCATTCTCAAATAGCATAAGTTCTGGATGTTGGGTGCCATAGTTAAGAGTTCTGAGCAGCGCTTGTAACACTGTCTGAAGCTTATTTCCACCTACTGCAGCTTCACTATTCTCAAAGTAAGTGAGTGTCGTTTGTGGACCTGACTGCATTAGAAAACAATGTGATATGTTACCTTCCTAAACAGCTTGACGGAGGCCCCTGAGGGGCGGTGTGATGGCCATGGACTCGGAGAAGACGCTTGGCTCCGACACCCTCCCCAAGTCTTATAGCACTGGTGTAGCCTGAGATCGCCCCCGACATAGGCGGCCGGCTCCCGGGATCCGGCGGAACTTTTTGCCTTTTGATGACTCTTCAATTCTGAACCTTGTCCCATCTAGCTGAGTTGCGCCCACTCTTGCGGCTACAGCGTCTTGCCCACCATCCAGCTGAATTGCGCCCACTCTTGCGGTGCAGCGATAGGCGGCTGCCACAGGACTCTCAAAATGGCGGCCGGCTCTTCGGTTTTGGGCCTGGTCCACTAAAATGGCCCTGGGACACCTTTGAACTCGGACGCTTCCCTGATAGGGCTTGGGTCCCATTCTCGAAAAGCGTCCCCTCAGCCGTGAAGATTCTACAAAAGTCTTGGGGGCCTCCGACTCCCGCAGGCTTCTGGTGGGGAGTGGCTGCCATGATTGCTCGTGGAATGGCCACGACGGAGCTACGAGATGGTAGTGGTCTCATGCTGACGCCAGCTTTAGTCTGAAACATCCAGAAACACTGTAGACTACCAATTCGATCAGTTCCGGTAGCGCCCCAACATGACCCGGAAGAGAAGAACTTGCCCTCCCCTCTTTGACTGATGGTTCTTGTTGCCTGTCCCCTCTGTTGTCATTTAACAGAACTTTTTGGACTGCTGAAAGGAGTTGTGTTCCGAACGCTGGTTGGTGGAGACATTTTGACTATATTCTTGACCTACGTTGTCGCGTAATGCGTTATATGACACGCCGCGTTACCGCACCCGGAAGTGATCCGAGGCGCGGCGCGCAGCGCGTAACGTAAGCATAACAGGACATGTGACTTGTTAATAAAACTTTTCATTGATTCATTTTACTTTTGTTAATTTAATGATGAAAAGCTTGGTCATATGACCTAAAAATTACGCTTTTTATTGTTTTCGAACAATATTTTTTTTTCAAACATATGTTATAATATTCCAGGCTAATGTACTTTCCCGGAAAATTTACAACTGTCTTGTAAGTAAAATATATTCCTTTTTCGAGAAAAAGGGTGTTTCTTCCTTCCATGACGGAGCCGTTGAGTAAAAGAGATTCGGCCTGCTATCTTAGTCGCCGATACGCCTGATTATCAGATTCTTATCGATCACTTTATATTGCAGACATGAAAAACACAACTGCTATTAAGCATTTATCTTTACTGCGTTCCTACATATTATACCTTTTATCCGTCATGTAATTGGACTGCTTTATTTCACTTGCCTTTACTGATTCGAAAACAGTGACTAAAAGTAAAAACTTTACCAATGTAAATACTACTACCGTGTTTTGTTTTAAAAACCTTTATTGTGAAAATGTCAGTATACAAATACGGGCCTATAACCACGTGGGCCGGCCACGGAGCAAACTGAAATCGTATATGATGAGGAGACATTTACACTGTAGAAGAACGTAACGAGCGGGCCATTAGGTTGCAAGAACAAAGGTGTCTAACAGTTGCGGAATCGGTGGACGTACATTTTGTAATTAAAATACGACACGGCCACTTACAATAACATTTTCTAGATATACATTTGCGGGCAAGGAGTTACGAGTCCCATTTATACCGGCGCCATTTTGGGCGAGGCCGGACAGGTCCAAGATATAGTCAAAATGTCTCCACCAACCATCGGCCAGACCAGAACCCCTTTCGTCCCTTTATGCTACAAGATGGTGTCTTCCATTCAGAAAATATTGTTGGCAGCATTTTGAAAGGAAACAGAAACAGCCATTCTCCTAGTGAGTTTCACATTGTTACATTTAGGAAGAATGTTGAAGAGTAGTATGTGGAAAATCTGAAGCCATTTTTCTACAAACTCTCAATCAGACTTGGATGGAAAAAAAAAACCTGAAGAATGTACAAACTGAAAACCAATTTTTGTCTGTATAGCATCAACAGTAACGCTTGAGTCAGCTTTGTGTCAAGCCGCCATTTTCATTCAATCAATAGCGTCCCGCTGCACACATTCAGGGACCTGGTCGTGTCTTCAGATGAAACGGATTGTAGGAAAAGAAGCAGAAAGGAAAAGGAAAAAAGTTCCGCCGGACCTCGGGAGCCGGCCGCCTATGTCATGTGCCACCTTTGGCCACACCAGGGCAATAGTGAAGCTGCAGCAGGTGCAAAGAAGCTTCAGACAGTCTTACAAGCACTGCTCAGAACTCTCAACTGAGGCACTCAACATCCAGGACTTGCCATTCGGATCTTGGCGCCTTGTGCTGGTTCCGACCTATTCACACATCAGTCCACTACTGACATCACCTCATAAGCCAACGGGGCACCCCACGCCGACTTTCGGCGCAGCATTGTAGGATGGCCACACCAGTGCGGCAACTTGCTGGACACAACATCGGGGCCATCCAGATCTCGGCGCGTTCGACTCACTGTACCGCAAGAGTGACCGCAACTCAGCTGGACACGCCATCTTTCGGCGCAGCATTGTAGGATGGCCACACCAGTGCGGCAATTTGCTGGACACCACCTCGGTGCCATCCGGATCTCGGCGCGTTCGAGTCACTGTACCGCAACAGTGACCGCAACTCAGCTGGACACGCCGTCTTTCGGCGCAGCATTGTAGGATGGCCACACCAGTGCGGCAATTTGCTGGACACCACCTCGGTGCCATCCGAATCTCGGCGCGTTCGAGTCACTGTACCGCAACAGTGACCGCAACTCAGCTGGACACGCCGTCTTTCGGCGCAGCATTGTAGGATGGCCACACCAGTGCAGCAATTTGCTGGATACCACCTCGGTGCCATCCGAATCTCGGCGCGTTGTGCTGCCTTCGGCCTATTCGCACATCGGTCCGCTACTGACGCCGCCTCACGTGCCAACGGATTTTCTACGCTTTTTGTAGCCCTATGCCGCATAACAGGTCATGTGACTTGTTTATAAAACTTTTCATTGGTTCATTTTACTTTTGGTTTCCTAAAGATGGAAGGCTTGGTCATATGACCTAAAAATAACACTTTTCATTGGTTTAGAACATTTTTTTTTCCCAAACGATGAAAGCCCCACCTTGTTTCTGGATCATTCAGACTGAAGCTGGCGTCAGCATGAGAGCACCACCATCTCGTGGCTCCGTCGTGGTCATTCCGCGAGCAATCATGGCAGCCGCTCCCCACCGGAAGCCTGCGGGAGTCGGGGGCCCCCAAGACTTTTGTAGAATCTTCACGGCTGAGGGGACGCTTTTCGAGAATGGAGCCCAAGCCCTAGCAGGCAAGCGTCCGGGTTCCAAGGTGTCCCAGGGCCATTTCAGTGGACCAGGCCCAAAACCGAGGAGCCGTCCGCCATTTTAAGAGCCATGTGGCAGCCGCCTATCGCTGCACTGCAAGAGTGGGAGCAACTCAACAACATGGTGAGCGAGACGCTGTAGCCGCAAGAGCGGGCGCAACTCAGCTAGATGGCCGCCACCTGGGGAGGCCCGTTCACGCCGCCTCCCCCACCCCCGGGCCGCCGCACGCCAATTTTCGGAGCAGCATTGTAGGATACCAAAACCAGTGCGGCAGTTTACTGGACATCACCTGGGTGCCTGTCGTACATGTTGTGTCAGCCATGTGACACTGGACACAGTCCCATCAACATCTCAACGCGTTCTGCTGCCTTGGGACTATTCGCACAACAGACCGCTACTGAGGAGGCCTCCCCCCGCACCACCCGGGACGCCCCACGCTGTTTTTCTGTGCTGCATTGTAGGATCCCAAAACCAGTGCGGCAACCAGGCGACATCACCTGGGTGCCGTCCAGAACTCTGCACGTTGTGCTGCCTTGGGACTATTCGCACAAAAGACAGCTTCTAACCATTGTTGCTTTTTGTGTTGAAAAATGTTTAAATGTTTTTAGTTTTTGTTCCGTTCGTTATAGTTAATAGTTAATAAAGTTTTATAATCTTACTTTGTTGGAGTGTTATCTATTTTTTTAAAAACGGGTGAATGGGGCCTTGAATCGGGTTATTGTCATGTGTGGGCTTTGGAAGTGTGCTGCTGCAGGATCGGACATTTCAAACTCAAATGCACGTTCTTTTTCTTACCTTTCCGAAGCATGGAGCGCAATAGCAGGCAGAGAAAGGGTGATGCACGTGTTGAACACTACCTGACCTGGCAAGTTGCTGGCAGTGCCCCCCCGCCCGCTCCTAAAAGAGGGCACACACACACCGCCGCCCCGAGTACTTCACAAATCTTTAAAAGACCATGCGCTTGTTCATGAGGCTTAAATGGTTTATCACCTCTTCTAGAACCCCTGCATTGACCCTCTGACGTTTCCTGGAAAAATTACCATGTAACACAATACCAAGCCCTGTCAGCTGAAACCCCCAAGGAATCGTGGGGCATATTATCAAGGGGGTTTATCTCCGCTTTTTTGGCTTTAAAAGCCATGAAAGCGGAGATAAAATTATCTCCCTATTACCAAGCTGTCGCTAACACCAGTTAGTGACAGCTAAAAGGAGATAGCGACCATCTTGGGCCCCGCTTTGCATGTCAGTGATACTTATCACTAATGACATGCAAAGTGGCGTACCAAGATGTTAGCGACTGGAAACAGTCCCTAACATCGCTATCTTCTATTACCAACTTTTGGAGATATTCGCGCTAAGCGCGAATATCTCCAAAATCTAACACCTGCCCTGAGCAGTTCTTAGCCATGTTATCCAATGGGAGGTGGATAACATGGCTAAGAGCATTTGCTCGATAATACATGAATATCGCTGACTTTTCTGCGATAATAGCAAGGTTTATCTGCGATAAAAATCGCCGATGTGCGGCGATAATTTTTGTCTCTAAACAAGTTAGAGACAAAAATTATCGCTAGTTGTTCGTAATATGCCCCCGGGTTTTTGCTTGCAGAAATCGGGAGGCGGGAGACTAGCACTGAAATCAGTAGTCACACGCCTGAATCAGGAGGGTTGGCATGTCTGAATTCTCTACAGCTGGGGCCATAAACTACATCCGCAGGGGTAGGTGATAGCCTGGGACCAGCCTGGCATCTAAAATGGCTGCCGTGCACGACAAAATTGTGGCATTGGAAAAAAGGCAAGATGGCGCAGCCGCTGGAAGAGATGTATCAACATATATGAGCCTCCTCAGCCACCCTCAGGAAACATAGGGGATTAGGATACGTCTCCCGCACCCCCTTATACCTAGTAATTTAATTAACGAAGCGCAAAATGGCGAATTCCCGTTTCGCTACCAGTTTGCGGCCCAGTTCGCGGCCCGTGAAGCGCTTCTACCGTGAAAAATCATTTTTTTTTTCTTTTCCCCACGGGACCCTTTAATAACCCCAACAACATTGACTGGGGGTCAAGAGGGGGATACCTTGCCCCCTTTCATTAAATTCCCCCTTAGTTTTTCACCTCTTCTTCTCTCTCGATCCTACCGAGAGACAAGATGGCGGCCGCTCCGGACTGTCACGCAGCAAAATAAAAAAAAGCTCACGCACAGCCGCTGGAAGAGATGTATCAACATATATCAGCCTCCTCAGCCACCCTCAGGAAACATAGGGGATTAGGATACGTCTCCCGCACCCCCTTATACCTAGTAATTTAATTAACGAAGCACAAAATGGCGAATTCCCGTTTCGCTACCAGTTTGCGGCCCAGTTCGCGGCCCGTGAAGCGCTTCTACCGTGAAAAATAATTTTTTTTTCCTTTTCCCCACGGGACCCTTTAATAACCCCAACAACATTCCTAGGGGGTCAAGAGGGGGATACCTTGCCCCCTTTCATTAAATCCCCCTTTCGTTTTTCACCTCTTCTTCTCTCTCGATCCTACCGAGAGACAAGATGGCGGCCGCTCCGGACTGTTTAGAATGTTGACAGACACCGGAGAGCCAATCAGCTTTCTGCGCGCAAAGTTCCGAAACGCGAAAAGTAAGCGGACCGGATCGCTGCCCGGAGCGCTGTTACAGATATATATCTTGATTTAAACGTTAATTTCTCAAAATCCACTGAAGCACATATATTGAGACCTAGCAAAGGCACATTGGGCTACCAGTCCCTACAATTTTGCCACGTTTCGTGCAAATCCATTCAGCCGTTCGAGCTAAAAGTGAGGCCAACCGCCCTATGGAAAACTCAATGTAAAAAACGCGTTTTGGGACCCCCCTTTTTTCTCAGCCCCCCCTTGATGAAACCCCACCAAATTTTCGGGGGCTGCTCAGAAACAAAATGTGCCATTTTCCTGAAAATTTCAGCCGATTCCGTCCACAAACGCCAAAGTTATTAGACATAGAATTTTCAGAAATCCCATAGAGAAAAAACCTAACTATATATACCTACTGGCGACCGCCAGTAGGTAATATATATATATATATATATATATATATATATATATATGAGTCCCAAAAAGTCCGCCAGTCTCCCGGCCACACACGGCGGCGGGCTCGAGTGAGGAGGCGATCCTCGTAATATCCAAAGAAACAACTTTTAAATCACAAAGTTGACTCGAGCCCAGGTCCTTGATAGCGTGTTATTTATTCACACACAGAGTGCCAAACAACACCCGACGCGTTTCGGTGCAGCCGCACCTTGGTCACGGGTAACGGTGTTTACAAACAATTACATTTTTAAAGTCAAAAAATATAAACATAAACGTAGGACTACTCGTCCTCACATCAGTGTTAGTACAACCCCAGTTGTGGCGGCCATATTTGAATGGGTAATTGGACACAGATAAGGTATACATTTGTACAATTTATACAAAAAAGACTGTATAAGGACCATGGAGATTGATGTAACATTTAAATCATTTTGTTACAAGTTACTCAAAGGTTGAACCCTTTTGTTAAAACGAAAAGTATTACCAAACGTTTCTCAAGATTGAGCCCCAGTGGGCAAATGTACCAATGATCAGATACATAAAACATAACACATAACAATTCCGCCCCAGTGGGCATAACTGCATCATACCAGTTTGGTCTCAATGTCCTGAAACTTCAACACCTAGTTGAATTCCAAAAGTTTTTTAAATAAACAAAAATGTATAGTCCTGTGATTCCATCCAATTAAATCAAATCGGCAGCAACCAGTGGTATTGCGTCATCCCTGAGTGGCGACATATGTGTCTCCTACAAACATAAAAAATATATAATCACTGTTGAAGTTTCAGGACATTGAGACCAAACTGGTATGATGCAGTTATGCCCACTGGGGCGGAATTGTTATGTGTTATGTTTTATGTATCTGATCATTGGTACATTTGCCCACTGGGGCTCAATCTTGAGAAACGTTTGGTAATACTTTTCGTTTTAACAAAAGGGTTCAACCTTTGAGTAACTTGTAACAAAATGATTTAAATGTTACATCAATCTCCATGGTCCTTATACAGTCTTTTTTGTATAAATTGTACAAATGTATACCTTATCTGTGTCCAATTACCCATTCAAATATGGCCGCCACAACTGGGGTTGTACTAACACTGATGTGAGGACGAGTAGTCCTACGTTTATGTTTATATTTTTTGACTTTAAAAATGTAATTGTTTGTAAACACCGTTACCCGTGACCAAGGTGCGGCTGCACCGAAACGCGTCGGGTGTTGTTTGGCACTCTGTGTGTGAATAAATAACACGCTATCAAGGACCTGGGCTCGAGTCAACTTTGTGATTTAAAAGTTGTTTCTTTGGATATATATATATATATATATATATATATATATATATATATATATATATATATATATATATATATATATATATATATATATATATATATTACCTACTGGCGGTCGCCAGTAGGTATATATAGTTAGGATTTGTTCTCTATGGGACTTTTGAAAATTCTATGTCTAAAAACTTTGGCGTTCGTGGACGGAATCGGCTGAAATTTTCAGGAAAATTGCACATTTTGTTTCTGAGCAGCCCCTTAAAATGTGGGGGGGTTACGTCAAGGGGGGGCCGAGAAAAAAGGGGGGTCCCAAAACGCGTTTTTAACATTGAGTTTTCCATAGGGCGATTGGCCTCACTTTTAGCTCGAACGGCTGAATGGATTTGCACGAAACTTGGCAAAATTGTAGGGACTGTTAGCCCGATGTGTCTTTGCTGGGTCTCAATATATGTGCTCCAGTGGATTTTGAGAAATTAACATTTTAAAAAACAGATATATCTGTGACAGCGTCCCGGGTAGCGATCCGGTTCGCGTACTTTTCGCGTTACGGAACTTTGCGAAGCGAACCTGATTGGCTCTCCGTTGTCTGTCAACATTCTAAACAGTCCAGAACGGCCGCCATCTTGTCTCTCGGTAGGATCGAGAGACAAGAGGAGGAGAAAAACGAAGGGGGAATTTAATGAAAGGGGGCAAGGTAAACCCCTCTTGACCCCCTAGGAATGATGTTGGAGTTATTAAAGGGTCCCGTGGGGCAAATAAAAAAAAATAGTTTTTTTGCGGTAGAAGCGCTTTCCGGTTCGCGAACCGGGTAGCGAACCGGAAGCGAAACAGGAATTCGCAATTTTGTGTTTCGGTTTAATTAAATTACAAGATGGAGGAAAAAACAATGTGAGAAATGGGTATAAGGGGGTACGGGAGACGTATCCTGACCCCCTATGTTTTCTGAGGGTGGCTGAGGATGCTCATATATGTTGATACATGTCTTCCAGCGGCTGCGCGTGAGCGTTTTTTTTTTTTTTTGCTGCGTGACGTCTGTTAACGTTCGATTCGAAGGAAATCAGGAAGTGTTGACCGCCATTTTGACACTGCGAGTAAATATATTGTTAAAAATAATTGTTATAAATTAATCCGTATTGATAAACATTGTCTGCGCCATCTTGCTTTTTAACCAATGGCACACTTTTGTCGTGCACGGCAGCCATTTTAGATGCCTTGACCAGACCCACTCTCTGCACGCCGCCGATCGTGACGTCTGTTAACGTTCGATTCGAAGGAAATCAGGAAGTGTTGACCGCCATTTTGACACTGCGAGTAAATATATTGTTAAAAATAATTGTTATAAATTAATTCGTATTGATAAACATTGTCTGCGCCATCTTGCTTTTTTTCCAATGCCACACTTTAGATGCCTTGACCAGACCCACTCTCTGCACGCCGCCGATCCTCAGCATGGCTCCCCACCCTCGCAAGCATCTCCCCCACGCACTGGTCACCCCCGCTCTCTGTCTTATGCATGGGCCATAAACCTCCCCCCATCTGCGCTGCTCTTCCCTGAGAATCACACCCTGTGCCCGCCCGACACCTCCCTTTCACCCTATTCACTACCGCACCCTCTGACATTCCTCTTCCTTTGTGTCTGATTGTCCAGGCCGGTCCCAGGCTATCACCTAACCCTGCGGATGTAGTTTATGGCCTCAACTGTAAAGAATCACCCCTCTTCAAAGGAGTTATAGTAGATCAAGGCCCCCACCCGATGAGATCCGTCACACCAAACGCGTTCCTGCTATCTGATAACGATCCTGTATTGTGATTGAGGAGGGGATTCTCACTGTGAGGGTGTGTGGGACCGAGCCTGAAGCGGAAAATTCCAGGCATGCCTTTTTGTACATCAAAGTCTTCACAATTATGTGTCACATTAAAAATATATAGCACTCCAACAAAGTAGTAGGATTATAACACTTTAATTACTTATAAATATATACAACGCACCAAAAACAGTAAACATGTTAAAAAAAAAATTTTAAACAGAAGGAACAATGGTCAGTAGCGGTCTGTTGTGCGAATAGTCCGAAGGCAGCACAACGCGCTGAGATCTGGACGGCACCCAGGTGATGTCCTTTACTTGCCGCACTGGTTTTGGCATCCTACAATGCTGCTCCAAAAAACGGCGTGGGGCGACCCGGGGGGGGGGGGGGGAGGCGGCGTGAACGGGCCTCCCCAGGTGGAGGCTCGTCTGATGTAGTGGGGCGCCCCTTTAGCGTTTCTCTTGCCATTCAGCGGTTTTCCACCCGCTTTTGCTGCACTGTGCCTCGTCAGTAGCGGTCTGTTGTGCGAATAGTCTGAAGGCAGCTCAACGCGCTGAGATCTGGACGGCACCCAGGTGATGTCCTTTACTTGCCGCACTGGTCTTGGCATCCTACAATGCTGCGCCGAAAAACGGCGTGGGGCGCCCCGGGGGGCGGGGGGGGGGGAGGCGGCGTGAACGCGGGCCTCCCCAGGTGGAGGCTCGTCTACTGTAGTGGGGCGCCCCTTTACCGTTTCAGTTGCCATTCAGCAGTTTTCCGCCCGCTTTTGCTGCACTGTGCCTCATCCGCCATTCAGCTGTTTACCGCCCGCTCTTGCGGCTACAGCGTCTCGCTCACCATCTAGTTGAATTGCGCCCACTCTTGCGGTGCAGCGATAGGCGGCTGCCACAGGACTCTTAAAATGGCGGCCGGCTCTTCGGATTTGGGCCTGGTCCACTAAAATGGCCCTGGGACACCTTGGAACTCGGACGCTTGTCTGCTAGGGCTTGGGCCCCATTCTCGAAAGCGTCCCCTCAGCCTTGAAGATTCTACAAAAGTCTTGGGGGGCCCCCGACTCCCGCAGGCTTCCGGTGGGGAGCGGCTGCCATGATTGCTTGCGGAATGGCCACGACGGAGCTATGAGATGGTGGTGCTCTCATGCTGACGCCAGCTTCAGTCTGAAACATCCAGAAACACTGTAGACTATCAATTTGATGAGTTCCGGTGGAGCCCCAACGTGACCCGGTAGGGAAAAACTTGCCCTCCCCTTTTTTGAGTGATGGTTCTTGTTGCCTGTCCCCTCTGTTGTCATTTAACGGAACCTTTTTGGATTGCCGAGTGAGAAAAAAAAAGGTGGGGCTTTCATCGTTTGGGAAAAAAAAAATGTTTTAATCCAATGAAAAGTGTTATTTTTAGGTCATATGATCAAGCATTTCATCATTAGGAAACCAAAAGTAAAATGAACCAATGAAAAGTTTTATAAACAAGTCACATGACCTGTTATGCGGCTTTGGGCTATAAAAAGCCTACAAAATCCGTTAGGCTTGTGAGGTGGCGTCAGTAGCGGACCGATGTGCGAATAGGTCGAAGGCAGCACAACGCGCCAAGATCCGGATGGCACCGAGGTGGTGTCCAGCAAGTTGCCGCACTGGTGTGGCCATCCTACAATGCTGCGCCGAAAGACGGCGTGTCCAGCTGAGCTGCGGTTACTTTTGCTGCTACAGTACGCCGAAGGCAGCACAACGCGTCGAGATCCGGATGGCACCGAGGTGGTGTCCAGCAAGTTTCACTGGTGTGGCTATCCTACAATGCTGCGCCGAAAGACAGCGTGGGGTGCTCGGGGGGGGGGGGGGAGAGGCGGCGTAAACGGACCTCTTCCGCCTCCCCAAGTGAAGGCACCTCGTCTGCAGTGGGGTGCCGGTATAAATGGGACTCGTAACTCCTTGTTGTGTACTGGTTGCCCAACCTTGATATCACGAGATACGTATGCAGTTTTGAAGCACATGGCGGGCGGGGACGAGAATTGATTGAACATTTGGACATCCCTATTGATATTAAGTTCTGATGTGTTATTGATTACTGTACTATTGAAAGTTCGAATTAACGTCACCCATGGTACTTGCCCGCAAATGTATGTCTAGATAATTTTATTGTAACTGGCCCTGTCGTACTTTAATTGTAAAATGTACGTCCACCGATTCCGCAAATGTTAGACATCTTAGTTCTTGCAACCTAATGGGTCGCCCGTTACGTTGTTCTACAGTGTAAATGTCCCCTCATCATATACGATTCCAGTTTGCTCCATGGCCGGCCCACGTGGTTATAGGCCCGTATTTGTATACTGACATTTTCACAATAAAGGTTTTTAAAACAAAACATGGTAGTAGTACTTACATTGGTAAAGTTTTGAATAATAGCCACTGTTTTCGAATCAGTAAAAGGCAAGTGAAATAAAGCAGTCCAATTACATGACGGTTAAAAGGTATAATACGCAGGAACGCAGTAAAGATAAATGGTCAAGGGCTGTTGTTTTTTCTACTCCTGCAACATAAAGTGATCGATAAGAATCTGATATTCATGCCTATCAGCGACTAAGACAGCAGGCAGAGCCTCCTTTGCTCAACGGCTCCCTCATGGGACGAAGAAACGCCCTTTTTCTCGAACAATGAATATTTTACTTGCAGGACAGTTGTAAATTTTCCAGGAAAATACATTAGCCTAGAACATTGTTAGTGATAAACTGTAAATGCATCTGGGTCCTTTGCTTTAGAAGTCAGAGTGAGAAAAAAAAGGTGGGGCTTTCATCATTTGGGAAAAAAAATGTTCGAAAGCAATGAAAAGCGTTATTTTTAGGTCATATGACCAAGCCTTTCATCATTAGAATAACAAAAGTAAAATGAACCAATGAAAAGTTTTATTAACAAGTCACATGACCTGTTATGCTTACGTTACGCGCTGCGCGCCGCGCTCTGGATTGCTTCCGGGAAGCTGCGCCTCGCGCACCGGAGCACTTCCGGGTGCGCTAATGCGGCGCGTCATATGACGCATTACGCGACAACGCAGGTCCAGAATATAGTCAAAATGTCTCCATCAACCAGCGGTCGGAACACAACCCCTTTTGAGATGTCATCAGTGATGTCATCAGTGATGTCACTGACCATGTCATGAATGATGTAATATGTGACATGATCAGCAGTGGATTTCGGGTGCGCGATATATAGTTAGTGGAACTAACTATATATGAAATTTCAATGGTTTTGTGTGAGTAAAATAAGGTTTTGTACATGCTAATTCCTAACTATATATGGTCTATAACCTATGGTTTTTTCAGTGAATATATATATATATATATATATATATATATATATATATATAGGGGCGCTAGAGGGCGCACTAGCTAATAGCCGCACTCTAGTGAGGCTCTGGCTTCCTGGCCAGCAAGATCCTGAAAATTATCCTTCTATCCTGCAACTGGACGCCCAATCATTTCGGTGTCGGCGACCCAACTCGAGATACGGCTCCGGTCCGATTCTGGGAGCGATCCGACCTCGTATGCCTGAGTTACGGGGCTGTGAGATTGGACCGGCGGGAGCTGCTACGGAGCGCAGCTGAGGTGCCCGGATACCGACCCACACGAGGCCGCGGCTCTCCACGAGGCGGCCAGGCCTCGGGATCGAGAGGACTGATTTCCTGGAGGCGGATGCTGCTGGGAGCCTTCGAGCGACATCGAAGGTGAGTCTCTCCCCCTGCGAAGCCACCGCAGTGTGCGGAGAAGCGCCGAGCTTCCCTGGTGGCCCACAGAGGGCCCGAGAGACCAACGCGACGCACGCCTCTCTCTGCCGAGCGAGGCGGACATCTTCCCGGCCTTGCCCCCCGGGACCCCGCAACTACTTCTGGACGCCTTGGAGCTGGGGCTTCAGACACCACGGCGGACACACGGAGGGCATAGGGGTCGCCCAGCCTACGAGTACTGCCTTGCACATTTGGCGCGCTGACTCCCTGCTGCGCCCGGCGGCCTACCACTGCCCCACGCAGACTCTCCCTGAGCTCCGGACCGAGGGGGCTGCTGCAGACTCCCACCACCTCACCCATAGCGGCTACTACGGTGCGGGGGCTCTGGGGGCAGGAGACAGCCTGTGACACTGCATGCCTAGGGTGGGAGATACCGCCCTGGACAGCATTGCTACTTGGGGGGCGCCATCTGTACGCGCAACCTGTGCTGAGAGCAGCGGGCACGCACGCTAGAGCCAGTCGCAGCACCCGTGGGGGTGCTCCCATTCGCGACACGATGGGCAAAAATGACGGTAAACAGCCCAAGCTCTCATTTGAACCGGCGGCTGCTAGAAAACCACTGCGCAGCATGGCGGGGACCAGTGGAGCCCCAGGATCTTCGGGCGCTGAGCCCCCCTCTGCCCCCCTGGCCCCGGAGCTCAGGCTGATGATGGAGGAAATGCGGCAGGGCTTCGCTACGATAGTTGACAAGGTCGACCGATTATCGTCCAGAATGGATGGGGTTGCGCAGAAACTGGAGGTCCACGAGGAGCGACTGGGGGAGGCGGAGAGACGCATCTCTACCGCGGAGGACACGACCGCTGCCCACGACACGCGCCTGACTAGAATGGATAACATCCTGAGAGTAATAGCGGCGAAGAACGAGGAGTTGGAGGCGAGGAGCAGACGCAACAACATACGCGTCACGGGGGTTCCGGAATCCACCAACACGGGACGCATGGAAGACTATGTGGAGCGCATCCTTCTCACGGCAGTGGGTAAGGAGGCCTTTTCCAGCAAATTTATTGTAGAGCGGGCGCATCGCTCCCTGGGCCCGATTCCCAAGCCAGGAATGCAGCCGCGGCCCATCATTGCCCGGTTGCTTAACTACCGGGACCGCGACGTGGCACTGCGTGCAGCCCGCACGACTCGGAACCTAACTTGTGACGGAGTACAGTTCTCCCTGTATCCGGACTTTACACCGATGGTGCAGGACCAGCGGAGGAAGTTCCTCGACGTAAAGAAAAAACTGCGGGACATGCAAGTTGATTATGCGCTTCTATACCCGGCGCGACTCCGGGTGACCCACCAGGGCAAACAACACTTTTTTACAAATCCGCAGCAGGCCGAGGACTATGTCAAGCGGCTGCGTAACGCCAGAAGGGACAGGCGAAACGAGGATGGAGAGGGGGCAGACGACATCCCTGATGTACACGTGGAACCCTAGCATTGTTCCTATGAACAGCTGATCAATGACGCCAAATACTGGAATGGAGATTTAAGTTGCCTGCTGCCGGTGTGGAGACCTCGAACTACCGGTGGGGGCTTGACTGTTGGTTCTGCTGTGTTGACGGTCGCAGGCGGGCGACAGCTGCCTTTGAATGTGCCTGCCCCTCTGCTGGAGCTGATCTGAGACTATACGAACCGGGGGCAGCGATGGGACTGGAATGTACAGCGGTTGCTCCTGGGAAGATCCTCCTGGCTTTTCTTTTTTTTTTTTTGATAACTTTTCCGGCATGAGGGGATGGGGAGCGAGACATTGACTTGATATGTGGGTACTAGCCTGCAGGGGTAACATATGCCAGGCACCATCCCACCTTCTCTGTCTTCTCCGTATGGCGCATGCGGGTCGAGGGGGGAGTGTTGGGGTGCTGAAGTGCATTCCTCTAGTGTCCTTAGAAGGGGATTCCCCATATGGTTTTTCTAATGTTCATGGGTGTTGGGATCGGGGAGGGGGGTGGGGATGTGATACTGGCAAGATTGGGTTGCTTCAGTGGGTGGAGGGGGGAGATAGAGTATGGGAGCTGAACAGTTATGCATTAAGGGAGGACTGGGACGTGGATGTTGGGTTGCAAGTTGTTGTTGAAAGTAGAAATGTTGTTGCGTATGACATACTTGACAAGTGTGCAGATGCTGGAATTCGTATGTGTGAACAGTTGGATGTGTGTATGAGGAGAATGTTTTGGACAGCGGAGAGCGTTGCATCGGGTGCATTTCGACCGAGGGCTACAGCAAGGGCCGAGTGCTTCTATCAGGGATATGTTGTCGAACACAGGTGATGTTACGTCGAATACTGTCTCTATAATGTCCTGGAATGTTCGTGGCCTTAATAACCCCCGCAAATGTAGGAATGTTCTTGCTTATTTGGATCGGCACCATGTGCAGATAGCGATGCTCCAGGAAACCCACCTTAACCCGAATGGTGTCCCTAAGTTTGCGAGCAGATGGGCGAATGTGAGAGTGTTTTCCTCCTACTCCACGTACTCTAGGGGTACTGTTATCCTAATCAACAAACAACTGTCGTTTCAAAAGCTGGGTGAACGTGTGGACAAGGAGGGGAGATACGTCATTCTTTGGGGGAGATTGGGCACGGATGTGATCATACTTGTGAACAGCTATGCACCTAATGTGGACACTCCTGGTTTTTTTTTGTCGCTGTGGGGTCATGTACTGGAGATTGAGGCCACTCACATCCTCTGGGGGGGAGACTTCAATCTATCACTATGTCCTATGGAGGATAGATCGGACGGTAGCATACAATACAACACAAACGCTAGGGATACACTCCGGGGCATACTGACAGAGGCTGGACTAGTGGATAGCTGGAGACACACACACCCGACGATTAGGGAAGGTACACATTTTACCGCACATGCACGCTCGTGGGCGCGGATCGATTACTGCTTTATCTCTCGGGTACTCGCTGGGGGAGTCATTCGGGTGAAACATCTGCCTCGTACCTACTCGGACCATTGTCCTATCTTGACAGTCTTGGAGATGCCGGGGTATGCTAGGGTGCGTCCGCCATGGCGGCTCTTTCCCTCGGCCTTGCTAGATCCGGTCTTTAGACAAGAATTGGGGGAGGAAATTGAAGCCTTTTTTCCAAGAAACAAAGGGTCGGTCGACAAGGTCGAAACGATCTGGGAAGCCTTTAAGGTGACAGTAAGGGGGATCACGATCTCTAAAAGTTGCGGTATTCTGAAGGATATTGTACGCACGCTGCATAAACTTGAGACAGAGCTTAAGGTGCTGGAGGCAATGATGGTTGATGACCCCTGCCCTGAGCTCGCGGGGAAATTCAGGACACTACTGTCAACCTATGAGGAAGAAGCGGCCAGGGAATCAAAATCCCGGGGCAAGTACTGGACGGCTAGGCGCTACTGTGAGGGGGAGCGTCCGGGGAAGGTACTGGCTGCTCTCACGAGGCACCAGCGCTTTGCCACCCATATCCTGGAAATCTCTGATGGGGAGGGTAGGACACACCAGGATTCCATAGGGATCCAAAATACCTTCCTACAGCACTACCGGTGTCTCTATTCCACGCAGCAGGCAGGTGAGGTGGAGTTCGGTAATTTCCTGGACGACATTGCACTCTGTTGGCTCAGCGACAGCGACAGGGCGTTCTTGGGATGCCCGTTCGAACTGGACGAGATCAGGGAGGCGATCATGTCCCTTAGCAATGGCAAGGCGACGGGGCTTGATGGCCTACCGGCCGAATTTTATAAATGTTATATCGACATCATGGCGCCGGTATTGAAAGAGGTTTTCGAGGACTCGCTCGAGGTAGGGTTACTGCCGGGCTCCATGAGGGAGGTGGCGATCACGTCGCTCCTGAAGCCAGGGAAAGATCCGAAGGACACAGATGCATATCGCCCCCTGTCGCTACTAAACTGCGACGCAAAGATCCTTGCTAAAGTGCTGGCGACTAGGTTGTCCCTACTTATGAACACCTTGGTGCTGCCGGACCAATCTGGCTTTGTCCCGGGGAGAGCTACATCCCATAACCTGCGCACACTGTTTTCCCTCATACCCACTATATCACCTGACTTGCCGATTGCTGCTGTGTTCCTGGACGCCACCAAGGCGTTCGATTCGGTGGAGTGGGGTTACTTACTAGCTATACTGAACAGAATGGGGTTCCCCCGGATCTTTGTTGCCTGGGTGAAGCTGCTCTACACTTCGCCGGTCGCCAGGGTCGTTATCAATGGGGCGCTCTCGACACAAATGCCGATCACGAGAGGAACTAGGCAGGGTTGCCCCCTGTCACCCCTGCTGTTCGCCCTAGCGATAGAACCACTGGCTTGTAGAGTGCGACAGTTACACAAGGCCAGTGCCTTTAATTGTCTTCAGCGACAGATAAGTATCTCACTCTACGCGGATGACGTTACTCTGTACGTGCGTCACCCACAGGATCACCTTAATTCACTCCTGAGGGAGTTCGTGGCATTTGGTGGCATATCCGGGATACATATAAACTGGAAGAAGTCGCAATTCTTCCCCCTAACGGCGTCGGTGGCCAGGTTTCCGCTGGATTACCCCCTGGAATGGTGCAGCTCTGACCTACGTTACCTGGGCATTGAGGTGTCGCTCGATAAAGACGAAACTCTCCGGTCAAACTACGGGGTGGCAATCTCGCAGTTAGCGGATAATGTGTCCCGCTGGCGGGCCCTGCCGATCTCAATGGCGGGCAGGGCTTCCCTAATTAAGATGGTCGTCCTCCCACGGTTCTTATATCTATTTCAGAACATTCCCTACTATCCGGGGGCCTATTTTTTTAAACGGCTCCGTTCTGAGCTTCTGCGCCTTTTCTGGGGTGGAAAGCAGCCACGCCTTAGCTGGAGGGTCTTGACGCAGACATACGATAAGGGCGGATTTGATGTACCCGACATGGAATTATACTTTCTTAGTGCTCAGGCTCAACACTCATACTACTGGGTACACCCCGCTCCCTTCATGCCACAGGTCGCTGCTGAGGATTGGGTCGTACATCCGCTCCCGCTTAGAGGCATGGTGATGGGACTGATTGGGGATATTGAGACGCCTGCCACCACTGTAACTTGCACTATTGATGCCTGGCGGAGAGTGACTAAACTACTGGGCGCCCCCTTGCTTTATTCCCCGGCACTGCCCCTTGCATATCACCCGAAACTTTCACTTCTACTGGAAAACGGGTTCCAATCCATGTGCAAACGCGTACGCCTTAGTACGTGGGGTGACCTATTTCAGGACGGAACGTTCCGCACTAAGGAACAGTTATTCCAGAATACTCCCCCGACACCTATGGAGGCGTTTTACTACATCAGGCTCCGGCAGGGTATGCAGGACATACTCCCCAACTTCCCGGACGAACCTGGGACAGTACTACCATTGCATGTCATGCTCATATCAGATGGCAAGCACCTAGTGTCTAAACTGTATGCCGCCATGCGTGGGCAGCGCCCGTCGATGCTGCCAAAGGCTCGGACAAACTGGGACGCTGAGCTGCCCTCAGCGATCACAGATGAGCAGTGGAGCTATTGCTGCTCTGTCACGGCCAGGATCTCTTCCAGTTGCCGGCTGAAAATTATTCATTATAAGTTTGTGCAGCGCTACTACTATACCCCAGTCAGGAAACTTCGGTTTCGTCTCTCAGAGGTTGATAGGTGTGCTAGGTGCCGGGCGAGTGGCGCGGATTTCCTTCATTTGGCCTGGGAATGCGGAGCCATACAAACGTATTGGGAACAGGTCCACGCCGCACTCCAAATAATGATTGATGGCCCATTGCCCATGGAGCCAATAGTGATGCTGCTAGGTTACACCAAACATGTGCCCAAGCCGGACCGCAAATTTGTTGACCTTGCGTTGCTCCTAGCTAAGCGGAGAATAGCTTGTAGGTGGGGTAGGGGGAGAGCGCCAAAATTTAAGGAGTGGCTCGACGACCTCACATACTGCCAGGACCAACACGGTGTTTATGCGGAACTGCTGCCTGCCCGTTGCAAGCCTAGCGATTATTGGTCTCCCTTGCAAGTGTACCTGCTGTCCCAGGCGACACTTAGCGACTCCTTTGGAGATGACGAGCCGGTCCCGGGCCTATGAGCGTATTGATAATGTGTGTTACACTCACCATACCACTACACACACTGTGGAGGGACATTCACACCGACTACCATACGACAGGTGGCCGTGACAGCGGGGGAGACCTCTGGTGGTAGGGGAGCTGGGAATACCCGAAGGTCTTGTAACATTGTTTAAGGGTGGGGCCTCTCACGCTCTTTCATTACTTGGAATACAGATGGTAAACACGCACACTGATAGCCACACATGGTCACCTTTGCAGTCGACACTTGAGAAAGAGGGCCGTTTTGCACGGCTTTGCTCTGTGGTATGACTCAGACATCTCCGCACTGGACATTAGATGCACTGCATGGTGTGGATATACACACTTGAGGTATGTTTGGGGCACCGCATCACACTGGGTCATGGCCGGCTGCCAGGACCGATCGCAGACGGCAGGGGACTGCTGGAAAGGGCTGCTGCCGCCACTTCTGGCCTGTCCTTATGCCTCAATACAGACGTGGGGGAACATTCTACATCCTTTGCACCCCCTTTACTATAGAGGGGGGTTGTTCCCTGTGTTCTGACATCCCATTTGTGAACACATGGCACTATGTCTATATTGTATTAGGCCATACGAAGCTGATATCCCTCTCCTGATGGTACCGTTTTGATTGATGCATTGGATTGCAGATGCTGTCACTGTCATGTTATGCTGTGCTGAACGCAACTAATAAAAAGGTTTAAAAAAAAAAATATATATATATATATATATATATATATATATATATATATATATATATATATATATATATATATATGTATATATATATATATATTTATGTATTTGCATACTAAATAAAATGATTTTAGCAATTTGTATTATCCCACAAATAACTCAGCCTTAGATGACATAACAATGGATAAGGGTACTCAACAGGTTTGAAGGATTTGGGGTGCATTCTCACCCATTTCCTTTTCTACGCTTCAGTCTCCCACATGGATTCCTTTCTCTAGGTCCCCCCTTCACAGCAGCATTTTGACCCCGAAGAAACAACCCTGTTGGTGACAAAATCCAGGTGAGTCTATTTTGTACCATTTACTCATTAACTGAATTGGGCACATGTGGTCCAAACTCCAGCAATGGGAAAGTACTTGTAGTAGGTAGTTTTTTCAATTGTCATGTTTATATATATATACACTGCAGTCAAATATACACACCAGCATAGACACATAGGAAGAAAATACTCCCTGCCTTCAGAAACACCGCCACTCGCCCAGCGGGAACAATATAATACAGCGGCTGGGAGACTGCCGCAGCAGTGGTACGGCGGTAATTTATAATGAGGCCCAGAGTGACACATTCCTAAAAACATTATTTTTATGTCCTTTGTAATGTTCAGATGATAAATCAATAATGAACAAAAATAGAATAATTAAAGGGACTTTTGCAGATGGAATGTTCTGTCCCATTTATGTTTGAGTATCTCATCTGAAAAACTCAAAATAATGCCCAGAAAAATGGCTCATAAGGAAATGTAAGCAATGAATCAAGGTTTAATATTTTAATATTGTGATTTGCATTTTTATTGTAAAAATTATACATGAAACAATGTATTTCAAATGTATTGTAATGCTGTACCAATGTTTGCCAAAAATGAAAGCCAGATTCTTTTTTAAACTTTTTTCATAATGTTAAAGCAAACTAAAAATAAATAAAGATATTTTAGAGTAAAGTTGAAAAGTGTTTGGCTCTGTACTAAAGTGGATTTGAAATGTATCAAGCCCTGTGTATTTACTTATGCTGTAGAAGTAATTTGCCATCAAAGTTATTGTTGAATTTCTTCAAAAGCATAAGTATATGCATAGGGTGTGATACATTAAGAAGCAACTCAAGTACTGAATGCATAAAATTCATTTTAACATTTGAAAAATATTTAGGTTACTTGAAATATTTGATAGCATTGTGAAATGCCCTAACAAAAAAGTAGCCTTTTAGTTGATACAAACATTGGTACAACAGTACCGTAAATATTAACAGACATTAATTCATATTTTATTTATAAAAAATAAATCAGCTTTCTTTGCCTTGTACACATACCGTACAAAGGTATTTTTGCTTTCTATTGATCATTGTGAGATAAGTTCACTATTCAAAACAACCAATCAGAAAAATTCAGAGGTGTTAAACAGTCCCTGGAGTGAATTAAAAATGGTTAGGAGAAATGATAAAAATGAGCATGGGAGCATTAATGGGAAATAATAAAACTGAGACCAAATGGTTCCCACAGTTGTTCCCTATATGCATGAAATAATGATAAAAATAAACCAGAATTTAAAGCCTTGAAGCAGGTGAAATATGAACATTCAGAAAATCACTTATATTTACACAGATACAATGAAATTATTATATATGGTTTTACAGCATCTTCAATAGCAGGTGAAGGGGTCATTGACCAAGAAGGCACGGAAGCAGCTCGCCACTGTGTTTTAGGTGGTCACACATTGGGCACCAATAGACACAGTGGCATGGAGCGTGAGGGGACTGGAACTGATGTCACCATCTCATCATCATTTTCAGTGGCCTCCGCAAGTGACCAGTCCCTAGTGATGGTGGACCCCACAGGAACTGTACCAACATCATCCTTGTCCATTACCCAGGAACCAATCTCCACCCTCCCTCTTGCTTCCCCTGAGTTGGCCATGCCCAACCCCCTAAGAGGGTTGGGGTTTCTATTGCCACAAACACCTCAACCCCTGCTCCTGTCACCCAGGCTGCACTGAGTGAAGAGGAGGCTTTTGACCTCTCATGCAGCATCTCTGCAGGTTAGACTGTGATAGTGAATGGCAACCAGGGCCTTAGCTGCGAAATGCAACACATGGTTGCATTTCTAGATTCCATTCACAGTTCAATGTATGGCATGTTGAGACTGCTTACAAAAATAGCCTCCTCACACTCCCACAGCCTCGCAACCAGCCCAACCTTTGCCCCAACTCAGATCCCATCTCAGCCCAAATCGAAATTCCCACCCCACTCCTAGGCACACTCATCTCTTTGCAGGCAACCACTCTAACAGACACAAGCAGCACAATCACACACACATAAACAGAAACACCCACAAAACACAAACAAACAGACAAACAACATACACACAGGATTGACACTACACCAACAACCACAAGCACACCCACAAGCATCACAACCATCTCCACCACACTCCCACAACCACCACCACACCCACATTCGCCAAAACTACCAACACACCCACAAGCACCACAACCACTTCCACACTCACAACCACCACCTGTCATGAGGTAGATACCCCTTCAGAAAAACCCACCCCTTTCCCGTGCACCCAGCACGCAACAGATTGTCAGTGTGATTGTGTACTGTGAAAGTCGTGACTTTCCATTTTGCTTATGCGACTAAACATTTAAAACTGTTCCATTTGATACTGTATTACTGTTATTGCCCGCTTTTTCTCACATCTTTTGTATTAAAGAATGAATCCGAATTCGGATTAGTCAAGTGAGCCTTTGCCTGCACATCTGCCGAAGTGCTGGACACCGGCCTCTTTGCAGGTAAGAGCCTTGTGTGCAGATTCTGCGCTACACGCACGCAAGCTGTGGTGCGCTGAAGGGCGCGGTTGGATGCGCTGCACGCACGCACGCTGTCTGTGCGCAAGAGGGCGCGGCTGGGTGCGGTTCACTATTTAAACCGCACCCAACCCTCTAGAAGATGCTTTGCCTTCCGCCCGGCTCCAAGGAAGGATCGCGCACGGAACCTCTCCTGGCCTCTTCACGAAACGACGGAAAGAACAGCGGCAGGAAACGTCTTTGGAAGCTTTCCTTTTCTCCACGAAGAAGCTAAGTACTATTTTTAGAATTCTTTAACCAAGGCGCCCATCGCAAGAAAGGTCAAGAGATCATTTCAGGACTAAAGACTTTCTCTGAAGACAAGACGAAAGGCTTATTTCTTTAGGAACTTTAATTTAGTTTTGGGAAATTGTGATTTTAGGCAAAAGTATTATTCTTGGAGTTATAGATAATTAATGTGCAATACTTTTTGCTCTCTTTATTTCTGTGAGTTCTGCAAAACCTCTAGTTTGTTAAATGTGTAGTGATGTAACTGAAAGATACTTTTTGGAAGGCTTTGTATTTTAAGAGGTTCTTTTCTCAGCCAATCAAGAATCCATTATTGGAAGGAGACACATAAGGAGATACATAGTAAGTGAATTGTCAAGGAGTTTGGCTTCCTTGATTAGAGAAATTAGAAGGTAGTACTAATATAGGAATCTTATTTCTTCAACTTCTTCAAGGTCATTTCTCCAAGGAAAAGAACAGCCTGAGACAACAGAAGTACCTGACCCAAAAATCATCACGACAAGACAAGACAAGAAATACTGGACGAAAGCCACACAACACTGATCGCAGGTAGGCGATTTACAAAAGAGACACAGACTTTAGTTACAGAGGGAGGGGTGAGGTTAGTGGTTGTAGTAAGGGGTAGTTAAGAATTGTCTTAAGGAAAGACTTGTTGTAGTAAAATCTGGGTACTTGTTGTTCCGCAGGTCGACAGCAAGAACCCGGCAACAACCTTACGCCAACGTCCAGTACCGGCCCTCTTCCCTAATTTCTAGTTTAGTCTTGCTGTGAATAGTATTTCAGTAAGGTTTAACTTAGTGGTCAGGGAAGTTGGTCCCTTGCGTCTCTGCAAAATCCTCTACGTCATCCACAAGACTTCAGCTTCAAGGCAAGGTAAGGGACGACGTAGCAGGTCTTGACAGAAGGCAAAGCCCACGAGAATTATTTTGCCCAGACGCAATGGATCAAGTTACATTACAGGGTTTAGCAACCGTCCTGGAAGATATAAGACAGGAAAATGTAGCCTTACGTAGGGAAATGTCCTCCCTCCAAGAGGCACTCCAATCTTCAGCTACCTTTCAGAATTCCTCATCTGATTCCGGATCCCAGACTTGGATTCAAGTTGTGACCCCGGTTCCTACTCCTTTAGCCCAGCCAGAAAGGTTTTATGGGGACAGTAACAAGTTCTCAGTATTTTTGCAACTGTGTCATTTGCATTTCATTGCTAAGACTTCAGCATTTCCTGATGATTCATCCAAGGTAGCTTTTATGTTATCTTATTTAGGAGGTGACGCAGCTCTCTGGTCAGTCCCTCTGGTAGAAAATGATGACCGGATTTTGTATAATTTTAAAGATTTTGAACGAGCATTGAAAAAGATGTTCGCTAAACATGTCTTTGTTCAATCTGCTGATAACGAACTTCTTAGTTTAAAGCAAGGGTCCTCCGATCTGCTACATTACATCTCTTTGTTCAATCGCTTGGTGTTAGAAGCAGATTGGCCTTATGACAAGAGAGTTTCAATTTTTTATAGGGGTTTGAAAGACGAACTTAAGGACATGATAACTCAAATCTTAGAACCTCCAGATGATATCATTGAGTTCATAGACCTAGTAGTTAAGCTAAACCATTGTTTGTCAGAAAGAAGAGGAGAAAGGGGAAAGTCCGAACATAAATTAGTTTTCTTAAAAGAAAAGACGTCTAGAGAGGTGAATCCTAGAGTAGATCCAACAGAACCAATGCAAATAGGCACCATACGAGGTCCAATTTCTAAAGAGGAAAAAGAAAAGAGACGAAAACTGAATCAATGCCTTTACTGTGGGAAGACGGGACATTTCGTTAAGGAATGCCCGGTTAGGCCTAATAAGCTTAAAACTAAAACTTCTGATATTGCCATAACCCAGGAATCTTCGGGAAACGAGAGTGCTCGGTAAGGTTGGAGGCCAGTTTATCGAGTAAAGATCCCAGTTTGGCCTCAACTCTTCCCCCTTTAGGGTTTAAGCATTTTAGTATTTTTGTGGAATTGAGAAGTACTTCTTCAACCTCTAATCTTAGAAAGGTAGAAGCAATAATTGATTCGGGAGCTACTGGCAATTTCATAGATTCACACTTTTTTCTGAAACTAGGATTTAATTCTATATTAAAAGAACATCCAGAAATCGTTAGAGCAGTGGATGGCAAGGAACTATCATCTGGTCCAATATGTAAACGAACAGAATTATTAGAAATGGATTGTTCGAAGATTCATAGGGAGAAGATTCATTTTGACATCATTGATGCTCCCCAATTTAAGTTGATTCTAGGAATTCCTTGGTTGATCCAACACAATCCCCTAATAGACTGGGTTTCGAAAAGTGTGACCTTCAAATCCTCCATTGTTCACAACATTGTTTTCTGCTAGACAAGATGGAAGACGTAATCCAGGGGTTTGATTTCAGAACTGAAACAGCTCCTAAAATTTTGGCCTTAGATGGAGTACCCACTGATTACTCAGATCTTCTAAATGTCTTTGACAAAACTAAAGCTAATACTTTACCTCCACACAGGGACTTCGACTGTAGGATAGATCTTGTACCTGGTGCCACCTTGCCCTGTAGTAGGATATATGCCCTGACTGAAAAAGAGAACATACACCTTAGAGAATATCTTGACGAGTACCTTGCAAACGGCTTCATACGACACTCCAAATCACCTGTGTCTTCTTCTCTTTTTTTCATTCCGAAGAAGAGAGGAGAATTGCGCACGTGCATAGATTATAGAGCCCTGAATAATGTAACCATTAAAAATAGGTATCCTCTGCCTTTGATTCCCACACTTTTGGACCAGATAAAGAAGGCAACCATTTATACAAAATTGGATCTGCGTGGAGCATACCACCTTGTACGAGTACGAAAGGGTGACGAGTGGAAGACGGCCTTTTGCACCAAGTTAGGCCTCTTTGAATATCAAGTAATGCCTTTCGGACTCTGCAACGCTCCCGCAGCCTTTCAATTCTTTATAAACGAGGTTTTGCATGAATTCATTGATGTATGCTGTGTAGTTTACATAGATGATATTCTCATCTATTCTAATTCCGAGCAAGAGCATGTGCAGCAAGTCCGCGCTATTCTCCAAAAACTGCTTTCAAATTCCCTTTACGTAAAACTTGAAAAAAGTCTGTTTCACGTCTCTAAAGTGGATTTCCTTGGGTATGTCATCAGTCCCATGGGAATTGAGATGGATCCTAACAAGGTTAATGCAGTCAGTTCTTGGCCAAGTCCCACTACTGTGAAGCAGATCCAAAGCTTTTTAGGTTTTGCGAATTTTTATCGCCGATTTATACAAGATTTTTCGCAAATAATAACTCCCATTACCAAGTTATTACGAAAAGGCGTAAAGTTCCTTTGGTCGGCCCCTGCAGAAGAAGCATTTCAAGAGCTAAAGAAGAGGTTTACATCAGCTCCTGTTTTGGCCCATCCAGATCCTGGTCAACCTTTCATAGTAGAAGCTGACGCTTCACAATTTGCTTTGGGAGGCATTTTGTCTCAAAGAGATCTGGACACAGGACAAATGCATCCAATAGCCTATTATTCCAGGAAATTGTCCGAAGCCGAACAAAATTATGCAATTGCAGATAAAGAGCTATTGGCAATAAAGGCAGTATTTGGAGAATGGCGTCACTATTTGCTTGGAGCTCGCCATCCGGTAACAATTTACACAGATCACAGAAACCTACAGGCCTTAAAATCAGTGAAAGCCCTTTCAGCTAGACAGTTACGATGGTCATTGTTTTTCAACGATTATAATTTCGTGATCACCTATCGACCAGGGAAAGAGAATTTAAAAGCTGACGCCCTGTCCCGAATTGGGGATAAAGGACCAGATCAACCAGAAAAAATTCTTCCAGTTATCCCAACTTCTTGTTTTCAGGCAAGTCTATCCCATTGTGATATCGTGACTGAGATTAAAAAGGCCTTGGAAGAAAAGAGTTTTGATCTCTGGAAAAAAGATCATCCCTTTCTACAGGAAAGAGACAAATTGTTATTGGTTCATGATCTTATTTTTGTACCTACTGAATCACTGAAAAAGGACATAATTCATCTTCATCACGATACTCCTTTAACAGCTCATCCCAGCATAATGAAAACTTATGAGCTCGTCAAGAGAGATTTTTGGTGGCCTTCAATGTTCCACGACATCCAACAATTTGTAGAGACTTGTAGCATTTGTATTCAGAACAAAGTGTCTCATCAAGCTCCTAGTGGGTTCTTGATGCCACTTCCTATACCACCTCAGCCGTGGCATTCGATATCTTTAGACTTCATTGTAGAACTGCCTGAAACCAAGAAGGGATTTACAACTATCTTAACAGTGGTGGACCAATTCTCTCGTATGGCCCACTTTATTCCCTTAAAGAAACTTCCTACTGCAATGGAACTTGCCCACTTAATTATGATACATATCATTCGCTTACATGGCATCCCATCTATAGTCATTTCGGATAGAGGATCTCAATTTATATCCCGAGTTTGGCACAATTTGAGTTCTCTGCTTCATATGGAAGTCAAATTGTCTTCTAGTTACCACCCTCAGACTGATGGTTTAACAGAACGGACCAACCAAACCATTGAACAATTCCTTCGTTGCATGCTGACTGAGGTTTCGGAAGAGTGGTCAGATCTGTTAAGTCCTTTAGAATTCGCCTATAACAACCTTGAACATTCCTCAATCAAAATGTCTCCATTCTTTTGCAACTACGGTTTTCACCCTAAATGTATCCCTAAGCCAACAGACAAGTTAGAGTCAGTACCAGCAGTTTCTGATTATGTGTCTAAACTGTTTACAATTCAAGAAGAAGCTAGATATAATTTAGCTAAGGCAAAAGAAACACAAAAGGGGGCAACCGATAAACGTAGAACCAAACAACCTGAGTACAAGATTGGAGACAAAGTTTGGTTAAGCACCAAGAATTTAAAATTAAAGGGGAACAAGAAATTTAACCCAAGATTCATAGGTCCTTTCCAATACTGAAGGTAGTCAATCCTGTTTGTGTAAAATTAGATCTTCCCGAAAAATACTTGATACACCCAGTATTTCATGTATCTTTGGTCAAACCATTTCTGTCCAATACCCGCCTGATCCAGTCTCCTCCCTCAATTGAAATTGAAGGTCAGCCTGAATTCGAGGTTAAATCAATCCTAGATTCTAAGAGAGTCAGGGGAAAACTTTTCTACCTGTTAGATTGGAAGGGATTCGGCCCAGAAGAAAGATCATGGGAACCTTTTGAGCACTTAAAAAATGCTCCAAAGTTACTTAGAGCCTTTCATATTCGGCACCCTGACAAACCTAAACCGATAGCAACAGTTCTTGGGGGATCTTGAGGAGGGAGTACTGTCATGAGGTAGATACCCCTTCAGAAAAACCCACCCCTTTCCTGTGCACCCAGCACGCAACAGATTGTCAGTGTGATTGTGTACTGTGAAAGTCGTGACTTTCCATTTTGCTTATGCGACTAAACATTTAAAACTGTTCCATTTGATACTGTATTACTGTTATTGCCCGCTTTTTCTCACATCTTTTGTATTAAAGAATGAATCCGAATTCGGATTAGTCAAGTGAGCCTTTGCCTGCACATCTGCCGAAGTGCTGGACACCGGCCTCTTTGCAGGTAAGAGCCTTGTGTGCAGATTCTGCGCTACACGCACGCAAGCTGTGGTGCGCTGAAGGGCGCGGTTGGATGCGCTGCACGCACGCACGCTGTCTGTGCGCAAGAGGGCGCGGCTGGGTGCGGTTCACTATTTAAACCGCACCCAACCCTCTAGAAGATGCTTTGCCTTCCGCCCGGCTCCAAGGAAGGATCGCGCACGGAACCTCTCCTGGCCTCTTCACGAAACGACGGAAAGAACAGCGGCAGGAAACGTCTTTGGAAGCTTTCTTTTCTCCACGAAGAAGCTAAGTACTATTTTTAGAATTCTTTAACCAAGGCGCCCATCGCAAGAAAGGTCAAGAGATCATTTCAGGACTAAAGACTTTCTCTGAAGACAAGACGAAAGGCTTATTTCTTTAGGAACTTTAATTTAGTTTTGGGACATTGTGATTTTAGGCAAAAGTATTATTCTTGGAGTTATAGATAACTAATGTGCAATACTTTTTGCTCTCTTTATTTCTGTGAGTTCTGCAAAACCTCTAGTTTGTTAAATGTGTAGTGATGTAACTGAAAGATACTTTTTGGAAGGCTTTATATTTTAAGAGGTTCTTTTCTCAGCCAATCAAGAATCCATTATTGGAAGGAGACACATAAGGAGATACATAGTAAGTGAATTGTCAAGGAGTTTGGCTTCCTTGATTAGAGAAATTAGAAGGTAGTACTAATATAGGAATCTTATTTCTTCAACTTCTTCAAGGTCATTTCTCCAAGGAAAAGAACAGCCTGAGACAACAGAAGTACCTGACCCAAAAATCATCACGACAAGACAAGACAAGAAATACTGGACGAAAGCCACACAACACTGATCGCAGGTAGGCGATTTACAAAAGAGACACAGACTTTAGTTACAGAGGGAGGGGTGAGGTTAGTGGTTGTAGTAAGGGGTAGTTAAGAATTGTCTTAAGGAAAGACTTGTTGTAGTAAAATCTGGGTACTTGTTGTTCCGCAGGTCGACAGCAAGAACCCAGCAACAACCTTACGCCAACGTCCAGTACCGGCCCTCTTCCCTAATTTCTAGTTTAGTCTTGCTGTGAATAGTATTTCAGTAAGGTTTAACTTAGTGGTCAGGGAAGTTGGTCCCTTGTGTCTCTGCAAAATCCTCTATGTCATCCACAAGACTTTAGCTTCAAGGCAAGGTAAGGGACGACGTAGCAGGTCTTGACACCACCACACCCATAAGCACCACAACCACACCAATAACCTCAACAGCACACTCATCCAAACCAACAAACTCACATAAAAGCACACCTATACCCAAAACCACACCAACTAAAACCAACCGCACACATTCACCCAAACACCTAACACCTGCCAGAAACACCCATGCAAGCATACACAACATACACCAGACCCACAAGCAACTGCCAAAAAGACAGACATATGAAACACATCCCCACCAAATACCTCAACTGCACACTCATCCAACCCAACACACTCACACAAAGCACAACTACACCCAAAACAACACCAACAAAAATAAAACACACACACTCACCCGAACACCAAACACCTGCCCAAAAACACACATTCAAACATACACAACAGACACCAGACCCATATCAACTGCCAAACATACAGCAACGTGCACTTTCAGGCACTCCAGCTATCTCTAACTCCAAATTCCAATCCTCTCTCACCCCTTCTACCCATTCTCCTCCCCCCCAATTCACATCTTACCTGTCCTTAACCTCTGTCAAACCTAAACCCACCCATTAGGAAAGGTCCTTGAGGTGCGTGCACTGTCCCCAATAAATTCCCCTTTCTCTGGTGGTTCCTTTTAGCAGTATGTTTAGGAGGCAAGATATGGGCTACATTGCTGCAGGCTGATGCAGTGTATCATGGCTATCCTCCTTTTGATTTAAAAATACAATTTTTACAAGAGAACTATCTCATTTATTATTAAAAATATTTTAATTTTACAAAGTTTGTCCTGACATTATTATTCATTTGCAAGTCACTGATTATTAACAAAGTTCATGATAAAAATGTGAAATACATATATTTACTAACATTTATGACAGAAAATGAAGATGTTTTTTAAATTGAGATATTTGTTCAGTGCAAACATTTTTGATAAAAAATTGTAATTGACGTTGAGATTGTGGTGCAAGCATTCTTCATGATAATGGACACTGACACCCAATTTTTTCTTTTTTTTAAATATTAATACAAGTGCATTTATTTTAACTTGAAAAATAAACACATATGCATTACACCATAAAATGATTAGGCTTAAATTAAAATGTAATGAAATACAAAAAATACATTAGACTGGGGGAAATGTTACATTAATAAATACATAAAATGATTTAGGTTTAGAACTAACATTGATTTTAAATTTTCTTTAAATGAAACTTTTGCTTTATCTTTTGCAAATAAAACATTTTATTCCATTTAAATTATTCCAGTAATGTGAAATGCATATCTACATAATTTGATTGTATACGAAAACTAATTAAACACTTCTGTTTGGACACATTTTGAATTTTTGATTAATGTCAATTTTTTGGGAAGTTTCCATTATCATGAAAGAAGCTTGCACACAATTTGAAAAAAATAAAAAAATAAACGGGTGTGATTTTTTCAATTTCTTAAACAACCACATTACACACGAATGCATTACACATTGAAAAAAATATTGCTCATGAGAGAGATTTTAAAATGCACAAGTCCAAGCTAACGCAAACAGACTATTCTAATGGAACAAGTAACAATGAAGCTTACCTTCGATTCCAGAGATGACAGGGTTGATTTGCTTCATGGTCAAGTAGCCGCAGCAAAGAAAGGACTTGGACGATTGGGTTTATGATGGAAACAGAAGTGGAAAAAGAAAAAAAGGTACGTTTCTACCTAATTACATTCAACACCCCTAACTCAGGTGTGTAGGTTTACCCTCCACAGTTATGTCAGCGGTAAGGCACATCATGATCTGCTATGCGGAAATCTTGGCTGGACTCCTTCCTCCAGCCACTTTTGCTTAGGGACGTGGTCAATGCAGGAGGAAAATTCTGATGGAGATAGCGGGCACTCGGACGGACTATTGTCCATAGACTACCCAGCATCTAAATTAAGCAGGCAGACCGCCTAGTAGGCGGGCAAAGAAATCAAAGGAAAAGTGATGGCATGACCAGATCCACCAAGATCTAAATCAGGCACTAACTGTCCTGGATCATATCTTCACTAAAATGTGTGACAGAAACAAATGATCAGGACGTTATAAGAATCATGTGTGGTGTGTTTGACAACAAAGGCAAACCAGTGGCTCATGCTGTGCGGGATGGCTACCGAGTTCCACACCTCCGTGTAGCCATAGTGAACCGCGATCCCGCCCCCCCTAGTAATGGCGGCATGCATTCAGTCTGCGTTTTTGGTGAGCACAATACCTCTGCTGCTGAAAGCTGATGCAAGGATTTGAGCAAGATCCGGACATGCGGAATACCGCTTTTTGAAAGTCGCAGTGGCAACATCTTCAAGGCGGCTGAAATATCCGGTGGCGGCGGTCCAAAGGCTGGAAGAACAGCTGTGGAATTTGTTTGGCGGGTGTTGAAGTTGGGGGCGTGGCGTGTTCAAACCGGGAATGCACGACCGCTTAATCAGTTTGGAGGAAAAGAAAGGCTCGTCTATCCCTCCCAGCGGCTGCTCACAGGTTGACAATGGCAAGGAAATGTAATATGCCGTAGGGAGAGGGAGAACGCAATACGGATTTAGGCGAGAGAACACGGCTGACAAAAGGAGGTGAGGAGGGTTCAATTTACAATTTTAGAACGAAGTGAAAAAGAGCAAATTAAGCAAATTTAAGTAAAATTGAAAGAGACCAAAGAAGATAAGGATACGTAGCTAAGAACTGCAATACTTTTTATAGGTGGGGCAATAAAGAGTGAGGGGAGGAAAAGATGGGTAAACCTCAGAAAAATTGAAGTATTGTCGGTAAGCCCAGCAAACTGATGTGGAGGCCCAACCTAAATAAAAACACCTCAGGATTGTTGGGGTTCCTGAAGGTATAGAAGGCACCCATCCTCTCCAATGGGTCAACTCCTTTATCCAACAGAAAGTACTGCCAGAGTTTGAGGGCAACCTCACTATTACAAGAGTTCATCGAGTTCCTGCCAAGCGCTTTCCCAATGCTACTATTCCCAGAACTATCTTGCTGAATTTTGCGGATTTCCGGATCAAGGAGAGGATCCTGTCGAAAGCCATTCAGCAGAGACACTTCTCTGTGACAGAGACAAGTAAATGTCGCATATTTTCGGACATGACTGCTGCTGCTGCGTGAAGGAGAAAAGAATTTGTTAAAAACCTTCATTTATTTACAGCTCATGGCGCACAAGCTTCAATTGCTCAGCAGTCGAAGTTGAGAGTTTTGATGAGAGGGAAATTCTTTATGTTTTCAGATCTAGAAGTACAATCCCTGTTGAAGGAGATCTCACCAGAGGTTGGTATCTGAATAAACATATACGGATAGTTTCAATAATAGCAATAGTTAAGGATTCCCTCCTCCAATATGCAAACAGGTTTGAATGCTTTTTAAAATGGTTCTATGATATTGATGAGGATTTTTTAGTCTGGCAGATTTAATATTTGGTAGCTCATATGCTTTTTCTATTTCAATATTTGTGGAGATTACTAATAATTTAAATAACTAATAGTGATAACCTTGCGTGGGTAGGAACTAGCGGGGACACTTGGGGTGTGATTTTATGACACCCAGGTTAGAGTGGAGGGGCAAAATGTAGTTAGTGTGGTTGGCAGGGGGGTACACATTTCGGAGGGGTGGGTCTTTCTGTGAGGGGTAGGATGGGTGGGACAGGGTTAACAGCAGCAAAAAGAGTAAGAGCAAAAGATTCAGGTTTTACACAATCAGAAGTTCAAGGCTATCTGGCAAATAGAAACCTTGATAGAAACTAACTGTAAAATCTTATCAATCAACGCTAATGGAATCTCAAATAAACAAAAATACAGCACTCTTATAAAGTGGCTGATATCTTTTGATCCCCAAGTTGTGTTCTTTCAAGAGACACATTTAAAATCAAACTCTCCTAAATTATTTTAGGTTTAAAGTATTTTTATTAAGGCACAAAAACACGGGGAGGGGAGCAGGAGGTCAAGCATACATACAATACAAGAAGCGGAACGTTGCAGCGAGTCAGAAGAAAAGCAGGGAGGCAGGAAGCCCCAGAGGGTAACTAGGCAAATACAGAAGGCAATAAGGCATTGTGAACGACCCCCCTGTTGACCCCCACTCCCTAAGCAAGGCCACACCCGAATAGCACCCCGCAACACAGTAAAGGAGAAGCATACCGTACCACCAACCCCCCGACCCCAGAAAGGAAGAAGAAAGGAGAGCAAAGGAGGAAAAGAAAGAAAACAATACCCCAACATCCCCGTCCGAAAGGCAGCAATAGAAGCATATAACCCCTCTTCCCGCCCCCAACCCCCGGCCCCCAATCCGCACATTCACTCCGCCGCAGCTGCCGGCGGCGTCAGCCTAAGGAGGCGCAAATACCGTGGACACGTGAGCTCGTGGAATTCCGTGGACAGCAATGCCAAAAAGGGGTGCCAGAGCTCCTCGAACTGGTCGACATTCCCAGCCACCGTTAGCGACATCTTCTCCATGCCCAGTACCTGCCAGAGTCTATGCAGCCAACCAGTGATAGAGGGGGCAGTAGGGGTGCACCAGAGTATCAGTATGTTCTGAACGGCTGAACCTAGAGCAATCGCAATCTGCCTGCCCCTGCGGGATTTCAGCGGGTACATCAAATCATTGGGGAGGCCTAGCAAGACATACGCGGGGAAGCGCGGAAGCTCGATCTCAAAATGCCTATCCACCTCATCTAAGACTTCCTTCCAGTAGGCCGACAGCACCGGGCACTCCCAGAGAACGTGCGTGAGGGTGCCCTCCTGTCCGCAGCCGCGCCAGCAACCTTTATCGCCTATTTTGCGCATCTCATAGAGCCGCTCCGGGGTATAGTACCAATAGGTGGACACTTTAGTGAAGGTTTCCGTCAGCCCAGTATGGTACGCAGAGTGCCTTGCCCGATACGCAATCCTGTCCCACTCCTTGTGACTCAGGGTCCTACCCAGTTCCCTGTGCCAGCGCTCCCTCCCTGGGTTATGGTAATGAAACGGCGGGGGTTGGAGAAATTTATACAAATCAGTGATGAGCTTGGCGTCCGAGGTCCGGGTTACCAACCATCGCTCGTAGGGCGTGATTGAACGGGCAGCGACGTCACGCACTGGGGGTTGAAGAGCCCAGTGGCGGACCTGCATGTAACGCAGCCTGTCCCCCTCCGTCAGGCCAAACTCCTGTCGGAGCTGCTGGAAGGGGAGCACGCCCTCCGGCCCGTAGATCTGGAAAAGCGCCCTGCAGCCCGCGCTCACCCAGTGGGAAAAAGCTCCCGGCTCCAAACCCGGGGCAAAGTCCGGATTGCCAGCGATGGGGGTGAACGGCGATGGAAAGGTCGTGAGCTCACGCAGCTCACACACCACGTCCCACACTCTCAGCGGGACCCGAGTGATAAAAGAGGCGTAGAGATTAGGCGGGCGGTGAGCGCGCCGCAGGAACGGGACCTCCTGGAGGGTACGGCCTGCGACTGCCTGGTCCTGAAAGAGCCAGTGTTTATCCGATTCCCACCGGCTCCACTCCACCAGATACCGAAGCTGCGCCGCCTGAAAGTATCTCCGGAGGTCCGGGACTCCGAGACCCCCCGCCTCCGGGGCTAGCATGGAGAGGACCCGCTTCATCCGAGGCTTACGGCCCTGCCACACAAAGCGAGATATGTCTTCCTGCGCCTGCCGTATCCAACCCACGGGGGGCTGGAGGGGCAGAGCGCGGAAGAGATATAGGATCTGAGGCAGTATCGTCATCTTCACCGCCGCGATACGGCCCAACCACGAGAGTAGGCCCTTGTTCCATCGGCCGAGTTCCTCTTTGATCTTTTTGCCCAGAGAGGAGTAGTTAGCTGCAACCATGGCAGGCAGGGAGGGAGCAAGCAAAATGCCTAGGTAAGGCACCGTGGAGGAGGACCACTGCAGAGGAAAGAGACTCTGAAGGTCCCGCCTGGTGTCAGCAGAGAGCGACACATCCAGTGCAGCCGACTTAGTCATGTTCATTTTAAAACCCGCCACACGGGCAAAAGCGTCCAGTTCCTGGACGCAGGCAGGGAGCGACCGCTTGGGGTCGTCCAGGGTCAGCAAGACATCGTCCGCGTATAAGCTGACAGTGTGCGTGTATTGCCCCATCTTCACCCCAATAGCGTCCGGATTATCGCGAATCCTCTGTGCAAACGGCTCCATATAGAGGGCAAAGAGGAGCGGCGAGAGGGGGCAACCCTGTCTCGTGCCGCGCTCAATGGCAAAGCAATTGGAGCTGTGTCCATTGACACGCACTGACGCTGATGGTCTCCTATAGCAGTTAAAGACCATAGTGCGGAACTTCTCGCCGATCCCCAGTTTCCCAAGGACCAGCTCGAGATATGGCCAATGAACCCTATCAAAGGCCTTCTCCGCGTCGACTGATAGCAGCATCCGCTCCCCCGGAATGCGTGAGGCCTTTTCCAGCACGTGCTTCACCCTCTTTGTGTTGTCGACCGTCTGCCTACCGGGTACAAAACCGGCCTGGTCTGCCTCCACCAGACCTGGTAAGTGTAAACCCAATCTGGCCGCCAAGATTCCGGTGTAAAGCTTGAGGTCCACATTTAGGAGCGAGATGGGCCGGTACGAGCCGCACAGGGTCCGGTCCTTCCCCGGCTTGGGGATAACCGACACCGTCGCTGAGAGAAGGTCCGGCGGGATAGCTCCCGGCTCGGAGAAGGAGTTGAACAAGCGAGCCAGTAGAGGCGCGACAGTGGGACAGAAGGTCTTGTAAAACAAGGCCGTATAACCATCCGGGCCCGGGGCTTTGCCGTGCTTTAGCCGTGCAATCGCGGAGATGACCTCCTCCATGTGAATGTCCCTCTCCAGGTGGTCCGCCTGGGAGGGGTCCAGGGCCGGAAGGGTCACGGACTCCAAATAGGCCTCAGCCTCTCCCGGTGGGGAAGGCTCCGCCGCGTACAGTGCCTCGTAAAAGGAACGAAAGGTATCTGCCACCTCCGCGTCATCGGAAACCGGGATCCCGTTCACTCCCACCAGCTCCTTCACCACATTGCGCTGCTGCGCAGCCCTGAGCCTATGGGCCAGGAGTTTACCGCACCTGTCTCCGCCGGTGTAAAAGGCATGCTTCAGGCGCAGCGCAGCATACTCCGCCCGATCTAGATCCAACGCAGAGAGGAGTTTCCGAGCCGCCTTCAGCTGCTTCCAGATACGAGGAGCCCCCGTCCGGCGGTGAACCTGCTCGAGCTCCCGAACCTGCGCTGTCAGTTCCTCCCTCTTGCGTTGGCGTTCCCTGTTTTCCGCCGAGGAAATGGAGATAAACTCCCCTCTGACGACCGCTTTCAAAGCCGCCCACTGCGTCGCCAGAGACGTGGCAGAGTTGTTATTGTGGGTCAGGTAGTCCTGGATGACCTCCTCCACTCGCTTTACGACCGATTTCTTATGGAGAAGCGTGTCCCGGAGCCGCCACATCCCCCTAGAGGGGGGGGCCGCCGGCCAAGCAAAGATTCCGGAAACCGGTGCGTGGTCGGACAGGGACAAAACCCCGATGTCCGCCGCCGTGGCGGCCGAGCGAAGCGGTCCACTCACCAAGAGGTAGTCCAACCGTGAATACGTGCGGTGCGCGTGGGAGAAATAGGAGTAGTCCCTATCGGTGGGGTGCAGGATGCGCCAGAGGTCATGCAGGTCCATTTCCGCGAGCTGGTCCTGCACCGCCCTAGAAAGCTCCCCTGTCTGCGGAAAGCGTTGGGCAGACCTATCCAGGGTGGAGTCGAAGACCGTATTCAGGTCTCCCCCCAAGATGATATGGCGATCGGGCGAGGCAGTAACGTCCACCAACACTGATTCCAGAAAGCGATCCTGGTGGTCATTCGGGCTGTACGCCAAACCAACCGTAAAGGTAACACCTCCCAACCGCATGCGATACACCAGAAGCCTCCCTTTCTGCTCAGCATGTTTATGTAACACCTCCCCCCTGAAGGAGCTGGCTAAAAGAATGGCCACCCCAGCAGTCTTAGTCGCAGCAGAGGAAAAGAATTGCGTGGGGAACTTGGCAGAGCGCAACCTATGGCAATCTTTGGAAAGCAAATGGGTCTCCTGCAGGAGGCAAATATCCGCCTGCGACCCCTCCAACAGGGAAAGGATCGCCCTACGCTTCACGGGGTTATTCAGACCCTTAATATTAAGGGTCACTACCTTCAGGGGCGGCATCGCCTCCAGGGAAACAACGCGCTATGCAGTGGGCAAGGGATCAGCGGAGGGGGCGCGCGGGGCAGGGGCGCAGGGAAGGCCAGAGGCAACATCGCACATGTTCGGACCACTTCGGACGGGACCCCCCCCACACCAAACCAACAGTTAAACCCCCCCAGAACCAACCCATGGCAACCAACCAAAGTAAGAAAAAACAGAAAACAACACCCCATAGTCTCAGTCTAGCCCAAATGGGCGAGTCTGTAGAAAAAAGTCAAGTGGACGTCCAGCCACACCCCCCCCCCCCCCCGCCCCCCCAGCCCCAGCTCAGCACCGTTAAAGCTAAGAATCTCTCCCCCCGGAGAAAAGTTAGGCCGTCAGGGCCACACCAGTAGCTTCAGGCAAGTTCCTGGCCGCATTCCTCAGGGCCTCCGCCATTTCTGCCCTGATGGTGGGCGAGTCCGGACGACTCGCCGGCGCTGACGATGGGCGCCTCCTCGACCTCCGTCGGCCCCGCCGCTCGGGGCGCCGCCATGCAGGTGTAGCCCCCTCCTCCTCTGTAGCAGTAAGGCCCAATACTCCACAGACATCTTGCAGAGAGCGCAGCTGATGCAGCACCCCATTCCATCGAAAGATAAGACGGAAGGGGTGGCCCCAGGAATAGGGTGTCTCATGCTCTCGCAGAAAGTCCGTCACGATGCGGAAAGACCTGCGCTTCTGCAGTGTGATGGCGGACAGGTCCTGATAGAGCGCCACAGGTCTTTCACGAAAGGTCAGCGGCTGCTTCCTGCGGGCCTCCGTCATGATGCGCTCTTTCAGGGGGAAATCCGGCAGGAAAGCTAGGATATCAGGCGGGGGAGCCGATGACTGGCGCTGGCGGCCCACCCTATGCGCTCTGTCAATGCGGATCGGGAAGTCCGCTCCTTCCTCCAAGATGTCGCGGAACAAGTCCTGCAGATAGGCCACCAGGTCCCCACCCTCATCCGCGGACGGAACACCTCGCACCCGAATGTTATTCCGCCTGGACCTGTTCTCGAGGTCTTCCGAATGGGCCTGGAGCTCAACACACTGCTCCCGGAGGCGGAGGACGTCCTGCTGGAGATGAGTTATCTCTTCATCGCGACGCTGGGCCGTCGTCTCCACAGCATCGACCCGCTCGCCCAGGCCCTCGACCTCCCTGCGCACCTCCCAGACCTCTCCAGCCACCTCGGTCTTAAGAGTTTGAAATTCCTCCTTGAGGGAGCTCAATAAGTCCTCCATGAAGGACCTCGTGACTGGTGGCTCGCCCACGGCTGCGTCCGTTGATGTCCGGGAGGCCCCCGGGGACGGCTGTGTCCTGTCGCGTAGTTGCTGGGACCTGCCGAGCATTTCCGGCAAAGTGCGATCCCCTCGTGCCGCGCCACGTCTCCCAGCCATCTTGGCCCCCTGTGAAGCCTAGGGTCAGTCGCTGTAGGCGAGCGCCACCGCTCGCGGGCACCAAATGTGAGGCCCTCGGTGGGGACAAGGGTAGTGCGTCACAGGCGACAAAATGGCGGCCCGGTCCTGGGCAAGACGACCCCCGGGCCAGCCGGGCAGGCAGCAACGTCCAAAGTGGAGGCCTCCAGCCTCGTATTCCCAGGGAGGGCAGTAGATGAGTCGGTGCCAGGACAAATCGAGGCCCTCGTAGAAGAAGGGTGCGGGCGAGGGCCACTGGGCACAGCTACACAAAGACAAGATGGCGGGAGGGTGGGACCCAAGGAGGCAGCCCGGGCCGGCAAGTCCATGGGCGACCCTCAAACAGCAGCGGGTCCGGAAGGGGCGAAACCGGCGGCTCCCCTCGCCACTAGTTAATTCGCCCGGCACGGGCACAGCTCGAACTCCGCCATCCAGCGTCTCCGGGCGCGGAGTTCGCAAGGCGTCACCCCTCGAAGTCCAAGGCAGGGGGAGGGTCGCCGGTGCAGGGGTGAGGTCCGTCGCCCATCAGCGGTGTTCGCCACCAGGGCACCGGTCAGGAAGCTCCGGCACTCCGCGAAGTCCGTCTATTCCGCTCCCTCGGGATCTCCGGCTTTCAGCTGTTCAGCACTCGGCCTAGCCGAGGCGAGCGGACAGCGCCGCCGTATGCTCCGCCTCCAAGCTCTTCTCCTCGGGACGACCCAGGCTCCGCTCCTCGGAGCGATCTTCGGATAAACTTTTCGGGGACTTCCCCCGGGGCCACGAAAGTCAAAGTGGCATCAAAGTGTGCCCCAGGAATTCCGGCACAGTTCTCTCGCCCGCAGTGCAGCCGCGGGGGGAGAGAAGCGCGGCGATCAGGGCTCGGGCTGAGCCGGGCCGGAGGAGCTACGGGAGGAAGCGTCCGCTCACCCCGCCATCTTGGCCACGCCCCCTCCTAAATTATTTTTACCTAGGTTTTTTCTCATATATTTTTTGCATCAGCTGGTTTGGCCCAGGGAGGAGTTGGCATTTATTTCTCCAGAAAACTATCTTGGGAATTCCTACAAGTTCAAAGAGATCCCCAGGGGAGATGGTTATGGTGATGGCTAGGTTACAGGGCAAAACTATTAATTTTATAAATTATTATGGTCCGATCTCGGAGGACACTGCTAGTCTGATCAAAATTAATGAGCTTTTGAGGGGAGTTCCGGGGCAGCTTATAATAGGAAGGGATTTTAATTTCATACAGGATTTGAAAAAAGACACTTCAAATAAAAAAAAGAAACAATTAAAAGCAAACACTAAAAGAATTATGGAAGCCCTGAAGCTAGAATACCAATTAGTAGATCCATGGCGAAATAGCAATCTAGATAAAACAAAGTTTACCTGTTATTCACATCGTTTTCGAACTGCATCTCAAATTGACTTTTTTCTCTCCAGATCTCCAAGATAGATAGCCGGTGTAATCCTTTTTCCGACCATGCAAAAGTTGAGCTTGAAATTGTATTTGGTGGGAAAAACAGGGAGCGGCCCAGGTGGCAGCTGGACCGCACTCTGTTCCAAGATCAGGATTGGGTGGAGGGCTTTAGTGAATGGATCTCTGAATATGTCAAGATCAATGAAAATACAGCGTAGCCCTTTTCTGTATGGGGCGGGTTCAAAGCGGCAGCTCGTGGTCAGATCATCGCCTATACGGCTGCCCAGGCGAATGGCAGGAGGCTAAAAAAAGCCAGGTTACAAACTGCAGTGGAAAAGGAATATACCTTTCAGCTTCAGCAGTATCTTCATCAATTTGAGCAGACAAGAGCAGCGCTGAGAGACTTTTTTGTGTTGGAGGAAATTAACAGTTCAAAAACGCATCAGTAAAAAGTAGTAGTAGTAAGGCTTTATTTCGATATAAAAAATATCTTAAAAGCCCCAACATTAACATTTTACAATTAAACACAGTAAAAACACAGCTTGGGGCTCTAGAACTCCACTGAATTACAACAAGCTTTCACAATTCACTCTAAAAGACAAATTTAGACAAATGTACACATTTGCGGAAGATTAATAATTCCCAAGAACAGTTATACATTAAGGAATTAAACATTTTCTTTCAGCCTTTTACTCTAATCGTCCAAGCCCAGCTTAGATATTTGGCCAGGCCAGTGACACACAAAAGACTAGAGTCCGATGACAGGATTCGTAGTGCTACAACATAGTCTCTAGTACCCGGTGGTTTGCACAACGGTTTGAGCCAGTAACCCCTTGGAACTCTGTAGACCGGACAAGCAAACAAGAATTGTGCCATAGACTCTGTTCCTAGTGTACAACAAGGGCAAGCAGATGACGTTTGGGATTGGGTTTTCCAGCGTGCAGTAAATTCCCTTATGGGTAGGGTACCGATCCTGAATTTAAAATACAGTGCCCTGTCTAGGGGTTTATGGATGATATCTAAATATGGCTCGGTAGACATAACGTCCTTTATCATTAGGAACCTATTAGTTACACTTCCCATCTTAGGGTCACAATTGCGCTTCCTTGAAACCCAATTCCAAAAAAGGTTCTTTATTACTGATTTTGGTGGAGCTGATCTATTCTCCCATGATTCACTAAGATCTAGGTCAAATAGTAGGGACTTAACGTCTTGGAGCCATTTGATTTTTTGCCAGCCCATAGTGGACATCACCTCTGCCAAGCCTTCTGCATATTTGGCCAGCTCTGGGACCTGCCAAAGCCGCCCCCACAATAGAAGTGGGCGAAGTTTTGCCAGGTCACTAATGGCATGGCACCCAAGATCCAGCAACAGTGGCACCATGGGCATGCTCTGTGGGAGTGCCATTAATTCCCTTAGAAATCTGTTTTCAGATTTGGCCAGGTGCTCTATGTTGCTGTAGTCCCGGAGTTCTGCTCCATAAAGGGCCGCACTTACCCCCCTGGCCCTGTATATGTCAATTACTGGACCAATAGGTCTGATAGATGTAGAGCGCTGTTCCTTTAACAAGGCACCCGTAACCCTCTTGTGGCCCAATAGCATCTTCTGCACATGAGGGTTCCACTTCATGGAATCCGAAAGTCGGATGCCGAGATAATCGAATTCCATGACCCTCTCAAGAGGCTCCAAATTTAAGACAGGGGGCTTGCCCAGCTTTCTCAGCGGATTCAATACCAGATATTTAGTCTTGCTGGTGTTTATCACAAGCCCCCTCGATGAGCAAAAGATCTGGAAGCCATCAAGGAGATTCTGGAGCCCAACTGGGGATTTAGAAAGAAAAAGAGTATCGTCGGCGAACAGGAGAGTTGGAATACGCTCGCCCGCCAGGGATGGTGCGTCAGACTGGGTCTTCATTAAATACTCCACCACTCTGTTCACATAAAGTGAAAACAGAGTGGGGGCAAGGACGCATCCCTGGTGGACGCCCCTGTCCGCCGGGATTCTTCTGGTCTTTTGCCCCTGTGTACCCCACCTTACTTGGGCAAAGTTGCCATCGTGGAGTCGCACCAGCAAGGACAGGATATATGCTGGAATTCCCATCTCAGATAGCACTCCCCAAAGTCGGGCACGAGGCACCAAGTCAAAGGCCGTCTTGAGGTCTATAAATGCCAGATAGAGGCTTCCCTTCCCCACAAGAACCGTTTTCCAATAGATAAGTAGGAGCCTAAAGGCCTGCTCGTCCCTTAGAGATGGCAAGCAGGTCTGGGGGGTTTGGGCAGCGTGTCCATTCTGGGAGCAAGAATACAATTTGGAGAAATGGTCAAACCAGGTTTCTTCCACTATATTGCAGGTTATGGTCTCACTGGAGGATCTGTTCTTTGATCTAATAAGATTCCAGAAGCGGGCTGAATCTCTCCCCAGACTAGCCTCCTTAAGCGAACTTCAGTACCCATTTTCCCAATTTCTCTTGGCCTCAATAACAGCCTGTTTATATTCCTTGCGTGTCAGCTGGATGTATCTTTGGGACCTGCTTTTCACAGCTTTTATCAATGATGTTTTTGCATGCAGACACTTGGATGTATACCATCCCTCCCTAACAGTGGGCCTACAGGGTTTCCTCTGCACGGGGCCTCTGTTTCGGGCTAGGAATAGATTACCTATTGCTTGGATAGTTTCATTGAATATGTCTGTTGCCTCAGACGAGCCGCATTGGTCTTAGTGTATTGCCTTCAGTTTAACCTGCGCTGCAGACAGGATATCCTCAATATTCTCCATTTTCCCTGGGTCTAAAATAATTTTACACCATTTTAGGCGCCTACCACAGTTGGATTGGGTGACTTCCTTTGTGAGCATGAGTGGCACCATTGCTTGTTTTTCTGCTCCCATCCAAATGGGATGTAAGCTTAATGAGAGGGGGTTATGGTCGCTATCAGTTGTTGAACGTACCTCCATATCCACCAGGTAACGCGATAATTTTAGGTCGAGGCGGATGTAATCGATCCTCGTGGCATGGTTTATCCTATTGTAAGTGCAAGCCCCAGTCGGATCAGAGATGGTCCTACCATTTGCTGCTCGTAAACCAAATTCCGAGGTGAGCAAATTCATCTGGATCGCCCGCTGCGTCCACCTCCGGATCGGGTTAATTTGGAGAGCAGGTATACCTCTCCTAGCATTGTCCTCAGCTATGCCGAGGATGTCATCGGCTGCCAGGGGCTCAAAAGTACAGTTAAAATCCCCGGCAACCAGGATAAAAGCTTCCTGGTTGCAACTCCTAAGTTGGCCTTCTAATAGGGCAATAATGGGAGACGGGATGCTGCCCTGGGTGCTGCGAGCGTGCACATTGAATACTTTGAGGTCTTTCTCTCCCCGACCTCCACATACTGTGACCCTAAGAATATCTGGTGCACTACAATATATTTGCTTAAAAGTACATCCTAGTGAAATGCTCACCCAGACTAAGAGTCCACCAGATGCGCGACTTTCCCTGTTTTTAAGGGTATAGCCGGCAGATGGTAGGTGGTATAACCCACTTTATAGTGAGGGACTAAGCTACAGGTTTCCTGGAAAATGCAAATAGAATGGGCATCGAATGGGCATCAACTATAGCGTTCCAGTCCGGCAAATCAAGTTTCTTTGCGATGCCCACAATGTTCCTGGACAATATCTTAATCGGGCGGCCGAATGCTACTATGCCCTCAGAGGTACGAGGGCACTTTGGGGAAAGGGCGATGTCCACTGACTTGGTCAAAAGTTCCGATCCCACTACAACTATGGTTACTCTGCTGATTGCAGATATACCCAGATACTCGAGGGTCCCTAAAATTAACAAGAATGCAGTTGCCTGGAATGTCCTTAACCCTATTCCCATTCCAATCTACCCTCCTCACATTCAAAAGCTGACCATCTAAGTAGGCTGGGAGGGGTCTATTGCCATTCAACCAGTACATAGTTTTATTCTTCAAATCGTGATAGGATTCAGATTTCCCAGGCTCAAGCATTGGACCTCCGGTCAAAACCACTACATAAGGTTGGCAGCCCGGGGGTAAATTTGCATGTGGCGCCACCCGGGCATTAGGCGGTACTGCCCCAGACTTGGGGTCTAATACTGGCCCATCACCCCTAGGAACCCCTGTGGCTGTGTCCACAATATTAGCTTCACCCCTGGGATGGGAGGGGGGCCCCTAAGCAGTTCTTTTGTCTTATTTTGAGAACTAGAAGGCTTGGGTTTAGTTTTTCCCCCGGGGTTTCCTATTTTTGATTCCGTAGCCTTGATGGTTACTTTAGACGGTATTCAAGGGCTTAAGTGACAATGGTTCCTACCCGTTTCTGGGAGGGTATGGACTGAACTGGGGAATTCTGGGGATGGACATCATTGCTCTGTTGGTTTTTTGGCTGCAGCTTGAGCAGGGTTTTGAGGGAGAAGAAACTGTCCGGGGTGGCCTGCTCAAACCGGTCAAGCCTCTCTGTCAGCACCTTAACCCCCTGCAAAATTGGCAGTGTGAATGAGGACAGGATCTGTTCTAGATGTAACAGGAAGGGAGGTTGTTGGGTGTCCCCTCCAGTGGTAAAAGTAGGCAGTGTAGGACAGATAACTGGTGGTGCTGCTGCTACTAGCAGTGGACGGCCTTTATCAGCAGCTCCAGGATCCGAATGCAGAGAATTTTGGTCTACTATCCCCCCTGCCCATCTCTCTGCCCTCTTGGTTTCGGTTTTTTGATTTTAGTTTTTTTAGAGTTTGGCGGGCCTCCCCCCATAGAGCCACTAGAGGCCCTCTTCCTTTTGTTAGTAGCTAGACTTGTCGCTTCCGTGCAGGAGTGTTCAGAGTGTTCAGAGTGCTCAGATACAGCCAAAGACGATGATAGGTCTAGGGCTGAAGTGAGCGTTATCTGCGAGGTAGCCCTCTGCGGTGTTGACTGTGTATCTAGGCGGGGCCGACTGCCTAATGCAGTAGGTGAGCATGCAATAATCCCTGGACTCCCCTCGATTGATGGTAAATTCCCCGGTTGGGTGCTATCAGAGCCAGCATGCACCTGGATCATAGCTGGCGATAAGGCTCTGGAAAAAGGGCCGAGCGACGAGCGTTTGCCTTGTATTGATTCTAGTGAAAGGCATCGCTCTGTTAGGGCAATCTCTTTCTCCAAAACTGAGAAAGCACGGTTGATGAATTGATCCATGGTTCCACTCACACAACCCCCTCCCTTTGCCCCGTTCCTTCCTGAGCGAGTTGACATTGGCATATGTAAAGAAAATAATCAGTACGATGGTACAAAATAAAGGCAGACAGTGTCACAGGTAAGACTTGGGACTAGTTTAGGAGGCTCCTCCAGCGAATTTACCTTGTCGAGTTTGATGCAGTTCCAATCTGTCTTGAAGGCGATGGAAAGGGAGGTGGCCCAGCCCTGCCTCCTTTGCCCACTTCCACGCACTCCCGCGCTATGTGAGCAGGTGGACTAAATAGGCCACGTGGCGGGCGGGGGGCGGGGCCAGACAATGGACGCAGACCAGGTGTAATGGGTCTCACAGGGACTCCTGGACAACTGAGTCCCTATGGCGTCAGAACAGCCTGCTCCCCCTCCTCGCAGCCAGCAAAGCACTCCCCAATGTCAAATGGCGCGATGCGGCACCCGCGGAGCGGTTGCGGCGAGATGCAGCGTCAGACCGGCAAGCCCAGGTGGGTTCAGGTGGCATTCTCCAGTGATACGGGCTCCTCAAAAAGCAACAGCAAAAAGTATATGAAGATAGCCAACTCGTAGGGAAACTTTTGGCAAATACAACAAGAAAAAAACAGGAGTCTGCAATAATATCAAAGATACAGGACCCCCAGACTGGCCAGGAAGAGGTTAATGGCAATAGGATTTCACTGATTTTTTTAGAACATTTCCATTGTATTTATTCCATAGAGTATCTAGTGGGGGAAGAACTGATCTAGGAATATTTTTCTAATATAGATATCCCTAAACTTTTAAATAATCGGATCAGTCAATTAGGATCCGAAATATTGACTTCTATTAAAGCAACAAATGGGGCAAAAGCATGGACAGGATGGCTTCCCCATCAAATTTTATAAAACTTTTCAAATGAATTGCTGACACCTTTGAAGAAATTATTTAATTCTATTTAGCAGGGAGGTTTGGTTCCTGCAACTTTTAAAGAAGCAATAATTGAGTCATTTGTTCACAAAGACAAAAAGTCCTGAGGATGTAAACTCCTATAGACCCATCAGTCTTTTAAATTCGGATTATAAATTTTAATGAAAGTATGGGCCGAACGTTTTTCATTAGCTGCCCAGAGACCAGAGACCAGACAGGTTTTTTAGCGGGAAGATCTATGGCAGCTAATACTGAGTTTTTAATACAAGCTTTGGATTATTTTAACACCAATTTAACTCTGGCATGTATCATAAGGGTCAATGCTGAAAAAGCATTTGACCTGGTTAATTGAACTACCCTGTTTTTTGCCCTTGGCCAATTTGGTTTCCCAGCTCAGGTTATTGATATGTTACATAATATTTATCAGGGGGCCTCGGCCCAGGTTTTAATCAACACAAAACAAGCAGGATCGATAAAAATAAACTGGGGGACTAGACAGGGATGTCCACTTTTGCCCCTGCTTTTTATTGTTTTTGTAGAACGCTTACTAATTAAAATTAGAAATAATGCTGCTAGCCAATCCCCTATTCCCCGAATGGCCAAACTGAGACTTTTTGCGGACGACATCATTTTATATCTGATGCACAATAAAGAAAATATGGAAAGTTTATTGAGGGAATTCAGAGATTTTGAGCAATTTGGGGACTACAAAATAAATCCAAACAAAGAGGAAGTCCTTGCCCTCAACACCAATATAAATCTTCTTCCATCTTGTTTGAGGGTTCAAGCCACTAATCAAGATCCAATCAGATATCTTGGAGTATTTCTAACCAGTCAGAACCATCAGTTATATCATCTGAATTATACAAGAATGAAAAATAAAATCAAGAGACTTTTTGATCAGTGGCTTTTACTCCCTCTTTCAATTGTGGGCAGGGTTTCACTAATCAAAATGTCGATACTACCTCTCTTTATATTTTTGTTTAGTAATGCTTCCATAAAAATAAATTTGTATTTTTTTACAGAAATGGAGATGATGCTTAGAAGCTTTGTTTGGGGGGAAAAAGTATCAAGGGTCAAGCTGTCAGTAGTGCAATTATCCATTGCACAGGGGGACTTGGCTTGACCGCATTTAAAATCTTATCATGAGGCTGCTTTTTTAGATATTGTGGCGGGACTGATGGGATACAAAGGTATTCTTCCTTGATAAAATGTCACAAGAAATTGGTTCTCAATCTCAAGTGTTTTTAAAAACCTGAAACGGGGGTGGGAGCACACCGCCTCACCTCCCAGCATGGTTCGCCCCTGTCATTGTGGTAAATACAGTTTAGGTTACTTGCTTGCTTCAAGAGTGTTTGAGTGTTTCGTCACAATTGGCGCAGATAGTGCTGATGTCTAGGCATGTGTTTCTGGTTCTTTAACCATCATCAGTAGAGATTACAGTCTTTGAAATTTGGGGTTTGCTGATTAGGCTGCCAACATCTTTCTCAGGTCAGGTACCTCTCACAGGCATGTGGGTGATTCATCCACGAGCTCGTCAGCTCAATGACTGACAGGACTACTATTAAACAGGAATGGGGGTGGGAGCACACTGCTTCACCTCCCAGCACGGTTCACCCCTGGCATTGTGGTAAATACAGTTTTGGTTACTTGCTTGCTTCAAGAGTGTTTGAGTGTTTAGCCACAGTTGGCGCAGATAGTGCTGATCTCTAGACATGTGTTTCTGGTTCTTTAAAAGACATCAGTCGAGATTACAGTGTTTGAAATTTGGGGTTTGCTGAGTGTAGGGAGTAGGGTCTGCTTCCTATGGTCACCCACACTTTTTACTGTCATTCTCTGTTTTTTTTTACTTTAGTATGGCTGTGGGCCTGCTAATCGGACCCACAGCCCAGCTGTTATCTCCCCTGTATAGTGTACCATAGGTACCCAGGGCATAGGTGCACCTTAGGCCTACCAGGGGCTGCAGCAGGTATTGTACCACCCCTGGTTTGCATTCAAAACTGACAGCACAGGTCTGTTCACACAGCCTGGGTAAGGTGGTGTAATCACCCCTTACTTAGATATAGTATTCCTATATATATATGTCTATATATATATATATATATATATATATATATATATATATATATATATATATATATATAGACACATATACAACTATAAGACACTCCTATGGTAGGCCTCGACAATCCTGGAGGCAGAGTGCTTGGTTTTACAGTGCCCTAGCATGAGCTGAGCCCCTCTGAAGCTTTTGGAACCATCTTCTTATAGCTGTTCTACGATATAGTCATACCATATACTCTTAAGTGCAACATAATCCTCGCGGTTAATGCTAACTTTGGTATGGCTTCATCAAAACATGTTGTGTAAGGTGTCAAACACTTTGGAATACTCCCCCCCGCCCATTATGGTGGTGGGGGTAGCATTCCACCCTTCTAGAGGGAAAAGTCATGTAGTTACTGCTTTACCCGGTTCAAGTTAAACAGAGCCTCAGCCGGGGAGGAGCTACGCGGGCATCCAAGATGGTCGCGTGAGCAGAGGGCTCCCGAGACCCGCGCCGCCCTTATTGATTTATCCTTCGGCTATCCTGGTCACTTTGACGGGCTTTTGAAGTGTTACTCTTGCTGATGCTGCTGAACTTTTCTGGGCAGGGTTCGGACTTCTGGGACCATTTTTACGTCGTCTCAAGCTTTCTGGCCTAGCCCCGGACGGGACCGGGGACTCTGCTGCTTCGGATGGCCGAGCAGTAATGCAACAACAACGGCTGCCTGGCATCTGCTTCGCCGATGATGTGCCACTTTCACTTTCGGTTTCTGGTCCACCCTTGCATTGACTGCCTGAGACCTGCTCTACAATCCTGGCTTGGTGCTTTCACTAGCAGCACGCTTCCTTTGCAGCGCCGGCTCAGTGGTCTGTGACTTTTTCTTGCAAAAACCAGGCTTTCGGTGTTCGAGGATCGCTGCCATTCTATCGCACCCGGGAGGTCCCAGTGAGGTGCTGAATTCAATATGGCGACGAAACCCGAGGTGGAGAAGCGCAGGAAGGCCACCACTCGTGGGGGATCAGTCCAGTCTAATGTGATCGATCGCTATACGCAGCCGAGAGGTTCCCCCAGTGCTGCCAGCCGCGACTTGGTGGACCCAAAGACGGACATGGCGACATCTTCGGAAGTGTCACTTCAGGACCTACTGGCCGCCATTGCGGGGCTCAAGGCTGATATGGGCCAGCAATATGAGGCCATCGTGTCCAAGATAGACACGGTGGCGGTTGATGTTAAACTTATTCGAGCTGATCTAGCCAAGACGAATGAGAGGGTCAAGGCACTGGACCTGAAGGCGTCCAGTCTGGTAACAGACATGGCGGAAGCGCAGTCGGAGATTGGGAATCTGCGTTCATCAAAAGACCTGCTAACCAAACGCATGGAGGAATACGATAATAGGGCCCGGCGAAACAACATCCGCCTAGTCGGGGTGCCCGAGGACAGTGGCGCTGCCTCGATCGATTTACTGGTCAAGGAGCTGATTGTTGCTAAACTCGCTCCCTCAGGCCTTAGTAAGTTCTTTGCGGTTGAGCGCGCCTACCGCTTCCCAGGTGGGCAAGTTAAGCCGGGGGCACCACCGAGGCCTATAATCGCTAGACTGTTTCACTTTAGAGACAGGGACGCCATTCTTCAGGCCGCCCGCAAGCACAGCCCGTTGAAGTTTGACAACAATTCTGTCTCAATCTATCCTGACTTCACTCCTCAAGTGCAGCGGCAACGTTCTGGATTCCTCGGAGTGAAACGTCGCTTGAGGGATTTGGGACTAAAATATGCGATGTTGTTTCCCGCTTGCCTGCGTATCGAATACAGAGACCGTGCTTATTTCTTCGATCAGCCGGACAGTGCCAGTGACTGGTTGGACTCATTGCCAAAGGACGACGCCGAGAGCGGAGGCCCCGGAGGTGCAGACGGAGGCGCAATGGCGCAGGACTGAATTTGGGCCCCCGAGGTCCGATCTTGGATCGTAATCTTTACAGAGTAACTTTATCATGTGCTTTATGTTTGTGCCCGGGGTGGGGCGGGTTGGGGCAGTTTCTTCCTTCCTCCTCAGGGGTTTCTTTGTGTAGATCAGATGGGGCGACAGGCACACTGCAGTTTGGGGTGGCTCTTTAGTCAGCAGGGGTGCAGGGTGGGGGGCGTTGTAACGGGTTCTTGGTTGGGGGGTGGGTGGTGGGGACTTGGTTGTGTTGCGTGTTTTCTGTTTCTCTTTTCACATGGTATTCTATTGCTTGCGTACATCCTTGATTTGAGGTTCCGGGAGGGGGCCGGGCTGGTACACTCTTTTTGGGATGGGGGGGTGATGTGAAGGTTCTTTCTTGGAACGTCAATGGCTTGGGAGATAGGATTAAACGTGGTATTGTGTTGCAATTTATAAGACGTCATGCCCCTGATGTTGTTTTACTCCAAGAAACCCATTTGATTGGTAATGCCTGTAAAGCTCTCGACCGCCGAGTTAACCGGCTTGTCGCTCATGCTGGTTTTACGTCCGGCTCTCGAGGGGTGGGTATAATGGTAAAATCCTCCTTGGCCCTTGAAATTGATGATGTCACCCTTGATGATCGTGGTCGCTATGCAGCTGTCTCGGGGAGATGGGAAGGGAAGCTAATTGTAATAGTTGCGGTCTATGTTCCCCCGGGGCTGCAGGCTACCACTTATGCTGATCTCGGCAAGACTCTCCTGGGGCTTCCTGATCGACTGCTGATCATGGGTGGGGATTTTAACTCGGTGATGTCGGGTGAATGTGATCGGCTGCCCCCTAGAGTTCTGCCATTGTCCCAGATGTGGCTAGCTGACATGACGGAAACTTTTGGTTTGGTGGATGTTTGGTGATCGTTACACCCCTCACAGACTCAATACACTTTCCACTCTGGTGCCCATGGCAGCCTCTCAAGGATATACTATTTTTAGGTCTCGCCTGTCGATGCGCATGCGCATCGAGCAAGGCGAGAGTATTGGCACTTATCCGCTCTTTATCCACACTGCAAGGAATCGTGGCGATTCCTTGCAGTGCACGATAAATTTAAGCTCAATGCGCATGCGCATTGAGCTTAAATGCGCGTGCACATGCCCCCAGCCGCCTACTCTCTCTCTCAGCCTTCCCACAACTCCGCCCCCTCACTACTTGATTGCACGGCCGCTAGGCCGTGCCTCCCCTACTCTCCTCCCCCCTCCTCCTCTCCTAGCACCCCCAGCCCGAGGCAGCTTCCCCTGCACAGACCCGCTCCGCCCCCTCCCCTTCCCGCCGTCTCGCATTTCCCCTGTCGCACTTCTCCTCCCCCCTCCCCTCTCTTCCCTCCAGCTTGTTTTTTGTTTATTTGACCCGCTCCGCCCCCTCCCCTTCCCGCCGTGTCGCATTTCTCCTCCCCCCTCCCCTCTCTTCCCTCCGGCTTTTTTTTTGTTTATTTTACCCGCCGTGTCGCCGTGTCTCCGATCCTTTCGCTCTCCTCCCCCCTCCCCTCTCTTCCCTCCGGCTTCTTTTTTGTTTATTTTACCCAAAATAATAGAGTAAAAAATACGGCAGTAAATCACTAAGTGTATGCGACCATTAAAACGAATCTAACGTCGGCTCAGGCGCTAGTGAAAAACAGGTTTGGTACACAGATTAAGAAGTTAAAACACGAACTTGGATAAAGAAACTTTACAAAAAGTAAAAAGCACCACGTAGTTTACATAGAACAGAAAAATCATCAATAAAAGAATTTGCAAGCAGTAGCATGTCGCGTCAAGATTGTGCCGTTTAAAACACAAAGGAGGTTCTATCTTACCTTCCTGTTACTGTATTACGGCCGCTCTAACTGCAAGTCAGAAAGAATGCTCTCAAATGCTACTTCCAGTGACCGTAACTAAGAAAAATCCACTATCACTTTCCCTTTGAGTCACCAGGAAACACGCGCTTGGAATGAACTTCACTGCCCCTCCCACAGTTGCAAAAGAGATGCCAAATCACTTCCATGATCACGTGCTCCAATATCTGAGCACATTTCCCGATAAAGTCATCAACATTTGTACATGCCCTAGAGTTTAAATGTATAGCCTCCGTTCATTTTCTTACAATGTGCAGCTGCACATGAGCAAACAGGGGAGCCCCAGCATTTGTAGGGGTCCCCTGAAAGAAACCAATGTGATGAGCTCCCGCTATGACCAGAAAGCAGCTAGCACGAAGGGGAATGCAACAGTGAACCATAACAGAAGGTCATCACTCAGAACATACTACCTGCATTTTGGCTAGTTATAAAGTGCGTTACAGCATAACCGAAATAAAGAAGGGATTTAAAAAAAATCTCGAGGCAAAGAAATAATAATTATCAAGGGTAACATACCTCAAATAAATTAAAATAACAATACAGACCGAGAATGAAACAGAAACGCAAACATGAGAAAACGATGCAAACCTATTTCAAAGGAATACTTGGGCTGAAAAGGTTCTTTGGCATCAGTCATCTCCTGCCGCCTTTATATTTCCGCTTTGGTCTTGGGGAGCGACAAGTTCTCCTATTACTTCAGGTTGCGCCAATGCTTTAAGGTTTGGCAGCCACTTTAACACAGCTACCGTTTAACAGGATCCCAAGGACTAGATGTCAAATGCAAGCCCAACAAGTAGGCAGTTCATGTCAATTGAGATGGATCCAATTGCAGCAGGTAGCTCAAGACGCACTAAAATGAAAGGAGGTTTCGAGTATATCCTGCATGTGTCCTTTGTAGCACCCCACCTTCATGCTGAGACCCAGCAGATCCACATGGGAAATTTGGAGACAGGTTTTGCAGTGTGCGATGGAGGCAGAATATATGGTCAGAATATCATTTGAGATAAATAGTGTGTCCCAAATAACCGATCACACCAACATCTGCATCAGTAACACAAAATCAATACCCAATGGGACTTTTTTTTGCAAACAATAGTTAGGACAATATATATACCAGATCATATTTCTGCATACGGTTTGTCTTAGAGGGTGCTGGCTCTATCCTGATGCATTTCACCACGGCTGTGGGGCATCCCCGTTAACTTCTGTTCATCTACAAAACCTTAGGTATGGTTGTGACTGGAATTCTGGATCTGTAGGTGGCGGTTGGAGGAGAAAGTAGAAGAAAATAGTCCTAGTAGTATCTTTCTGCATCGATTGAAACAATGCAGACTACTGTTTTTCTACACTACCCTAGATCTCATAGATTAATAATCCTCCCAAAGTTCATGTACGTATTTTGAAAATCTTTTTATGCTGACTTCTAACTTATCCTTAGTGCGGGAAGTTCGACATCTCCCCAGGGGTATCTCAGATCATTCCCCCTTACTGCTTGAAGCTTCCGTGGGAGGTATTTTTGGAAGCAGGGTTCCCCCTGTCCCGCCCTGGCACTTTCGGAACCCTCGGATCCGCTCAGACTTGGTTAAGGCGATTGATTGCTACTTCGATGAGAATGTAGGTTCAGTAGCTTCCCCTACGGTTCTTTGGGAGGCCTTCAAGACTGTTATTACTCATTGCTGCTGAAAGTAAAGCCAGGAGGGAGGCTGTACTGGCCCTCGAAACCGAAATAACCACACTTTGAAAGTGAGTTGGGTGGGGATGATACGCCTGCGCTCCTACACTCCTTGGAACTGAAGCAGGCGGACTATAGAGCTTGTGTGACTGATGCTGCTAAGGTGATGCGTGTGAATCAGCTGGGCCGTTTGTATGATGTGGGTGACAAGGCTAGCAAGCTCCTTGCGTGGCTGGATAATGCTGAAAGAATGAATCGTGTTGTACCCGTCATTACCCGCGAGACTGGTGAAAGTGTGTCTGACCCCGGTGAGATTGTTGACTGTTTCGTGGACCATTTTCGGAAGGTTTACAGCCCGGTTAGTGACCGGGATGAGGCTGACTCCTGTTTACTGTTGCGTGATATTGCTCTTCCCCGTGTCTCAGAGGAGGACAGATTAGCCCTGGAAGCCCCATTTACGGGAGACGAGATCGCTCTTGCCATTAGATCCTTGCGATTGGGTAAAGCAATGGGGCCCAATGGCTTGCCTGTCGAGCTCTATAAACTTCGACCAGACAAAATGGCCGCCCACTTGCGGACCATGTTTCTGGATGCATTTGAGGCCGGAGTCCTTCCATCGGAACAGCGCCTGGCTACCATTCATAAAGATGGCAAGCCTCGGGACCGCTGCACCTCCTATCGCCCCATCTCATTACTAAATGCTAAGCCCAAAATTCTTGCCAAAGTCCTGGCTAATCGGTTGTTGTCTGTTATCTGTGATTTGATCCATCCGGATCAATCCGGTTTTATACCCCATCGAAACACTGCCCTTAATCTGCGTAGACTCCACGGCGTTCTCGCGAGAGCCGGAACTCTCGCTGGGCCTGCTGTAGTGGTCTCCCTAGACGCTACAATGGCTTTTGTTACCATCGAATGGCCATATTTGTGGGCGGCCCTTTCCAATTTCGGCTTCGGCCCTAGTTTCATTGCGTGGGTGAGGCTCCTGTACGAGCGACCGTTGGCTCAAGTCGTAGTGAACGGCAGAAGCTCCGATCCATTTCCATTGGGACGCGGCACCCGTCAGGGGTGCCCGCTTTCCCCACTTCTTTTTGCACTGGCGCTTGAGCCCCTTGCGGCGTGGCTTCGGTGGGAGCCCTCGATTAAAGGGATCCGGTGGGTGCCGGATCTGGAGGATCGTGTCTCGCTTTACGCCGACGACATCCTTCTCTATTTCACCTCTCCCCAGAAGTCTCTGAACGTGCTCTTTGACGTTCTCACTTCCTTTGGTAAGAACTCCGGGCTGGTTATCAATTGGACCAAATCATGTGTTTATGTCATAGCGGGGGTACTACCTCCGCTGCCCCGTAGGTTTCCTATTCAGGTGGCGGAAGATGGCTTCAAATATCTGGGGGTCTTTGTCTCCATGGATTCCTCGATGCGATACGATCGGAACCTCTACGCTCCCCTCCGTCGCCTCAAGCAGGACGTGCGGCGGTGGCGTGAACTACCCTTGTCCCCATTGGGACGAGCGGCACTTTTTAAAATGATGTCGCTCCCCAGGTTCCTTTATGCCTTGCAAAAGTTTTTCGACCCGGTACCCTCTCGCTATTTCCGTGAAATTGAAAGCCTACAGAGGCAATTGATTTGGGATGGATGTGCCCGTATTGCATTATCTAAACTTACACTCCCCTGGTATGATGGCGGTATCGCTTTACCCGACATTAAACGGTACTACTGGGCCTCACATTTAAGTGCAATCAATCATGTGACATATTCTTCTGAGCCCGCTCCCGCCTTTGCCCTGGATAAACTCCTGTTGCCAGGCGGCAACTTTAATAGAGCTCTGTACTCGATGCCACCACTTCGTCTCCTGACTGGTCCTACGAAATTTGCCGTGCGTGCCTGGAAGGATGCTACTGTGGCTACAGGTTGGGGCGGCAGATTGACGCGCATGACCCCGTTGTATGATTCTGAACGATTGGGCAACCTGTGGCGGACGAAAGGGTTTGATAGATGGGATATGATCGGGATTAGCAAGGTGGAGGATCTCTGGGACAGGGGTACTGTGAAATCCTTTGAGGCCCTGAAGGTGGAATACCAACTGGATGATAGGGAGTATTTTCGATATCTTCAGGTACGGCATGCCCTATCCTCCGCCTTTCCCCCCGGGACTGACGTCCCCCAGTCATCCCCGTTGGAAGACCGCATTCTTGATGGCCACGTCCCTGACAGTACGATTTCCTTAATTTATAAGAAACTTATTAACAACAGGGCTGACCTGCTGGAGAAGCTTCGTGCCTCCTGGGTGGCGGATGGCCTCGAATTGGATGACGAGGACTGGCAGATGGCTATTTCTTCCCCTAAGGAGATGGCTATCCCGGCTCGTCTTCGTTTTGTCCAGTTAAAGATCCTCCACCGTGTGTATGAGACTGGAACGCGTCTGGTACGGATGGGGCTTGCGACGGACGGACTGTGTAGACGTGGCTGTAGTATGGATGGTACCTTTCTACATGTGTTATGGGAATGCCCGGTTGTCTCCGCCTTTTGGTCTAGGGTCCATGATGTGATGGGACGTGTTACTGGTGTCCCCCTCCTTCCCGAGGCACGATGCTGTTTGCTCAATGTGTGGGAGCCTACGGACTGTACGGCTGCTCAGACCTTCTGGTTCACTCTGGGCAACATGGTTGCCAAGAGAGACATAGCTCAGCTCTGGGGCTCCAATAGACCGCCTAGGCTTAGTGCCTGGAAAGAAAACATGGACTGGTGCATGTTTCGGGAGAAGACGGTGTACGAGGCACGGGGTCGTCCTAGGAAGTGGAACAGGATCTGGGCGCAATGGAATGCTTACTGAGGTGATATCTGTACCCCTCCGCTTGATTATGCCGAGGCCCTTCCCTCCTCTCCATAAATTGCGTTCCTTTTATTATTTTTAATCTACATCCCCTTCATCAACCCCTCCCATAGTAGACTTGCTTCCATTCTTTTCTACTGATTCCCGTTCCCCCCCCCTCCTGTGAGCCTTGCCATTAATTTACCATGTGTTTGTTTCCCCTTTATTTTTTTGTTTTTCATTTTGACAAAATTACAAAATTAAACCTTAGATATCCTTTTGATTGTTGTATTATCCACTGCACCATAATGGACTGCGAAGCGGCCACCCCTGCTACATACTGTGCTCTGCTTTTTGAATGTTTGTCATAGCGGCCGGCCCGATAGGGTTGTAGGCAGACGCTGTGTATTGTGCATTTGATAAATAAAGGTTTTCAAAAAAAAAAAAAAAAACAGAGCCTCAGCCTCACAAAATGGATGCTGCTGCTGCCACAGACACGGGTCTGACCTCCTGTTGCTGGACAAAACTCCGACAGGGGAGGCCTGGACAATAGGTTTCCTGTCCAGGGAGGTGCTGGCACCTCCCCAGACAGGGGTTTTGTGTATTGGGGCAGGGAGGGCTGCATTCAGTGAATGCCTCTAGACACTGCCTGGCGCACACAAGGTGCTCCATGCATAGCCCAATTCAAACCGGTTGCGGGGGCACACAGTCCCAGCTCTGGCGCAAAACTGGACAAAGGGAAAGGGGTGTAACCACTCCCTTCTCAGGTCCACCCATAGGAGGGACCTAGCCAGGTAGTCCAGCCCCCATCCTTAGTATTAGTATAGGAGCTGCGTCCCTAGGACTTTAGATTACCCTGGATGAATCTTTGAAAGACATATCGTGGACCTTCGACGTTCCATTCTGATTGGAAGACGGAAGATATCTCCCTTGTGGTCAAGGAGTGACCACCCTTGTCAAACAGGCACCAACAGCAACTTTGCCAGTCTGCTCTTCGATGCTTCTGCCAGATCCCAAAAAATCTGCAACACAGAAGCTGGATTTCCAGACTTTTCTGACCCTGACTCACATCCACAGTGAAGCTGAGACCCGTGGCGGACACGAGAGATGTGGGACCAGAACTCCTGGACATCATGCATTTTGAAAGCTGCACTCCTTCAACGAGGTATCTCAAAGTTGTGCTTTGGTGGCTTGAAGCCCCAGCCCGAGCACCATTTGCATTGAAGCCCTTGCCCCCACACTCCGTGGGTGTTCTGTGGGCCCTGCTTTTGCATTTGAGATTGATGTGTCTTCCTGGTTCATAGGCTGTTGGCTAGTGAGCCACCTGAGGACCTTTCTTTGAACTTAACATGCTTTCCTAGTTGCTCCAGGCTTGCTCCAGTTTCCCTGAAAAGGAGAAGCGCCACAGACCTTGCTGGTCTGCAAAAGTGCCAATCTCAACATCCTGCGAGGGTTGCAATTGCCAAGGCTTTTTGGATCCAATCTGTATACCTCAAATCCAGCACCTGGTTGTAGTCGATGCCTCCTGGACCTCGTGGCTGAAGAGACAAGTTCAACTACTTCACCTAAAATCACCCGACATTGCTGGGTTCCTTACTGGTTCCTTCCTGGTCACTGGCTAGTGACCTAGACTCTGTCCCTTCTGCTTTCAAGTTCTTCAGATCTTTGATCCACCCTTGGATCAGCCCGGACACTTTTTCTCTGGTCGCCTGCAGCACTTCTTTGCAGCTTTCTAAAGAAAACGACAACGAAATGCGACACGAAAAGACACCTATGCACCCTGCTTTCCTGGGTGAGGTAACACGAGTACTTTGGTACTCCTGTGGGTCTTGACTCTCAAACTGTGCTAGTTTAAAAGGGTTCCATCCTGGTCCATACAGAAGTGTCCTTAAATTGTATATTTGTAACTTCTAAGATCTCCATAGAAAGTCAATGGTAACCCAAGCCTGTGTTTAGACACTGCAGGCGCTTCCCGTGGGCCTCCTACTTCCTAACCTTTGGTTGATTAGTGTAGCCCCAGCAATTCCACAGGCCCTAGGACTGCTTTCTAATTCTCTTGTGGTTCTTATACCACTTTCTTAGTATAAGGTTTGTGAGGCCCATAGGGCATAACGTATACTGTGCAACTTATCGTATATTAACTGTGTTACTTGTATTGTAGTTTTTCCTCTGACCTCATAAAGAGTGCAGAGGCGTTGTGTTTAGATTAAATACATATATATTTGATATACCTTGTGTGGTGTCCTTTCATTTGGTACTCAAGAGATTATAATTGGTAAAACAGCTTGCTTAACTCGCCTACTGAAGTCTTAGCCTGAAGACTGCTGGTTCATGCTACCACTAGGATAGCTTTCTATAAGGTTGATTTTACAACCACCATCAATAAGGATCGATTAGACTGGTGCGAGGTGCCCACTAGAACTAGTGAACATCATATGCCTAGCTAACTTCTCACATTGGTGTGCAGCGGTTGGGATAAGAGCTTGCAATTGTTTGACCAAATAATCTTGAGATATCATCTGAAAGATCATATCAAGGTACCTGTAGAAGAAGAAGAAACTTTATTGTATAGTTAATTAAAACCATTACAAAAATACAGATATGATAATATACTAAAAACACACTGATGTGAGAGTAATAGAATTTAAAATTGGTAGTAAAAAACAAATGTCTTTCTGGGGTAAAACAATGTCCATGGTCAAGATTTTGCCAATCATCTTTGCTTTTTCTCAAAATGTTCGATAAATTTGATTGATCTGCAAATGAATTGGGGGTCTGTGGTACATAATGTTTGTAAAATCGCAGACCTACAGGTACGTGTTCTAAACTGCTAGAACTTGGCTTTCAACCAATTCCGACGTTCCTGTATGAGAGCCGGGCAGATGCAAATCAGGTGGGTAAAGTCTTGCCTTGCTGCACCGCATAGCCCGCACTCTTCACTTTCTTGGGACTTCCACTTAGGACGCTCAGCGTTGGTTGGCAAACTACCCAGCCTTATATTAAGATATTTATGTTTGATATAAGGCGAAAAGGTCAGGTCCAGGTAGTGCGCCGGCACTAGTTTTTCGTATGATTGGATAGTCATCCAAGCATGTGACCTGAGACTGAAAGCTATTTTGTCATCCAAAAATGAGTGGTTGATGGCTGCCTTCCTGACCACCTGTTTGAATAAAGGTACTTGGAGCTTGGTTTCCCAGGGTTCTACCAGATTTGTTGATTCCAATGAGATTTTGAGGTACTTGGTATAGTTTGAATTTGGACATTTGATGATGGTTTCCCACATAGCACGATAGAGCATGATCTCTTGGTGCACCCAGACATTATACCATAATTTTATGGTCTCATACTTCCTCAGTAGCACTTGAGATTTTAGGCCCAGTTCCAGTCTTACCTGGGCCAGGGATGCTTTACTTGGTAGCGCAAAGATGCACTTGTAAATTCTCATTTGCACCTTATCCAAAAGTTGTGCACTCTTGCCATGGTGCAATATGCTCCCGTAAGCTATCGTTGGAATAAGTTTAGCTTTCATTATTGTTAGCAGTGGCGAGACCAAAGGACCTTTGAGTTCGGTAGCTAAGCTTGTGAAGGCGTGCATTAGGGCCATGCCCTTCTTTTCCATGCTGTTGAATTGTGTCTGGAAGTTAAGACGCTTATCCAGCAGTATCCCGAGATACTTGTAACTTCCCACCGCTTCAAGTTTGACATTGTCTATAGTAAATGTTTGTGGCGGTTTGTGGCGTCGGGTTATGACCATGGTTTTTGTTTTCGCGCAGTTTATTTCTATCATATTCTGTTTTGTGTAGCGGGTCAGCTCATGTAGTAGCCGATGCAGGCCTATTCGAGTCTGGCTTAACAGGACCACATCATCGGCGTAAGATAGGTGAGTTACACAAAGCGTACCCAGCCGAGGCAGGTGGGCATTGACCAAATCGAGCCTTGGTGTTACACACAACCTTGCTTCAACCCATCAAAGGTGTGTATCTTCCTGGTTAGCCTTTGCCCATTGTTGATTTTTACCTGCATCCAGGTGTTGCTATACAGGTCAATGATCGGCGTTAGGATTGACTCCGGCAGGCCCTGCTTTTTCAGTTTGGCCCATAGCAAATTCCTATTAACACGGTCGAAAGTCGACAAAGCAGGTATATAGTTCCCGATGGTTAAGTAGACTGCTTTCACCAATCATGCACAGCGCCATTGCATTAGCCATTGTGCCAGTTCCGCAACGAAACCCTGTCTGGTTTAACAGGACCTTGCTATTCATATCAGACCACTGTACCAGATCGGCTAGCACCAGGGATGCATAGTATTGTGCCTCTGCATCAATCAGGGCAATTAAGCGGTAGTTTGATGGATTTTTGCGATCTCCGCCTTTATAGATGGGGTTGATGATAGCACCCCTCCAACTTTCAGGCACCCGACCAGAGTTGCAAATGGACTGGAATAGAAGATTACATTTGCGTGCCCAGAATTCAGGATTCTCTTTATAGATCGCCTGAGGGATGCCATTTGGCCCCGGTGCACTCTCTTGCTTGCCTTTCTTTATTATAGAGCATATTTGTTGATCGTCAATTGACCAGATTGATTGGTCCAAGCCCTCCTTACCATTAGATATGGCTCTGGGTCTGGAAGAGGATTTGCTTTCCTTGACTCTAGTTCTTGTAGTTTCAGGTGTTGTTGTAGTCATCGTGGCCTGGAGCTCCAATGGTTTTATCGCGAATGTATCCACTATGTGTTGGACCCAAAGGTTTTCCGGGACGCATGTCATGCTTGTGGGTTGTACTGCTTTGTTGATTGCATTAATTTGCATCCAGAACGCTCTGGAGTCTGCTTTTTTAATGTTATGCATCAATTTGGCCCAAAAGTCATTGTGTTTGTTCCTTTTTTCCATCCATACTAACTTTTTGTATTCTTTCCTAATCAACCGAACTTCTTGCCAGGTGCTTTGCTTTGTCCTTGATCCTTGTACCCGTCTTGTGAGCTTTTGAAGATGGGTCTTCATAACTAGAGTGGTTGTTGAAAATTTGGTTTTGGTCGTGGGACTGCTATGCCTCCTGGCCTTACAGCTCGATTTTGGCAATTTTTCTACGAAGTTAGCCCAGGTTTCTGAACAAAGGTCATTCTCTGCCATGACCATTTGTAATAGTTTCTTGGCATCCAACGCTATTTGAAATAGTTTTTTGCTTGTCCACTTAAGCCGCTTCAGGTTGAAGGTTGATAATTGACCTGGTATTTTTGGAGCCATTATATACCTAGGGGAGCTTAGTTTAATTTCAATGTGTTGCATGGAATGATCACTGTCTAGAGTGCCAATTATTTGAAATTTTTTGACCAGGCTCAATAGGGGCAATGTTGTTAATGTGTAGTCCAGAGTTGAGTTTGTATTATGGCCTATGCATGTAGCAGCTGGCGGTTTGTCGTGCTTCGATCTTCCATTTAATACCCGTAGATCGAGTCGTTCCAGGTCCCAAACCAGTTGCTTACCCAGTTGGTCTGATCTCACAGGCGATATAATCTCCTAAGGTTCGACAGCCCACATTTCATTTGCCACTCAAATATTGTCCTCTTCCTCCGATTTATGCAAAAGATTGGAGTTAAAGTCGCCCGTAGCAATAATCTCCCAACTTGGGTGATCTAAACGGATGGAAGTTACAACATTTACTACACGTTGGAACAGTTCTTTTTTTTGCAGTTTTTTCGGATGGGACAATTGTCCTTGGTACGCATTTGATTGTGCTCTCCAGCTAGATGATTTGCTTATCCATTGCTGAAGCAGGCATTTGCGAGACATTGATATTTAATGAGGTGGAAACGTAAATAGATAGACCTCCCCATGCGCGGCCGTAGCGCTGACAGCATGTCGTGTTTTCATGGAAGCATAATCTTCCCGGTACATCAATTTGCTCAGTTGACCCAGTTTCCTGCAGCGCTATGATATCGTATTGATCCCAGATAGCTGTTTTCATGCTTTGATTTAGGATATTTTTTGCTCCTGCGAAGTTCCATGAGAGCAGTTTTATGACATTTTCCTCAGTTTTACCGGCCTCGTAATAGGTTCAATTATCATTAATGGCTTGCATTTGTCTCTGGTGACTTTTTATTGAGGTTTCGGCCCCCCTGGCACCGTGTAGAATTGAATGAGTGGTCGGGATTGTGTAGTCTTCTCTTTTCCTACATCTTTTTAGCAATGGTGATTGGTAGCCCTTTTTTGATTGTTCTTTCAGAGATATTCCCCACTCTTCAAATTTATTTACTTCTGCCAGGATGATTTTTGTCACTTCAAGCTCCTCCAGGTGGTTAGTGTGCCTTCCCTAGAGGCATTCTCGCCTAACGTGATGAATTCGATTGATGATAGGTCAGCCGACGTTAGATGGGTTAGGCTGGGAATGGAGGATGTAAGGTGGAGAATATTCCCTCGGTTTAGGTAGTCGTGGGTGCCTTGGGGCTCGTAGCTGGGGATGAAAAATATCTTCCCCGCTGTGGCTGGTTCCTTCTCGGAGGGTGCTTTGTTACTGATCTGAGTTGTTTCATTAGTGGCAGATTTCTGATCATTGTAAGCCTCTGCATTAAGGTGAAGGTATTGCCCTATTTGATTGTACGTTTCATTCTGAGTTAGTACTAGTGGCGTATTTATCATGGTTTGTGCCTCGTGAGCTAATCTGTTGGGTCCCGCCTGTTCTCTGTGGTGCCCACTAGGTACCTGTAGGTACATATAAATCAAGTCTTATACATACATACCTTCTACTGAACTTAGTAGTTGTAGGTGGTAAGGGCTTAGCACACCCTGACTACAACTCCTAGAGAGGTTCTTGTAGGAAAACAAGTAGTATAGGTAGGAGCACACACCACACCTCGCTAGCAATGTCCTTTTAAGCAGGGCCTAGTGGGCCTCTGCCAGAAGACAACCAAAGGTTGCCTTCTAAGTATGACACATTCTCTTTTCAGGAACTGAGAAGCTTGTGTGTGGTCAGAAGACTGAGACAAGGACAGAGTCCAACCTTTAACCACCTGGTAGATATCTTAGTTGCTCATGATGTAGAGAATGCATCATACCCAGGTAACAAAGGTAGTAGGGAGGGGGCCATCCCTCAACAGAAGGGAATAATACTGGAGAAGATCCAGTGGTCTCTGATGATGAAGTGGATGCTGAACAGGATGAGGCTGAAAAACCTGACCTGGGCAACACAGGACTATCTGGAGGTGGAGAGGGCCAAGGTAGACCCCCCTCTAACCTTCCAAATAGGCCTAATAGCGGAAACTGAAGGCGCAGATCACTTTTTCAGTGGTTTTGAGCATTCTGATTCCTCAGTAGTGTCCTTTGCCTCTGCTCAGAGGAGGATGACTTCCCCTCAGAGGAGAGAGCATAAAGCTAAAATAAAAGAGGTCAAGGTGGGGCTCAAGAGGCAAGAAATTGCCCTTGCAAAAGAGACCCTAGCGCTTGAAAGAGAGAAGAAATTGTGTGGGCTAGAGCCCACTGGTGGTAGCAACAACCCTAGTGGTAGGGAAAGGTCTCATGACCATAGAATCATGAACGAGATTGTCCCTCCTCATCAGATTGGGGATGACATCCACAAATGGATACCTGCTTTGGAGAGGGCTTGCAAAGTACAGCAGGTACCCTAAAGTCAGTGGGCAGCAATCTTGTGGCTCTCCTTTGCAGACAAAGGAAGAGACAAGCTCCTCACTGTTAGAGAAGAGGATGCTGACAACTACTATGTCCTGAAGAGTGCTCTGATAGATGGGTTTGGCCTAACCACTGAGCAGTACCGGTTGCTGTTCAGAGATACCCAAAAGACACAGACTCAGGACTGGACTGATTTTGTAGATTGTGCTACTAAGGCTCTGAAAGGCTGGTTGCTGGGTAGTAAAGTAAGTGACTATACAGGATTGTATAACCTTATTATGAGAGAACAAATTCTTAACAACTGTCAAAACCAGTTATTGCATAAGCACTTGGTTGACTCTGATCTGACCTTTCCCCAAGAATTGGGAAAGAAGGCAGAAAAATGGGTCAGAACCAGGGTGAAGCAAAAGGTACAGAACCAAGGTGGTGATAAGAAGAAGCAAGACATAAAGGGTGGGGAGAAAGCAAAAGACCAGAAGTCTTCTCAAGGTCCCCAAAACGCTTCTATTGGTGGGGGTTCCCAACAATCTAAGAAGAAAGAAGGTCCAAAGAAACCATAGTGCAAAGTCTGTAAAGTAAATACTCACTGGACCAGTGATTGCACCAAGAAGGAGGCAGCTGCAGCCACCGTTGCCCCTAAGGCAACTGTTCCCCCTAGTTCAGCTCCAAGTACTGGTTCTCAACAGAAGGGTGTAGTAGGGTTAACCCTGGGAACTGAGGTGTATTCTGGCCTAGTCAGAATACCAATTCAAGCTGTTTTGATCTGTGATGTGGACATAATTATGCCCTCTACTGTGAGTCCCAATACCTTGGGCAAGTACAGACAAACCCCTTTAATTAATGACAAAGTGGCTCAGGCCTACAGAGACACATGTGCTAGTGTCACAATGGTGACGCCTGGCTTTGTGGACCCTGGACAGATCATACTAGGTGAAAATTACCTAGTTACCAATGCTAGCAATGTCACTACCACTCACAGTATGGCAATTGTTAATTTCTCCTGGGGAGGGGTAACTGGCCTCAAGAAGGTTGTGGTTAGCTCAGACCTCCCTGTAGAGTGTTTACTTGGCAATGACCTGGAGACTTCAGCTTGGGCTGAAGTGGAGTATAGGACCCATCAAAAATGTTAGGGATATCAGCACATGTACTTGCTGTGACTAGTTCACAGGTCAGAAATTGCAACACTGAACAGGCACTGGATTCTGGAACAATGGACCAGTTGCCTACCAGGAGAAGAAACAGTAGGGTTAAGGCAGTGCCTTCCCCCTTGCCTCAGGAGGAGGATCAACCTTCTGAGGAAGCTGATTGTGAGACCCAGGAGGAAAATGTTCCTAGAAGAGCTTGAGACTGTTCAGGTTGAGTTTCTTGGGACAGGGGAACCCTCCAGGGCAGATCTGAGGCAGGCGCATTTGGACTGCCCTTCTCTTGAACCCCTCAGACAGCAAGCTGCTGCTGAGGCTGCAGGGAATGCTAGTGGGACCCACAAGGTTTACTGGGATGATGGGCTCCTGTATTCAGAGGCTAGAGACCCCAAGCCTGGAGCTTCCAGGAGGTTAGTCATACCTTTGGCATTCAGAGGCTTCCTTCTCACACTAGCCCATGATATTCCCCTTGCAGGACATCTTGGCCAGAACAGGACTTGGGACAGGCTTGTACCTCACTTTCACTGGCCTCATATGTCAGAGGATACCAAGAAGTGTTGTCGCTCCTGTATCACCTGCCAAGCCAGTGGCAAATCAGGTGGCGCCACAAAGGCCCCCCTGAGGTTCCGTGACAATTGTAAGTGGTGTTTTCGACTCGCACGAATATGGTCGAGTCTGGTATCTATGAACCGCAAATGACGAGTTTAGTAAGTGTGCGCAGTTTCGCTGTGCTAACTTAAACCGTTCGTTTGTTATGTGGGTTTTTCATCTGTACCCACGGGTTCCATCTTAGATACGGCATCCATTTTGTCTCTTGCCCTCAAGTAGCCAGCGAACGGACGATGTCCGCTTCGCGACCCTGGGACTCCCAAGATATTTGCGGAAGACACATGTTCTTTGTAAGTGTCTTTATGACGAGGGGGATGATACTGTAAGGCAGATGGCCCCGCTCGAGGCTCATCTTGCCGTGCCGGTTTATTGTCTCAGCCGTGCATCTTATTAGGCACGTCCCTTTGATGCCTGTATCTCGTGTTTCCCGATACCTCCCCTTTTACATCCTTTCCGATCTCCCCACTGTCTCCGTCTTCCTCTGCACCTGTCTTTGTTCCTATTTCGATCTGTTTTACTGCCGATTGGAATGCACTAATGTTGGGAAGATGGGTTTTTACAGTTGGGAACCGCCAAATGTTTCCGCACTTATGTTCCGGACCTTATGTGTATCAAAGTGACCAAAGCGACCCCTCTGGGGGATAATGGTGGGAACCGGGTTGTAAACTTTTGTGTACCATGTTGTCCTATGGGTAAAAACTGTATAAAAGGAGCGATCCACAGAACCAATTTGAAGCAGTCTCCCCAAGTTGCACGTGTTGTACTTGACGTGACTTCTGTGTTCCCTGCAGTAAATAAACCTTGAATCTTTGACGCCGAAGGAAGTGTCCCGTGTCTCTGTCATTCGTACGCCGGAGCAGGTTACCCACGAAGGTTTCAGGTGTTGTGCCCTGGCACCGCTGGGTCTTAAAGAACCCAGTCCTTCACCCCTTACACCACTACCTGTGGTGGGGGTTCCCTTTGAACGTATAGGGATTGACATTATTGGACCAATGGATCCCCAAACAGCCTCTGGGCACAGTTTTATTCTGGTGGTAGTGGATCATGCCACCAGATACCCAGAAGCCATTCCCCTTAGGACCACAACAGCACCTTTGTGGCAAGCGCCCTCCTGGGAGTTTTCTCAAGAGTGGGCTTTCCGAAGGAGGTTGTCTCAGACAGAGGTGCAAGCTTTATGTCTGGATATCTGACTGCAATGATGAAGGTGTGTGGAGTGAACTACAAGTTCACCACACCCTATCATCCACAGTGCAATGGTCTAGTTGAGAGATTCAGCAATACCTTAAAGGGCATGATTAAGGGTCTCCCTGAAAAGCTCAGGCGGAGATGGTACATCTGCCTTTTGTTTGCTTACAGAGAGGTCCCACAGAAGAGGGTTGGCTACAGCCCTTTTGAACTTCTGTTTGGGCATCCTGTAAGAGGACCCCTTTGTCTGGTGAAGGAGGGATGGGAGTTGCCTCTTAAACCTCCCAAACAAGACATTGTGGACTATGTACTTGGTCTCTGCTCCAGAAAGGCCGAGTACATGAAAAAGGCATCCAAAAACCTTGAGGATAGTCAGGAATTGCAAAAGGACTGGCATGACCAAAAGGCTGTACTGACTGTTTACCAGCCAGGACAGAAAGTGTGGGTGTTGGAGCCAGTGGCCCCAGCAGCTCTCCAAAATAAGTGGAGTGGACCCCACACTATTGTTGAACAGAAGGGAGAAGTCACCTATTTTGTTGAGCTTGGAACTCCAAGGAGCCCCCACAGGGTGCTACATGTCAACAGATTGAAACCATATGTTGACAGGGCAGACATGGGCTTGCTCTTGGCTACTGATGAAGGACAGGAGGAAGAGAGTGACCCTCTCCCAGACCTGCTCTCTCAGAACCCTGATGATTGTTCAGTTGATGGTGTGGCTTTGGCAGGCATTCTCACCCACCAACGCAAAAACAACAATTGATGGACAGAATGCAGAACAATGTCATACATTCACCCCAGTAAAGAGATCTGGGCCTAAATCAATTGTTTTTTTGCACTCCACACCACCCCAGTTCAGACAATGCAAAGCAGCCTTGACCCTGTGCCTCATGGGAACAGTCCAGCCCAAACTGCCAAGCCATGTCTTTCCTGGACCGGAATCAAGCATCCTAGGACCGGTTTCTGGCTATCAGCCGTCTTCAGGCAGGGTAGCTTGACTCCAGTGGTGTGGAGAGCATGGGACTCACATCTGAGCATACCCATCCCACTCTGGGTGACAAATGCAAAAACAACAATTGATGGACAGAATGCAGAACAATGTCATACATTCAACCCAGTACAGAGATCTGGTCTTAAATAAATCGTTTTTTTGCACTCCACACCACCCCAGTTCAGACATGGCCATATGAAAATCAGCCTTGACCCTGTGCCTCATGGGAACAGTCCAGCCTGAACTGCCAAGCCATGTCTTTCCTAGACCAGAATCAAGCATCCTAGGACCGGTTTCTGGCTAAATCCATAGTTTTTTTGCACTCCACACCACCCCAGTTCAGACATGGCCATATGCAAACTGTTGTTTTTGCATTTGTCACCCACCAACAGCAGCAGGACTGCAGACAAGTTCTACAGTCCTACAGACATATGTTTTCACTGACTCCAAGTCAGACTACCTGGTGCACTCATGAAGTGGACACTGGGGGCAGTCTGCCTGTTAAAAGTAAGATTTACAGACAGCTTGATCATGTCAGGGACTGTATCAGGACAGAGGTCCAAAAGATGTTGGATTTGGGAGTCATTGAGCCATCAGAAAGCCCTTGGGCCAGTCCAGCAGTCCTGATGCCTAAATCTCACACCCACGATGGTAAGAGAGAGATGAGGTTTTACGTGGATTACAGAGATCTCAATGCTGTCACTAGGACAGCTGCCCATCAAATTCCCAGGGCAGATGAACTCATTGACAGATTGGCATCTGCCAAGTTTTTGAGTACATTTGACTTGACCGCTGGCTACTGGCAGATCAGACTAGCTGATGATGCAAATAAAACATTTTCAACCCCTGGGGGGCATTATCAGTTTGTGGTAATGCCCTGTGGTCTGAAAAATGCACCTGCCACATTCCAAAGGTTAGTGAACCAAGTCCTCTCAGGTCTGAATGACTACTGGGAAGCTTATCTAGATGATATTGCTGTATTTAGCTTCACTTGGAAAGATCACCTGATCCACCTGAAGGATGTTTTGGAGGCCCTGCAAAAGGCATGCCTAACTATTAAGGCTATCAAGTGCCAGATAGGGCAGAGTCAGGTTGTATACCCGGGCCACCTTGCAGGTTCAACCATTGCAGAGCAAAATCCAGACCATAATGGACTGGACTGCTCCAACCACCCAGACTAAGGTCAGAACTTTCTTGGGCCTGACTGGGTACCACAGGAAATTTGTCAAGGGGCATGGTTCCATAGTGACACCCCTTAATGACTTAACTTCCAAGAAAATGCAAAAGAAAGTTCAGTGGACAGTCAGCTGTCAAAACGCATTTGATGACCTGAAGCAGGCCTTGTGCACTGCACCAATTCTGCAAAGTCCAGACTACTCCAAAGAATTCATTGTTCAAACAGATGCTTCTGAGTTGGGGGTAGGTGCTGAGCTGTCACAACTGAATAAAGATGGTCAAGACCTGCCAGTAGCTTTTATAAGCAGAAGGCTTACCCCTAGAGAGAACCGTTGGTCAGCTATTGAGAGGTAGGCAGGTGCTGTGGTTTGGGCCCTGAAGAAGCTGAGGCCATACTTGTTTGGCACACACTTCAAGATTCAGACAGACCATAAGCCCCTCTTGTGGCTAAATCAGATGAAGGGTGAAAATCCCAAACTGCTTAAGTGGTCCATATCCCTACAGGGGATGGACTTTACAGTGGAACATAAACCTAGGAGTGACCATGCCAATGCAGATGGACTCTCAAGATATTTCCAGTCAGAACATGAAGACTCAACTGGTCTAGGTTAGTTTAATGTCCTGAGTTGGGGGAGGGGGGTTGTGTTGGAGAGTAGGGTCTGCTTCCTATGGTCACCCCCACTTTTTGCTGTAATTCACTGGTTTTTCGACTTTAGTGTGGTTGTAGGCCTGCTAATCAGACCCACAGCCCAGATGTTCTCTCTCTAAATTGATACCATGTACTTTAGGTACATACCAGATTGGTTACTGGGTCACTCTGGTGAGCCCCTGAATAGTGTACCATAGGTACCCAGGGCATAGGTGTACCTTAGGCCTATCAGGGGCTGCAGAATGCATTGTGCCACCCCTGATTTGCCTTCCAAACTGACACCACAGGTCTGTTCACCCAGCCTGGGTAAGGTGGTGTAATCACCCCTTACTTAGATATAGTGTCCCTATATCTACATATATAAAGACACATATACACCTATAAGCCACTCCTATGGTAGGCCTAGACAATCCTGGAGGCAGAGTGCTTGGTTTTATGTGAGAGGGTGCCCTAGCATGAGCTGAGCCCCTCTGCAGCTTTCAGAACCATCTCCTTATAGCTGTTCTATGATATAGCCATACCATATACTATTAAGTGCATTATAATACTCGCGGTTAATGCTAACTTTGGTTTGGCTTTATCAAAACATGTGGTGTAAGGTGTCAAACACTTTGGAATACTACCACCCCACCAATTCGGGTGGCGGGGTTAGCATTCCACCCTTCTAGAGTAAGAATACATGTAGGTACTGCTTTACCCAGTTAAAGTTAAACAGAACCTCAGCCTCACAAAATGGATGCTACTGCCACAGACACAAGTCTGACCTCCTGTTGCTGGACGAAACTCCGTCAGGGGAGGCCTGCACTCCTGTCCAGGGAGGTGGTGGCACCTCCCCAGACAGGGGTTTTGTGTTGGGGCAGGGAGGGCTGCATTCAGTGGATACCTCTAGTCACTGCCTGGGGCACACAAGGTGCTCCATGCATAGCCAAGTTCAAACCGGTTGCTGGGGCACACATCCCCAGCTCTGGCACGAAAGTGGACAAAGAGAAAAGGGTGTAACCACCACCTTCTCAGGTTCACCCATAGGGGGGACCTAGCCAGGTAGTCCATCCCCCATCCTTAGTATATGTATAGGAGCTGTGTCCCTAGGACTTTATATTACCCTGGACAAATCTTTGAAAGACATATCCTGGACCTTCGATGTTCCATTCTCCCTGGAAGACGGAAGATATCTCCCTTTTGGTCAAGGAGTGACCACCCTGTTCATAAAAGCACTAACAGCAACTTTGCCAATCTGCATTTTCGAGGCTCCCGCTGGATCTCGAAGAATCTGTGACCCAGGAACTGGACTTTCAGACTTCTCTGACCCCGACCCACTCCACAGTGAAGCTGAGACCCGTGGCGGACGCTAGAGGCGTGGGACCGGATTTCCTGGACATTCTGCATTTTGCAAGCTGCACTCCTTCAACTAGGTATCTCAAAGATGTGCTTTGGGGTGCTTGAAGCCCCAGCCCCGAGCACTATTTGCATTCAAGCCCAGGCCCCCACACTCCACGAGTGTTCCGTGGGCCCTGCTTTTGCATTTGAGGTTGAGCTTGATGCATCCTCCCGGTTCCTAGTCCATTAGCTAGTGATCCCCCTGAAGACCTTTCTTTGCACTTAACTTGCTTTCCTGACTGCTCCAGGTTTGCTCCAGATTCCCTGAAAAGGAGAAGCACCACAGACTTTGCTGGTCTACAACAGAGCCAATCTTGACATCCTGCATGGGTTGTGATTGCCAAGGCTTGTTGGGTCTAATCCGGATACCGACAGCACAGTCAACTAGATCTATTGTGGGACAGCTGAATCCAGTGCCTGGTCATCGTCGATGCTTCCTGGACTTCGTGGCTGAAGAGACAAGTTTGACTACTTCACTTAAAATCACACAACATTGCTTGGTTCCTTCCTGGTTCCTTCCTGGTCACTGGCTAGTGACCTAGACTCTGTCCCTTCTGCTTTCAGGTTCTTCAGACCCTCAATCCACCCTTGGATCCACCTGGACACTTTTCCTCTGGTTGAGCTGTTGAGCTGTGCAAGCGGCAGGAGCAGCGAGGGGAGCAGAGGAGCAGGCAGTGAGCAGCGAGAGGAGCCGAGGGAAACCTGAATCCTGAGCCTGCACAGGAGCCCGAGCTTGAGCCTGAGTGAGCGAGGGGACACCTGAGCACCCGAGCGAGGTGAAGGGCAGGAGTGGCAAGGACAAGGGGGCGGAGGTGGACAGCAATATAAGTGAGGAGCCCAAGGAGCCTGAGGTTTTTAGCCATTCCGTGGCTCACCTGCCACAGCTCCACTGTCACGCTGCGGCCCCGCCTTGCTCCTTCTCGTGTGTGCAGGGCCAGTGATAACTTTTGCTCACAGCTTTTGCCTCCCACGCTGTTTTGGTTGCTATATGCCCTGGTTACCCAGGCTGTCCACACTGTCTGCTGCCTCTTGCCAATAACATCACCGTCCATCACCACCTACTACTGCCTACCTGCTTGACCAGCTGATTGCTGTACCTAAAAAATACTAAAGGAGAGCACGGCAAGTGCGACTGCCCTTTAGTTTGTGATGTGGGAGCAGCAAGTGGGAGAGCTTACAGCGTTGCAACCAAGTTAGACCAGGTACAGCCTGGCACAGCTGGTGATTCCCCTTGTGCGCCCCCCTTGCCCTCTCTCCAAAACTGGTCCCGTGCTAAAGGGGACAACCAGCACCCGTAAAAATATTGCGAGGTATTAACTGCAGGGCTACAGTTTCACATTTTGAGGTGTGAATTTTGAAGTGAAGAGGAGGAGCGGAAGAGGGGATCAGTCAACAAAAGCCATCCACAAAAACAACAAAGCCACCTAATCAACCACTTAAATAACTTAATCAATTAACTATCTCATCTATTTTAATCATCTAATCATTCAATGTATTAATCCAATCAATCCGATCGATCAAGCCGAGCTGTTTTTAACTGGGCTATTGGGTCACTCAAATGAAGCAACCTCGAGATCTGGCTCGTTACTGCAGCTAATAGGTTCTATCAAGTAAAGCCATTACAGACCTGTTGGGATCTAATCAAACACCCCAAAAAATTCACTAGGTGCTATAAAACTACAAAAATATCATGAGGTCAGGGCGGGTACGCGGGGCAGTAAAAAACACCAAAAGCACAAGTAAAAGTACAAGTAGCACAAGTACCACAAGCAAGCAGAAAAGGAAGTTGAAAATATCCGCCGAGCGTGAGAGAAACCTCATTCAAAAATACGACCTGCATTACAGGACGAAGGCACTATATTTGTAATAACTCCTGAACCAAGTAATACAACACAAGGGAGCACAAATGAAAAGTATTGTCTTTTTCAGCCCAAAATCCCAGCAAGGGAGAGAGGTCTGAGGTGTTTGAGGACAAAAGAGGCAGGGGGGAATCGCCTGGATCTGATAGCACCAAACCAGCCATATATGGCCAAGACGCCCCTAAAACTCGAATTCTAAAGGCCCTGGAGAACCCTAAGAATAGACTTGAGGAACAATACAAAGGGGCAGTTCAAGAGGCAACACAAGTAAGAGAAAAAAACTTGAGACAAAGGGACCATGGGAACACTTCACAAAAATATCAAGTGAAAAGGGTAAGCCTGAGATTATTCCATGGGCCTTAAATGTCACAATGCCTAAGCTCACTGACCAATACGAACACAATGGGGGTAATTGTGTGTTACCAGACCCATTAGATATACATGAGCTTGAAAAGCCAATAGGAGACGCCCTCATGAGAACCAAATGTAATCTAACAATGGCCGGCTCGGAGGAATGTAAGACCACAGGTGGAGCACTGGAAAATCTAAAGGAAATCCTGGTCACAGAAGAGGAAGTTCGGTCTGATCCATCTCAAAACAAAAGAATAATACCCAAAAATAGATTGGCAGAAGACCTGGATGCCCTGGATGTGTCAGAGCAATACTCATATCTCAAAAAGGACGAATGAGAGGCACTCCTGGCAACCTATCAGGAGGAGCCGTGCAGGAGCAAATCCCCAGTAAATTCTCATTTAAAAACAGAGGGAAGTAAGGAAAACAAGACGCACCACCCAGCAGAGTGGCTGCTTGCTGTGGTGTTTGCCACATTAAATGAGGAAGCGCTTGTCACTGCTCCTTTTCGGCTCACATTGTTTTAAATAATCTTCACTTAACAATTAAATTTAAATATTTGTGCCGAGTTTAGTTAAATCCCACCGCTCTCCTCACCATATGATAACACGCAGAGAAATCGTGATTATCGTCCTTTCTGCCGCAGAGAAGTCACCACTTCATTTCGTTAAATACAGCCGCTGGAGGAGGGGTGTTAACAAGTCTTCTTTTTCTCCGTGTTGAGGTTTTCCCGATCGTCGCCAAATTATTGTGGTGTTTGCCACATTAAATGAGGAAGCAGGAGATATCAGATACAGGTAAGTGGGTATTTAATAACCTCATCCACGAAGTACAAACGATCAACTTACTTCCAGGGAAGTCTACAATCTAGACAAGAACCCCTAACAGGATTCCAAGAATTAAAGGTACAAAGCATATTATCACACTTGCAACACTAAATAGCATATCTGAATGCACAAGGGGCTCACAAAAAATCCATCAATGTGCCATAGAAAAACTATCGCATAGCAGTGACATTGGCAAAGATGCGGAGCGAAAATCAGACCACGGAGAAGCCTGGGAAAGTATGCTTAAAACTGTGCAGCTTCTAGTAGAGGCTCTGCAATATCAGACAGACAAAATAGACTTACAACTAACCCTACTGAATACCCTGGCAGTTTTTGTGGTAGCAATCGATGGCAAATTGGGCACGCTAAACACTACACTGCAAAGTTTCAAGGAGCATGTGCCAGTCGAACATCGTGTCTGCGGTTGCGGCCCAATTGTGGACAAACTAGCAACCCTACCATCAATTCTGACGGACTTATGTTCTGAACTGAAAAAAGGATCAAATCAAGCACAACTACAGCCTAGCGGAGGGCATGCCCCAAAGGGGTCTAGGAACGATGTAGCGATTCATCGGAATGTTTCTGCACAAATGGGTCAATCAATGACAACGAACCAGAGTCTTCTAACTATTTCTGAAAATGAAATCAGCAAGCAAACACAAACCTCAAAATGTAATCAACGTTATATCCCGGAGCTTGCCAATGCAGACAGAGGGGAAATGAAATTAACTGCAAAGCAAAGACGGGTACTAAAACGGAAGGGTAGGAATCAAAATCAAAGCCTCAATTTATACGGATTCCAACGACTCTTTGGGGCAACGTCAGTGCAAGAAGGGCCAATGGACCAAAATAATCTAACTTTAGAAACATCAAACACAGTGTGTAGTACCAACAGGTCAAGTACGTCCCAAAATCCTCCAAATGGGAAACAAGAAAGCATTGCGCTCAAGTCTGTGTGTGAGACAGTGAAATATCGATTCACCCCAACTTCACCCAAATGGAATTACCCCCGGAAATTCCACTGAAGGTGACTTCAGAAACAGAATCGTGACAAAAACAACAAAATGCTCTCAATTGAATGAGACAAAGCAAGACTTTACGCCCTATGAAAATCCTCAGACTTCAAATACCCTTGAACCTATCCCTGAAGGGAGAAACATCACTTTGGGGAAATTGATCAGCCCTAAAAGTAGAAACACCATCAACAAGGAAGAAGAGAAGGCATGAAATAGGCAACTCTAGAATAAAGGCATAACCAACTTCGAATTACCTGTCACAACCACTGAGTCATCCCAAGGGCTCACCCATATCGGGCCGGGGATAAAACTTCAAGGAAGTATGGAACATGGGACAGATAGGGTCCCTTATGTGCAAGCCGCCCACATGAACTGGGAGCGAGTGGGAAAAGAATGTCCCCAAACAGAGTCTGGATCATCTTCCACAGGAGGCAAATACAATGTACTCAAAGGGGTGGGAGGGATTAAAACAAATGCCATTTGGTTCATCCCAGAATACAGCTCTAAAGGAAGGCACGACGTCTTGAACCAAGGCAATATTATGCGGCTCCTATCCCACATACCATCTCTGTCAGAGATAATGACGACAGACCCAGAATCAATAGAGTTCATTAAAGGGATGGATCACTCGTCAGGAGAATAAACAAGAGCAACATGGACCACCTCAATAACTGTACATAAAATTCTCCTTGAAAGTGCGATGTTAAAGTCTTGGGGGATATTAATTGCTCCGTACACCAAACCAGGCTATCCAGATCTGTTAAACCCACAGCTTATGAGGGGATCTGAGGGGACTGGTAATAAACAAGTCATGTCGGTACTAAAAAGAGCAATAGGGCACTGTAACATGGACATAGTACAACAGCAGGAGGGACTGAGAATTTGTCGTAATCCCCTTGCATTTCAGAAACGGGAAATTGATACAAGCTGGATCTCGAGAACCATAAATAATAAAAAAGGATTGACGAGATCTCTGCTCCTATCAGAGGGCCAACGAAAATGGGTTAGAACTGCTTTGCTCCTGGAATGTAAATGGGCTCCATAATAAAATAGCAGATCTGGAATTTGTTACCTATGTCAGGGCCTTCGATATAATAGCTCTGCAAAAAACCTGGGCATTGGAGCTGCCACATCTCCAAGGTTTTTTACGGTTTTACAAAGGAGCAACGAAGAAGGCAAAATTGGGTCACCTGCAAGGAGGTTTAGTCACATATATTGCAACACAATTACTCACATAGCCCGCACTTGTGGTCTTAAAACTCAATCATCATTAGCTGTAACCGTATCCTTTCCATCAAAAATAAACACAAGGAACAGCAACATCACGATAATAAACAAGTACATCCAACCAAAAAATAAAAATAAACTAACTAAGGAAATGTGCAGTCTTGTGGAAACGCGCGTAAGAGAAGGCTGTAATGCTGACCTCTTCCTCACCGGGGACTTGAACTACAATTTAATGGGTTCCTCCATGGATGAAGAAATACTCCAGCAAAACACAATTTGGAACATCCCGCCGCAAAGAGAAGTACAACTGGGCAAACAAACAAAGTCAGGGCAATCAACTTTGGAGGAGCTGGAACATCTAAATCTAAGGGCATTAAATAGTAGAACAGCTGAAGATAACCCTCCAGTTACTTTGTTTAGCTCTAACAGAACAAGCTCAATACTGGACTATACTTTTGTCTCCCTATGTATGTTTCAACAAATTGCATCGTTTCGGTTAGGCAAGAAAAGTGACAGCGATCATAGGCCTCAGGAAATAGAGCTAAGAACGATCATACCAGCATTTGAACATTGCCGGGCACCACTGGGGCCAGATACCACTATCAACTTAAAAAGAATAACATTTAAGTTATCTGCTGGCAGTGAGATGCTGGAAAATGCTAAACAGCACTTTAATGCTAGAACTGGAAAAGGGGAAGTTCAGAAATGGCTAAACTTCGTAACAATGATGGAAGTACACGCGTCTAAGATCAAACCATTTAACCAGCTAAGGTTCAGCGGCACGAAACCTATATCGATTTCTTCAAAGCAAGAAATCAAGCTTGCAAAAAAACATATCTATCGATTTTTGAGACACCTCCGGCACAAGCCCAATGACAAAAATCAACTGGAATTACTACGGAGACAAAGGGCAGATCTGAAAAAAACTGAAAAAGAATTTCAACAGAGCTATGGAGGAGGAACTCTGGGTACAAATATTTGCTGACGTTAAATATATTAATAGCGCCAGATTCTGGTGTACTATAAATCAATTCATCCACCAAAATCATGATTGCATATCCTTGGACATCGCAGAGGAAGATTGGGTCAAATATCTAAGTTCCCACTTCCAACAAAATTGTGAGCTCAGTGAACAGGACCAAATTAGTCAAAAAGAACTAGACTGCCACATAACCAACAAGGATGGGGCGGAATGCAATACGATCGACTCTGGGAATAGAAGGGGAGGCTTATCACCGAGGAATTGCAAATAACTCATGCAACAGCAATTAAACGGCAGATAGGCAAGTAAGAGAAGGGAAGGCGCGCCTGGCCCAAATGGAATACCACCAGCTTTATACAAACAGGAGGCAACCTTCTGGGCAGAAGCACTGGAACCACTGTTTAGAGAAATTAGGACACTAAACACCCTGCCTAAATCTTGGAAAGGGTCAATCATTTCCCTAATTTTCAAATCTGGTGAAAAGTCAGCCCCACAAAACTATTGACTAGTGGCTTTATTAGACAATGAGGCAAAATATTTTTCTGGGACGTTATTAGAGGATCTCCAGGCATGGGCCACAGACAAATCGGCAATCCCTTTACAACAAACTGGATATGTAAAATCCGTCGGGACTACAACCAACATCGTATGTTTTATTGACTATAAGGCCACATTTGATCATGTCAATTGCACTAAATTATGGTCCAAGTTGCATAGATGGGGGCTACCACAGCCATTATTAAATTTGTTAATAAACTTGCAGGTGAAGTTGGGTGACGGAACTTTCTTGTCATGGTGCATCCCAACGGTTAAAGGGTTGAAACAAGGTTGCGTCTTAGTTGCTGACTTAGTACCACTCCTGATCAGCTGCAACTCACATGCCCCAAAACTAGGAGATATTTTGATACCCTGCCTTTTGTATACTGATGACATAGTCCTGATTAGTAAAACTAAAGTAGGGCTACAACGTCTCCTAAATGCAACTCAGGACTTCTCCAAAGCAAATGACCTAACAATCAGCGGCTAAAACAAGAACCATGATAATCAGGAAACAAAGGAGACAAACTGGAGTCTGGTTTTGAGGGAAAACTAAAATTGAGGATACAGCGGAATACAAATACCTGGGCGTGAAGTTGGATAGTGGGGGTCGTTTCGTATCACAGAAGAATAGCATTAGGCGCAAAGGCCTAATACTGGCTTCCACTTTAAAAACACTACATTCAAAGTTGCTGGGGCCATCGATACTCCCTTTGATTGAGGTAGTTCGGGCAAAACTGCTGTCAACAATCACCTATGGCAGCGAAGCTCAGAAAGGCTGAGACGCTAAAATACTTGACGCCGTAGTAACAACTGTATATAGGATAATCTTTGGGCTGCCCAAACACACCTCACCGGCGCAAATTAAGGTTGAATTTGCTGTTCAAAAACAAACAGAGGCAAGGAGCATTTATCATTACATGGGACAAAGTACGAAAAGCTCCACATGGTACACTAAATGAACAGCTATGGAAGGAGATAGAACAACATTCTAAATCACCTACCGCAGAATATCTTTATAACAGTTTAAATGGTTTGAGCCTATGTCAGCTTTGGGAAACATCAACAACTACTATTAGTTTTAAAAAAAGTAGTGTGGAAAACAGTGAAACATCTTTCCTTGTTGGAGGACAAGGCGACATTGACAAAAAGGGCCCATGGCTGGATGACGTTAAAGACATATACGGACTCAGCCACCCAAGCCTTTTTCAATCAATGGGGTATGACAATGGGGTATGACAAGAATATAAAAATTGCTTTCATGAAGTACATACTGGGGCTGTTACCTTGCAGTAAACATCTTCCTCCCTGGTTAAGAGAGAAAGCGGGCACTGCGTGCAGCTTATGTGGTTCAGCATCGGAAGATCTGCTGCATTTACTGTGCTCCTGCAATAAACTGATTAAAGAACAGAAACAACTGTTGAGGCGACACTTTAATAAGCGGGGGATTTGCACCAAGAGGCAAGCTCTACTGGTATGCTTTGCACCGAACGATTCACAACTGAATTGCAGCCTGGTAAAGTATCTGAAACTGTGCGATAGTAAAATGCCTGAAATGGAGACCTAAGGAATTTATGTGGCGAACACATGGGCAAATGTTCTGAGGCATACTCAAGAAATTTCACTTTAAAGAAATTAACATTTATATCTGCAGTACGCAGAGATCGGACAGTACAGTACCTGAGGGCATGGTATATGAAAAAGAGGGATAGTTCGCGAAGGTCAGAAGGGCTTGTCAATGGTCGGCTAAAAGTTTGGTTGGATAGTGTAGAATGCTGTGGCAGCAATTGGACAGAAATTATACATTTTTCAGTTAAAACTGCTTCATTTTAGAAACGTTATTTTGTTTATTTTTTAAGAAGCTTTTAAAATTAATAATTATGAAGGAATGCGTTGTAAATGTATATAAATTGTATTTTTTCTTTTGATAAAGTTGGCATTTTTGCAAAGGTTTTAATTAACTTTGCAAATAATTGCATACCATATTCATACCTCTGGTCGCCTGCAGCACTTCTTTGCAGCTCTCCATAGAAAACGATGACGAAACCTGACACGAAAAGACACCTATGCACCCGGTAACACAAGTACTTCGGTGCTCCCGTGGGTCTTGACTCACGAAGTGTCCTAGTTTAAAAGGGTTCCATCCTAGTCCATCCGGAAGTGTCCTTAAATTGTATATTTGTAACTTCTACGATCTCCATAGAAAGCCAATGGTAACCCGCGCCTGTCTTTAGACACTGCACGCGTCTCCCGTGGGCCTCCTACTTCCTAACCTTTGGTCGATTAGTGTAGCCCCAGTGATTCTACGGCCCGTAGGCCTGCTTTCTAATTCTCTCGTGGTTCTTATACCACTTTCTTAGTATATGGTTTGTGAGGCCCCTAGGGCATAACGTATACTGTGCAAACTTATCGTATATTAACTGTGTGACTTGTATTGTATTTTTAACTCTGACCTCATAAAGAGTGCAAAGAGGTTGTGTTTAGAATAAATACATATATATTTGATATATACCTTGTGTGGTGTCCTTTTATTTGGTACTCAAGGGATTATAATTGGTAAAACAACTTGCTTAACTCACCTACTGAAGTCTTCGCCTGAAGACTGCTGGTTAATGCTATCACTAGGATAGTTTTCTATAAGGTTGACTTTACAACTAGCATCAATAAGGGTCAATTAGACTGGTGCAAGGTGCCCACTAGAACTAGTGGACATCATATGCCAGGCTAACTTCTCACACTGAGTAGCCTGCAAACATCTTCCCCATGTCTGGTACCTCTCACAGGCATGCAGGGGCTTCATCCACGAGCTTGTCAGCTCAATGACTCATGGGAGCACTATTTAACAGGAACGGGGGTGGGAGCACACCGCTTCACCTGCCAGTATGGTTCGCCCCTGGCATTGTGGTAAATACAGTTTCGGTTATTTGCTTGCTTCAAGAGTGTTCGAGTGTTTTGCCACAGTTGGCGCAGATAGTGCTGATCTCTAGACACGTGTTTCTGGTTCTTTAACCATCATCAGTAGAGATTTCAGTCTTTGAATTTGGGGATTGCTGAGTAGGCTTCAAACATCTTTCTCAGGTCAGGTACCTCTCACAGGCATGTGGGTGTTCTTCTACGAGCTTGTCAGCTCAATGACTCACAGGAGTACTATTAAACAGGAACGGGGGTGGGAGAACACCGCTTCAGCTCCCAGTAGAGTTCACCCCTGGCATTGTGGTAAATACAGTTTCGGATACTTGCTTGCTTCAAGAGTGTTCTAGTGTTTCGCCACAGTTGGCGCAGATGGTGCTGATCTCTAGACACGTGTTTCTGGTTCTTTAACCGTCATCAGTAGAGACTACAGTCTTTGAAATTTGGGGTTTGCTGAGTAGGCTTCCAACATCTTTCTCAGGTCAGGTACCTCTCACAGGCATGCAGGTGCTTCATCCATGAGCTCGTCAGCTCAATGTCTCACGGGAGTACTATTAAGCAGGAACGGGGTAGGAGCACACCGCTTCACCTCCCAGCACGGTTCGCCCCTGGCATTGTGGTAAATACAGTTTCAGTTACTTGCTTGCTTCAAGAGTGTTGGAGTGTTTCACCACAGTTGGCGCAGATAGTGCTCATCTCTAGACACATGTTTCTGGTTCTTTAACCGACATCTGTAGAGATTACAGTCTTTGAAATTTGGCGTTTGCTGACTAGGCTGCCAACATCTTTCTCAGGTCAGGTACCTCTCACAGGCATGCGGGTGCTTCATCCACGAGCTCGTCAGGTCAATGACTCACAGGAGTATTAATAAACAGGAACGCTTCACCTCCCAGCACGATTCACCCCTAGCATTGTGGTAAATACACTTTTGGTTACTTGCTTGCTTCAAGAGTGTTCGAGTGTTCGAGTGTTGCGCCACAGTTGGCGCAGATAGTGCTGATCTCTAGATACGTGTTTCTGGTTCTTTAACCGTCATCAGTAGAGATTACAGTCTTTGAAATTTGGGGTTTGCTGAGTAGGCTGCCAAGATCTTTCTCAGGTCAGGTACCTCTCACAGGCATGCGGGTGCTTCATCCATGAGTTTGTCAGCTCAATGACTAACGGGAGTACTATTAAACAGGAACGGGGGTGGGAGCACACAGCTTCACCTCCCAGCACGGTTCTCCCCTGCCATTGTGGTAAATACAGTATCGGTTCCTTGTTTGCTTCAAGAGTGTTCGAGTATTTTGCCACAGTTGGCGCAGATAGTGCTGATCTCTAGACACGTGTTTCTGGTTCTTTAACCGTCATCAGTAGAGATTACAGTCTTTGAAATTTGGGGTTTGCTGAGTAGGCTACCAACATCTTTCTCAGGTCAGGTACCTCTCACAGGCATGCGGGTGCTTCATCCACGAGCTCGTCAGCTCAATGTCTCAAGGGAGTACTATTAAACAGGAACGGTGGTGGGAGCACACCGCTTCACCTCCCAGCACGGTTCGCCCCTGGCATTGTGGTAAATATAGTTTTGGTTACGTGCTTGCTTCAAGAGTGTTTGATTGTTTCGCCACAGTTGGTGCAGATAGTGCTGATCTCTAGACACGTATTACTGGTTCTTTAACCGTCATCAGTAGAGATTACAGACTTTGAAATTTGGGGTTTGCTGAGTAGGCTGCCAACATCTTTCTCAGGTCAGGTACCTCTCACAGGCATGCGGGTACTTCATCCACGAGCTCATCAGCTCAATGACTCACGGAAGTACTATTAAACGAAACGGGGGTGGGAGCACACCGCTTAACCTCCCAGCACGGTTCGCCTCTGGCATTGTGGTAAATATAGTTTTGGTTACTTGCTTGCTTCAAGAGTGTTCGAGTGTTTCGCCACAGTCGGCGCAGATAGTGCTGATCTATAGACAGGTGTTTCTGGTTCGTTAACCGTCATCAGTAGAGATTACAGTCTTTGAAATTTGGGGTTTGCTGAGTAGGCTGCCACTTCTTTCTCAGGTCAGGTACCTCTCACAGGCAGGCGGGTGCTTCATCCACGAGCTTGTCAGCTCAATGTCTCACAGGAGTATATTAAACAGTAACGGTGGTGGGAGCACACTGCTTCACCTCCCAGCACAGTTTGCCCTTGGCATTCTGGTCAATACAGTTTTGGTTCCTTGCTTGCTTCAAGAGTGTTCGAGTGTTTCGCAACATTTGGTGCAGATAGTGCTGATCACTAAACATGTGTTTCTGGTGCTTTTACCGCCATCAGTAGAGATTACAGTCTTTGAAATTTTGGGTTTGCTGAGTAGGCTGCCAACATCTTTCTCAGGTCAGGTACCTCTCACAGGCATGCGGGTGCTTCATCCACGAGCTTGTCAGTCAATGTCTCACGGGAGTACTATTAAACAGGAACGGTGGTGGGAGCACACCGCTTTACCTCCCAGTACGGTTCGCCCCTGGCATTGTGGTAAATATAGTTTTGGTTACTTGCTTGCTTCATGAGGGTTTGATTGTTTTGCCACAGTTGGTGCAGATAGTGCTGATCTCTAGACAAGTATTACTGGTTCTTTAACCGTCATCAGTAGAGATTACAGACTTTGAAATTTGGGGTTTGCTGAGTAGGCTGCCACCATCTTTCTCAGGTCAGGTACCTCTCACAGGCATGCGGGTGCTTCATCCACAAGCTAGTCAGCTCAATGACTCACAGGAGTACTATTAAACAGGAATGGGGGTGGGAGCACACCGCTTCACCTCCCAGCATGGTTCGCCCCTGGCATTGTGGTATATACAGTTTTGGTTTCTTGCTCACTTCAAGAGTGTTCGAGTGTTTCTCCACAGTTGGCGGAGATAGTGCTGATCTCTAGACACATGTTTCTGGTTCTTTAACCGTCACCAGTAGAGATTACAGTCTTTGGGGGCGCTAGGGGGCGCACAGCGGAATGGCTGGCTAATCAGGCAGCTCCGCCAGACGGCTCATTCTACGGCTGAAATAACGGATATACAGTATATAAATCCGATGTCAAGACGGGCGTTGTGATGTCGGAAGGTGTCCTGATCGCGGCGGAGTGCAAGTGAGAGATGTACAGGCAGGAGAACGAGTGTATTTAGCCCTGAGAAGCTCTCCTATGGTCGGGATCGGTGGAGACAGGATGGCGGCTCCACGGGAATGGCTGAAGTAATGGGGACCTCTCGATTGCCTTCTGCTATAGTGCTCCACTGACCGCACATAACCCGTGAGTAAAGGCAGCGCGAGACTGGGATGGAAGCTGCTGTTTTGAGATGAATGGACCGCAATGCAGAATGAGCGGGGATCGCGCTGCTGTGATGCACTGAAAGTAACTGGCAGGCGATAAAAAGCGTGCGGATAGCGGAGGTATATGCGGACAGTCAATCGCCTAACCTGTAAAACATAGGACCGCCTGTGAGCGCGATCCTAAAGGCATACTATCGAGCTGGTGGACAAGAAGACACGGGGCATTAACACCTAGGCGCGGAATTACATGAACATGCGCGCGCAAAAGAAACACCAAAATGGCGGCACCCAGTACTGATAAATGACTTGCCAGCGCTGAGCCATCTGTAGCAGAAACTAAGTGCGAATAAGGCTGTGCTACAGGCTACTGTCGAATATGCTGCACATATTATGAACACTTTGCGCAGTGTAAACACGGTTTTGAAAGGATGCCATGCTAACTGCTGTGTATATGTGCAATCAAACAACACTGCTCTGCATACTGATAGTGCTATCACTCACCTGTGCTGTATTTCACGTACCCAGATACACGGAGTGCTCCGCGCCCCTTCTCACCAAAGTCATCGTAACCAGATTAAAGGCGCAAAGCGCGCAGCATGTCTCATCATGGCGTGGAAATAACAACACAAAAAACACCTCCTGCCTTCAACTACGCTTGCCAGTGACACGATACAACACATGAGGCACAACTCCTGCATAGGCTAACGCAGTGCTATATAAACGAGTACAACTAGACCATCTACATGATACACGACGGTGCCCGAGACTGGCAATTTACAACACTGGCTAATGGTGGCAGCCACTCTGCAATGTGAGATGGTTGCGTGAAGCAGTAACATTATCACTGCACTAGCAAGTAAAATACGTGGCCGCAGACATATTTGGGTCAATATAGTAACACACGTAGCAGTGACAACTAACGCGCCGCACGTTGTGCTGAAGTCGCAACGCTAGACTCCTCCACGGGACGCGCAATACTGACCACGAATGCGCAGCACCTCCCAGTCGAAGTCCACAGTGTGCTAGCACAACCACAAGCACTGCGTAGGATATAACAGGATCGACACTGACCACGGATTGACGCTCTGTTACTGCTCTGCAGGACTTGCGATCAGGAATCAACAGAGACCACTGCCACATCAAAACCGAGCGTAATAGGCACTCCATAACATGGGGAAACCTGACAAACAGCAACCAAAACTAAGCTTTGAACAACGACGGCCAACTAGAAGTTTACAAACGCACTCGGACACTGAAATTGAAACAGAACGCACCCCACCAAAAGGCATGGAGGCTATGCTGAAGGCGATCCAGGACAGCCTGCAGGATATGCACGGCAAGATGGACCACTTAACAACATGCATGGACACCATGGCAACCAAAGTCGATCGACATGGCGAAAGATTGGACGAGGCAGAAACCCGAATTTCTGCGGTGGAGGATGAGTCCCGCGCCAGCACCTCTAAATGCACCGGGTTCGAGAAGATTCTGGAGGTTATCAAATCTAAGTCCGAGGATTTGGAAGCGAGATCGCGCCGAAACAACGTACGCATAGCGGGCGTACCAGAATCAACAAATATTGGCAATATGGAGGCATATGTGGAGGAAATGTGCCTCTCCCTGTTTGGCAAGGACAAACTATCCCATGTGTTCATTGTTGAACGAGCACACAGAACACTGGCACCAAGACCTCCTCCGGGCACAACACCAAGACCGATTGTAGCCCGCATATTAAATTACCGTGACAGAGATGCGATATTGCGCATGGCACGCGAGCAGAAGGACATTCAATACCAATCCAACAAACTTGAATTTTACCCTGACTACACACAAGCAGTCCAACAAGCTCGCCGAGAATTCAATGGAGCAAAAGCTAAACTACGCGAACTCCAAGTGGAATATGCCATGCTCTACCCAGCTAGACTAAAAGTGACATGGGAGGGTAAAGCGACTCTTCTCACCTCTCCGAAGGCGGCGAACGACTTCATAAAGAAAATTGCAAATCACCGCAAGGACCGTAATCGTCAGCAACAGTCACAAGAAGACAACTAACAGTAGGTGATATACTCCGTCCTATGTCTTGCATTTACTAGGATGAACTTACACTAGCTTTCCAGTGCCAGCAAGTGGACACGACCACATCACTGATGGGTAAAAACCTAACTGTATTTTATGGAGGTCTATTGTAGAGTGAACCGGACCCTCTGACGTAAACCTTGTGTTATTTGGAATGGTTTCATCGTACAGCTACTTCTGTTATACATGCATAATAAGATTGTGCAACAGTACCAGGACCCTGGCTAGACTGGATAGTGGGGATCACTTGCTCTCCCATGGTATAATAAGAGATAGGATGTGTACTGCCACTGTTTATAGTTGAGCTGCCCGCACACATCAAGGAGGAGTCTGGGCATTGACATTAACAGCGTAACGCTGTGGCTTCGGAAGGGAACATTGACCAGTTTAACGTACACATCTGTCAGGAATATTAAATGAAACCCATCTGACGAAAACACCTAGATTGTAGTTGGTGATACAAGACTGGACCTCCCTCTCCCCCATGGGGGGGGGGGGGAGACCCACTCCCCTCATTTCTATCTGCGGATAGACCTCACTCATTGCAGGTTCCTCGCGTGATGGGGAGGGGTGCGAACCGCACATAGACATGCAGATTAACAATATGTATGCACGTGAACTGTCAGGCTGTTGTCAAACTGAGGCCAAAAACTTACCCGCACACATGAGTGAGCACAGACTATAGACCCTGTGACCTCACAGCGTTCCTGTAGTGGGACAATTGCTGCACATTGTGTGTTCACATACAACAAGTATTTGATGACTGTATGAAACATTTTGACCGTCCACATCCGATAGACCGGATGGTGATGTGCAGTCCAGGCGGACCCCCACATGGGTGTTCCCCGACAAAGTTAAATACATATGGGTTGTTCATTGAGGGTATGGCATCAGCAGAATTGGGCTGCTGTTGTGGGGTGGGGGGTGGTTGGGGGGATTGTTATTGTTATGTATGGATCAGTCTGCTTGAGATACATTGCCTATGCTCAGCCAAACCACTTCCATCAATATGAGCAAGTACCTTTAATGCATCATTTATGCACGACACCGTGGCTCCTCCCCTGCTGTGATGAGGAGCTTAATGTATCGATTCATATGTATTCTAATGGCTGATCCTCTATCTCCTACCAAAACATTGAATGTCTTGTCATGGAATATTAGAGGATATACTAACCCCAAGAAAATGCGTAACATATTTGCTTGTCTAGATAGGTGGCATATCGACATTGTCATGTTTCAGGAAACACACGAATCACCACATTCGCACGCACAAGTGGGGAGACGATGGGCCGAATCCATATATTGTTCTAAATATTCATCCTATGCTAGGGGAGTTTCTATTTTAGTGAAAAAAGGCACGAACTTTAGAGTGGACACAACCACACTGGACACGGATGGAAGATATGTGATAGTGAGGGGGAAAATACGGGGAAGGCAGATAACACTAGTAAATACCTATGGGCCGAACACAGACACGCCAGAGTTCTTCCGAGAAGTCTGGCGAAACTTACATACCGCTTCCGATCAGATACTGCTATGGGGAGGCGATTTTAATATCGCACTAGACGATACAGTCGACAGATCAGGAAACACAACGGAACACCACACACGAGCCAGGACCGAATTGCTAGATATTATATCTGATCTGTCCCTGAATGACATCTGGAGGTTACGACACCCTGGAATCACAGAAGCGACGCACACCTCCACGCCTCACGCAAGTTGGTCAAGAATTGACTACTGGCTGGGATCAAGCGACATATTATTATGGACACACGACATACAACACTTACCCAAGACACTATCGGATCATAACCCTGTCAAACTGTCACTAAGCATTCGAAATTATGTACCTCCACCTTACAGTTGGCGTTTCAACAATGGTGCACTAACAGACCCCTTATACGTAGACACCATTGGAAAAGCGATAAAAGAATACTTCCGACTTAATGCAGATACCACGGAAGATACAGGACTATTGTGGGAAGCGTTCAAGGCGACTGTGAGGGGGGTGTGTATAAGCACGACAGCTGGCATCCTCAAGGACATCAGGGCACAACTTTCACGTCGCGAATCCACACTTCGAACCTTAGAACGCCAGTATGAACAGACCCCAACACCAACTATTCTGAGTAACATTAGAACAACACTTACGGAGCACCAAACATATGCAGCAGATGAGATTAAATACTTAAGCAAAAAACACGTGGCTAGATCGTATGGGGAGGGTGGCCGACCAGGTAGAGCTCTAGCTGCTAAAATATGCACTGGTCAAAAACAACACATTATCACTCAGATCACAGGAGCTGACGGACTAACACATACTGATCAAGCAGGCATACTACAAAGCTTCGTACACACCTACCAAGACTTATATACATCGCGCCCAGTGGCCCCGCCACGTGAGATACTGCAATATTTAGATGATGTCGCAATTGCTTGGCTATCTGACGACCAACGACAATACCTGACCCAACCATTAACAAAAGAGGAAATAACTGAAATCATAGCCTCCCTGCCAAATGGAAAAGCTCCGGGACCGGATGGATTCACATGTGAATTCTATAAAACATTCAGCGATATGCTATCGCCATATCTAGTTGATATGTTCGGTGAGGCACTCGAAGCTCAAATCCTTCCGGCAACACTGCGGGAGGCAATGATAATAGCATTGCTGAAACCTGGCAAAGACCCTGACGCTTGCAGTTCATACCGTCCCCTGTCACTAATAAACGTGGATTCCAAAATATTAGCCAAGGTCCTTGCCACGCGTTTACAACCTCTCATGTCCTCTCTAGTTCTTCCAGATCAGTCAGGATTTATCCCCTCTAGGAACACCACTCACAATACCAGAACACTCTTTGCCACTGCACACTACCTCACGCCGTCCGCTAAAGCAGCGGCGAACCTTCTAGACGCTGCAAAAGCGTTCGACTCCATTGAATGGTCTTACCTGATAACGATTCTGCATAGGATGGGCTTTCCGCGTCTATTCATTCAATGGATACAATTGCTATACACCAAACCGACAGCGAGAATTAAAATTAATGGTTATGTATCGGAGGCCATTGGTATTGAAAGGGGAACAAGACAGGGATGCCCTTTATCCCCCCTACTATTTGCCCTAGCACTGGAGCCTCTAGCCTGCATAGTAAGACAGAAACACCATCACTTGGCAATCCAATTCCCGAATAGACCATTACACATATCACTATATGCAGACGACATGTTATTGTACGTCAAAGACCCGGCCGTAAATTTGGACCCGCTCCTAAGAGTATACATCAAATTTGGGGGACTATCAGGCCTACAAATCAACTGGGATAAATCTGCTATATTCCCACTGACTGACTCCACACGACAGCACGTAACTGAATATCCACTGGAGTGGCAAACAGACCCCGTCCGATATCTGGGCATTTGGTTCCACCGTGACCCAGAGGTGGTCATTAGAACTAATTATGGAAGGGCGATTGACGCACTCGAAGATAAAATAGCAAGGTGGATCCAACTCCCACTGTCACTAGCTGATAGAATGGCGATAGTGAAGATGGTGATACTCCCTAAGTTGCTCTACCTTTTTAATAACATCCCGATCCAACCCCCAAGAGAGGTGTTTAAACGCATTAAGTCAATGGTACTGAAGCTGATCTGGGCGGGCAAACAAGCACGGATCAAGCTAGAAACGTTAACGCTACCCATTCACAAGGGAGGATGGGGGGTGCCTGACTTCTGGTTATATTACCTATGCGCCCAAGCCCAATTTGCCACACACTGGTACCACACGACTCCATACCTAACACATGTAGCGGTTGAGGAGGGTGATGCGGCTCCAATCCCACTAGATGCTATAATTACGCATGCCAGGCCTCCACTTCATGAACACGACATAAACACGATAGATACCACGAACTCAGCTTGGAGAACACTAGGCCACATGATGCATAAACTGCCGCTCTATGCTCCAGCACTACCTCTACATCACCACCCGCAACTATCTGTCACTAGGGAAGAAGTAGGCATGAACCTGCTAAAACAGGTGGGCATATACACAATGGGTGACGTATATAAAGACGGTGCCTTTATTACAGAGGTAGACTTAGCCTTTATTCAGAATCAGTCACTGCTCTTTCGTTTCACATTCCACAGGCTTAAAGGGGCGCTAAGGAAACATTACCCGACCTTCCCTAATGAGCCGCCAACAATGGACACACTGCAATTGTTGATCACATCCACTGACACATCACATCTGGTCTCACGACTATATGTGCAAGCACAGGCGGAATTGGGCCACGGGACAACCAAAGCTCAAGAAAAATGGAATGACATACTAGACACACCACTCACGGAGAAAGAATGGGAAACATCCTGCACTCTCACAAAAATACTCACACCAAATGGAAATTTAAGAATAATCCATTTCAAATACATACATCAAGTATATTATACACCAGCTCAACTATGCAAATATGGACTACGTGAGGAAGCACGATGTAAGAGGTGTGGTCAGGACCAAGCTGATTTTATACACTTAGCCTGGAACTGTGCGAAAATACAGGCCTATTGGGTAGCAGTGGTGGAAAGATTAACTGCAATGGTAGGAGTACAGATTGCGTGCACGGTTTCGTGCTGTCTTTTGGGAATACTACACAATGTGAAAGCAACGAAGCGTAAATTCTGCGTTATAGCGTTACTATTGGCCAAACGCAGAGTTTCTATGTGCTGGGACAGCCCAAACACCCCCCTGATAAAACAATGGATGACGGACATGTCATATTGCAAAGACACTCTTCACACATACGAGGAGTCCCTTCCCCTGAGATCTAGACCTAGAGACTACTGGTCTTATTTCACGACATACCTAAACGCACAAGATGAGGATTAAAGGTCACACAGGGCTTTTGCTCGTGCTTGATAAATTAACAGGAGTAGTGCTAACATGAGATTTCACCCACGTTGAAACTATGCTTGGTGGGGCTGGGTATGGAATGTGGTAGCGGACGGATCTGGTTATGTTATGAACTGTTATTTAAATAAAACTATAAAAACTAAGACCAATTGATTCTGAAAACGCGGCCGGCCCACAGTGGTTGTAGGCGACTTGCTGTGTAATTGCCATACTGTTGTACATACCATTTGATCATTTTCCCTTTATATGACCGTGACAGCACGCTGCCGGCCCACGCAGGGTTGTGGGCACTAAGCTGTGTATAACATGCGCATACCAACAATAAAGGTCTTAACAAAAAAAAAAACAAAAAAAAAAGAGATTACAGTCTTTGAAATTTGGGGTTTGTTGAGTAGGCTGCCAACATCTTTCTCGGGTCATGTACCTCTAACAGGCATGAGGGTGCTTCATCCACGAGCTTGTCAGCTCAGTGACTCACAGGAGTACTATTAAACAGGAATGGGGTGGGAGTACACCACTTCACCCCCCTCACGGTTCGCCCCTGGCATTGTGGTAAATACAGTTTTGGTTACTTGCTTGCTTCAGAGTGTTTGAGTGTTTCGCCACAGTTGGTGCAGATAGTGCTGATCTCTAGACACCTATTTCTGATTCTTTAACCATCATAAGTAGAGATTACAGTCTTTGAAATTTGGGGTTTGCTGAGTAGGCTGCCAAAATCTTTCTCAGGTCATGTACCTCTCACAGGCATGCGGGTGCTTCATCCATGAGCTTGTCAGCTCAATGACTCACAGGAGTACTATTAAACAGGAACAGGGGTGGGAGCACACTGCTTCACCTCTGTTCTGACCGACTTTTTCGGCCCTCCTTTGAGAGAAGATGATTGGAGGTGACTCCAGTCTATTATCATTCTAGTGCAAGGATTAGAACCATTGACAGGGCCTATTCACAAGGCATAGTAATGTATTTCCGTACCCTTTTCCTTAGATCAGGGCTTGTAAACTTATGTTAGGGGATAGATTCATTAGTACTAGTGATAATCCGTCCTTTTGCAAGAGTGTTAGTATACCTTCTTTGGAGTTATGCTTATTTCGGGCCTTGTAGGCCTCAAACGAGAGATACTCCATCTTGCTTTCTGCCCCGTCGGCTTGAGATGCTTTTAGGTCAAATGTAATGTTTTAGTTACAAGGTGTTGTTCGCTTGGAGAGAACTGGCTCAGGCTGGCCCTTATCGAAAGACTGTATTTTTCTCCACTCCGAAGACACAACATCAGGCCGGCCGGCTGGGAACGTGTCCTTAGTACGAGGTGGTACAAGAATTTGGTGGGCGGCTAGTTACTGGCCGTAACTTTCCATGAAGGAACAAGTTTCCATATTAGTGAAAGCATGAGGCAGTGAATGAGTCAGTCTGTAGGCGGCAGCTAGCCGTTAGCATCAATGCCATTAATTATTTCCAGGCAGAAAGTCGCCATTTTGAAGTCCGAGAAACACCAAGAAGCTTATACTCTCTTAGACAGATTGAAGTTATTTTAGTTGGAGCAGCTGGCGAGCTTTGACTTATAAGATCAGAGCATTCCGAGTGAAGCAGTTAGTCAAGAGAACGATTACCAGAGTGGCTGAAACTGAGTTATAAGATCGAAGCCGAGAAGTGAAGATGGTCCGTGATTGAGAGGAGAGAGGAGTAGCGCAGAACAGCCAGAGAGAAAGCAGCTAATGAAAGAAAGGTTCCAGTGACTTGGAGGGAAGCAGAGAAGACAGAGCATAGCGGTGCAGATGTGTACCCGTGACTGCAGAAGTGTGACCCTAAGACGAGCCAAGGCACAGACGAGAAGGGAACCTAGATGACTGCTGAATCCAGACTTCACATTAATCAGGTGACGTCAGTCTTTGTCTCATAGCGTGCACATTCTAACCTTTCACTTTCCTTTGCAGGATATATGTTATAGTATAGTATTGTGTTATTATGATCATTGTAATAAAGTACCCCAGTTCTGAGTGAACCAGCATGTGCCTCGTATTCTTGTTCAATCAGGGTAACCTGTTCTTCTAGTCAGGCATTGTTTTCATGAACGGATGTGATTCCCGGTCAGGTAAGGAGTGACTGAGCAATGAGGGAGAGAGGGGCCCCTGAAGTGGAGAATAGGTTGTACATCATTTAATTTGGTAAACTGTCGTGTGATCTATAATATTGTAGTATCATATCCTTAGTAGCCAATGAAAGATTCCTTCCAATGGTATTCATAGGAAAGTGATCGTCGTTGGTAAGCGGCGTTAATGAGATCACCAGGCGGGAAACTGGTGCCGATACCCGCAGGATTGCGGCTTGGGATGTAAGTAATGAGAACACCAGGGAGGATACTGGTGTCTAGATCCGCAGGATTGCGGCTCGGGATGTAAGTGAGAGAACACCAGGGAGGATACTGGTGTCTAGACCCGCAGGATTGCGGCTTGTCGGGCGGGCACTGACTGTGATCAGTGTGTAATGGTAGCTAATCAGAACTGCCCTAGGGTAGACTAGTCTGGGCCCAAGTTGCCGCGAGACTAACTGGTGTGAGTGTGATATTGTAGAAAACCTATGCATGTATATTGCTAATTTCCCCATCCTTAGGTACAAGGCATAGATACCTATTGTAAATAAGTCCTGAGGAGGGAGGTGATTACGTTCCGGCTGGGTTGGTGGTGCTCTGAGGAGCTGATTCTATCTTGTCTCAGAATCCGGCTGTTACATCTGGCGTCACGAACTGTTTACGAAGCCTGTGTGCGCTGTATTGTTTTTATCTTGTTGGTTTGCGCTCGGCTCGTACGTGGTTTATTTTGTATATTATTTGTTAATAATTGTATATATCTTTTTGGTGTGTCACAATGTTTTCGCGAAAGTCGAAATCTGCTTTTAAATTGCCTGTTGAGATTCCCGGCTGGGAATCGACGCCTTACGAGGTCTTGGCCAGTGAGTGGGCCGATTCTACTGGTTTGAGTGAGAATTGGACTTCTTGTTTGGAGCTGGCGGAGCCGGCTGATGTGATTTCTTGCTTACAAAAGGCACCAGTAGTGAAGGGTGAGGAGCTTCCTATTTTAGGACGCAGAGGCTGGATTATTTTCACTGCATACAGGATTGTACATGAGAAATTTGTGAAATTACAGCAACGATTTGTGGATATGGAAGAAAAGTTTGTTGAAGTGCAAAATGCGCATACTCTTTTGCGGTGTCAAAATAAATTGCTTGCCGACAAACTTGAAACTTATCAGACAATTGCCGAAAGGGCTGCTGTTCGCATTGCGAAATACAAATATAGGCATCGACGCGGTCGTGTTTGTAAACGGAAGGTGCGTCTGGTCATGGCGAAAGCCGGACTGGATTGGAACCCCGATGAATGGGATGGTAATATCTGGGACTCGAATGATTCTGGTTCCTCGGCAGAGGAGTCTGACAGGCGCGAGTCTTCTAGCTCCGGACGTGATTGTAAATCTATTTCTTGTGACAAAAATGATGATTCCGGTGACCGTGGTCGCTCTTCCCATTCTAATGACGTTTCTCGTCCTGATTGTTACTCTAAATCTGTGGATCGGGCTTCTTCGGATGCTCGTCCGGAGGTTTCTGCGCATCCGGTTTTTCGACGCAAATAACAACAAGCTCCTGGTAACCCGAATGGTATTGCTTTGGATAGTTTGGAAGACTTTACTCAACAGGAAGTTAGTGACATTTTACAACGCTTTCGACAACGGCCCGGTGAGGCTTTGCTTACGTGGATGGTGCGCCTTTATGAATTGGGCGCTGCAGGTATCATGTTAGATGCAGGAGATGCCTTGAAATTTTGCTCTTTGAGTTCCGATTCTACTGTACAAGATCACTTTCGAAATTTTAATGGTGCTGGCCAAATTAGTCTACTCCAGTTAGCGACTATTGGCTGTAACCATAAATATCCTACTGAATCTGACTGGCCTGTGAATGACAAACCGTGGTATACTTTGCGCGATGCGGCGCAGCGATTGAAAGAGGAGGTGATGAAAACTTTGATTTTTCTCAGTACTGCTGACAGGTTGTTGGATGGTTTATTGACATCTTCTGTGCGGAATCGCATTATCCGTTCTTCCCCTGTTGCTTATAAGCAGGTTATGATGACTTTGTTAATCAATCAAACTGGCAATGCTTTATCTATGGTGCTTGAATCTGTCTGTCAGCTTGGTGAATTGGGTGACTGGTTTAAACCTGAGAGACAGTCTCGACCGGAGGGTCGTACTGCTGGAGATTATAAATTCTCTAGACGTGATATGTTTCTTGCGCTGTTGAATGACGGTGTGAAAAAGGAGGACATTGAAGGTGAACCTAATAATCGCCTATGGGAGATGTTTCGCAAGCGTGGTTTGGATCGTAAGGAGGGTGCCGTCTTGTGCGTAAGAATGATTGTGATCGCGGTTATTCTGATGACAGTGGTGACGACAGGCGTTGTGTGGATTCTGATTGTCGTGGTGAACGGCGGTATGAGCGTGATGGGTCCCCTCGTTGTGAGAAGGAGAGGGGGCGATAGGGGGAAAAAGAAAGGGGGAGAGATGATCGTGTCTACAACAGATATAGAGATGAAAGGGATCAGTCCCCTGAGTTGAGGAGAAGGGAGGATCGACACAGACTTTCTGATCGTAACTCACAGTACCATACAGATGACAGGAATCCATTTCGTAATGGAGATGGATATGAACATGATGTTTTAATACCCCAAAAACATGAGTGCATTTACCCTGATTTGTCCTGGTTGACAGAACGTAGTAAGAATGGCCAGGAAATAGGTCAAGCTCCAGTACGCAGGTGGGCTCACAGAGACAATAGACCCTATGTAGATATTGACATTTTTTGGAAACATCGTAATATCCAAAGGGCCCGAGCATTGGTAGATACAGGAGCGGAGGCCACTCTTATTCATGGAAAATCAAAGAAATTCAAAGGCCAATTTTTCACAATTACTGGTTTAGGTGGAAAGGAAACTCCCGCAGTGCAAACTACACTTGAAATGAGAATAGGCAGAATTCCCCGAAAAGAATATTCTGTATTAGTTGTACCACTTTTGGAGTACATAATTGGAATTGACATTCTAAAAGGAATGATTTTGCATTTAGATGACGGCTGTTATCAATTTGGAACTAAACATTATATATCGTCCAGACCCGTACGGGTTGGTCGTTTAAGAATGCCCCCCATAAAAATCCCTCAGGCTACAAAAGTTGTTTCTCAGAAGCAATATCGTATCCCAGGTGGCCATGAAGAGATTAGTGCCACTATTCAGGATTTGGTTGATGCAGGAGTTATAACTCCGGTTACTTCTGCTTGGAATAATCCCGTTTGGCCGGTGTGTAAGAGTGATAATTCTTGGCGCATGACTGTTGATTATCGCAAGCTGAACAAACATACACCCCCTTTGACTGTTGCAGTACCGGATATTATTACTTTAATTGAAAGAATCCAAAAGCATCCAGGTACATGGTATGCATCCATTGATATTGCTAATGCTTTCTTTTTAATTCCGATTGCCCCCGAGTGTCAGGAACAATTCAGTTTTACATGGAATGGATGTCAACTGACGTTTAGAAGTCTTCCTCAAGGCTATGTACATAGTCCTACGATCTGTCACCGGCTGGTGGCGGAACATTTGTCTGAAGTATCTGTACACCCGCAAATTCAGATATGTCATTATATTGACGACATTTTGATTCAAGGTGAAACACAAGATCAAGTTCAGACCCAATTAGATCAAACCTTGAGTGCTTACGTGAGAAAGGTTGGGAAATTAATCCTGATAAGTTACAAGGTCCATCTCAAAGTGTAAAGTTTTTAGGCATCAATTGGCATGAGGGTCACGGAGAGGTGATTCCACAGGTTAAACAAAAAGTTTTAGATCTTGCAGTCCCAAGAAACAGGAAGTAGGCCCAGAGCTTCATGGGCTTGTTTGACTTTTGGCGCCAGCATATCCCACATTTGAGTCATATACTGGCCCCTTTATATCGAGTCACTCGTAAAAAGAATGTGTTTGAATGGGGCGAACCACAGCAAAATGCGTTCAATTTGGCAAAAGAAGCGATTCAGTATGCCTTGGATCTGTGGCCTGTGTGAGGGGGTGATGTGGATTTGAATGTGTCTGTGCAAGGTCTTTATGCAAATTGGAGTTTGTGGCAAAAACAAGGCAGACAAAAAGTACCGTTAGGTTTTTGGACTAAAAAGTTACCTGAGGCTGGTGAACGTTATACACCTTTTGAGAAACAGTTGCTTGCGTGTTATTGGGCTCTGGTGGATACCGAGCAATTGACTTTGGGTCATGATGTGATTTTGAGACCTGAAATTCCTATTATGCAGTGGGTTTTGAGTTCACCAAAAACTCATCGAATTGGACATGCTCAAGAAGCAAGTGTGATTAAATGGAAGTGGTACATTCAAGATAGGGCACGTGTGGGTCCGAAAGGTGTGGCATCTTTACGTGAGCAAGTGGCGCAGGCGCCATCGATTGAGACTGGAAGTGATTGCTCCGTACCTGTAGTACAGGAATCTCCTGTTAAGTGGGGTAAGCCATATGATGATTTGTCCGTGGAGGACAGAAAACATGTGTAGTTTACGGATGGTTCAGCAAGGTTCATAGGAGAGAAAAGGCATTTGAAGGCAGTGTCCTATAATCCGATCACACAAAAGTTGCTGAGTACAACCGGTGAGGGAAAGAGTAGTCGATTCACTGAATTATATGCAGTTTACCAAGTTTTGAAGCAGGAATTACCTGGCACATGTCATATTTTTACTGATTCCTGGTCCACTGCTAATGGACTAGCGGTTTGGTTACCAACTTGGCATTCTCATAATTGGGAATTGCATTCGAAAGAACTGTGGGGAAAAGAATTATGGCAAGAAATTTGGGAAATGCTCCCACAGAGTACTGTGACAATCTTTCATGTGGATGCTCATACCCCGATAGACTCCCTTGACAAATTCTTTCATAACATTGCAGATGAGAAATCTAAAATTGCTGAGGCAGTGGTGGACATGCAAGATTCTGATTTGGCGGGATTGGCGAAATGGGCCCACCAGAAAGCAGGACATTTTGGAGAGAGAGCCACTAGCAGGTGGGCCGCCGATCGAGGAATTTATATTCCTTTAGATTTCATTAAAGATACCATTTTGCATTGTCCCATCTGTCAACATTCCAGACGACGAAAAGTACCACAAATTGTTAGAGGTCATTTACATCGAGGAAAATTGCCCGCTCAAATTTGGAAGATTGACTATATTGGTCCACTCCCTGTGAGTAAAAATTGCCAATATGTTTGTACAATTGTCGATACCTACAGTGGCCTTTTAGTGGCCTTTCTTTGTAAACAAGCTACCCAAGTGAATACCATTAAAACATTGGAATTGATTATGCTCTATTATGGTGTTCCATTTCAAATTCAATCTGACAACGCATCCCACTTTCGTGGAAGATTGGTACAGGAATTTTGTGTGGAAAATAACATTGAATGGGTGTTTCATATACCATATTATCCACAGGCATCAGGCCTTATTGAGAGAATGAATGGTTTGCTAAAAGAACAATTGCGAAAATTGACTGACAATAAATAAAAGAAGAGAGATTATTTCTTCCAAGCACTGTTAATTTTAAACAATCGTCCCTTTTTGAATGCTGAATCTCCTTTAATGCGTTTGTTCCCCCCAACTGTTGATGCAAAACCCAATTCCATTGGCAATACTGTAATGTACTGGGAAATTTCCCCCGGAGCATTGGCTCCATGCAGAGCGACTGCAGGTTCCGCAGGCTTGGTCCTGCATGCCATGAATGACACTGTGATTAAGAGTAAAGATCGAGTCATCATTGAAACTGGTGTTGGTGTCTGTATACCAACTGGAAATTTTGGACTGATTGCCCCTAGATCGGGCCTAGCCTTAAAAGGCATTCAAGTACTCGGAGGAGTCATTGACAGTGATTATCAGGGAGAGATTAAGGTTCTCCTGCTGAACAGCAGTGAGGTTGATTTATCGATTCAAAAGACTGACCGAGTTGCTCAATTGCTAATTATGCCTGTTTTCAGTGGCGAGATTCAGAAAGGCATTGCCCCAACGTTGCTAACTGTGCGAGGACAGAAAGGATTTGGCTCTACGGATAATCCGGAAGCGAGAATATGGGTGCAATCGCCTAAAAATCCCCCTGAACAAGCTGAAATCATTGCAACCGGTCATGACAACACCATTTTATTAATGAGACCAGGGAAAGATTGGTACATACCTGAGAACACTTGGCAGCCTGCACAGGTAACCCTGAAAAACCTACACTCAGCTGACGAGGAACAAGAATTCCGAAACACCGGTGTCCAGAGTTGGTGCTGCAACCTTGCTACGACAAACTTTCAACGCAATAGCGCACACGCTATTAAGAGACTGCATCGACCATGATGCTCCTGGGGCACACCTGCTGGTGGGTGAGTCGGAGTGCGAACCCCCCCCCTCAAAGTTGATTGGCTCCCTCGAGCTAGAGCTGACGAGCTCGAAGATCGCACCCGCGCCAGAGAGGTACATACCTGAGAACACTTGGCAGCCTGCACAGCTAACCCCGAAAAACCTACACTCTGCTGACGAGGAACAAGAATTCCGAAACACCGGTGTCCAGAGTTGGTGCTGCAACCTTGCTACGACACACTTTCAATGCAATAGCGCACACGCTATTAAGAGACTGCATCGACCATGATGCTCCTGGGGCACACCTGCTGGTGGGTGAGTCGGAATGCGAACCCCCCCCCCCTCAAAGTTGATTGGCTCCCTCGAGCTAGAGCTGACGAGCTCGGAGATCGCACCTGCGCCAGAGAGGTACATACCTGAGAACACTTGGCAGCCTGCACAGCTAACCCCGAAAAACCTACACTCTGCTGACGAGGAACAAGAATTCCGAAACACCGGTGTCCAGAGTTGGTGCTGCAACCTTGCTACAACACACTTTCAACGCAATAGCGCACACGCTATTAAGAGACTGCATCGACCATGATGCTCCTGGGGCACACCTGCTGGTGGGTGAGTCGGAGTGCGAAACCCCCCCCTCAAAGTTGATTGGCTCCCTCGAGCTAGAGCTGACGAGCTCGGAGATCGCACCTGCGCCAGAGAGGTACATACCTGAGAACACTTGGCAGCCTGCACAGCTAACCCCGAAAAACCTACACTCTGCTGACGAGGAACAAGAATTCTGAAACACCGGTGTCCAGAGTTGGTGCTGCAACCTTGCTACGACACACTTTCAACGCAATAGCGCACACGCTATTAAGAGACTGCATCGACCATGATGCTCCTGGGGCACACCTGCTGGTGGGTGAGTCGGAGTGCGAAACCCCCCCCTCAAAGTTGATTGGCTCCCTCGAGCTAGAGCTGACGAGCTCGGAGATCGCACCCGCGCCAGAGAGGTACATACCTGAGAACACTTGGCAGCCTGCACAGCTAACCCCGAAAAACCTACACTCTGCTGACGAGGAACAAGAATTCCGAAACACCGGTGTCCAGAGTTGGTGCTGCAACCTTGCTACGACACACTTTCAACGCAATAGCGCACACGCTATTAAGAGACTGCATCGACCATGATGCTCCTGGGGCACACCTGCTGGTGGATGAGTCGGAGTGCGAAACCCCCCCTCAAAGTTGATTGGCTCCCTCGAGCTAGAGCTGACGAGCTCGGAGATCGCACCCGCGCCAGAGAGGTACATACCTGAGAACACTTGGCAGCCTGCACAGCTAACCCCGAAAAACCTACACTCTGCTGACGAGGAACAAGAATTCCGAAACACCGGTGTCCAGAGTTGGTGCTGCAACCTTGCTACGACACACTTTCAACGCAATAGCGCACACGCTATTAAAAGACTGCATCGACCATGATGCTCCTGGGGCACACCTGCTGGTGGGTGAGTCGGAGTGCGAAACCCCCCCCCTCAAAGTTGATTGGCTCCCTCGAGCTAGAGCTGACGAGCTCGGAGATCGCACCTGCGCCAGAGAGGTACATACCTGAGAACACTTGGCAGCCTGCACAGCTAACCCCGAAAAACCTACACTCTGCTGACGAGGAACAAGAATTCCGAAACACCGGTGTCCAGAGTTGGTGCTGCAACCTTGCTACGACGCACTTTCAATGCAATAGCGCACACGCTATTAAGAGACTGCATCGACCATGATGCTCCTGGGGCACACCTGCTGGTGGGTGAGTCGGAGTGCGAAACCCCCCCTCAAAGTTGATTGGCTCCCTCGAGCTAGAGCTGACGAGCTCGGAGATCGCACCCGCGCCAGAGAGGTACATACCTGAGAACACTTGGCAGCCTGCACAGCTAACCCCGAAAAACCTACACTCTGCTGACGAGGAACAAGAATTCCGAAACACCGGTGTCCAGAGTTGGTGCTGCAACCTTGCTACGACACACTTTCAACGCAATAGCGCACACGCTATTAAGAGACTGCATCGACCATGATGCTCCTGGGGCACACCTGCTGGTGGGTGAGTCGGAGTGCGAAACCCCCCCCCCTCAAAGTTGATTGGCTCCCTCGAGCCAGAGCTGACGAGCTCGGAGATCGCACCCGCGCCAGACAGATACATACCTGAGAACACTTGGCAGCCTGCACAGCTAACCCCGAAAAACCTACACTCTGCTGACGAGGAACAAGAATTCCGAAACACCGGTGTCCAGAGTTGGTGCGGCAACCTTGCTACGACACACTTTCAACGCAATAGCGCACACGCTATTAAGAGACTGCATCGACCATGATGCTCCTGGGGCACACCTGCTGGTGGGTGAGTCGGAGTGCGAACCCCCCCCTCAAAGTTGATTGGCTCCCTCGAGCTAGAGCTGACGAGCTCGGAGATCGCACCCGCGCCAGAGAGGTACATACCTTAGAACACTTGGCAGCCTGCACAGCTAACCCCGAAAAACCTACACTCTGCTGACGAGGAACAAGAATTCCGAAACACCGGTGTCCAGAGTTGGTGCTGCAACCTTGCTACGACACACTTTCAACGCAATAGCGCACACGCTATTAAGAGACTGCATCAACCATGATGCTCCTGGGGCACACCTGCTGGTGGGTGAGTCGGAGTGCAACATGCCCCCCCCCCCCCCTCAAAGATAGCTGGGAAGCTGTCCCGGCTGACAAATGTTACCTACGAGAATGAATAATGCCTGTATTTGATTTTTCTTTCAGATCATTCTCTGGACTGTCGCTGCAGGATGTGCCGGCGTTGAACTCCTTTTGGTCTGCTACGTCGGGAGAGAAGGGAACCCACAGACTTTGGTTGATTCGAGAACCCGAGTACCGCGTTCCTTTGCTGCGTGGGATTCATCATCCAACTTTTGGACTACTTTAGCTAAACGAGTTACCAATTCTCCACATTTTTGCCTGACACCGATGCGTTCAGTAACTGACATTTTAGCGACCTGTTTGGTTGCTGTCCCCGCTTCGTTAGAAACCTTAACGCATATTTTTAATATATCAATTGCCCGACCCAATGTAATTCTTGGTGATTTCGCCGCACACGAATACTGTCCTTTATGTACTATACTTTCAGATTCAATGCCCCCGATTCATTCCCAAATCACTACATATAGTAACACACAGGGTGATCTGTGTTTTTTCCTTACTTGTGATCCTAATGCAATTACTGAATGTGTACGGTTGAAACTAAAGGCGGCGACTTCTTTTTCAGCCCATGAACGAACTTTATGTTCCCGAAGACCTCCAAAGTCACGTACTTCTGTTAAAAATAATATGACCTGTAAGAGTATAGTAGTTGCCCCTAGCCATTATCGCACAATGTTGTTACCTTCTGGTTGGCTTTTTTCCTGTGGCAATACTTCTTGGCCCTACATTCCCGCAAATATTTCCGGAGGCCCATGTGCCATCACTAGGCTGAGTTTATTAATGTTTTCTTCACATCCTAATACCAATTCCCATGTAGTTTGTGATGCTATGATGTTACACGAGGATTGTGATTCTTCCTTACATCTCTATTCCAAGTCTGAATACCTTAGTTTAGCCATTTCGATTATTGGTGTCCCAGCATTGGCTGTCTATAAAGCTAAATCAATAGGGAAAATGGCCTGCTGGATGGTCAAGTCAATCAATCATACTTCTACAATTTTATCTGATATGTTATTAGATGCCCAGGGTGAACGTAGAGGTATTTTGCAAAATTGTGTTGCTATCGATTATCTTTTACTTAAATATGGACATGATTGTTCTGATTTTGAAGGTCTTTGCTGTTTTAACTTGTCTGACCATACTAAATCCATTCAGGCTCATATTGACAAATTTCATGACTTGACTGAAGAAGTTAGAAAACACATTGACCAGGGTTGGTTTGACTGGCTCTTCAATTGGTTACCTGACTTACATTCCTTACGACAGATATTAGGGGGTATTATGATTGCTATTAGTATTTTAGTGGCTATTTGCTGCTTTGTTCAGTGCATTCCTTCCCTACTCCAATACTGTAGATTCGGCACGAGGAATAGATCAGTTAGTTTTGTCTCCTATTATTCTTCAACAGATGTGAGTTCCATTTAACAAAAGATTATTAGACTAAAGTCAAGGGTGAAGTGTTCTGACCGACTTTTTCGGCCCTCCTTTGAGAGAAGATGATTGGAGGTGACTCCAGTCTATTAACATTCTAGTGCAAGGATTAGAACCATAGACAGGGCCTATTCACAAGGCATAGTAATGTATTTCCGTACCCTTTTCCTTAGATCAGGGCTTGTAAACTTATGTTAGGGGATAGATTCATTAGTACTAGTGATAATCCGTCCTTTTGCAAGAGTGTTAGTATACCTTCTATGGAGTTATGCTTATTTCGGGCCTTGTAGGCCTCAAACGGGAGAGACTCCATCTTGCTTTCTGCCCCGGCGGCTTGAGATGCTTTTAGGTCAAATGTAATGTTTTAGTTACGAGGTGTTGTTCGCTTGGAGAGAACCGGCTCAGGCTGGCCCTTATCGAAAGACTGTATTTTTCTCCACTCCGAAGACACAACATCAGGCCGGCCGGCTGGGAACGTGTCCTTGGTACGGGGAGGTACAAGAATTTAGTGGGCGGCAAGTTACTGGCCGTAACTTTCCATGAAGGAACAAGCTTCCATATTAGTGAAAGCATGAGGCAGTGAATGAGTCAGTCTGTAGGCGGTAGCTAGCCGTTAGCATCAATGCCATTAATTATTTTCAAACAAAACAGGTGATGCACAGAATGTGGATCAATGTCACACATTCACCCCAGTCCAAAGATCTGGGCCCAAATACATCGTTTTTTTGCACTCCACACCACCCTGGGTTAGACAATGGCGATATGCAAATCAGCTCTGACCCTGTGCCCCATGGGAACAGTCCAGTCCGAACTACAAAAGCCATGTCCTTCCCAGAACGGAATCAAGCATCCGAGGACCGAACCGGTTTCGAGGTAACACCTCTCATCAGCCCGGCTAGCTTGACTCCAGTGGTGTGGAGTGCCTGGGACCCACGTCTTAGCATCCCCAGCGCACTCATGGCGGCAATTGCAAACAAAACAGGTGATGGACAGAATGTGGATCAATGTCACACATTCACCCCAGTCCAAAGATCTGGGCCCAAATCCATCGTTTTTTTGCACTCCACACCACCCTGGGTTAGACAATGGCGATATGCAAATCAGCTCTGACCCTGTGCCCCATGGGAACAGTCCAGTCCGAACTACAAAAGCCATGTCCTTCCCAGAACGGAATCAAGCATCCGAGGACCGGACCGGTTTCGAGGTAACACCTCTCATCATCCCGGCTAGCTTGACTCCAGTGGTGTGGAGTGCCTGGGACCCATGTCTGAGCATCCCCAGCGCACTTATGGCGGCAATTGCAAACAAAACAGGTGATAGACAGAATGTGGATCAATGTCACACATTCACCCCAGTCCAAAGATCTGGGCCCAAATCCATCGTTTTTTTGCACTCCACACCACCCTGGGTTAGACAATGGCGATATGCAAATCAGCTCTGACCCTGTGCCCCATGGGAACAGTCCAGTCCGAACTACAAAAGCCATGTCCTTCCCAGACGGAATCAAGCATCCGAGGACCGGACCGGTTTCGAGGTAACATCTCTCATCAGCCCGGCTAGCTTGACTCCAGTGGTGTGGAGTGCCTGAGACCCACATCTGAGCATCCCCAGCGCACTTATGGCGGCAATTGCAAACAAAACAGGTGATGGACAGAATGTGGAACAATGTCACACATTCACCCCAGTCCAAAGATCTGGGCCCAAATCCATCGTTATTTTGCACTCCACACCACCCTGGGTTAGACAATGGCGATATGCAAATCAGCTCTGACCCTGTGCCCCATGGGAACAGTCCAGTCCGAACTACAAAAGCCATGTCCTTCCCAGAACGGAATCAAGCATCCTAGGACCGGACCGGTTTCGAGGTAACACCTCTCATCAGCCCGGCTAGCTTGACTCCAGTGGTGTGGAGTGCCTGGGACCTACGTCTGAGCATCCCCAGCGCACTTATGGCGGCAATTGCAAACAAAACAGGTGATGGACAGAATGTGGATGAATGTCACACATTCACCCCAGTCCAAAGATCTGGGCCCAAATCCATCGTTTTTTTGCACTCCACACCACCCTGGGTTAGACAATGGCGATATGCAAATCAGCTCTGACCCTGTGCCCCATGGGAACAGTCCAGTCCGAACTACAAAAGCCATGTCCTTCCCAGAACGGAATCAAGCATCCGAGGACCGGACCGGTTTCGAGGTAACATCTCTCATCAGCCCGGCTAGCTTGACTCCGGTGGTGTGGAGTGCCTGAGACCCACGTCTGAGCATCCCCAGCGCACTTATGGCGGCAATTGCAAACAAAGCAGGTGATGGACAGAATGTGGATCAATGTCACACATTCACGCCAGTCCAAAGATCTGGGCCCAAATCCATCGTTTTTTTGCACTCCACACCACCCTGGGTAAGACAATGGCGATATGCAAATCAGCTCTGACCCTGTGCCCCATGGGAACAGTCCAGTCCGAACTACAAAAGCCATGTCCTTCCCAGAACGGAATCAAGCGTCCGAGGACCGGACCGGTTTCGAGGTAACACCTCTCATCAGCCCGGCTAGCTTGACTCCAGTGGTGTGGAGGGCCTGGGACCCACGTCTGAGCATCCCCAGCGCACTTATGGCGGCAATTGCAAACAAAACAGGTGATGGACAGAATGTGGATCAATGTCACACATTCACCCCAGTCCAAAGATCTGGGCCCAAATCCATCGTTTTTTTGCACTCCACACCACCCTGGGTTAGACAATGGCGATATGCAAATCAGGTCTGACCCTGTGCCCCATGGGAACAGTCCAGTCCGAACTACAAAAGCCATATCCTTCCCAGAACGGAATCAAGCATCCGAGGACCGGACCGGTTTCGAGGTAACACCTCTCATCAGCCCGGCTAGCTTGACTCCAGTGGTGTGGAGTGCCTGGGACCCACGTCTGAGCATCCCCAGCGCACTTATGGCGGCAATTGCAAACAAAACAGGTGATTTGCATAAAGCCATTATCTAACCCAGGGTGGCGTGGAGTGCAAAAAACGATGGATTTAGGCCCAGATCCTTGTACTGGGGTGAATGTAAGACATTGATCTACATTCTGTCCATCAAATTGTTTTTTGTAATTTTCTCCCTGAGTGTACTGGGGTAGCCCAGACGTGGGTCCCAGAGCCTCCACACCACTGGAGTCAAGCTAGCCGGGCTGATGAGAGGTGTTACCTCGAAACCGGTCCGGTCCTCGGATGCTTGATTCCGGTCTGGGAAAGATATGCCTGTGTAGTTCGGACTGGACTGTTCCCATGGGGCACAGGGTCAGAGCTGATTTGCATAATGCCATTATCTAACCCAGGGTGGTGTGGAGTGCAAAAAACGATGGATTTAGGCCCAGATCCTTGTACTGGGGTGAATGTAAGACATTGATCTACATTCTGTCCATCAAATTGTTTTTTTGTAATTAAATATTTCCAGGCAGACAGTCGCCATTTTGAAGTCCGAGAAAGACCAAGAATCTGACACTCTCTTAGACAGATTGAAGTTATTTTAGTTGGAGCAGCTGGCGAGCTTTGACCTATAAGATCAGAGCATTCCGAGTGAAGCAGTTAGTCAAGAGAACGATTACCAGAGTGGCTGAAACTGAGTTATGAGATTGAAGCCGAGAAGTGAAGATGGTCCGTGATTGAGAGGAGAGAGGAGTAGCGCAGAACAGCCAGAGAGAAAGCAGCTAATGAAAGGAAGGTTCCAGTGGCTTGGAGGGAAGCAGAGAAGACAGAGCATAGCGGTGCAGACGTGTACCCGTGACTTCAGAAGTGTGACCCTAAGACGAGCCAAGGCACAGACGAGAAGGGAACCTAGATGACTGCTGAATCCAGACTTCACATTAATCAGGTGACGTCAGTCTTTGTCTCATAGTGTGCACATTCTAACCTTTCACTTTCCTTTGCAGGATATATGTTATAGTATAGTATTGTGTTATTATGATCATTGTAATAAAGTACCCAAGTTCTTAGTGCACCAGCATGTGCCTCGTATTCTTGTTCAATCAGGGTAACCTGTTCTTCTAGTCAGACATTGTTTTCATGAACGGATGTGATTCCCGGTCAGGTAAGGAGTGAGTGAGCAATGAGGGAGAGAGGGGCCCCTGAAGTGGAGAATAGGAATCATTTAATTCGGTAAACTGTTGTGTGATCTATAATATTGTAGTATCATATCCTTAGTAGCCAATGAAAGATTCCTTCCAATGGTATTCATGGGAAAGTGATCGTCGTTGGTAAGAGGCGTTAATGAGAACACCAGGCGGGAAACTGGTGCCGATACCCGCAGGATTGCGGCTTGGGATGTAAGTAATGAGAACACCAGGGAGGATACTGGTGTCTAGATCCGCAGGATTGCGGTTCGGGATGTAAGTGAGAGAACACCAGGGAGGATACTGGTGTCTAGACCCGCAGGATTGCGGCTTGTCAGGCGGGCACTGACTGTGATCAGTGTGTAATGGTAGCTAATCAGAACTGCCCTAGGGTAGACTAGTCTGGGCCCAAGTTCCCGCGAGACTAACTGGTGTGAGTGTGATATTGTAGAAAACCTATGCATGTATATTGCTAATTTCCCCATCCTTAGGTACAAGGCATAGATACCTATTGTAAATAAGTCCTGAGGAGGGAGGTGATTACGTTCCGGCTGGGTTGGTGGTGCTCTGAGGAGCTGATTCTATCTGGTCTAAGAATCCGGCCGTTACAACCTCCCAGTACAGTTCGACCCTGGCATTTTGGTAAATACAGTTTTGGTTACTTGCTTGCTTCAAGAGTGTTCGAGTGTTTCGTCACAGTTGGCATAAATAGTGCTGATCTCAATGGCCTTTTTGACTCTCTAAAAGAATTGGTGGTAGCTCTTTATGGGGCCAAATTGAAGGACATAGGAAACTGGTACAAGTTGCTATACCACCAGGGTCAAATGTCATTGGTAGAAAGTCATCTTAGTAAAATAGGTCACGAGACGCAATTAGTCTTTTCATGTAAAGACTGGAAAACCCTATGCCATCTACCTATTTGACTCCGGAGACCTTGGGGAAAAGATATCCAGAGGTTGAAAATAAGTGTTTTAGATGTCAAGCCAATTGTCAAGGCGGGTGGCACCATATTTTTTTTACTTGTCCATGATTAGAACCCTTTTGGGAGGCAATTTTTGAAGATATTAAGCTGGCAATGGGACAGAGAATCCAGCCTGAGGCGGAGCTGGCTTTATTTGGTATATGTAAAGATAGAAGGATGTAAATTAAGGCTGAGGAAGTATTTTTGTTTATCTCTTGCATGGTAGCCCGTTCCTTAATTTTACAGAATTGGAAATCTAGCGATGTTCCCTCCCAATTGAAGTGGTTCAATAAAATGAAACAGACTCGTAATTTTGAAAAAGCATATGCAAGTTGGGTGGGAGCAATCAAGAAATTCGAAAGAATTGGAGGTGTTTTGGAAACTTAGAAAAGTTAAAAGTGATTAATACTTGATATTGATATGAATGTTGAGATTGTAGCAGATTCTGCGATTAAGAGCACTAGCACTTTTTCTTCCGTGGTTGCACTTGATAAGCATTAGCACTTTTTTCTGGCTGTTGCACTTTATAATATTTCCACTTTTCTTGCTGTTGCACTTTATTGCAGGTTTTTGCACAATGTCCTTTTTTTAAATTATCGATGACGTCATTGACTGCTACAGTTTTATCTTTTTTATCTTGTCATGGAAGGAAGAAGCTATTTAATGTTTTTAAAAGGTTTCAGTAATTGTGTCTTTGTTCTATTTGATTGCAAAATGTATATTGTGTACCTAATGCTCTGCTCAATAAAAATGTATATAAAAGAAAGGCAAATCAGTAACTTCTTTTCTACTAAAGCAAACATTATTTGAGATTTGAAAAAACTTCCTTTTATGTATCCTTCTGTGCATGCAACAGTCGTGAATACTATCATTCAATCGAATCTTGATTATGCTTATTAAATCTACCTTCACTCTCCAGACAAAATCTCACCTTGACTGCAACTTTCTCAGAATGCAGTGTTACAAGTGCTTACAAAAACTTCCAGAAAATGTACCATGTTGCCAGTGCTGCAATCTCTAATCTGGCTGCACATTCGATCTCGGGTCTTTACGGACCTCATATATGTCTGTAATGCCGAAAGCCTCATATCACCTTCCCTTTGGGCCAGTAAACGTTCCGTCTATCAACCGCCAAACTCCCTCAGATTTGCGAATCAATTCGAGTTTGAGCAAATAAATGCAAATGAACTCTGTTTGAGCCTCTAGCTGAAAACCTATCCTACACCCTTTTTTCACCAGACAATGAGGTTATAAGTTTGTGCCTTTCTAAAGCGCCACGAAGTATCTACATATAAGCACTCTGCAAATAAATTATAACATAACAATGAATCTGTGTATAATGCATTGTATTTTAGTGAGATTTGATTCATTTTTCAAATAGTGAAAGGTGAATAACCGTTTGAGCCTGACAATTTTGATTTTGGTATAGATAATATTTTTTTTGCTTTTTTGCAGTCTTCATTTCCTGATAAATGAATAGTTTCACTGACATTTTGCTAATTGCTAACATCTCTGCAAGACCGGTACTAATTACATTCTTAATTACGTCCCTCTGTAATTATAAAGTTCGCACCAGGATCTTTGAAGGTGAGTCCAGCTGTGTCTGCAAGAGCACTCCAACTATGCCACCGTCTGCCTTTACAACGTCAAGCCTCGCTTTTCCATCATTTAATAGCACTCTGAGAGCATTCCTCCGTGCATAATTCTAGATTGTTATGATCAATGTTCTGATGCAGATTCGGAAAGATTGTAGAACTTTTAGTATATTTTTTCCCAAACCTTTTATACTACATGTGTTAATTTCTCTTGCAAGAGAAGACGTTAATTATTTATGTAATGAGAAAGAAGCGGTTATGATATTTGTTTAATAAAAACAATAATTCAATTGGGAACAAATTATTTGTAGATCACTTGAGAAAGAATATGGCCCAAGGTCCATGAGTGCTGGAAAAATTCCCTGCTTTTATACTGGACTGGGGAGACAAAATTGCAAACATTGAATTTAGATTGGGATCTTTTATACAAGTAAGGATTTCATTATATGTGGGAACATGTCATCATACATGTCATGCCTGGAATGACTAACACTGTGGTGTACAATAGTTTTGGGTTGCATTATTACGGTAGTATTACAATATCCCTCTCACCAATAGGGAACAATTATAGCAATCTGTGTACACACACTCTCATTTTTCACATTAATTCAGGCCTCTTTTCTCCACACATATTTTTTTCCCCTTTTTCTGGTAGAATGTGAGTGGGGAAAAGTCTTAAGGTGCACTTTCTGTGTGCCGGGCCAAACTCAAGATCGTGTAAAACGCTCACAGTGCAGCTGCGACACTGAGAAGTAGTGATATTAGCCCCTTTCTGGGAGCAGATGGAGGCGATTGAGGCCATGCCCAGAGCACCTGCAAATGGCGAGTGGGCAAAACCGGTGGCCGGAGCAGCACTCTGGACATACAGCTTTTTTGAGATTATAGCGTGAGCCCTAGGAAAGCCCCAACCACTGAGATATCCGTGAGGGGGCCCTGGTGAAGGGCTCCCAGAGGAGAGATCGTGACTGGGGGCATGGAGGCGTCCCAGGCACTGCTGGGGATGGCAGCAGACAGTTAGAATTCCCAATACACAACACATGCTGTCACGCGGATTGCCGCCCATCTGGATGAGAGCACGGAGTGCTCCTAGGGTGGTGGCAGGTAAGGGGTTCCACAGAGGGGAAGCAGAGACAGATAACTGTGCATGCCGGCATTTCTAGACCTGGTTGGGGGAATGGGGGATGTAATGATGTTAGCAGTCTAGTAGTTGGGTGTGGGTGGAGCTAGGGGGTGGAAGGAAGAGGAGGAGCGAGGACAGGAAAGAGTTAGTTAGAGTAGCGACAGGGATGAGTAAGGAGTATGCCAATAAAGCTCATGAATCCAAAGTAAGTGTCTGTCGTCATTACAAGCAGGACACTACAGCTGGCGACGAGGGTGGGAGTATGTGACCTGCCATCCCTGAATAAGTAAGGAAAACATCGCTGTCCCGGGCAGCACGAGAAACGAGGTCGCCGTCGCGACATGTGTGCCCCCGCAGAGATCGCCGCCTAAAGACTCAGGCCAGCGGTAATTGCCCCAGCTCCGCGATTCATCGATCGCGTGGAGCCCTGCCTGACAAGCGCCAAAGTCAACTGAAGACGAGCGCTACTTCGCGCCAAAATCGGGAGCTCACCCCGGATGCGTGGGACTTGGCACACGGCCGCCGAAGTAGACCGCGACTGAAGAAAGAAAGTCGAGAGCCCACCCGATCTTACCTGGATGCTGCAGCAACTCAGGAAGGGGAGAGGCAGTGAAGAAGCCCTGCCGCCTCTAGGACCGGCTGCTGGTGAGTCCTGGCGAAGGAATCAGCCTCGAGAGAATGAGTGGAGGTGAAGTCTCGTGTGAGCTGGGAGTTCAGTAACGGCGGCCATCTTGGAATAAGACAACTATCAGGGCATCCCCTATGTGCGGATTGCAAGCGGCCATTTTAAGATCAGACAGTGTAAGACATTAAGAAATAAACATTGGTACATGCAAAACAAGCATTGGCGAAGACAAGGGGCAAGCAAACAAGCATTGATACATGCAAAACAAGCACTGGCAAAAGCAATATGCAAGCAAACAAGCAATGATAAATGCAAAACAAACACTGGCAAAAGCAAGAAGCAAAGAAACAAGCATTGGCAACGACCAAACAAGCATTGTCGAAGGCCAGAAGTAAGCAAACAAACATTTGGTACATGCAAAAACAAGCCTTGGCGAAAGCAATAAATGAACAACCATAATAAGCATTGGCAAGACACAAGCACACAAGCAGTGGCAAAGAGAAGCAAGTGAGTGTCATTGATACACCTGCACCGATATGTTGAATCCTCCAACAAACAGAGATGCGCCAGCTGTGACTAGGGCGTCACATCCGCGCCCGCCGGAACCTCTGGCTCTGGTAGCTGGCGGAATCATGGGCCCCAGATGGCAGGAATGGCTCGAGGACTTTGAGGATTACATAAAAGGATCAAAAGTCACGGGGGACAGAGATAAACTAATTGCACCGCGCAATCGGGTGGGAAAAGAAGTCTGCAAGGTGATTAAAGAGTTGCCAACGGACGATAAAGGAACATATGACAAAATGCATGATGCGTTAAACTGAAAGTTCATACACAAAAGAAACGTGGATTATGAGAGGTATGTATTCCACCAAGCACGTCAAGACAAGGAGGAAATGATGAGCCCAATCATATCTAGGCTACGCCGACTGTCTCAGTATTGCAACTTTGACGCATTCTCAACGGAGGATGCCATCCGACTGAGAGTCATTGAGGGTTGTCACTCAGAGACACTGCGAAGGCGGCTGTTAAGGGAAAGCCACAATCTTGACGAAATAGAGGAGATGACCAGAGTGCATGATCAAGCGGAGGAACATGCCAAAAGTATGGAGACGGGGCATAGCGAAAGAAGACAACAAGCACATAGGGTGCAAGACCACCACACTCGCAGAAGATCAAGAGAACGACAGAGAAAGTCCCGACCAGTATCACAACATCAGTACACAAGACACAGACATTACGAGTCCAGTCGGAGAGAAAAGAAACCTGAACGCTCAAGAAAATGCTATCGATGTGGGTACGATTTCCTGCATATAGCTGTGTGCCCAGCGATGGGCCAACAATGCCGAAAGTGTGGACTGAAGAATCACTTTGAGGTGATGTGTGGAGTATATAGCAAAGAACGAATGAGAGAAGCCACAAGATCGTCTCGCCCGGACATAAGGCGACATCATGCGCAAGCAGTACAGGATCGAGTCAAGTCATCCTCTGGCTCGTCTCACTCCAGCAGGGAGTCCCACAAATCCCAATGGATGAGAAGGTCACAGAGAAGGTCGCCGTCGAGAGATTCAAGATCGGCATCTCTGGAATCAGAATACACAGATGAGTATGTCTGCATGGTAGCAGACCCGGATCAACTAAAGAAGTACCCCCCATTGGATATAAGCGTGGGAACACATGCAACTAAATTTGTGTTGGACAGTGGGGCGTCACTAAACTACATCCCCGTAACTGAGTATAATAAAATAAAGCTGTCGCCCACTTGAGTCCGGCACATGTCAGAGTGTTTACCTGGATGTCTAAAAAACCTCCTCCCTGTCTGGGCAAATTTGCAACGACACTCTGACACAAATCCACCTCTGTGTCAGCATACATTCACGTCATTGAAGGTCCGGAAGCTGACTGCCCTCTCGGTCTGCCTACGGCAGAACGCCTACGGTTGGTTGAGATACTATACAGGGTCAGTGATGATCCGGACATTATCCACAAGTTCCCCAAGTTGTTCACAGGGCTTGGGAAAATGGACAAATGCTTGATTCGACTACACATCAATGAGCAAGTGCGTCCTGTGGCACAACTGTGGCACAACACCCCAGGCAAGTGCCTTTTCATCTTCAGCAAGCGGTAGAGGATGAAATCCAGGAGTTGTTAAAAGCAGGCATCATTGAAAGAACTGACGGCCCCACACCCTGGGTATCACCTGTCGTCATTGTGCCAAAGAAGGGCACTCCTGAGAAGGTGCGTCTATGTGTGGACATGAGACTCCCCAACACCGTTATAGAGAGAGAGCGTCACCCAGGACCCCACTTGAGTGGCATAAGATCTGCACTGAATGGAGCCGGAGTCATCTCCAAACTTGACTTAAACAAGGGGTACCACCAGCTGGAACTACATGAAAAGTTGCGGTACATAAGAAAGTTCGCCACCCATTTGGGTTTGTTTCGGTACAAACGGCTGAGCTTTGGTGTCTCTTCTGCAGCGGAAATATTTCAAGAAACCATTCGCCAGACCATCAGGCACATATCTAACACACTGAACTACAGTGATGACATCTTGGTGTATGGGTCAAACACCCAGGAACATGACAAAGCACTAGATCGGGTATGCCATGCTCTCCTGGAAGCCAATCTTACCCTCAATAAGGAAAAGTGTGAGTTCCATCAATCCACTCTCAAGTTCTTCGGACATGTGTTCTCTGGAGCCGGGATGAAGCCCGACCCAGCGAAAGTGACAGCGCTCAACGACACCAAGAGCCCCCAGGATGTTGAGAGAGCGCAAACTGACCAAAATGTAGAAATACATCACACTTACACGTAGTAAGCACAAATCATGAAGAGAAATGCCATGAGTGCTGATAGTATCCATAGTTATATTCTGAAATGTGTAGTTAATATAGAAGTTTAAATAGAAGTGGAACTAATACAGAAATGTGTGAAGTAATACGATTTTATTAAGCGTGATTATTCCTGAATCCATGTTGTGTAGCTGCTAAAATGTAAGATGGCATACGGAAACGTTGAAATGTGGTAGGCCTCAGGGCCAGAGCAAGGCGGGAGGGGGAAGGTGATTAAAATTCACAATATGGATTGCACTAATGTTTAGTATTAATGAGTAGGCTTTTTGATTTATAGATGTGTTTACCGAAATCAGTAGAATATGAGTACTAACATGCTAATAATTAAAGAAGAAGTTGAATGCTATAAAATGTTGTAGAGTTGGAAAGCTTTAATGTTGATTTATACGTATTAGTCTGGGTTGGGGAATGTTGCAATGCGGTTGGAAGACCATGAGAATTGGGATTAGGCTGCAGATGTCTGTCTGGAAGAGAAAAGGGGGTATTCAATTATTAATATAATGAATAGAAGCTTGTTCAAGAAATGGACCAGACATGGAGGAGGGTTCCGGAATGTTTAAGGGGTATCAGCGGGCCGGAGAAGAGTCTGAGAAGCAAGGTCGATTCTAACCACAAGGCCTCATCATGGAAAAAGCCAGAAGCTACACCACGTGAGGGGCGTCTCACAAGGGGCGTCCTAAATGTTGTTGGATTTTTGTATTAGGGACAGCACCCCTGGGTGGAGTTAGAGCAGACGCCTGAGGACCCTTTAGAGAGCGGATGGGTAGGCAGAGAGGGGCCATGATTGGAGAACTATAGGTTTTCATCAAGAGTTCGAGAGTGGGTGGCTTCCCTTGGGAGTCATTCACTGCTGACACCTTCGATAGGTTGAGACCTGGTTAAGTAGGGATATCATCTAGGGCAGGGTAGGGAAAGCCTAACCTGTATTTTCCTTCCGCCTGTAAATGAGTGATAGATTTCAATATGTGTCTATGCTAATAGCACTATTGTTTTTAGAACTGGTATTGATAGTTTCCGTTGTTCGTCTGAGGGCTTTCAGAGAACACGTGTACGTAGTTGGGCCCGTGTATCTGGTGAATCTCATTTTGAGATGCTTGTACCTGCAACTTATAATAAATCTTTGAAAGCTAGAAGTTGTTTGTGATCCTTTGAAGCAGAGTCCTTTACTGGGAGAACTAACTTGGTAAGAGATGCACTTTCTTTCCTCAATGACAGGCAATAAAGATTCAGTCGGCCAGACCGGGGTTTTAGATCGATAGTGATAAGGTATTGATCAAAATCTCAACCCTTCCAGTTGGTAGCTATAGAGAATGGTTGCCTTCTTGAGGAAGGTGATCTAGGCCAGGTTAGATTACCCCAAGCCCCCTAGAGACCGATGATCGGAAGAACCGCCCGCGGAAGAAGGACCGGATGACGTGAGGCAGAAAAGCAGCAGTATCGGTCGAGAGTGAGTATAAAGGGTCATGCGTGTTAAGATTGCGGTGTTTTGTATTGTATCTATGTTGTAATGTCTGGCGGAGTTGAATGACTGTAGAGAGACTGTGGAACAGGTTGTGAGCGCGCGCAACCGGTGGAAATCTTAGGCTCAAGGAGAGCTTAAGTGGTTCGGGTGTATCGGACACTCAGTGTAATTGTTAACCAGTGTGAAGGGGGTCATGAGGTACCAGTGACCACCCGAAGGACCAGATAGGGGGAACGTAAGAGTGAGTGCGCGAGTAACAGACGCTGGTCGGAAGTTACTGTGTGTGTAAAGAACCTATCAGAGAGACGATAGACATCTCGTCAGTTGTGTTGACAATTACAGATAGACTGTGGACGTACAGTCGAGGGAAGTGACCGCTTGGTCGGAAGTAGTCATTTTTCGGAGTATGAATGGGACGCATGCATGACCACGAGGAGAACTGAGAAAGGAGGGGTGCTGCTGCGAAGCGGAGACTAGTGACGTCAGAAAGTGCCGCGCTGGGATTGGCCGGCCGGTGAAAGACCGCGCTGTGATAGGCCAGCTAGCAAAGCCGCGCTAGGATTGGTGGATTGTCATCAGGAAGTAAACAAAGTATTCGAGCTGGAAATCTTGCGCATAATTATGAAGTGTTTTAAATGGTTAAGAGCGCTGTTTAAAAGAGAACGCAGGGGATCGTATGAAGGGGAAGAAGCCCCGCCGGAGGGTACGCCAGCTCATTACATGGGGACAAATGTTGGGCTGCACACGATTCTGTGGATCTCAGAGTGGAGTAAGATGACAGATGGAAATGAGGAACTCACGTTCCCGAAGTATGGGACGTATAGATTAGAGGTGCTACACAGATTAAAAGCAATTATGACCTCTACGAGACCCTTGCCTAGACCAACTCAGTTCGAAGCCCTTAATGCATGGATTAGGGCAGCGCATGAAAAGAACACGAATAGACGGCAAGAAAGAGTGAAACGTTCGGTAAGAGCAGTACAGGATGCCAAGTGGGATGAGGATGCTAAAAGATGGAGGGTGCATAACATGGAAGTAAACAAATTGTATCCAGTGTTAGAGATGCCCGGGAATAAAAACCCCCTAGAAGAGGATGACGAGAGCGAGACAGAGGATAGCCTGATAAACAGATTATTGACAGACAGGCCGCCTCCGTATAACAGAGCAGGGGGAGATGCCGAGAAAGGGGGGGGCAATGCAGGGGAGCATGGGCCGCTTCCCAGTTCCGAATGGGATCCTGCTGCAAAGAAAGAACTGTCCCAGCCTAGCCAAGTGCAACAGGTGGTCGGGAGGTTTGTGGTGCAAAGAGCGCCAGAAACGGAGTGTGCCACATCCTACGCGTTACCTGATGCACTACAGGTACCGGTTACCATAGGTCCTATAGTATCGGTATATGATCCAGACAGGGCTAGAGGGGAGGAACGGGTACGGAGGGACAGGGAAAGAGCAGAGATGGCAAGGAGGAAGGATACGATCAACTCCCAAAGTCAGTTGCCGATACCAAGAGATTGGAGCACCCCAGTACACACAACAGGAGATCTGGGGGACATTAGATATCCAGAGGATATGAGGGGACCAGGACGGAAATCCTTTCAAGAGTTAAACGAGTACATGAAGAAATGGGATGAGGCAGTTGAGGCTCACAAGAGCATCATAGCGGCGGAAGCTGAAAGGGAAAGTCAGGACAGCAGAACCCGGACTCACTGCGGGGCTGGAGAGAGCAGTCCGAAGTGGGACGGGAGGGAGAAGGACAGTAGGAGAGGCACCCATTGGGCCCGGACTGGAGGTAGATCAGACCTGGAAAATGGGGGCCCAGAGAACGGGGAGGTGTCTCGCCCGATACCTAATGAAGAAGACAGGAGGGTTTGGGAGTACAGGGACAGCTTTAAGTGTATCCACTGTGTGCCCAGTAGGAGAGTACAGAGTGGGAGTTGCGAGAGGCCGCACCATAGTCCCTGTGATGACGGACATGAGCGCAGCCCAGGGAATATGGGAAACCAAGAAGGATCGTATCAGATACTGAGTGATACAAGGCCAAGAGGGGATGGGGACCGAAGGGAGAATAACAGGGAGTCCTACTGTGAGAAAAGAGGAGAGAATGGACAGAGTAAAATAGGGGGTAACAGGCCTGTGTTCCATCACCTTCCAAGATCGGATGGCCGAGCATGGGATCTGGAGAGATGGGAACAAGAGAGAGCACTCCCCAACTCTCCCGAACCCAAACGAAGGGCCCGGAGTTGGGATGGGAGAGACACCTGTGAACCTCCCTCGAAGGAGATATTGCGAGCAGAATTAAAAGCTAAAAGACTCGATGTCTCAAGCTTAAAGTCAGATCTGGATGACATGGTAGACGGTACCCTGTCCTTAGAAAGAATAGACATGTATGAGCAGGGTGAAATTCTGTTCATGGCAAAGGACGTAACTCGAAAGGCGAGAGCAACCCATGAGAAATTAGTTGAACTAGCAGGCAAATACATGGTAGACCTGTCAAGGACCAAAGCCTTACAGGGCAACCACAGGCTACATTACACAGACCGAGATCTAGATGAGAGGCGAACCATCGGATTGAAAACCCACATAAGGGAACTGATCACTGGAATAAGGACATGGAGGGCCCTAGATAAGTGGGAAGAGAGGTGGTCCAAGAGAGGGACCGTCAGGAGAAGCACACTTGGGATGACACCAGGAGGACAGCAGGGAGTAGAGACATACCCTTTGAGGGAAGTCGCAAATGGGACCTATGTCCACGTCCCTTGGAGTAGGGGGGATTTAGCTGCTTTTACCACCTCTTTCCCCAAATTGCGGGAAAACCCAGTGGAATGGTATAAGCAAGTTGAGAGATTCGTAAAAATCTCAAAGGTCCTATGGATAGATTTGAACACGCTGTTTGACATAGTAGTGCCAGGAGATTTGTGGACCGCATGCAAGGTTAGCGCTGAGTGGCCCACCATAGAGCCCGAGAGAGATGCTAAGACCAATGGGCCGTCCGAGAGTGTGATGGCAAAGTTCGAGAGAGTAATGACTTGGCTGAAAGATAAGGTGCCAATGCAAGACATAGATTGGGTAAAAATTGACCGAACAAGACAGGAACCCAAAGAGACAGTTCACGAATACTATGAGAGATTGCTGAAGGCGTTCAAACAGTATAGCGGTCTGGATGTAATGGATCCAAAGGACATAGGGCAATTTGTGTCCAAGTTCGTCTTGGGCCTGAGACCGGATATTAGTTTAATGATACAGCAACACTTGATCTGTTGGCAAAATAAACCCCTAGACGAAATACTGAGGTATGCTAGGTACTGCTGTGATGAGATAGACTCCAAGGCTAAGAAACTAAAGGAGAAACTGATGGTGGTACAGATGCAGGCAGCTGGGAAGGGGGGACAGCAGCAACAGCAACCAGGAAACGGTACTGGAGGAAAGAAACAGTACAGTCAGAACAAGGGCAATGAGGAGAACTCCACCTTTAGACCCAGGATAGATATAACTGCCTTAAAGAAAACAACTAGGTGCCACCAGTGTAACGAGGTGGGACATTGGAAACGCGAGTGTCCCTATAATGTTGAGATAGGAGACCAAGAGGTAGAAGAGGAAGTGACCCAGAGTGCGCCTGCAAGAGGGGTAACGCAGTACCAGGGAAAGGTGCTCAAAGGGGGGGGGCCACCTCCCCGAGCTCAGTTCCCGCAGCCACCCAGAGTAGGGACTATGGGTAAGACCTATAGACAGATGCCACTGTTTGTCGGGGGAGAGGAATGCTATTATGTGGACCCACTAACTGGACAGAGGGTAGAAAGGGATGACTGCACCCTCGGGGCAGCTCTGGAGGTAGATCAGAGGGGACCCTATGTTGAGGCCGAAGTGGCAGGGTTCCCCACGACATTTCTAGTGGACACAGGAGCCACCCGATCCACGATCAGGTCAGCCGCAGTGCCAGGCCTGCCCATGTCTGGAGAGACCATACAAGTGGTGGGGGTCGCTAACAGGAGAATGACCAGTCCTCTGACGGAACCCGTGCAGGTGAAAATAGGGAAGTACAGTGATGAGCACCAGTTTGTGGTTTGCGATTCTAGTCCTGTATGTCTGCTAGGAAGAGATCTTTTATGCAAATTGAACTGCACTATATACTGTACACCGCAAGGAGTGGAGGTACTGACAAATGATGATGATGCTGACTTTAAAGTCGCCAACTCCAGAATATGTGTGGAACTGTATCCCACTTTGACAGTAGACGAGCTCCCCTGGGATCTGAGAGAGACCGTTGCTCCAGAAGTATGGGATTTCACTGGGGAAGAGATTGGGTTGGTAAAAGGAGTAGACCCAGTGAAAATTGTAGTGAAACCACATGCTGAGTTCCCAAGAACCCCTCAGTATAAATTGACCCCAGAAACGATTGCAGGCATAAAACCCGTGATTGAGTCCATGATTAAGCAGGGAATACTGAAGGAAATCGTGGGTAGTCCATGTAACTCCCCGATTATGGGTCTGCAGAAACCAAATGGGAAATTTCGGATAGTACAGGACCTCAGAAAGATTAATAATATAGTCGTTTCGTGTTGTCCAGTGGTACCGAATCCATCCGTGATACTGTTTCAGATACCGTTCCAAGCAGAATGGTTCACTGTAATTGATCTTTGCCAGGCTTTCTTTTCGATCCCTTTGGACGAAGAAAGCCATTTTCTTTTCGCATTTAAGCTGGAAGGTCGCGTTCTAACATGGTGTCGTATTCCTCAGGGGTATACAGAGAGCCCATCGATCTTCAACCAGCTCCTGAAGAGAAATCTTGAAAGTCTAGTACTGCCCCAGAGGTCAGTTCTGGTCCAGTACATAGACGACCTCCTTGTGGCGTCAGAGACAGAGGAAGCTTGCAGGGAAGACTCTATTGCTTTGTTAAACCACCTAGCCGAAAATGGGCATAAGGTGTCCCCGGGAAAATTGCAGTACTGCCTGACAGAGGTACAGTACTTGGGACACAGAATTGAGAAAGGGAAACGGAAGGTGTCACCAGACAGGATAGAGGCCATCATGAAGATGAATGCGCCTAAAACGCAGAGAGAAGTCAGGATGTTTCTAGGAATGGTGGGATATTGCCGACAGTGGATCGCAAACTTTTCACTGAAAGCAAAGCCCTTACAAAAACTGACGCACAAGGAGGTGAGTGATCCGGTACCATGGGACAAAGACTGTTTGATGGCGTTCCTGCAGCTGAGAGAGGACTTGTGTCGTGCTCCGGCTCTGGGAATGCCAGATTACGATAAACCATTTTTGCTCTATTGCTGTGAGAGAGAAGGATGCGCGCTGTCTGTGTTAGTCCAAATCCATGGGAATGCCCGTAGACCAGTCGCGTATTTCTCGGCTACTTTAGACCCAGTAGCCGCAGCGTTGCCCGGATGTCTCAAATCCGTTGCCGCAACGGGTGTCAGCATTGAGAGATGTGAGAATATTGTAATGGGGCACCCATTAGAGGTGCATGTGCCCCACTCTGTTGAATTGTTGATGACCAGGACCAAAACCCAGCATCTGACGAATAGCAGGCTCACGCGCTATGAGCAAGTTATTCTTGCTGCAGAGAACGTGACCCTCAGGAGATGCTCTGTTTTGAACCCTGCCACCTTGATGCCACTTCCAAACGATATTGAGGGTGATGATGAATGTACAGACCATGACTGCCTCGATGTGACTGAACTATGCACCAAACCAAGACCCGACATCGTAGATGAGCCACTGACCGACCCAGATGAAATTTTCTTTGTCGATGGCTCATGTGTAAGAGACGAAGTTGGGCAGTTAAGAGCAGCTTACGCTGTTTGTACAATTACTGGAGTAGTGGAAGCTGGATGCCTGGAAGGAGTACACTCCGCTCAGGTAGCCGAGATTATTGCCCTGACGCGTGCCTGCCTGGCAAGCAATCAAATCCGAGTCACCATATACACTGACAGTCAATATGGTTACGGGGTAGTTCATGATTACGGGCAGTTATGGTCTCAAAGAGGTTTCATGACCTCTTCAGGCTCTCCCATTCGCAATGGAGAGTTTGTGCGCCTGTTGTTAGAGGCATTGCAATGTCCAGCAGGTATCGCAGTTGTGAAGTGTACCGCACATACCAGAAATATGGACTTCGTGTCACAAGGCAATAGATATGCCGACGAAGTCGCACGGTATTGCGCGGAAACAGGGTACTCTTTCACCGAGGTGGAAGTGGGTGGAATAAATGTAAGGACTGAATTAGCTATGATATTGGAAACTGTTGATACTTGGGACGAACTGAAGGAGATGCAAGAAAATGCTCCTGACTGTGAAAGAGAAACATGGCAAAAGGCAGGATGTGTAGTGGGGGAGGCCCATTTCTGGGTTTCAGCAGATGGCAGAGCAGTGTTGCCCAATGAGATGGTGAGCCCAATGGCCCGACACATACATGGTCCTGTCCACTTAGGAAGAGATGCTATGCTGAGAGTGTTTAGACAGACCTGGTACAACCCCAAGTTCAGAGTAGCAGCCGAAGCAGTGTGCCAGCGTTGTGTGACGTGCCAGCAGTTGAATGTAGGGAAAAAGACACCAGTTGCACTGAGCCACATAGGGAGGTCAGGAGGTCCATTCAACCGAATGCAGATAGATTTTATTGAAATGCCAAGGTGCAGCCGCCTCCGTTATATCCTGGTGGTTGTTTGCGTTTTCTCCAGATGGGTTGAGGCATATCCTACACGCAGGTGCGACACCCTCACAGTAGCTAAGATATTGCTTAGGGAACTTATCCCGCGCTTCGGGGTGCCGGCCTCTTTGGAATCAGATAGGGGAACGCATTTCAACAGCTCGCTTGTGAAAATGATTTGTGCAGCTTTGAATATAGATCAGAAACTACATTGCAGTTATCGACCAGAAGCTTCAGGAATTGTGGAGCAGATAAATGGCACCATCAAGGCCAGAATTGCGAAGGTGTGTTCATCAACATCCTTGAGTTGGCCTGATGCGTTGCCATTGGTCCTTATGAGCCTCCGTAGTACCCCGGATAGGAGAACGGGTTTGTCTCCTCACGAGGTGTTGATGGGAAGAGCAATGAGGTTACCTTCTGTCCCAACTGCTGCATTGATTAGCATCACAGATGATATGATCCTGGACTATTGTAAGGGGCTGTCTGACGCCATTCATTCTGTGTCCCTTCAGGTGCAGGCTGCCGAGGTACCATCGTGCCAGGACCCTTGTCATGACTTGCTTCCTGGGGACTGGGTCCTGGTGAAAAAGCACGAGAGAAGCAGCTGCTTGGATGTTCGTTGGCGTGGGCCCTTCCAGATCATCCTGACCACAAACACGGCTGTGAAAGTGGGAGGCCTGCCCAATTGGATCCACGCGTCGCACACGCGGAGAGTTCCAGCACCTCTGGAAGAAACAGCTCCTCTCTCGGATAGACGTTCAGCAGCGGACCGAGAAGCCATAGAGGGGGCTAGCCAAGCTGTAGAGGTGCCAGCGGAAGCAGGGAACGAGTCTGACCAAGCTGAGGACGGTCAGTACAACAGCGAGACAGACGACGCTACTGAAGGGGAAAGTAGCTGGGAGTACGAGTCAGACGCTGATAGGTCTGACAGAGAGCGTGAACAAACGAGAAGAAGACGGAGTAGAAGGGTACGCGGAGAAGCTGATTGGCCGCAGAGAAGGAGCTCTAGCCTAAGGTCAACTCTGGAGAGAACCCTTCCTCCGATATCAGAAGACTCAGACCCAGAAGACGGTGCTCAGGGCGCTGAAGCACCGGAGTTGAGGAGGTCAAGAAGAGTGCGGGTGCCTAACAGAAGATACTCCACCCCTGAGTGGACATATCTGGCGACAGATGGCTTCGAAACCAGTGACAGGGAGGATCAGAGCGGTGGTGGTGTCCAGTTCTGAGCCCATCGTAACAGTGGAGATACGACTGTTAGTACCCGGAGTCGAACAAGAAGGGTCACTGACATTCATGCTCCCCCGTCCTCCCCGCCTCAGCAAGATAAAGGACATGTTTCTCACAGAATTGCAATTCCCTGATTTTGGTACAAAGATATCAGCCGCAGAAGAGCACAATCTTCGTCTGGAAATATTGAATTTTGCTGTCGAAGCTGCAGGCGAGCGCCTGATAGTGGATGCTTAAAAGACTTTTGTAAATAAGCGTGAAGAAAAGAAGATTACCTAGCGCCTAGGAAGCAGAGAATCTTAGGGACTTTCCCTGAGTTGATGGAGAAGGGCTAGGGTTGTCTATATTGAACTAAAAGGAACTTTTGCGGAAAAGGTTGTCAGCTTCCAGTTGCGTGGTTCTCAAGACCAAAAGGAGTAAAGAGACTGTAAAGGAACGAAAAAAAGAAAGGAACTTTGTGCTGAGTTACGAGAGAGCCACACTATCTGACGAAATGGAGGCTGGTACCCAGAACCGCAGAGCGAAATGTATAATAGGTACACTAATAGTAGGAGTGATAATATTAATAGCTTTAGTAGTAACAGTCTCCTATGTAAAGGGACGTGAGGAAGAGGCAAAGGTAACTGATGTGAAATCCGTAGAGGCGCTTACACCCACCGTTGCTGGTGGGAAAGGGGAAAACACACAAGAGAAAGCGTTATTAGCTGCAGAAGCCCGCAGGTTACACGTGGATGAGTCCCAAGGTGACTTTAGGTCAAATGCTTATGTAAAATTATTATATGAATACGTGGATGCCATGGAGGTCAAGGACTGTTACGTCTGCATGCAGTTGCCGGCGTCTGTAGATGAAGGCATTCGATATCATCACCTCCCGCTGACATATGGCATTACATGTAGCTTGTTGCTTAGTATATTTTATGGGAGAGATAGTTTTGAATACTATTTCTCCAATTATGATGCAGTGTTACCAGAAGTCCCAAATTATAAACAAATGAATAAATGGGACTACTGGAAGAGTGAAGACAGGTTGGCAAAGTTTTTCATTCCTTGGATTACTTTAGATACTTCACATGCCCGCAGAAATAACCTGACATGCAAGGTGTCAGAAGTCGAGAAAAAGTTCATAGGGCAGGTGGATGATCGGAATAGGAGACAAAAGATTTTGAAAAAATCAGGACAATGGAAAACAGATTGGACCGATGAAGAAAAGGCACACAAGAGAAAGGGTAGTAGTGGTCCAATAGCTTTAGATAGAACGCAGAGAGGAAAGTTATGTCTTCATAGAGCCAAAACGTATTATGAAAATGTATACGTGGGAGAAGTTAGCTGTGAACATGCTTTCAATTTAGAGTACTACACCAAGGACTTTCTGAAGGGAATGCAAGTGATTCCAAATGTATATTTCGTATGTGGAAGAAATGCTTACGTGAAGCTACCTGATAATTGGTATGGCTCATGTTACTTGGCAATTATCTTCCCTAAAATATACCATGCCCAAGACTTAGAGATCATCGAGGGCAAGACATCATCAAGGGGAAGGAGGGATGTAGGAGGTGTAGAAATGGTTGGAGATGTCTTTGGAGCTGTGTTCCCTCTTCTGGGATTAATTCTTAATGATGTTAAAATTAGACGACTAGCAACAGTCGTAGACAGGTTGTCTGCCAGCACTGCTCAGTCCTTAATGCTGGTAGAAGGAGAGATGCAATCGATAAGGGCTATGGTTCTTCAGAACCGTCTTGCCTTAGATGTCCTATTAGCAAAAGAGGGCGGAGTCTGTAAGGCTTTGAAGGTCCAAGAATGTTGTACTTACATTCCAGACAATTCGAAGCCCCTTGAAAAGGTTATTAGGAACATAACTGATATTCACAAGGAGATCGAAGACCTGAGCAGAGAAAATGTCTGGGAAAAGGTGGGCCAAGGGATAAGTGACGCTGGAGGTTGGCTCACCACCTTAGGCAAAAGCTTTGTGTGGAAAATACTAAAACCTATCATCATAATATTGATCTGTGGGATCGTGTTGTGGGGATTGGTGAGGGTATTCAAATGGTACAGATCAAGAAGGTCAGAGAGGGCTCGGAGAAAACAGCTGCAGAGATTGGCTGCCATACAAGATAGTCAGTACCGGAGTCTGAGGGCTTTGGAAACACAGAAACGAGTTATGCTAGCAATCACTGCAGTTTGAATATTAATGATGACCCCGAGAGGTCATCAAAGGGGGGAACTGAGAGAGCGCAAACTGACCAAAATGTAGAAATACATCACACTTACACGTAGTAAGCACAAATCATGAAGAGAAATGCCATGAGTGCTGATAGTATCCATAGTTATATTCTGAAATGTGTAGTTAATATAGAAGTTTAAATAGAAGTGGAACTAATACAGAAATGTGTGAAGTAATACGATTTTATTAAGCGTGATTATTCCTGAATCCATGTTGTGTAGCTGCTAAAATGTAAGATGGCATACGGAAACATTGAAATGTGGTAGGCCTCAGGGCCAGAGCAAGGCGGGAGGGGGAAGGTGATTAAAATTCACAATATGGATTGCACTAATGTTTAGTATTAATGAGTAGGCTTTTTGATTTATAGATGTGTTTACCGAAATCAGTAGAATATGAGTACTAACATGCTAATAATTAAAGAAGAAGTTGAATGCTATAAAATGTTGTAGAGTTGGAAAGCTTTAATGTTGATTTATACGTATTAGTCTGGGTTGGGGAATGTTGCAATGCGGTTGGAAGACCATGAGAATTGGGATTAGGCTGCAGATGTCTGTCTGGAAGAGAAAAGGGGGTATTCAATTATTAATATAATGAATAGAAGCTTGTTCAAGAAATGGACCAGACATGGAGGAGGGTTCCGGAATGTTTAAGGGGTATCAGCGGGCCGGAGAAGAGTCTGAGAAGCAAGGTCGATTCTAACCACAAGGCCTCATCATGGAAAAAGCCAGAAGCTACACCACGTGAGGGGCGTCTCACAAGGGGCGTCCTAAATGTTGTTGGATTTTTGTATTAGGGACAGCACCCCTGGGTGGAGTTAGAGCAGACGCCTGAGGACCCTTTAGAGAGCGGATGGGTAGGCAGAGAGGGGCCATGATTGGAGAACTATAGGTTTTCATCAAGAGTTCGAGAGTGGGTGGCTTCCCTTGGGAGTCATTCACTGCTGACACCTTCGATAGGTTGAGACCTGGTTAAGTAGGGATATCATCTAGGGCAGGGTAGGGAAAGCCTAACCTGTATTTTCCTTCCGCCTGTAAATGAGTGATAGATTTCAATATGTGTCTATGCTAATAGCACTATTGTTTTTAGAACTGGTATTGATAGTTTCCGTTGTTCGTCTGAGGGCTTTCAGAGAACACGTGTACGTAGTTGGGCCCGTGTATCTGGTGAATCTCATTTTGAGATGCTTGTACCTGCAACTTATAATAAATCTTTGAAAGCTAGAAGTTGTTTGTGATCCTTTGAAGCAGAGTCCTTTACTGGGAGAACTAACTTGGTAAGAGATGCACTTTCTTTCCTCAATGACAGGCAATAAAGATTCAGTCGGCCAGACCGGGGTTTTAGATCGATAGTGATAAGGTATTGATCAAAATCTCAACCCTTCCAATGTTAGTGACAACCAATCCTTTCTGGGCATGGCCAGCTATTGTGCCAGATACATAAAAGATTACGCCACCATCAGCCACCCATTACGAGCCCTCACCACGCAAGGACAACCGTTTGCTTGGACCCCACAGTGTGAGGGGGCGTTTCAAGAAATTAAACAAGCTGTGGAATCAGCGGACAATTTAGCTTATTTCAGTCCCAAGAGGAAGACGGAGATAACGGTGGATTCCAGTCCAGTGGGACTGGGTGCAATAGTGGCTCAGTATGACAATGACTCTGACCAACAGCACATTGTGGCCTATGCCAGTCGCAGCCTATCAGACACTGAGAAGGCTTATTCTCAACCCGAAAAAGAAAGCCTTGCGGTTGTCTGGGCCTGTGAACATTTTCAAGTATTTATCTACGGCAAACATTTTACGATGGTGACTGATCATCAGGCGCTTGTCACCATTTTTGGAAACCCCAGAGCCAAGATGCCACCTCGCATCGAACGGTGGGGTTTGCGCCTACAGGAATACACCTACACAATAATACACAAACCGGGGAAATCAGCGAATCATGCGAACTACATGTCCCGACATCCTCAAGCATCCCAAGCCTCGCTTCCCTCAATTGCGGAAGAGTACATACACTTCGTGGTGAGAGTAGCCCGGCCACCGGCGGTTCCCCTGGAAGCGATAAAGGAAGCCACAGCACAAGACAACATCCTTCAGAAGGTGGTCGGTCGACTGCGAACACACCGCTGGAGACATGACAGTGAGGAAGAAAAGAATGACCCTCAGGTTCGTCAAGAGATGCAAGCGTTCAGGCACATCAGCGAAGAATTATCTGCCACCTCAGAGGGTCTCCTGCTGAGAGATCATCGGATTGTCATCCCGAGGCAGTTACGACAGGGCGTTATCAACCTATCCCACGAGGGCCACCGTGGAGTGGTCGCGACGAAAAGAGCTCTCCGAGAAAGGGTGTGGTTTCCACTGCTGGATCAAATGGTGGTTTAGAAAAGGGGGTGGTGATGAACAGAGTGTCTGAGTTAAGCAGACCACTCTTACCCAGTCCAAAGATCAGGGCTTGATCCATCACCGTTATTTATCTCACTGCCCCATCCCAGCTCAGAACCTGGCTATATGCAAATCATTCTGTCCCTGGCCCAGTGCATCATGGGAACAGGGCAGACTAAACTACCAAGCCAATTCTTCACCAGAAAGGAGACAAGCTACCGGGGACCGGTTTCTGGCATTTCAGCCTTCTTCGGCCCGGCTTGCTTGAATCCTGATGGAGCAGTGAGAAAGGGACTCATGTCTGAGTATACCCTGCCACACCTATAGTGGCCAAAAACGATTTAGAAAAGGGGGTGGTGATGAACAGAGTGTCTGAGTTAAGCAGACCACTCTTACCCAGTCCAAAGATCAGGGCTTGATCCATCACCGTTATTTATCTCACTGCCCCATCCCAGCTCAGAACCTGGCTATATGCAAATCAGTCTGTCCCTGGCCCAGTGCATCATGGGAACAGGGCAGACTAAACTACCAAGCCAATTCTTCACCAGAAAGGAGACAAGCTACCGGGGACCGGTTTCTGGCATTTCAGCCTTCTTCGGCCCGGCTTGCTTGAATCCTGATGGAGCAGTGAGAAAGGGACTCATGTCTGAGTATACCCTGCCACACCTATAGTGGCCAAAAACGATTTAGAAAAGGGGGTGGTGATGAACAGAGTGTCTGAGTTAAGCAGACCACTCTTACCCAGTCCAAAGATCAGGGCTTGATCCATCACCGTTATTTATCTCACTGCCCCATCCCAGCTCAGAACCTGGCTGTATGCAAATCAGTCTGTCCCTGGCCCAGTGCATCATGGGAACAGGGCAGACTAAACTACCAAGCCAATTCTTCACCAGAAAGGAGACAAGCTACCGGGGACCGGTTTCTGGCATTTCGGCCTTCTTCGGCCCGGCTTGCTTGAATCCTGATGGAGCAGTGAGAAAGGGACTCATGTCTGAGTATACCCTGCCACACCTATAGTGGCCAAAAACGATTTAGAAAAGGGGGTGGTGATGAACAGAGTGTCTGAGTTAAGCAGACCACTCTTACCCAGTCCAAAGATCAGGGCTTGATCCATCACCGTTATTTATCTCACTGCCCCATCCCAGCTCAGAACCTGGCTATATGCAAATCAGTCTGTCCCTGGCCCAGTGCATCATGGGAACAGGGCAGACTAAACTACCAAGCCAATTCTTCACCAGAAAGGAGACAAGCTACCGGGGACCGGTTTCTGGCATTTCAGCCTTCTTCAGCCCGGCTTGCTTGAATCCTGATGGAGCAGTGAGAAAGGGACTCATGTCTGAGTATACCCTGCCACACCTATAGTGGCCAAAAACGATTTAGAAAAGGGGGTGGTGATGAACAAATGGTGGAGCTCACCTTGAAGGACTCTCCGAAGTGTCAACTGGTTAGCCACGGAGATCCACCCGCTCCTCTCCAAATGATGAAGCTGCCCAGTGGGGTATGGCAAGAGCTTGCCATGGACTTTTATGGACTCCTCCAGTCTGGCAATAATGGACGGATACTCGAGGTTTCCCATAGCACAGTTCGTCTCGTCTACCAATGCCTCCAGCACGATTGCTGTACTAGACGAAGTATTCGCTGCATGGGGCGTTCCTAAGGAACTCAAAACGGATAATGGACCTCCCTTAAATTGACATGACTTCAGTGAATTCGCGAAGCACCTCAACTTCAGGCACCGCAAGATCACGCACCTGTGGCCACAGGCCAATGGCACCATTGAGAGATTCATGGCGACTTTGAAAAAGACCTTTCAACAAGCCACTCTGGACGAAAAGAGACTTACAGGTGGCCCTCAATGAGGTGCTGAGAGCGTATCGGACTACCCCACATGCCACCACAGGAAAATGTCCTGCCACGCTCATGTTGGGGCGACCCATTCGAACGCGGATCCCGACATGGAAAGGAGCGCTGCGACCCGTGTCTCCGGCACGTGCCCATCAAGAGGTGGTACTGCCAGATCACGCTGGTAAGAATAAAATGAAAGTCTATGCAGATACTCGGAGGAGAGCCAAATCTCCATCTTTTCATGAAGGAGACTGTGTGGTGGTTAAACAAGATCAGCTAAAGAAAACGGACTGTAAATTCAAAGATGAGCCTTTGGTAATCACTCAGCAGAAAGGTACAATGATTACTGCGGAGTCAGAGTAAAGACGGATTACAAGAAATGTCTCACATTTCCAAAAGTGTACACCTGCCATGAGAGAGGCTCTTGACAGAACACCAGACCAATGAGAGTCAGAGGGACCTGGTCAAGTGGATGCAGTACAGAGACCTGAACGTCAGACTGAAGCTGCGTCTGAAGACTCTGGAGTGAATCTCCGTCCTAGAAGGAACATTCAAAAGCCCAAGAGGCTAATTGAAGAACATTAATCAAGTCAGTTATTTTCTTTTGTTAACAAAGGGGGAGATTTAATGATGTGAGCAGCCTAGTAGTTGGGTGTGGGTGGAGCTAGGGGGTGGAAGGAAGAATAGGAGCGAGGACAGGAATGAGTTAGTTAGAGTAGGGACAGGGATGAGTAAGGAGTATGCCAATAAAGCTCCATGAATCCAAAGTAAGTGTCTGTCGTCATTACAAGCAGGACCCTAAAGGGAACTGTCTGGAAGTCCACAGCGATGTTAGGAGTGCTGCGGCATCACATGGAGAACCTCTGACCCCCTTTCGCACCCTTACCTGACTAGCTCATTGGGTAAAAGCCCCTGCAGTGGAGAAGCAGCTACAGAACTCATATGGACTGCTGAGAAAGGCAAGGGGACAAGATAATAAAGAGACAGAGGGTCAAAGGCATTAAGGGGCCCAGGTTATTTAACAAAAGCAGACTGCTGAGCCTGGATGCTACAATGGGTGAGCTTAGTGAGGTGTTGCCTCTGTACTCTACTGGACACGGAGTGTAGGTGGTAGACCGGGTGCTGCCTGAGACTGGCCAGAGACTACACCACCCCTCTTTGAAGGGCAATAGCTTTACAGTGACCAAACCAAAACACAATAGACTGCCAGCAACTAATAGACTACAGTCCACCCATGGGAGAAAAAGACTGATTGGAAGCAGCCCTCCCTGAAATCCATGAGAGCGCCCTTGCGGATCAACTGGGGAAGATCCTTGGAGGAATAGTAGATCTCAAAGTCTCACGGGAGACAAAGATAGATTGCATGGTGCTGGACTTGGGACTCATATGAGTGGACAACCGGAAGCTGGCAGACAGATTTACTGAGGCGCAGACCGTGGTGGGTCAGCTAACCCTGGATATGAAGAACTCGCAGCAGAAACTCCAAGACTTAGCTGCAGTAATGGAAAACTGCATTAAAGGATGAAAGATGCTGAAGACTGCTCTCCCCTCAATAATGTTTGTTTAACAGGACTTCCTAACAGTATCATGGGTCAGTCTGCTGGACTTTTCCTGGAGCAATGGCTCATTACTAACATCTACCAGGTAACCCCTCGACCTCTTCACTGTGGAGAGACCACATAGGGTTCCTGGGCACCCCCCAGCTCCTGGGACCAGTCCAAGACCAATGGTTGCCAGGCTGTTGAACTTCAGGGGTTGGATTTTGCAGACCGCCAGTGCCCATGGATCCTGGACGGTGTAAGGCAGTGTGGTGCACCTCTACCCTCACTTTACATTCCAGGTCTAGCAGCAACAAACTATATTTTTGGAGACCAAAGCAAAACTGAGGCAGCTGGGTCTACATTATACACTCCTGTAACCTGCAAAGCTCTGGGTTACAAAGGACAATACAGCACATGTTTACATGAAACCAGAAGAGGCCTGGAACTGGCTGGAACCGGAGGGACTGGCTAACAGAACGGAAAGTATGTGGTGTCAGACTAGCATAAGGAGATGGCTGCGGCATAGATGATCAACCTCTCATTCAGGCCTGCATGGAGAGGGTCAGAATCGTGGTGGACAGGGTGACTCTCTGGGACACCCAGAACTTGAATTCACAGACCGCCTCTGAGTTTGAGGTGGGCTCAACAGCAGACTCTCCTTGGTTAAGGACCTGTGGTGAACTCCATGACTGCAGACGGGCTAATGTGATCAGTGTGTGCCACTTCTCTATTACAAGCATTGCGGCTCATGAGAAGCATATCTGCTGGGCGCTTTCGCTTGGTGGATAAAATGGGGGTTGGGCTGTCTTTGGTATTAGTGATATAGAGTGGGCGTGGTGCTAAATGAGCATCCATTGGTAGGTATGACTGTGTTTTCGCTCTTGACAGGGGAAGACGATTGACACTGCCCACCTGGCTGCTTGAACTGGACTGGACAGCCATGGGCGATAAATGTTAGTTTTATTATTTGAAGGGGGGGGGGGCAACAGACCATTCCTGAGTTTTATTACAAGCATGTTATTGCTTTTGTGTAGAAAATGTGGGGTGGGAGGACGGGGGGTTGTGTGTTGTGTTTTCTAAGCAGTCACATGAACGCTGGGATGGTCGTGAGATGAACTGGGAGTGCTGGGGTGGTGAGAGGTGGTTGCAACAATCAGGCTCTGCACCTAGAGAGAAATAAGATAGATCTCCCAAGGTCTTATCCTGGAATGTATTGGGTTGGGTTGATAAGATGAAAAGAGGGATATTTACTCAGTATATACAATGCAAAGCCCCAGATCTAGTTTTCCTAGAGGAGACCCATATGTTCGGTACGGCATGTCAATTCCTGGGACAAAGTAGATATAAAATGTTGGGGAATGTGGGGTTCTCCAGGGGCTCTAGGGGAGTAGTAATACCAGTCAATCATAACCTTCCCGCTTAGGTGAACATAAATGTGGCAGGACCCAGAGAGAATGGGGCTGCCTGTCCAAGAAACCAAAGGTACAAGGGCTTTCACACTCATTATTGTCTATGCCCCACCGAGACTACTGGGGGTGACTGAAATTAGTTTGTTATGCTGGCCTTGGATGGATTGACCATGGGAATAGGAGGGATGCCCCATAACACACAGTTGTCACAGAGTATCAGCGCTTTAGGACCCATGGACATCTGGAGACAGGAGCACCCAACTGCAGTGCTATATATCTAATATTCAGGGGCCCAAATGTCCTTCTCCAGGATAGATTACCTATTCTCAACCACGGAAATGGCTCTGACGATAGGAGGGGCAGAGTATCTTGCAAGGTGCCTCTCTGACCATCCCCATAACTGGTCACCCTTGGTGGGGCTAGAATAAAAGGACCCCTCAGTGGCATCTCAAAGCCTGGGAGTTATAAGATCTTGAAATAGTTACTCAGATGAGGGCAGACACAACAGCCTATTTTGCAGAAAACATGGATTCAGTGTACTACTCGGGATGACTAGAAGACAATTATGCAGAATAGGTTATGTTAGATCTGACAGCCTTAGGGTGATGTTCCCCCAGCTTTTTGCCTGCCTCCCTCCATTTTCTGACCTCGATTCTTTCTGGCTTAGGACTGCTGACCAGGGGTAAAGTATTCCGGCTTTCTCCCATAAACATGGTACTATTGGCTTAACCACAATTGGCATACTTAATTAACTTCTAAGTCCCTAGTAAAGCGCACCACATGTGCCCAGGGCCTGCAACTTAAATGCTACTAGTAGGCTAGCAGCGCTCATTAGGCCACCCATTTAAGTATCCTCCTACTTATGGCTCAGGCCTGCCATTACAGAGCCTGTATATGCAGTATTACACTGTCACCTCGTCCCAGAAAGATAAACCTCTTGCAAGGCCTTAAACCCTCCATTTTATATAAATACGTCACCCCTAGGTAAGGCCCAGTCTAACTCAGTTAGTTTAGTCTGCCCTGTTCCCATGATGCACTGGGCCAGGGACAGACTGATTTGCATATAGCCAGGTTCTGAGCTGGGATGGTGCAGTGAGCTAAATAACGGGGATGGATCAAGCCCTGATCTTTGGACTGGGTAAGAGTGGTCTGCTTAACTCAGACACTCTGTTCATCACCACCCCCTTTTTCTGAATCGTTTTTGGCCACTATAGGTGTGGCAGGGTATACTCAGACATGAGTCCCTTGCTCACTGCACCATCAGGATTCAAGCAAGCCGGGCCGATGACGGCTGAAATGCCAGAAACCGGTCCCCGGAAGCTTGTCTCCTTTCTGGTGAAGAATTGGCTTGGTAGTTTAGTCTGCCCTGTTCCCATGAGGCACTGGGCCAGGGACAGACTGATTTGCATATAGCCAGGTTCTGAGCTGGTATGGTGCAGTGAGCTAAATAACGGTGATGGATCAAGCCCTGATCTTTGAACTAGGTAAGAGTGGTCTGCTTAATTCAGACACTCTGTTCATCACCACCCCCTTTTTCTGAATCGTTTTTGGCCACTATAGGTGGGCAGGGTATACTCAGACATGAGTCCCTTGCTCACTGCACCATCAGGATTCAAGCAAGCTGGGCCAACGACGGCTGAAATGCCAGAAACCGGTCCCCGGAAGCTTGTCTCCTTTCTGGTGAAGAATTGGCTTGGTAGTTTAGTCTGCCCTGTTCCCATGATGCACTGGACCAGGGACAGACTGATTTGCATATAGCCAGGTTCTGAGCTAGGATGGTGCAGTGAGCTTAATAACGGTGATTGATCAAGCCCTGATCTTTGGACTGGGTAAGAGTGGTCTGCTTAATTCAGACACTCTGTTCATCACCACCCCCTTTTTCTGAATCGTTTTTGGCCACTATAGGTGTGGCAGGGTATACTCAGAAATGAGTCCCTTGCTCACTGCACCATCAGGATTCAAGCAAGCCGGGCCGACGACGGCTGAAATGCCAGAAACCGGTCCCCGGAAGCTTGTCTCCTTTCTGGTGAAGAATTGGCTTGGTAGTTTAGTCTGCCCTGTTCCCATGATGCACTGGGCCAGGGACAGACTGATTTGCATATAGCCAGGTTCTGAGCTGGGATGGTGCAGTGAGCTAAATAACGGTGATGGATAAAGCCCTGATCTTTGGACTGGGTAAGTGTGGTCTGCTTAATTCAGACACTCTGTTCATCACCACCCCCTTTTTCTGAATCGTTTTTGGCCACTATAGGTGTGGCAGGGTATACTCAGACATGAGTCCCTTGCTCACTGCACCATCAGGATTCAAGCAAGCCGGGCCGACGACGGCTGAAATGCCAGAAACCGGTCCCCGGAAGCTTGTCTCCTTTCTGGTGAAGAATTGGCTTGGTAGTTTAGTCTGCCCTGTTCCCATGATGCACTGGGCCAGGGACAGACAGATTTGCATATAGCCAGGTTCTGAGCTGTGATGGTGCAGTGAGCTAAATAACGGTGATGAATCAAGCCCTGATCTTTGGACTGGGTAAGAGTGGTCTGCTTAATTCAGACACTCTGTTCATCACCACCCCCTTTTTCTGAATCGTTTTTGGCCACTATAGGTGTGGCAGGGTATACTCAGACATGAGTCCCTTGCTCACTGCACCATCAGGATTCAAGCAAGCCGGGCCGACGACAGCTGAAATATCAGAAACCGGTCCCCGGAAGCTTGTCTCCTTTCTGGTGAAGAATTGGCTTAGTAGTTTAGTCTGCCCTGTTCCCATGATGCACTGGGCCAGGGACAGACTGATTTGCATATAGCCAGGTTCTGAGCTGGGATGGTGCAGTGAGCTAAATACCGGTGATGTATCAAGCCCTGATCTTTGGACTGGGTAAGAGTGGTCTGCTTAATTCAGACACTCTGTTCATCACCACCCCCTTTTTCTGAATCGTTTTTGGCCACTATAGGTGTGGCAGGGTATACTCAGACATGAGTCCCTTGCTCACTGCACCATCAGGATTCAAGCAAGCCGGGCCGACGACGGCTGAAATGCCAGAAACCGGTCCCCGGAAGCTTGTCTCCTTTCTGGTGAAGAATTGGCTTGGTAGTTTAGTCTGCCCTGTTCCCATGATGCACTGGGCCAGGGACAGACTGATTTGCATATAGCCAGGTTCTGAGCTGGGATGGTGCAGTGAGCTAAATAACGGTGATGGATAAAGCCCTGATCTTTGGACTGGGTAAGTGTGGTCTGCTTAATTCAGACACTCTGTTCATCACCACCCCCTTTTTCTGAATCGTTTTTGGCCACTATAGGTGTGGCAGGGTATACTCAGACATGAGTCCCTTGCTCACTGCACCATCAGGATTCAAGCAAGCCGGGCCGACGACGGCTGAAATGCCAGAAACCGGTCCCCGGAAGCTTGTCTCCTTTCTGGTGAAGAATTGGCTTGGTAGTTTAGTCTGCCCTGTTCCCATGATGCACTGGGCCAGGGACAGACAGATTTGCATATAGCCAGGTTCTGAGCTGTGATGGTGCAGTGAGCTAAATAACGGTGATGAATCAAGCCCTGATCTTTGGACTGGGTAAGAGTGGTCTGCTTAATTCAGACACTCTGTTCATCACCACCCCCTTTTTCTGAATCGTTTTTGGCCACTATAGGTGTGGCAGGGTATACTCAGACATGAGTCCCTTGCTCACTGCACCATCAGGATTCAAGCAAGCCGGGCCGACGACAGCTGAAATATCAGAAACCGGTCCCCGGAAGCTTGTCTCCTTTCTGGTGAAGAATTGGCTTAGTAGTTTAGTCTGCCCTGTTCCCATGATGCACTGGGCCAGGGACAGACTGATTTGCATATAGCCAGGTTCTGAGCTGGGATGGTGCAGTGAGCTAAATACCGGTGATGTATCAAGCCCTGATCTTTGGACTGGGTAAGAGTGGTCTGCTTAATTCAGACACTCTGTTCATCACCACCCCCTTTTTCTGAATCTGTCTAACTCAAAAGGCAGGGTGCTATGTATTTAAAAGGCAGGAAATGTACTGTTAAGTTTTACATAGCTTAGTAGTGAAAAACCTTGGAATTCACTTTTCGTTACTGCAAGACCTATCTCGTTGTAACAACCGCTTTGTAAAAGTATTGCGGGTGTAATGACCCGCGTTGTAAAGGTTGTTTCCCTCTATATCCTTGTGCCCCTCCCCTACCCCTCACTCCCTTCCTGTCACACTGATGTCAAAGATTACATTTTCCAGAGGAATGTACTGCTGTCATGTTTTCCCTGCTCTATATGTTTCATTATGTATTTTAATCAAATTGACAATATAAAAACAGTTTTTTAAAACAAAAAGATGCCCTTTTTTACATAACTTGTAAACCCTTTTTCTATTGAATCAGAATTACAAACTCACCTTTGTTGAAGGCCTAAGTGGTGATCCTGGCGATTCTGGCTTTCTTGAAAGAGGACCAAAGTGCAACTTTAGAGCGCATACTTTGTCATCTTTCATACACGATTTAATGTTCTTCTTCAGCATGATTGTTTACCATCTCTAGTGAATAGGATGATGGGAATGCACCTTCCTTGATTTTTCAGGAAGCCAAAATAGTATGGGTCGACAAGTCACTGCAAGTAGCAGAAATCCCTCTTGAATGACTCATCTAGTGTGTAATATCTGTCAACACAGCCAGTGAAGACTCATAAGTCAATGGAATACTAAATAATGTTTGCACTTGTTTGGCGAGGGATTGTCAATTCAGAGCTGGCTCCTTTGTGTATTTCCATTTAAGTATGTATTCCAAGGAAAATGATGCCAATGGTATGGGAAATGGTAAGTAATGGTACGGCATTTGAATAAGTTTAGTTTCATCAACAAATGGGAGCAACATGTCGGTTTTTTATTTTCAAAATATTGACTACACCCTGTCCGATCAAAACCAGAAATTAGTGCTGTATATCATAGTTGGAAAATATTTTTTTGCAACTGACACCTTCTATTGTGAGCTACCACAAGATGTGGCTTATGTCCCACAATTTCTTCCGTATGTTGTTGTCTGCCATTAATTGGCAAATACATGTGTGGAAGTCAATTTAGTTTGGCAACATGTAATTAATTGTCAAACGGGTATAGTTTCCAGCATATTATCTCCATGGTCGAGAGCAGAAGCAACATCCATAACTGTGGTTCCTTGCTTTCATGCTTAGATAGGGGGCTAGTTAATGATGGATTGCTCCATAGAATTGTATCCTGAAAGCATTCTCAAACCATTACTGACATGTGCTTACTTTCCATTACCATGCTTCTTACCAGTCTACAGATATGGGAGCATATTATAGCCTTATAGCCCGCCGTAGAGGGCTATACCGGCTATTAAAGGCCCTCTCCAGCGTTAAAGGCCCGAGCCGAAGGAGAGGGCCTTTAACAAGGGAGAGGGACTTTAATACAGGTATAGCCCATCTACGAAGGGCTATAAAGCTATTAGAACATTCTGTCTCTAGAGGACAGAATGTTCTAACAAAACAAACAAAGCCTTTTGGAAGCGTGAGGGGATTGGAATCCCCTCAGGCTCCCTAAAGCCTTTGTTCATAGCCAGAGCTGTGAACAAAGAAACATTGGAATGTTGGAGCTCCAGGCTTATACCAGCCATTATAAGCCCAGAGCACTCCATTGTTTTCAATGGAGCTCCTAACATTCCAATGTTCTAATTACTATTATTTCGCACATTCCAATGCAGCAGAGTAACTTGCTGCTCTACGTTGTGTGAAAGGGAGAGAGCAGAAAGGTTCCATATTCACTACGTTATGGAGCATTTCTGCTATGCCTGTGCACTGTTGCAATTTGAGCTGCCTAGCGCCAATGCAGGCACCCTTGCATCATATTGCAAGGATGCCTGCATTATGAGCAGGATTGTTTTTGTGTCCAGCACAAAAACAATACATAGAGGCATTATCCTCATTCTATGTATGTTGTAGAATGCATCAAGCATGGAAAAAGGAAATAAAAATGAGTAAAAACGATTTTCACCTCATTACGCCTCCCTGTGGGAGGCCTACCGATTTGAGGCAATCCCTGGTTTACAAACTTTTGTAATTCTTGAACTGCGTCAAATCCATCGGTGTATGCAACGGAACACCCATGTTCCGTCCATGAGACTTCTACCAGTTCCAAATGTAATGGAACGCAGTGCAAGGTGCTGCAGATCCCATCTAAAGACTATACAAGGTTTACCTTTATTTCCCCGCTGGGCTGGGAATGACATACCTGTGAACTATGCTAAATGCAGGGAAAGTGGCCTGGGGAGATCTTATAGCCACCCCCTCCACTTACAAGAAATGCGGGGGATCTCCCAACATTGGTTATTGTTTGTTTACTTGTTTGCATAGGAGGTGTTGACCTGCTCTTCCTGATGAAAGAGCGTTGGAACTCTGGGTTTTCGTTTAGAATGTTGGAGATTCAGGAGTTGTACTTGCTTGCACAAATTGTTTGCACTGTGCATGGCGATGTGGTAGGAAGAATGAGAGCGTGCATGTTCACATTTCTATCATGTACGATAAATGGTTTCAATGACTTATAAATGCCTCTCATGGAATATCAGTGGAATGCGTACTATGTCAAAGAGTTACAAAGTGTTTTCTTACTTGAACAGGAGGGGTGTTCAAATAGCTCTTCTACAAGAAATATCCTTGACAGCTAAGGAAGGGTGTTGCAGTGCCTCTGGAGGGGCCAAGCATACTACACCACATACTCCACCTATGCAAGGGGAGTCCTGAAAAAGTAACCGCAGGAGTACCCTTCCAATAAGTGGGCAAGCTTGCGCATCCAGAGGGCAGATATGTGGTTGTATGGGGATGCCTTGAGGGCGAGATATAGCCATAATAAATGCTTGGAACCTAAATATGTCAGGTCACCTAGGGTAGCCTGGCCTAGGGTAAGACACTATCAATAGAGGCACTTGTGTAAAGGTTGCAAGCCACCCAGCAGTAAACCAACGCAATTTCACTCAAAAATGACGCTACACCAATGTTTGGAAAAATACGAGCTTGTTTATAAAAATAATCTTTGGTCTCTTGTCTTTAGAAATCACAGTTTAGTACATTACAGTTTGTCATGAAAATAATAATAATACCTTTAAAATTGCTAACTTATCTCATTAATCAGCATCAACAGTACATTACATTAAACTCCAAAATTTGTTAGACTTGACTTCTGTGAAGAGTTTTATATTTTTACCCTCTCAGCCCCTCTAACCACCAAGGAGGTACACAACCAGGGAACGATGTCAGAGATACAAGAGTTTTACATGGCACTAACAACCTCAATGAGGATCCTATCAACTTTCTTTGACAGTAGGTACTTTCTGCACTACTGTGGCAGATGCTTCTACCCCCAGATTCTGATTCAGGGGCTTCTTTTCCCTGGACCGGCAATCAATTAAGTTTGTATCATCAAGCTACTCCCCACCTCATAAAACACAGTTGAAGGAAAAACGAACAGTGAGTCTGAGCTATTTTTACAGACTCCAGCACCAATTTTCCCCTACACAGAAAGACCTTTTTAAGGACCCTACTCCTCTGTCCCTCGAGGTGGATAATCCCTAGAGGCTCAGTCTTCCCTCTTTCCCCACGCTCTCCTTACTGTGCCGTGGAGACGGTACTTCCCAAGTCTCCGTGTGTTGGTGCTGACAGACGGCTCCACAGAAGTCCCGGCCGGCAGCTGCTGAATCTATCTCCTCCCGCCCAACCAGCCACCTGTTCCCAGAGCTGGCGCGGGGAGGACCGGGGACTGACTCTCCGCCACTCGGGTACTGCTGTCAGTTTCTCTGCACTCGGCCACACAATCCCGGGGCTGGCGCTGCCGAGGCTGACTTACACAGACGAGCGCCGCTTCCGCTTCCCTCTCCCGACCAGCTCCGCCTCACAGAGCCAGGCGGCTCAACTGGGCATGCGTGAAGGGGAAGTGCCTCCCAGCTGGAGCCCGCGCTCCTCTGACGGCACCTCCCCTCTTACTCCGCCCAAACCGGAACCAATGGAGGCATCCACAGGGCTGCTCCACGCAGTGAAACAATCCCCTCACTACGCCTCTCCTCACCTCCGGACCGGCCCTTGTTCACTTCATGCTGGCTCAAGGGCAGGCCAGCTCGTTTACACTCCTTTCCTGCTCCTTCAGCGACTGCTGCTCTCCTCAGTCAGCACTCTGCCACTGCAGGTGAGAGAAGGGATTCTGTGGGGTTATGTGCCAGGGGGGGAATCCAGGGCAACATCAAACAGCATTCCTTCTAGGAACTAATCGAGGGGGGCCATAAAGAATCACCCCTCAGTCTTCTTAGCAACACCCTGTAAGCGTTTTTCTAGAGTCTCTCCAACTAGGCAGAGGACTGCGCTCCACAGCACCACAGTCTCCTTCTCCTACTCACACCCCTTGCTTCCAGACTAGGGGTTGGTCAGGCGGCCAGGGTCTCCAGTAATCATACGCAGCGGGGACAAGACAAGTAGCCCAAGGGAGGAAGGGTGGTGGATCAATAAGGCAGCGTCCTTATACTGGGAGGTCAACCCTTTGACTATCCTACCCCCACCTTCTGCTACAGCCTGTCCTCCAGCTGACTCTCTCTGGCAAGACAAAATGGCTGACCAGCATTCCGCCTTTTATAGGCTGACCCTCAGAGGTCCAGAAGGCACCAGAAGGTTCTGGAATGCCCTACTCTATCCTATGGGACAGGTTCCAGGTATGACAGTTGGGACAGTTGGTAGCCACCATTTTGTGACTCCAAGGGAATTCCGGTCAGGAAAGGCCTCTAGGCCTGAGGTGAAAAACTATGAGGGTGAAAAAGCACCTATCCCCTAGACCAACACCTTGAAAAAGCTAGTGGACACAAAAATAAATAAAGGCATGAGGAGCAAAAAGGGGACAAAATCAATAATTAATTGGAGGGACTACGCAAAAAGTCAGACAGGTCTAACACACCCAAATAAAGATCAAAGTGCCTTCTTGGCGGGCCTATCGGGACCCTTGACACCACACTTAACTCATTGATCCATCATAGGGGGGACTTTAACTGTGTATCAGATACCCAACTGAATCGATCACACCCTTCTTTGCATGACTGTCAGACTGTTCACATGGCCCGTGCATTTGCAAAATGGCAACCACACTGGGGGAGCAATGATTCCTGAGACGGATGCACCCACAGGAGCAGGATCACTTCTTCTCTAGTCTTCATGATGTCCATGTCCGGCTCGATGTTTGCCTCTGTAGTCAGGATTTCCACAGCTTAGTGCTTCCGGTGGAATATCTCACCTGCACTATGTCAGACCACAACCCTGTCCTTCTGCATTTGGGGTGGGCCCAAGATATACCCCCTATCCCTATTTGTCGGCTCAAACCAGAGTCATTAGAGGACCAGGTCTTTCAGGAAATGATCACAGACATTATACTCCAGTACTTTACTGATAATGCTGGTATGGCCTCCTCCCTCCAGTTGGAGAGGGACACATTTAAGGCAGTTTTACCGGGCCAGTGCTGTCAGAGTCAAAGGGGATCAGACACACTCTATTAGGAGAAGAATTGATGGTGAAAAAAATGTTGAGGGATGTGGAGACGCGGAGACCAGGACACCCAGAACTGCAGTCTGATCTATTAGTGGCTAGAGAAATAGTAGCAACCCAGGGGAAATTGTTTTGGTGCTTTGACTTTAAGCAGTGTATGACTAAAACACATGCTTTGTGAGACAGATCAAGCTCTCTCTTGGCATGGCTGGCTAACCAAGACATGCACATCTCACCCATAGTGGACCTTGCTGATAGGGGAGGAGACAGAATATACTCACAGGAGGGAACTAACGATTTCTTTATCCACTACTACACAACTATACATAAAAGCGTTACATCTCAGGGCACTGTAATGACCAAGGCATTCCTTGGGGTGTTGCACCTGCCAGAGCTTAGGGAGGAAGAGCTGGGTGGTGACATTACCCCATGAGAAATAAAGTATGCCATTAAGAACATGGCGCACAATAAGACCCCAGGGACTGATGTTTATCTGACTGACTTTTACTCTACCGACTCTGAGGAGCTAATGCCCAGACTGGTGGTATTATTCGCAGTGGCCAGGGACTCTGAGAGTCTGCCAGACACTACTAGGGAAGCACTCGTAGTTCCCATCTAGAAGCCACTTTACAATGAAAAGGCATTTGACAGCCTGGAGTGGCACTCTATATGAGGTGATGCTGCAGTTGGGGATGGGCGGGAGCTTTCTAGCATGGGCAGGAGTGTTGAATACAGAAACCACTGCTACAGTCTGTACAGGGAGGATTATCTCTGCGAGCTATTTGGTGAGTTGCAGGACACAGCAGACATTCCTCCTATCTCCCCTGCTTTTTAATATTGCCCTGGATCATTTGGCTGCCTATGCTAGATCTGGAAATTTATACACAGGTTTAAAAATTGGGATGCACCATCATCGCATAGCACTATAGCACTTTATGCAGATGATTTACTCATCTTCCTGTGCAACACAGGGGAGGATTTGGATGGAGCCAAAGCCATGTTGTACAGCTTTGGACTTTTGTCTGACTTAAAAGTAAATTGGCAGAATTCCAGACTCATCCAGACAGCACCGAAGAGCGACCCACCAGAGGGACTGATTGAATTACAGTGGAAGCTCCGTTGTCTGACTTACCTGGGGGTAAAATGTTATCATCATTGCACTGACGTTTTGGATAGTAATGTGGAACAAGCTGTCCAATCCCTCCGCTCCGATGTGGACTCCTGGAAAAAACTGCCACTCTCGTTAGCAGGTCGGGCCGTGCTGAAGAATATGGTGGATCTTCCCCACCTCCTTTTTTTCTTTGGTGCGCATCCGGTATGGGTACATTGAGCAATATTTAGAGACCTAGGCGCATTAATCACTACCTTCATATGGAGTGCAGTCTTAGACGAGTTGAGTTGACTGTGATGTAATGCTCAAAGGCAACTGGAGGCCTGACAGTCCCGGACTTTGAGGCATACTATGCAACTATACAACTTTATTGGCTAATCCATTGGATGGCAAGAGGACAAGACTCAACTCAGACTCCAAGCTCCCTTGAAGCAATGCTTCCTGATCTCAATAAAGTGTTTTTGCGAGTTTGACAGTGATGTTGTGAGTTTAACGGTCACCTCATGATGATAACCTCCAGAAATTGATGCCTTAAATGAATCAATTATTATGTCCTTCATAGGTCATACCTCACCCCGAGCGGATACGTAGTTATTTCAATCTAACCATCACAGCGTGTCCTGGATGTGGGGAGGGGAAAGCACATACATATGTTCTGGTCATGCCCCTCATTATACACCTTTTGGGAGGAGGTCATAACTATGATTGGAGCAGTCATTGGGAGGGAAATTCATTACTCCCAGGGTCACTGCCATTTGTTTTAGTTTCCTCATACATCCAAGACAAAAGTCATATGCAAGTTTCAAAACTTGGCATTTATCCTGGCTAAACATTATATCACAAGAAATTGGAAGTGACCATGGGGCCCCCGGAATACTTTCCTGGAGGAAGGAGATGGAGAAGTGGGCGGGATGTGAAAGGAGATTGCTCCTGAGAGAAGCCAGAAGCAGAATAGAAACAATAGGCACAGCACAAGCTTGGGAAGCTGTGGTGGATAGTTTTACCACCCCTAGCCTGACACCCCTGTGGCTTCTCCAGTGGGATCACCAAGCTTAACTCCACACAGATAGCAGAATGAACCCTCCTACCCATATCGGATGCCCTATGACACCTGTGGAATATTAACATCTGAGAATAGAAATGTTCACCTACTGCCCCATCCTGCACTTTATTGCACCTGCCTAATGTGCTTTTTCTCCTAACTATATAGCAATGTATTGACTCTTGGGGGGAGTGTTATTAACTGTACCTGGGAGGAGATTTACTCTCCAGGAAACGCATCCCAGACCCCTGCGAGACTGCAATGCTTTGTATGATGGGGAAGGAGAGCACCATATGTTCAAAAATATGGATCTCTCCTCTCCCTTCCCTTGCGCTGGCACTAATTTCAGCTACTGTGCACCACCCACACACCTTAGCGCCATATCGCTAGGGTGTATGTGAGAGTTCAGCATAGGTTTTGTTCAGGAAGGGTAGCCTTCCTGTACAAAATACTATGCCTAGACATGAGGGTAAGCTATTTCCACTTTGTATGAGTGCTGCACACTGCAGCACACATGCAAAGTCGGAAAAGGAAGGAGAATTGAAAGCATTTCTCCTTCCTTACGCCTAGTTTAAAAGGGGGCAGTTTTATCACAAAAAAAATGGGGATCAAAGCATAGAAACCTGAACCAGAGAACTTCCTTTGGAACTGGACGATTGCCAGGGGATGGGTGCACTTACTCGCCGAAACACTTTTAACCAAACCTTTTGAATAGACACTTGTACTGAATTTGGACACACGTATTCTCAAATCAAATTGGCGCAATACATTGACAATGGATAAATGAAAAGACACAAAACTTATACTGTGAGCACTGACGAAGTCTGATTGTGGAGGAAACGCATTGGGGGTTGCAAAATAAACGTTTGAATAAAGCATGAATTTCCACACTGAAAGAATACATCAACTCTTTTCTTGGGAAAAGAACTGAATTATAAATCTATCTTATTGTGGATTGCCTATATTCGACATTTTAGCAGTGTGCCGAGCTATTGTGTTGTCGCAGTTTTATCACGCTAAACCCAATCGATTGTATGTTGTAAATTTGGTTTAGCGTGGGAAACCTTCGGTGGTTGCATGGGGATCCCCATGCACCACCCTTGGTACACCCCAAAGTAATGCGAAGCAGCGCTATGCACTGCTTCTCATTACTTTAACGTTATTTCCAGCGATAAACAAGTTTAGTGCTGGAAAGTAAATTAGGAAAAAATAATTTGTGCCATTTTGCTTCACTTTTGTGGCACAGGCACAGGGCAAAAACTTAGTAAATCTCCCGCCTGATGTCTGAATGTATTAATACATCCATCTATGTCCATCAGCATAATTCGATAATGCACATGACTAATAGAGTTACTACGTTGATTGTTCATGCAAAACTAATAAAATCTGTTAAAAAACAGTTAGCTACACCAACCTCATCTTGCAGTTTCAGTTCTCCTCCCATTGGAAATTCTTTCTCTCTCTAGCAGGCCACTTCACACCTCATTAAGCCCACTTGACGTTGCCTGGCAGAGGCTAACCAATCAGGAGAGGACAGCTAGAAGGCTGGATTTTGGCTCACAGAAAAGAAAGCTCTATAACTTATTTTCCATAGTAGTTATTATAAATCTAACAGTGGCAAGTTGTTGGATTTATCATAACTTTCATTTTGGGTCCTTTAATTAAACTTTTAGTCGCTCCTGTCAATATTTTTACTTAAACAAAATATTCCAATGTTAGCCTCTGAACCAAATTATCTACAATGGTGAAAAAAGAGAATTGTCAGTTTTCCCTCACCAAGGCATAAGAAACACTTCTTTTAATGTTACTCAGTCCCATGTGACCATAAATAATTAAAACCCTCTGTATAGGAGCAACAACGAATTATATTTAAAATCGGTTTAAGGAAACGCACCCTAGGGTCTAGATATAATGTGCAAAATAGCATTATATGCATTGTACTTTGTTGTGCTAAGTTATTACACGGTCAGGGGGGTATTCTCTCACACCACCCCGACTTTTTATGAAAGGCTACAAGAAAGTGCAGGGTGTCTAGGCAAAATCTGGCCATTAGAAAACGTGAATGAGCTAGCCGACTAAAAGACAAATAAAGTTGTTACTGATTTGAGGGAAAACAGACCAATCTTTTCGTGTCCCGATGGGATATTCTCAATTCAGATCGATATGCATCTATTATAACCATTTTCATGTTAGATCATATGGTCTCTGGCTGGTCGTAATAGTTTTCTATTCCTATCTTGTAAGAAGTTTGTTTGACATTGCATAACCACGGGACTGCCATTGCATTATCTAGATTTATACAATCTCTTAAAATGCATTGTGAGAAGGACAGTTCTTCTGTAATCCAAATTTTCCCCCATAAAATCAGGGGGGCCATGTGTATGCTGTCTAAAATATAGTCCATGCCTACCTCAGAATGGCAAAATGATGTAGGGGAGCTGTTAGGGATAAGTAATAGTCTCTTTAAAAATGTATTCTCTGATGTTTGAATTTGTAGACTCTTATAGTATCCCCACACTCCCGTCCCATAAGTGGCCCCCCAACAGACATTTGGATTTGTACAAAGTTATCAACTCGGCTACAGGCTTATGGCCAAGTTTAGCAGCAAAATAAAACATCCCCTCAATGGCTCTACTCATTTGTGGTACCCTGGATACTATAAGTTGGTCCCAATTTAAATTATAGTTGAAAACATTCCCCAAATAGTAAAAAACACTTCATCAATACCTTTTCCTTTCACCGTATATTTTCGAGTTTTTGTTGATTTTTGGCTCACAGACCATAATAAAAGATTTCTTAAAATTCACCTTTAAGTCTAATGACAAAATATACTCAGTAAAAGCGTCTAGGCACCCCTCAAGGCCATTGGCTGTCAGAGCCATCAGAACTGTGTCGTAAGCATAAGTCAGCAGAGGTACCTGTTTGCCTTTTATTTTCAGAAAATCCAGGTGTTGATTTAGCAGAAACTGTTCAAGACCGTTGGTGTATACCAAAAACAGAAAAGGAGCCAATATGAAGCATTTGTCGTACTCCCTCTGTTGATGCAATGGGCTTGGTCTTTTCTCCCCCTGGCCCATAAGGGATAACTACAGAGGTGGAAGCATGTAGTCTACGTAGGAGGGTAACGAGTCCTCAAAGCCCAGATCTTCCATTAGTGACCACAGCTTACCCCGGCAGACTGTGTCGAAGGCACTGGATAAGTCCATGAAGGCCAAGTGGATCGATGCCCCCCTGGACCTCATGTGCTTACCCATGATCATGGACAGATTGAAGCACTGCTCAGTTGTTTCCATTCCCTTCCGTATTGTGTATATGATATTAGGCCAGAAGTATTTGTGCATGACTCTAAACGTGCAAGGATTACCCTTCCCATTACCTTGCGCCTAGAATCTATTGGAGAGATCGGCCTGTAGCATGTTGGGTCACTTCTGTTTCCCTTTTTAAAAATCGGCACCCCCACTGCTTTTTTCCAAGATGGTGGAATTTGGCCCACTATGACTGCTCTCAAGACTTTTAGTATCAAGGGGCCCCATATCACTGAATTTCTTTTAAAGAAATCCAAAGGTGCACAATCTGGCCCTGGAGCTTTGGTATCAATACCCTTTCGCAGGGCCTCCTCCACTTCACCTAAAGACAGCGATGGACTTAGCTGCTGGGCAGATTCAAGATTATAACATATATCTGTCTGATAATCTTGGGTTATAATACACTTTGGGTTAAAAATCTTAGAGAAATGAGACTCCCAAACTGTCCCCATTATAATAGTTTGTACACTCCTAGACTCGTTTGTATAAAAGCGGTAGGTGTATCACCTCCCTTAAGCTCCTAGAATCTCTTAGGGCACTTGCTTTTTCTAAATCATCCAAGGCCTGGTGTCTCAGTTCATCCTTTCTACATTCTATTGTCTTTATATTTGATTTTCTGGCTTCTCTTATCAAAGCCCTATCACATGGAACTACGCTTAATGCTTTCTTTAGAGCTTTATTTGCCACTGAGCACTCAGTGTTAAACCATTTGAGTTCGGGGAAGTTATGTTTTTTCACTGATCTAAACAGGTTGTTGGCAACGTCTTTGCAATGGTTTCAAAGCTCTGTATAATGGAGTCTGGGGGGGCTAATTAAGTTAGGCAGGTCATGACTTGAGTAAGGTTTGTCCTAATGATGTTCTCCTTAAAATTGGCATGGTCAATCATACTCCACTTTAACCATACCCCTTAATTACAATTGTCTTTTATTGGGCATTCCACAGCCCTCCCCTTCTGAGCCATAACTTTTAAAAAGGGCTGTTTGGGGATTGTGGTCACTAGCCGAGTTTAGTTCCACCATGAAGCTGTCTATAAGGTATGAATACCTACTAGTGATCAGCATGAAGTCAATTGTACTAGTTCTGACCCCCCCCCCGAGAATTGTTGGAGTAGACACCTCCACGCTATCAACCAAATTGTTAACCAGGCATAATTTGTTTACTATGATAATTGAATTTAATGCATCACCCTCTGGAGTATGTTTAAAGTGGGCTAAAGGTTGTTCATAGTAAATAGAAATCTAAGAACCCACATACTTTCTCACCACTGTGCTGACATAAGGTGCAATTAAGACTCCGACCCAGATGATACATAACAGGGAGAATTTGAATGCTATTTTGTCAATTTGTAAATGAGTTTATGATCACAGAGCTTTGAGGCTCAAAAATATTATAGTACCAATTGACTAATAATATGGTTAAGTGGATCAGATTAAAACACACAATTAGCTTGTACCAAGGGGAGTCAATTACTTTTTCTATTACAAGCCCCTCATACTGTACCGATATCATGGTTACCAAACCACGCTTTGCCCTCCCTGATGAGGAAGGTTCAGCAAAGACCTTTAATTAAGAATATCCATCTATGTTAACGTCCTTTCTACTTCACGTTTCCTGGGTGCAGATAATATCAAATGATTTTACATAGCGAAACCATACCATATCTGTTAACTTTGAGGTAATCCCTGCAACGTTCGAAGAAAGCAAACAAAGCAGGTGGCTGTTTTTGTGAGGGTTTGGTTCTTGCATTGTGTTCCCCTCAGAAATACTGGAATTATGATCCATAAAAAGGGCGATTAAACCCGGCCCTACAGGGCTCGGGCTCATACTGTGTAACTGAAGTCGAAAAATATTTCATGCCCACTAACCGCCCTCAAGGAGGATTCCCAGTTGTAACGGGAATGTTGACAAAATTATTCCAAATATCATGTGAATTCTCTTCAGGGCTACTACATTTAATGGATAGTCAATCTAATTCTGCTAGATAGCTTTGTGGCGCAAATCAATTTCTAAGAAACCTGGGCTGGAGCTGAAGGTGCTGATTTATCTTTGGGCGTCTCTCTTCTTCCATATTACAAGTTACAGGTTTGGGTGGTGGATAAAAGAAACCCAGATGTAATACAGAGATTGTGTGCTTGTTCACCAATTCATTAACTGCCATGTCTAATATTGATTTTACCAGGCCTGGAGATCTAAATGTTAGCACAACACAATCCCCTGCCAGGTTCTTATTAGTTGCGCCCACCCACCCAATCCTGAGGGCCATCTTGAATTCTGCAAATAAGAGTCTGTTTTCAAACCCTATTTTTGTATTTACAAAGTGTAGTGCCTTGCTTCTCAGAGAAGACCAGTATAGGGTGTAGTTTGAAGGGGAAGGTGCAGTTAAATGTCAGTTCCACTTATAATTCAATCATTTATCTGGCGACTACCAAAAGTACTTTGGACTTGTGGTCTATTAACATTGATGCATCATATTTACAGTACGACGCATCATGTCGCAAAGAATGACAGATACCTCAGTATTACTGATGTATCTGCCGGCGCAAAAGTGGCGCTTTGCTGGAGTTGTGTCGGAAGTGTGACGCAACTCTAGCAATGTTCCTTTCACATGGGGCAAGCTGAAAAAAACCACTGCGGACCCCACGGACCTCAAGAACTTTCGACCCATCTTGCTCCTCTCTTTTCCTGCCAAAGTCATCGAGAAGACGGTCAACAAACAACTCTCCACCTTCCTTGAGACAAACGGATCCCTCAACCCGTCACAGTCCGGTTTCCGAGCGAACCACAGCACCGAGACCGCACTCATCGCAGCCACCAACGACAACAGGTCTATGCTCGACAACGGGGAAACCACTGCACTCATCCTCCTGGATCTCTCATCAGCCTTCGACACGGTTTGCCACCACACACTGATACAACGCCTCAGCGACACCGGAATCCAAGGCGCGGCCTTGAAATGGATGATCTCGTTCCTCGCCGGCAGAACCCAGAGAGTCCGCCTCCCCCGTTCCAGTCCGCGGCCACCGAAGTCATCTGCGGCGTTCCACAAGGATCCTCGCTCACCCCACCCTCTTCAATGTCTACATGAGCCCCCTCGCTGCCATCGCACGCAAACACAACCTCAACATCATCTCCTACGCAGACGACACACAGCTAATTCTCTCCCTCACCAACGACCCGGACACTGCCAGAGCCAGCCTCCAGGAAGGAATGAAGGACGTCGCGGAATGGATGAAGCTCAGCCGTCTGAAACTGAACTCAGACAAGATGGAGGTCCTCATCCTGGGACAGTCCCCATCTGCCTGGAACGACTCCTGGTGGCCACCTGCCCTGGGCACCGCCCCAAACCCACAGACCATGCAGGCAACCTGGGCTTCATCCTGGACTCCTCCCTCCCGATGTCCAAGCAAGTCAACGCCGTCTCATCATCCTGTTTCAACACCCTGCGCATGCTCCGCAAAATCTTCCGATCGATCCCCACCGCAACGAGGAATACGGTCACCCAGGCCCTTGTCACCAGCCGCCTGGACTATGGAAACACCCTCTACGCCGGAACAACAGCCAAGCTCCAGAAAAGACTACACCGCATACAGAACGCCTCGGCAAGACTCATCCTGGACATCCCCCGCCACAGCCACATCTCTGCCCATCTGAAGAATCGGCACTGGCTCCCCGTCAGCAAGAGAATCACATTCCGACTCCTCACCCACGCACACAAGGCTCTCCACGACGCGGGCCCATGTACCTCAACAACCGTCTCGCATTCTACACACCAACCTGCCAGCTCCGCTCCGCCAGCCGTGCCCTCGCCACCGTCCCACATATTCGCAAAGCTACCGCCGAATGATGATCCTTCTCCTATCTGGAAGCCAAGACATGGAACTCCCTCCCCACCCACCTCCTGCTGACCCAGGACCATCTCTCCTTCAGGAAACAACTCAAGACCTGGCTGTTCGAGCAGTAGGGACCCTCCCCAGGTCCTTGAGACCCTAACGGGTGAGTAGTGCGCTTTACAAATTCCTTGATTGATTAATTGATTGATTGGGTAGGCCTTGTGCAGGATATGGCCTCCGGGAGCATCGCCAGCTCTGGGATAAGGTGTGCTGGGCCATGTTTAGGGAGTTGGGTGTCCGGCGCACCTACCATCAGGCGACGCATCAGTGGGCGGACCTCCTTGACCGGGAGCAAGACCTGCTCGACCTGCTAGGCGTGGAGATCCCTGGGCTTGGTGATTAGCTATTTAATAACTACTTTGTTTTCTTTTCTTCTGCTCTGTGTTATTATATTGCTAATATATGTTTTTCCCGAAAAGCAAGAATGCTGCTGATTCGATTACATTGCAGGTAAATTAATGTTTATAGCTTCTGTGACTGCAGGTGCTGGCCTGCTCCGTGGCGTTGCTACTATGCTTACTTGTTTGCAACTTTGTGCTCATTTTGCCTGATTATGTATGAGTGTAGTACTTTACAGAACTGCATAATGCTAGAGAGACTAGAGACTCAAGTCTAGTCCTTCCTTTGTACTCCTGCTGCCACTAAGAAGAAGAGATAGTGGTGGATTGATAGGTTGAGTATATTATGACTTGTTATTAGTATAAGAGAAAACGAACAGCACAACCCGTCCAAGGTTTACCACAACCAAGACAGTAATATGAAAAATAATATTGTGGTGCTGCACACTTCCAGTGCCTGTCGTCCCGAGGCACAATTCCCGATCAGACAAACTTTTAACAAATGACGGAAGGCGCACTCAATAGAATATTTCAGAGACGGTATTTTGAGTCCCAATAGTTATCTTCTTTATTGTGGTAATTATACCAGGTAAAACAAGCAGCCAACGCGTTTCGTTCCTATGGCGGAACTTCGCCGGGGCTGAAACAACCATAAAAACATTGATTACATATAATGATTGTGCACAGAATACACATGAAAATATACACATAACAGATGCAGCATAGGATGGAAAAAGCCTGATGTACATCAAACAATTAAGAATGTTTCATTAGAAAATACCCGATGTATGTGTACAAATCTTGACATATAAAAACCCACTAAAAAAAACCACAACACGTAATAGTGATATCACCAAGTTCACACATAAATGAATATATATACAGTGTAAGGCAAGTTTGCATGTATAATTGACCACAGAGGAAAAATACAAACATATAATCAATCTTGGCTGCTATTAGCCAGCCTATATAACAAAAGATTACAAGGTTGAGGTTTAAATTATCACATGTCCAGTCCTTATAAGAAATGACAATAAATAAAGCTAAAGAGAAAAATGCAAGATAAAAGATAAGAAGAAACAATCCAGAAAGAGAGGAGAAAGAAACACAAAGCAACAGAGTTTAAGGTACAATCCTTACATTCCCAAATCAAGTTGGTCATCCATTGGCGAGATTTTAGGAGAATGAAATTATAAATATAATTATTTATCATAAAATGGTCACTAACTTATAGGTAACCATATGATGCTGAACCTATTAGGGAAAACAACATCTAAAGATGTATTCATACCAATGAATTGTGTTAAGGTCGCAAAAGGTACTATGTACGATTAAATGAGCCACTCACCGTGAACTTTAATGTATATGTTCAGTCATAGAAATGGCAGATGTATCAAGAAATGCAGGGGAGCATCATCAAGGATGGGCCATGTGAATATACTATAGAAATTGTATATAAAAAATATGAATAAATAGAAGTTCATCTAATGCATGGTAATAACATAATTAAATGCTGAGTACGAATAATATATCACCCTCAGGCGAAAATTTCAACAGAACGTGACTAGTCCAACAAATGGGCATGGAGATCACAACAAAAACTGATGACAGTTGTCTCCGATATAAACAATCCATATATGCGAAGAGGTGTTTGATTACCCAAATGTGGCAATTTATATCACAACCTGCTATTGTATGGAAGACCCAACCAAATCATCTGTAAAGATAATACCCTACTCTCACAATAATGAAGGTCACAGGGACTAATAGAGAAGTCCTCACCTTGCCCCAGATTTGATTCACTTAAGCGAGGAGTAGATAAATAGAGAGAAGGTATATATTTTCTTGCCCCTAAAATAATAATGGCAAAAGTAGTCAATATTATACAAAATGTAATATGGAATCCTCCAAATACGGCCTAATTACATAAAGAACTAAAAAAAAACTAAAAAAATGTGTATGCACGACTAACCTTTTTAAATAGTTAGTTTCAATAAGGTGAAGGGATGAATATCAAATATTTGGCTCCTGCACGCTCAAAAGGTCTGAAAAGATAACATAATGCACATAACTGATGTGTTCTAATGAAGTCAGTACTGACTGTGTTATTTTGTCATTAGACCCGAAATACAATTCTATAAAATGATATGCATGGTAATCCCACCCAGTAATGTCACCATTACGACCAAGTCGGGATAACAGTTACCACACCCGAACCCTGGCCTCAGTAAAGTCGAACATAGTGAATATAACTAGCAATATCGAAGATATCCTCATGATGACAATGGAACTAAAAATATGACTGCCGTGATTGGGACATCCCATAAGCTGAAGATTCACTCACCATGCGGCCTAATTGGTCTTGAGCGGTATGGAAGGGCCCAGAGGACGTGTAGTTCCCCTCTTAAAAGGCAGTGTGGGCTATAACAGAACAATTTACCGCATAGAACCACATTTAGAGTGAGAGTCCCCAGCAATGTGAATGTCAGGTCTGAATCTTACCCCCGTAAAGAACAAGCAGGGTTTCTGCATGCTAACAGGAAAAAACGAGTCCCTGAGCCTCGTTAGGTTTCCATTTTTAAAGCATATAAATTCCCGCATAAAATCGAAGCGTCCTAATTAGTGACGTGAAAGGGCGTCAATCGTGTTTCTGTTCACAAAACTTGAAAGTGAAAGGGTGCACAACTCCGTAGACAACGATGAAAGAGGCAGCATTAGGATGCAAAACTACTGCGGCCATATTAATATAGGGAATTTAAAATCAGAATGGATATGCTGCCATTAGAAATAACAGGGATATGTATATATTAAGTGTTAATCCTGCAAGATCATACCCTAATTCCAAATGGGATGTATTTATTTATTATCGAAAGCGTAACCATATGGATTAACGTCCAGTAAAATTTAGTACACTACATTATTGGACAATCATATTTAAAGTCCACATATTGCCGCAAGAGACAAAAATGATCGAAATAATGTCATCAGCGGAGTCTATGGTATATATATTCACAAGACCTGAAACATTGACTCAAAACACCATCTTTGAAACATTCTATTGAGTGCGCATTACTTGTTATTAGTAGAAGGACATTTTTTAGTGGTCTGCAATCATGATGACGGACTGTGTCTGTCACGTCGCGTGCTGCTGAGTGCTGGCAGTCATAGTAGAACCTTTTTGTTGTTGGTTTAGTTAGTGATTTACATAACTTTCCAAGTAGACAGTCTGCGAACCCTGCACTACTGTACTATCCTCCTAGTTGACCAGATCAGATAGGTCAATACATGTAGTGCAATTGTTGGAAATTTGTTTACTCAAGATAATTTTAGATTGTGGTCAAAGAAATCAAATATTTTAAAAAAACAATCATCCATGTTTGTGTTTATTTCATGATCATCAGTAACTCCCAGGGGCAAGAGGTCGAAAGCACCTCGAGCGGAACAAGGTGGGCAGGATCGGTCCTCCGAGCTCTCTTCTGCTGGCCCCAGTAAGTTGTTCTGTTGTAATGTTAATATTAATATTAATACTTCCCTAACTTTTACAACACCTATTCATTCCAAACTGTTTCCTAATTCTATGTTTTACAAAATAGTCTTTGATCTTCTTGTAGACTGTTTCTACATTCTTATCCTGCCTCTACTATCACTCTCTGTGCTATTACTATTTACTATTATTATGATTCGGTCTGTGTAGGTAGCTAAGCTTGCCCAGTTGGCAAACGGTGTTAAACAAAACTCTGATCCAGCAGTAGCTCTAAGCACTGAGTGCAGTCCTCTGGGTTGCCCTTGCTGTCTATTCCAGTCTTCTCAATGTAAGTGCTTTGACAATTTCCAACAGCAAAATGTCAATGTGTCCACCAAGAATAAGCTAGAAGTTGGCTTTTTTGATTTGCTAGGAGCACATACCATACCGCTAGTGTTTCAGGGACTATTCTGTACATACAGAAGTATGGACAAGAGAAATAGGACATTGTTGATGATAGTGGGGAAGTGTGGCTCAATGATTAGAGCGACAGACCGTGATGCAGAGGTCTAGCCCAGGACCAGGGTTCAATTCCCCGCCTCAGCGGGTCTTGGGCTCAAAATTCCATGGAGCTGATAATTCTCGCCTCGGTGCCTATTCCAATCATGGAGTCCCACTCTGCAACTCTGGGCAATAGCTTGCTTAATCTCCACAACAGCCCCCACAATGCTAAGGATGCCTGGCCTCCACCTTGGAGGTGCCCAGGAGTGGACGCCTCACAGGGAAAGCCAGGATGGGTTCCACAGTCATATTCGTACAAGCGCCTTGAGACCGTTGCGGGTGAGTAGTGCGCTTTACAAGTATCAAGTTATAGGTGCAGTTCAACAATCCACATACCTCAGTCCGAACAGGAGTTGAACCCCCAATCCCCTGACCGACTATCTATTGTGTCTGACCAATGATTATATGACCCAGAAGAACAGAAGAAGACTACCGCCGAGTCCTGACCTATCAGAGTCACGGAAGCATGCCTGCAAAGTGCAGTAGTGCAATGAACAAACCGACATATTGTTTTTTTAGTTTTAAAGTTTTATTTTCAAATAAGAAATAAAAAAACGACTTCTTTATTTTTAATAGCGAAGTATTCCCAGCGGCAGTGGTGATAGATGACGTTACAGTTTGAAGACCCTTCCCTAGAATCAATATACTTCAACTTAACACATCTAGATATTAGAATAACTGTGCGGGAGCCCTCACCTTGTTTGAACTTCAAGTAGTGGTGGTGATGAGGAGTAGGTGGTGAAAATGGAAAAGCTCTTGTTGGCAGAAGGGCAATGGAAGCTTCTGTCTGAATTATGAAAAATGGTGCACGTTACAAAGCAAGCATTCATCAGTTGTGCCAAAAAGTGTAGCATGTAATGGCTAAGCATATAAAAGGTTAACATCCTCCCCAAAACTGTCACTTGTTTTCATTCTCAATAATTTATAATTGCGGGTGAATTAACTTTTTCTTCCATTACGAGACGAAATAGGGGGTGATATATGGCATCTAAAAATATGACATGTTTTTTTTTTGGCGTCACAACATCATATGCGGAACATACTACCACCACCACCAGTGCCAGGGCCAGCAGCGCGGAGGCGTCCACTCCAGGGGGTGATGCGACGGCGCCACAAGGGCCACCAGGAGGAGCTGCTGTGGGGGATGGCTCAGCAGCGGCGGACGGTGGTAAGTTATTATGCTCCTTACTTATTGACATTTTAGAGGAGGCTCGCAAAGGAGTGTATGATGTACTGTACAGTAGACAGTATACTAGTACAAGTACACTGTACTGTTAAGAACAGTTACTAATTTAGAACTACATTTTTGCCAATCACGGAGAAGACAGTCACCCTTGACTTAGCAATAGCATTAGCAGCGGTAGTTCTTGAGTAAGCAATGGCCCCCTCTAAGTGACTTCAACTCAGCTGTGAAACTTTTATCGTGAATCCAAGTCAGATCAGATGAACTTGAGGGATGTGATGAACTAAAAGGGAAAGAAGGGTGTAAGGAAGGACGAGCGGGTCATTTATTACTGTAAAGGATGATATACGTGTTTTTGAATGCATGCAGAGGTGGCTGATAGGAAGGAATCAGATGCATGGCTGCTTGAAGCAAGGATGGTTGGAGGAGAAAGAAAACATGACTGCCTGTGTGGGTGAATCAGAAAATGCATGTGTGGTGTGCGTTGCAATATATCATTTGGGTGAAACTCAAATGCAAGTCAAGACAGTGGTTTACCAAATAAAATAAAAAAGGGTGTTAGTTGTTTGTTGAGAAAAAATAAAGTTCGTCCAGTTGAGACATTAAGAAATATGATAGAAGTTTACTTTGGAAACCTGGATGGTATCTTCTTCCTCATAGCAGAGGTGTATGTAGAGCAGACGCTCAGTGGATAAAGAGTGTTACTTTGAACAGCATGTCCGTGCCAGAGTAGCAAAGCAGAGGAAATCCAAATACTAGAAGCTGTGATTGTTCAGAAATACTCCCTTGACTAACAGTACAGTAGTTTACTTTTCAAGCACAGAATATATTGTATGTGTATTGTATAGTTCACATTTATATCAAGTCAAGTCCCTTCCGCCGGCAATTATGGGTACCACACTCGCTCCCTATGTTAATAATTTTCTTTCAGCTGTGTCAATCATTGGTGGCCTATCGCTGTTGTTCACTCAATCCAGCAAAACAAAGCACCTAAAGTCATCCATCATATAAGCAAAGATCATGTGATCGGCTAAATATATGATCAGAAATGAATAATCTTCATTTTCCTTTTGCAGTAGTCAAGGCCCGTGGGCAGTGCAAAATATAAATTACATTGAGCAGTATCCCTTGATAAAACCGAGTATGGTCAGTGCCACCCCTATAGAAAAGTAGGAGCTTCCCTATCCCCACCTGCATGTACTGCTTAAAGTACAGCGTGTCTGCATCATCATGCCTTGTGTCTGTTTTTCTTGGGTGCAAGCTGACTGTGCTGGCATTATTCCGGCTACCACAAGTTCACGTACAAGTAATTTTTTTTCGCGAAACAAGAGAAAAAAACAAGAAGACTGGTGTACTCTCTGACTCTCTGACTATGTCGTGAGTCCATAGTGCTGCTAGTAAAATTCCTGAAACTCCCACTAATGTTACAGGCCTTCAAAGACGGCAGGAAGATACATACCAACATTTTATACTGTGCTTGCAAGTTGCTAGTGTTACTGTGAGACAACTTTCTGTTGAATTATTTTGTGTTAATGTTAAAGAGTATAGGTTACAGTATTTTTCTTTCTTTCTTCATAGATGCTCCAAAAAAACTGACCTGGAAGGAGATGGCTGTCCGGGCCAGGACCCTGAAGCTGGAGGCCATTTGTGCCGAATATCGGCAGTTGGTGGCTCGGGAGCAGGAGGAGGAGACGGCAACAGCTGCATCCTCCACCAGTGCCCCCGGGTCCACCAGCCAGCAGCCTCCAATGGTACGGCGCCGAGGCCCGACAGCCTCCTGCAGCGCTGCGGAGCAGCTGAGAAGATACCAGCAGCTGCCCCCGAGAGCCTTGATGGCACATCAGCGCCGCCTCCGCCGGAAAGTGTACTCCCTGAAGCGCGTGGTAGAGAAGCTCCAGCGCCAGCTCCGGGAACTCCACGAAGAGATGCAGGACCACCTGTCCACAGAACACCGCTGGAAGAAGTGACTGTCCCCTGCCCCTTTTTTAAAGACTGTTGGTGTGGTGGGAATTGGGCGTTGGGGATTCAAAGGGACTTTTGAAGGACATTTGGACATTGGTTGGGGTTAGGGAGGGGGTGAGTTGGGTCTTTTGAATAGTTTATTTTTGTTAGGAAAAATATATTTATTTATTTTACATACTTAAACATAGTATATGCGTTCATATTATTTTGTGTGGTGGTGGGCGGGGGTATTGTACGTTTGGTTTCCTCAAAATTACCAGCATGAATTATCTAAATGTCCAAAAATGTACAAAAGTGCCACTAACAGAGTTAGTGAATTCAATTGCCCTACTAGTACTTTATTAGTACTACTGTCAGTCTCTCCTCTCCTCTGAGTCCTAACCCATTATTCTACCTCCCCAAAATGCTTATTATCTTGCCTGTGATTCATGTTTGAGAATAGGGCTCGGCACAGGGCTGGCTGCATGGCAAATGGCGATTAAGGTTGGGTATGGAATCCTGGACGGATGAAATGTCATCATTGCGCTGGCAGTAGTAGTGGTACACACTGGCAGTAGCAGCATATGCAAAAAAAAGCAAATGAAACATTGAGTGGCATGAGCGTAGCATTAGAACAGTACGATAGATAGTACGGTAGAGAACAGTGCCGATAAATTGTAGCCTAAGCAGTGCTAAAGTATTCAAAATATAAGTACTAGTTGTGTGGAGTATTGCTACTATAAGAAATAGTATTGAAGGTGAAGGACACAGAAGCATAAGCATTAAGCATTCGATTTGTCATGTGTAGGAGGAGGATGTTGTTGGTGATGAATCCACGATGGGGCACATGAAATTCTGATTTGAATGATTTTTCTGTTGCTTTGACCTTATTCTCCACAGCAAGTTTGTGGAATTATTGTTGTCATTTAGTCACACCTCAATGAAAACTACACAGCCCGGGGGAAGAGGGTTAGGGTTTGAAAATTGGATGGGAATGGGGGTTTTTGGGAAAGTTTTATAGAGAGAGGAAAAAAAAACACAGCATGGACAAACAACAAATGGAGATAAACAAATCTTTGGATATGAAGATATCCATACATCTTTTAAGGGACATAAAAGAAGTGCATGCACTACTGCCTGCATGACGTTGTTTGCTAAATGGATGGTTAGGTTATTGAACACTAAGTAGTACTTTCTACAACTTACTAACTATGAAGAAACAATGTGACAGTACAGGGCTGCAGTAATTACGCAATTTCACTTGCCTATCTGCCAATAAAATAATTTAACAGATAAGGAGAAGTGAAGAGTATATTGTAACTGTATGTTGTAGTTGTCCTGTTGAATTTGGGAAGTTGCATGCATCCAGACATTCCTCTTATTCAAGGTACTCCTCCATTCCATCTAACGCTTCGCCGATCAATCTTGGTGACCAGACACACTGTCCACTGCCTGCCTGGCGGATGGGGAATTGCGGATCGCTAATGGTAAGCCTGAGTTCATCGTTTTTCCCATCGCACAGGGTAAAAGCCAGCCTGTAATTGTTTATGGAAAAACAGGAAGTGATATTAAAACACCATGGCCAAAAAATTATAAGGTACGCTGTGTAGTGCAAAAATAACACTTTCAGTTTCAGAGGTGAAAGTATTACTTAGAAGCCTCATTTCTAAAGTGCGTACTCTGAGTCTCCTTTTCAAGGATAGTAATTAGCACACAGCAGGCCAGGGCCATGCAGACGGTCAAGGCAGGCACCACTAAGTGAAGCAACCTGTTGTAGCATATCTCATTGACACAGACAGATAAAGCATATCTAATTGTATGTAGCTAGCCATATAGCCTCAATTTTACATGAATTGCTGTCTAGACTCTGGCATAACAACACTACACTGGCTCGACCACTCCATACCATGACTTGACAGACATATAGTTCTGCTGTAGTTGTTGTTGACTTGTTTACCTGTTTGCCACTCACGAAATGGCCATAGTTCTTCAGTAAACCGACGATGATGATCCATCCATCCCAGTGAGTGACTGTAAAGAAAAAAGATATATTATTTAACTTTGATCATCAACACTCATCATCCTCATGGTATATTGCCAAACAGTGAGTCAAAGGACATTTTGCATATTGAAAAATGCAACGTAGTGGCCCCTGCAGTTGAAGTACAATTTGAATTAAACAAGGTAAAAAATACAGAATAGACTTAAGTTACATTTAGTGTGTAAAAGAATAAATATTAACAGAAGACATATGATGCATTTCATGCACAACAAACAAACATCAATTGCTTTCATCAGAGCCAGACAGCCATTGCTGTCCACTGCATGCCATCTTCTCATTATTCATTACCTGTTCCACTTTTTGTCTGCATCTTGTTCCTAAAGTGAAAGCCCACAGGGCAGCTTCTCTTGTCAATTTCAGAAGTAACTGTCAGCAATCAGCATGTAGTCAGTAATTCCAGTCCCACTTGAGGGGACTTGTCTACGAAACTAAAGTTTCTTGATTCTGCTTAATCTAGCCATCTGCCCTGAGAGAAATGGATAGGGGGAGTCTGGAGGAGGAGGATAGAGGAGCATGAATGAGATGTGAACTTGTGAACCTCAGGAATGCAGACAGCGGCACCTTCAAATCAGAAGGAAATAAGATGAAGACAGTGCTGCTGATGGATTTGTTTTGATTAGGTGATTAGAGTTTTGTTGTGGTAAAAGTTGCAAAATAAAGAAAGACACACAGGAGTAAATGTGAATAAGGGATCAGAACGAAAAAAAAGGAAGTCAGTTTCAGGCCTATGTGTCAGGGAAGTAGAGCTCGTCCTCAAACTCTGTGAATTGAGACGGGAGTAGGTCAGCTAACAGAGAAGAACTTCCGTCACCTAAGTCGGTGTCCTCTTCTTCCTGCATGGATTCACGTAGTTTGTAATCTGGTGGTATGAAGTGCTGATTCATCTTGATCATTGTGAACCTCTCCACATTTTTGGTTGAGAGGCAGGACCTTTTTGAAGGTAGATAAGGTAGCAAAGGTCCAGGGATTTTAAGGCTTTGGACAACACTTGAATAAGTAAGATTAATTGGTGGGTGGAGACACACTCGAAGCTCTGGACCTCTTGGGCTTCAAATTAAGGAAACAGTTTTGAGAAGTGGTAAGTGTGATCTCCACATAAAATTAAATCAGTTTTCCAAGATTAATATCCGTTCTTTCCAGATCGTGATATAGAGGACAAAAACATTTTTGTTTGCAGCGAGGTTTCTTTATTTTTATTCATAGAACAAGGACAGCCGACACGTGTTTCGCCCCCTCTTGGCGATTTGCGCTGGGGCTTTCTCAAGGTTAAGTAGTTTAAATCACGTAGACAATTCTCATTTCCAGATATGTACAGTGTCCAAAATATAAAAATATATAGTTCTTCAATGGTAAAACATTTCTAATTAGGCTAATGCCCCTGATCCTAGAGTCCTCCCGGCATGGTGGTTCTTGAGTCGAATCCTCCTGAAGGTACAATGGCACCAGCAGCACTGAAAACACATTCAGAAGATACACTTGCGAGTGGGCAAGACAAATAATTTAGAGCCAGCTTGGCGATCAATGGCCAGTGAGACCTTTTCCCATACCAATACACCAATGGGTTGTGATCAATGTAGACCTTTGTTGGGTCATCCAGATAGGCCTATACCATCCACTCAAGGTCGCCCAGGGCTGCTCCACTTTGCGTACCATCTGTGGCCTTTGCATCAGCACTGGAACGAGCAAACCCTTGATGAGTTATCCGATCCGCTTCTGACAATATTATGGCTGGGCCTGGTGCAGGTGAGGATGATGATACGGTTGCTGGTGTAGGTAACGGCTGTGAGGGAAAGTGACTGCCTTCGGCCACAGAAGAGGACCTTGACGCCGGATGGCCTGCTGATTCAGTAGTACTTCTGCTGGTTCCTTCAATTTGCTGCCGCTTTTTTTCGAACCGAGTGGCTGACAGAGCTAGCCAATGTTTGTACTTGAAACATCTGCTTCAGTAAAAGAAATGAATGCTTTGCTGGCCACTGCCTTTTTGTACTGTGGATCTAGAATAGTGACACAAATGTAATGTTGTTCTGTATGTATTTGTTTAAGCCTTTCATTGCCAACTAGGCAGGTTAATAAGCTCTCCGCCAACTAATATGCGTCTTGCTTGTCAGTATCATCTTTGAACGTTGATGACACCACCTTCAGTTGGTGCTCCGGCATGCGCAACAATGGGATACCTTTGCCGAAAGTACAGTCCTCCCTGCTGACTTTACGCGTGAAGACATCAAAAGGACGAAGCATGTCTGTCAGGTGTTTAACTAAGTCCCATTCCTCCAACTCTAGCCTCATGTCTTTCATAGTAGAACCCAGTGCAAAGACATACTCATTGATTACCAAGCACTGCTCAGACAGACGCTCAAGCATGTAGAAGGTTGAGTTCCAAAATGTTACCTCCTCATGGATGAGTCCTCTGACTGGCACTCTACGTTCATGTTGAAGTATCCTCAGCTGCTTCCGGGCCTCAAAAGAATGGCTGAAATGTGTGCAGATTCTTCGACAGGTGGTCAGTAACTTGCTGACTGTGTTTTCTTTTTTCAAGAAATCTTGAACAACAATGTACATTCTGTGCGCAAAAAACACAGCACTCTGAAATAGCCACCATCATTCATGGCCCTTACTATATTACTGCCATTATCCGTGGAAACATAACCAATCATGTGCTTTCTTGGATGCAGCCATTCAAAGACCTTACTATTAAACTCCTCCTAAATGTTTACTGCAGTACGAGATTTCTCCATGGCAAACATGGCTACTGTTGCATGTTTCCGACCAGCTTGAAAGATTTTGGCAGGGTCAACACCTGCAGACATCTTTTCTTTAACCCCTGCAAAAGAGACCCAGTGTGCAGTGATGCACATGTAATCAAGGGCTTTGTCAACTGGTCTACATGTCTGTTGTCAGGTGGATAGTGTGAACAGCACTCTTCTGCAAAGCTGCCCCAAACACCTCCAGCACATCTTGATGTTGTGCTGGAACAACAACTCGGGCAAAATAGGATCGGCTAGGAACCTTCCATTTAGGGCAGACTGTTGCCACAAATTGTCGAAAACCGACCTATTCCATGAAAGAAAAAAAGGGAGAAGGTCCAACGCTAACATTTTATCCAGAATTGCATTAGAAAGAGGTGCCGTTGGGTGGTTGCATTCCAATGGCGCCTCTGACGAAAACATGCTTTTAATAGTGGTCTGGACTATTTTCATATGTGATAAGGATGCAGACCTCTTCAACTTAGTTAGGCTCATTGATGTACTTTTTCGCATTGGTGTCTCTACCAGACTACTGTGCCTCCTTGATGTTGTTGGGGTAGAGGAGGGTGTGGGCGCTTCCACTGCAGTGGTGCTGCCAGGGGTACTGTGTCTCAGAAAAAATGTCTCTTGGTTCTTGACCTCCCCCCTGCATGATCAGCTCCTCATCGTCAGATGCAATATCAATGGATACATTTGACTTTGTACTTTTGGCTTTCCGGATGTTACTTAGGTGTGCCTCGCACTGGATAATGTGGTATTTTTGGAGATGACCTCACTGGCCTCCGGTACTATAGTTGGTACCAAGCTTACCCCGACTAACTGCTGCTTTACAAATCAAACACATTACTAGGTTTTCCGCATTTTGGCTAACACTAAAGAAGTCCCAAACTGGGGAGTTGAGATTTCTGGTGGTGGAGGTGCTACTTTTAATGCCAGATGAAGTGGAGGATGGGCGTGGGCGATTTTGACTCTGGTGTGCCCTTACAGTTACAGCACCACTACTTGAGGTAATGGAGGTCAAGCTGGATGGAGGTCCCTGCCGTCGCTTCGGATGAGAAAATATGGCAGCTGTAGTAGGTCGTGTTGGTGTAGTAGTTACCTGTGTTGGTGCTGGTACCAGTGCCACGCCGCCCACATCCTGCTCAGCAGCAATTCAGGATAGGCTAAAAATGTCTGTCTGCTGCATGCCCACTGGGGCTGGAGTGACGACTGTGATGACTGGGTCGTCGTCAGACTGTTAATCAGCAGCAGAATACACTACTTCTTGTTCGTCGTCGTCATCACCCATAAGTGAAAGCCTTGCGGGAACCTTCCTTTTAGGCTTAGCTACCTTTGTCGGCTCATGGCGTGCCTCACTCTCAGACTGCATTGGCGGGTTCTAATCAACATCAAGATCATCAGAAGGAAGGGGGCTTCAGAAGAACTTGTAGTAGCCCGCCTTGACCTTTTTCTTGCTGGGGATCTGGAAGACAATGGATCATCATCAGGAGGAGTGGCTTCCTCGGATAATACCTCCACTTGAATCTCGAATTAATGATGTGCCCCTACTCCTGGAGGAACAAGCATTGTGGGCAGTTGTCCCGTTCCATGCACCTCTAGTTGCGCCTCTCCATGCGCCTCTCCTTGCGCCTCTCCTTGCGCCTCGAATTGCACATCTACTTGCGCCTCTATTGGCGCCTCTCCTTGCGCATGTACTTGCGCTTGAACTAGTTGCACCTGTGGTTGTCGTTGCGGGTGCGGTTGTTGAACACTTGTCAGATGAGTTACACCCTGCGTTGATTAGATGCTACTTCCTTGCAATGAGCCAACATCACTGGTCGATGGTGATTATGCATTTAAAGTGGCTGCCTCTGCAGAACTCATGGCCTTGGACCTAACTTGGCGTGGTGGCACTGAGCCCAATGAAGCGCAGGTGCTGCTCCCAGTGCTCCCAGCTTGGTTCCCGGTGGACCCCGCTGCTGCAGGTGTAGTTTTTTTCCCCCAAAAAAAGCTGGTCGGCACACCAATCTCCTTGGTAAGTGGCGCCACTTGCTTCTTCTGCTCCTTCTTACTGGCAGTGACACTGGCAAACTACTTGGTAGAGGAGCTACGGCCACCTTTTTTTGGGCCCATCTTCTTCAGATGTCAGAACAGCAGGCCGCAGTTGCACGAGTTGCAGAGTTGTCTGTGGCCAAATGTGATGTCACGTGACGTTGTGCTGCACACACCGCAGCAGGACTTCTTTCTGGCACTGATGATGAACGATGAGGCTGATTTGTGGTTCTCTTTGTGCACCTAAAAGCAAAGGAAGCCAGAGGAACATCAGTTAAATAAATGTTGCATATGTCCTGCTTCAATTAATAGTTTGCAACTAGGCATTTATTATTATTACAACACACCCAAAAACGGAAAGACCAAAAATAAAAATTGCAAATTTATTTCAAATAAAAAATGGATGTTTACAATAATAGAAAAGAGACCACACAGAGAGAGTTGTTTCATGCACCACTGAGTACCCCTGGGCATAATGGATGAAAGCAAGGCATACTGGGTACAGCAGGCCTATGGCACAAAGCACACTGCCTGGTTTCAAAATGGCCCCTTGACCCCCACCCACATGGCCAGGCCCCAAAAACACCCCAAAAAAGTGAAAAACACACAAAAATTACCACAATCCAATGCCATCTATGCCATAAATGATGGATAAATTCAAGACACCCCACAGAAAGACTTGGTCCATGCACCACTGACTGCACCTGGGCATAATGGATGAAAGCAAGGCATACTGGGTACAGCAGGCCTATGGCACAAAGCACACTGCCTGGATTCAAAATGGCTTCTTGACCCCCACCCACATGGCCACGCCCTGCCTGGTCGAGACCTCAAAATGGCCCCACCCACATGGCCAGGCCCCAAGAACACCCCAAAAAAGTGAAAAACAAACAAAAATCACCACAATCCAATGCCATCCATGCCCTAAATGATGTATAAATTCTAGACACCCCACAGAAAGACTTGGTCCATACACCACTGACTACCCCTGGGCCTACTGGTCTTTACACGCACCCCAAAATTAAAAAAAATCCACATAAACAGTGAGTTAATCAATTCCATTACATAAATTATATTTAAGTTCTACAAAACTCACAGAAACAGTTCTATCATGCACCCATGAATAACCCTGGGCCTACTGGATACTGTGCCTACCCAGAATATATTTTTTTTAAAGTTGTGAAAAGTTTAAAAATTATATTTGCAGCAAGTGCAATGCCCCAAACAAACAACACCAACTTACTTGTAAAATCTCAAATCCAAAAGTAATCCAAAAGTGATACAAACAAAAAGTCCTCAAATCCAAATATCCAGCAGCAGCCACAAAAAGTAATCCTTCCAGCTCCAGATCCAAATGAAAAGTGACTAGGACATGGACAAAGCACTGGGAGGAGCCTGCTGGACAGGAACAGGAATTTGGAGACTCTGGGGCACTTACTTCCTCTCCCACCCCCCAATAATAGACTCCTTGCACAAAAAAAGTGCAGCAAAATGTCAATATGAGGACTTATTCTGATCCAAACCATCATTTTCAGAAGGTTTATGCTGCCTGCAGTACATTTCTTGAGCAGAATTGCAATTTTTGCAAGTAAGGGAAAGCGAGCTGTTCAGCTACGCGTTCGCAATTTTTTACTCACGCGATGCGTGATCGCGGGCCTTTATGATGTAGTCGCGTTCTTAAACTCTTGCAGTGCAAGATGGCGGGCCCCTATGACGTACTCGCGGTCGAAAAGTCTTGCGGGATCACGCAGCAAGATCCAAAATGGCGCAGCGCAAGCAACTCAGGAGGAAAAACAACTCGGCGAACTCAGAATCACCGTAAGTCAACACCGCGCGCGTGATATTGTTTTTTTGAAGCGCGACCAAGCAAAAAAATCCGCCAGCTTGCGAATTGCAGATTTTTGGGCAAATTCATGCAATTTGTGGGCCGCAAATGTGCCAAAAATCCACAAATTCCGCTAACGGAACGGATTTTCAGCCCCCACTTACTTATAGGTATTTTTAAATTCCCCTTTCCTTATTATATACTATGGACTCCCAGGGGTCTGTTATTGCCAATTGTAATTATACCTATCCACCATATACCTTTAAAGCAGAGCACTGGCCCTCGGTCCGGTAAGCAGAGCCCAGAGCACAATAAAAGTCAGTATCAATCTAACAATGGGGGTGATCAGGACCAAAAGGATGACCTTCTCACACAGCCTCCCCCCCAACGAAAGATGATGGGTAACTAACCTACACCTTTGCTGTTCTCATAAGCTACGTGGAAAAACCTGGAAAGTCCATTTGCATTGATATGGGCAGTCCCAGTTCTGTGTTCCACTGTGAAGTTCATCCCCTGTAGAGAAATGGACAACCTCAGCAGTTTCGGATTCCCCCCCCCCTCATCTGCATGACCCATTTGATAATATTGTGGTCCGCCTGAACATGGAAGTAAGCGCCAAACAGGTATGACCTCAACTTCTTCAGGGACCAGACCTATGACAAAGGCTTTCCTCTTAGTGGCACTCCAGCTTTCTTATCTGGGATGAATTTGCTGGGAAACAGCAATTAGAATGAAACGTTGACAACATTTGCCATTAAAATGCATGATATCACAACGCAAGTACCATCACAACGCAATGCCATTACCACGCATGTCTTTACAACACAAACGCCTTTACCACGCATGCCTTTAAAACAAATTTTGTTGTAAAGGCATGAATGGTAAAGGCATATGTGGTTTACATGAAGTAGAAGGTAAGTATATATGGTTTAGGGTGTGTTTGGGTTTTGGGGTGGTAAGGGTCATCTTAGGTTTTAGGGTGGGAAAGGGTTTTCGTGTGCCAAGGGTAATTTTAGGGTTCAGGTTCGGGTATGAGTTTTTGGGGTGCAAAGGGTAATTTTAGGGTTTAGGTTGAGTAAGGGTTTTGAATGGTAAGGGTATTTTAGGCTTTAGGGTGGGAAATGGTTTTCGGGGTTCTAAGGGAAATTTTAGTGTTCATGGTGGGTATGGGTTTTGGGGTGCCAAGGGTAATTTTAGGGTTCAAGGTGGGTTTTAGTTTTGAGGTGCCAAGTGTTATTTTAGGGTTCAGAGTAGGTATGGTTTTTGGGGTGCAAAGGGAAGTTTTAGGGTTCAGGGTGGGTATGGGTTTTGGGGTACCAAGGCTAATTTTAGGGTTCAGGGTAACCCTTGGAGGTGTTTGTGGAGTTGCACTATGCAAAACTATGTGAAGTGGTAATACAAAACTCCACCGCACTACCTGGATCTCAGTGAGCGGCGGAGTTTGATAGAAAAATGCTGTTCGCTGTGGATGTACAGTGCTGGATGCTTGTCCGCACTGTACGATCATCACGAACGGCACCATGCACAACGTAGGCTTTCCTGTTCTGCCGCTTGAGTAGAATTTTACTCGAGCTGCAGCTTTCTCAATGCGAACAGGCAGTTTCTCAACGTAAGCGGTCGCGAGCATACGCGACCACTCGCAATGAGAAAACTGACCCCCCTGCATTGATAAATCTAACCGGGAGGTTAATTTTCCATGCTTACGCTCACCAACTTGATGTTGACGATCGCGAACGAGGAAAAATCTCGCCGTGAAGTTGATTTTCCTCGCTCGCGCTCGCCAACTTGGCATTGGTAAACAAAAGCAAGGAAAAAAACTCGCCGGGCAAAGCAGAGTGTTTGGGAACTCCTGATCTCCACGTAACGCGGAGTGTGGAAAACTCAGCAAACTCCGCGATCGGAGCTGAGTTGACCACCCAGGCCTAGTTCAGGGTGGGTTTGGATTTTGTGGTGACATGGGTACATTTAGGGCTCAGGATGGATATGGGTTTTGGGGTGACAAGGGTCATTTTAGGGTTCAGGGAGGGTGTGGGTATGGGCAAAGGGCAATATTAGGGTTCAGGGTGATTATAGGTTTTGGGGTGCCAAGGGTAATTTTAGGGTTCACAACGATTTGGGTTTTGGGGTGGTAACAGTAATTTTGGGTTTTAGGGTGGGTAAGGGTTTTAGAGTGCCAAGTATAATTTTAGTGTTCAGGGGATATGGGGTTTGGGGTGCCAAGGATACATTTAGGGTTCTGGGTGGGTATGGGTTTTGAGGTGGCAAGGTTCATTTTATGGTTCAGGGTGGGTATCAGTTTTGGGGTGGCATGGGAAATTTTAGGTTTCAGGGTGGGTATGGGTTTTGGGGCGGCAAGGGTAATTTTAGATTCAGGGTGGGTATGGGTTATAGGTTTATAGGAGGGTGTGGGTATTGAGGTAGTAAGTGTAATTTTAGGGTTTTAGTAGGTATTCATTTTTTAAAATATATTTATATTCACTAAAAAAAACATAGGTTTCAGGGATGTTATAGTTAGTTGGACATTTGACTCATATAAAACCAGAGATATTCACGTGTTATAGTTACTTGATCTAACTATAACTCGCGCGCCTGCAATGCACTACTGATGATGTCATATACTACATCACTCATGACATGGTCAGTGACATCACTGATGACATCTCAAATGATATCACTGATAACAACACTCATGACATCTTCCAGTGAATGTGTGCTTCTGTAAAGTTTAAATATTGTTCATATATATCTATGCCAAAATGTATTGAAGAATGAATGCATTTACAAGTACCTGAAGGGATTATTTAGTAGGTGCGTGACTGACTGTATAAGTGAGTGATTTAAAGTGTCTTACTGAATGCATGGGTTAGTGACTAAACTGTGTGAAAGTCTGTATTAGTCTCTCAGTTGGTGTATAAGCAACTGCATAGGTTGCTGAATAGCTACATGAGTGTCTATATGGGTTATTGATTTGTTCTTTGAGTATCTGTATGGGTCTCCGAGTGTCTGTGTGGGTCGGTCGGGGTGTATGACTCTGTGCATATATATCTGAGTAGGTGATTCACAGGTTGTATGGATTCAAAAGTGCATCTGGGAAGGGCTGTATGTGTGAGTTAGTGTGTGTATGGGTGTGTTGGTGAGTGAATGAATGTCTCAATGGTATATCTGTGATTAACTACATATGTTGTAAGGCACTATATGTGAGTGTTGGAGTATATAAATGACTATACATGGGAGTAAGTTATTTGAAGAATGGATGTATAAATAAGTGTCTGCTTCTATCATTGATTGTATAAGGCAGTAAATATGTGTTAGTATTTGTATAAATAAGTGATGCGGTGTGGCTATAAAAAACTGAGTTGGTGTGTATAACTGTATACATGAGTAAATGGGTATGTGATTGATTCTTTGCATTACTGACTAGGTGTTTCAAAAACTCTATGGATGAGTGGCAGAGTGTGACTGCATGTATAGATGTATGAGTGCATATTATAGTATGGTATTGATGAGTTACTATATGTATAAGTGACTGGATGTGTGTGTAGACCTCGGAAATAGTGAGTGGTATGTAGTAAATGGCATTGTTGTGTGCATTGTTTCAAAAATAGTGGTCAGCATTTTAGAATGGATGTATCAAAGTTTATATTAGGGCATAAGTATGTGCATCAGATTATCACGTGGATAAATGTCATGAGTGATGTCATCAGTGATGTCATTTGAGAAGTCATCAGTGATGTCATGAGTGATGTCACTGACCATTTCATGAGTGATGTAATATGTGACATCATCAGCAGTGCATTGCTATCGCGTGAATTATAGTTAGCTCAACTAACTATAACAGGCGAATTTCTCTTTTTTTATATAAGTCAAATGTCCAAATAACTATAACATCCCTGAAACCTATGTTTCTTTTTTGTGAATTTCAAAGGTTCTTTAAATGCTAATTCCTAACTATAACGACTGTAAAACCTATGGTTTTTTCAGTGAATTTCGATTTTTAAATATTAATTTCATATTTTAATATTTTAAAAAACTATATGTTTTTCTATTTTTTTTGTAACTTTAAAAATTATGTAATGTTTTATATGTTCCCCAAAAAATATGGATAACTTTTTTTTAAGATAACTGCAGTCCCATACCAGTAGTGTACCAAGCTCCATCAACATGCGAACCCTATCCACCATATTGCTAAACTCAAAAAATGATGCGCATTTCGTATCAATGGGTTTGTGGCATCATGTCCCACGTAACATGATATAAGTATGAGGTCGCGCCAGCTGCTACTTTGGTATCCGATGGGTAAGCAGTACCAAGCCACACGTTATGTCATGCATGTATGGGGTCATGCCCGCTTCGCGTTGCGTATGTGACGAGTGCACGCTGCCAGGACCTGTGTTACTTCATAGACATATGGTGTTGCGCCGGGTACTCCATTCCCTCATTTTTTTATGTCTCAAAACTATATCTAACCAACTCTAAAGTGTATATGAGTGAAAGCGATAATCTAAAATATTTTAAAAATTTATGTATTTCTAACTGTAATAAACTTATATTATGATAAATATATTTTCTCAGAATTGCGTCGGGTGCAGCCTCTTTGCATGCTCGATGCGCGACTGCCATGTGACATTAAAAAAAGCATTTGATTAGTTTATAACATTTCTCATTGTAACAGCTGGAGAACCCCATCCAGTTTAGTCCTTCTCTCGACAGCCTTTGATGAGACACACCCCTTCTTCTTGGAGAGCTTTTTTGAAAAGTTTTTGTTGCTGTGTACACGTATCTTATAGTACACACAACATGCAACAATCATCTTGATCAATATTCATGGTCTGTACATTAGACTTCCACGTGTGATGGCAATGCATCTGAAACGTTACATCAAAAAACAAATGTGTGCTACACGATACCCCTGGTGTATGTGTGTGTGTGCACATTATTGTGCTTCCTTTTGGCCTGGGTATTGGAGGCTCGAAGGGGTATCATCAGCCATGGGCAGAGTGCACATCCTAGATCACACACAGTAAAGAGTAATGTGTAGTTTTGTGTTGCAGTATGCTCTGTTGTTAGGCTTTACCAGTATAGTAGGGTGTCATTTGTGAGACTTTCAGATTCACGTTTGACATGCATTGCTTGACTGTAATGATCATTATCACTATGTAATGATGTAGACTCACTGCTGATCCTACCTACATCCAAGCACATTCACATCAGTGCGCTTCGCAATAGCAACACTTTCAACAATGCCGCACACCATTGACATGGGTGTCTGCGACTATCCACACTCTTGACAACAACATGTGATGTTGTCAATTCATTGTTTTCAAACAGCATCTCATTAGCGAAGGTTGCCGCCCTCCCGGTACATGCTACATTAATGTAAATTGCGCATTCTGCGACATCATAACTGCAACAGAAACACACAAAAGTATACTTCCTGGCCAGGCAGGAGCAGAACAACGCCCAGGTCCCCGGAATAATTATTCACAACCATACGCTGGCATAGCGTATGCAAGCCCAGGCCACTTTGCGTACATATAAATAGGATAACGACGACACCACATGTCCTAGTTCTTACACACTGCCTCAGATGATACGGCTGCATGCACCTCGCATATTACAAGGCGCAATAAAAAAGGGATCCATGAGGTGTACACCATCCTGTCAATAAATATTGGATCAGAATTGTGAACACTGCTGCCCGTCGTGTTTGGACACACAACAATGACAGCAGGTGGGCAGTGGGGTCTGGGTGCACAGGGGCTGCAATTGAGCACGGTGCTGCTGGAGGGGTGGGGTGCATCAGCCTGGGTACGCAGGTGTGAACAAACGATGTTGCCGTGAGTAATGATGTGATCTCTGACCTCATTCAGTCACATTTCTGCCTCATTTTAAGGACCTTCTGCACCGTACTGTAGGCCTGTGCCAGCGGGCACCGCTGCCCTACTGACACGTGGCGTTGGCTTTTGGAACATTGTAGTGAGCTAATTACTAAGTGTACATGCACACAGGCTTGCGCCACTGCATTACACACGCACATTATGCTTCTAGCATGAACTCTGCTCCTTTGTATGTAAACGTTACCATAATATTTTATTATTTAACCTTGTCTATTCTTGTGCACTCCAACTCCTCTTTGAAACACGATTACCACTAACAGTTGGTAGATCGTGCTTCAGGAAGGAAGAATGCACTCAATTGGTGTTCTCTATTAAGCTTGAAATAAACCTCCATTTACCTCAAGACGTTTCCTGCATTATATTATTCCTCCCTTTTCAGACACTGAGTTGCTTCACCAAAATGAGCGGAGCAGGTTCTCACCCTGTGACGATGCCCTGGGCATTCTGACGTCTTCCATCATGGTATCAAGACACCATCCCTGACCGGACACCTGCTGTGCCACCCTGGAGAGGCACCCCAAAGTCGGAGCTTGCACTGGCACGTCGTTGGACACACCGATGGTGGCAGGTGAGCAGTGAAGCCTCTGTGCACAGGAGCGGAAATTGAGCACAGTGCGGGAGAAGGGGCTGGACAGCAGCAGCCTTGGTGCACAGGTGCAGGCAAGCGATGTAGCCGTAGATAATAATGTAATCTCTGGCCTCATTCATATCTCTTTCATTTTAAGGACTTGCTGGACCGCACTCTTTCTCGCGGTCCCCAGCGTCCTAGACACACAGATGACAGAAAGTGAACAGTGAGGGCTGGGTGCAGTAGGCCGACGCTCTGTCTCCTCCTCCCTCTGTTCTTTTGACTCTCCATCCCCTTCTCCCTTCCACCCACTCCCTCTCTGTCCCATTCTCACTATCTTCCTTTAATTCTGATTACCTTTCATTTTCTCTTGGACATGCCACTCACACTTATGTTTCTCTTTTGTCTTGCAGGTTTTGTATGCTGCTTCCGGAGGAGTCTCGCCCACTTATTTCATACTGTTGTTTGTTTGAATAAAGTTGTGTTTCCGTCAATTTGTGTTGTTTTAATAAAGTCTATTTTTTTACCAATAAATAAGTGAGTGTATCAGTCTTCTTTTTCTAACAACACTTGTCTGTAATTTATTGTGAAAATCGGCTGTTTATAGGAGGATATGAGGAAAAACATTTGTAATTTTGTGGTGCACCTACCAAATATAAACCAACAGCCTATTACATAAAAGAAGCCTGAGTAATTCTACAACTGCAAGGGTCCTATGAGTGTATCACTTTATAACACCATGAGTACTGCCCGTGTGATTATAGAACCAATAAGGCACTGCCTAGGGCCACCGAGGCTTCAGGGACTGGTGAGGCCCACCATGCATATTTAAGTAAAGCCCTGAAAGGTGGCGATCCCCAGACTTGAGTTGACCTCGAAGCCCCCGGATCAATTAGTAAACAATACCCGGGGAGGTAGCAATCCCCTAGGCTGCAAAACTTCTCTGTGCCCTCCTGCGCCTAATTTACATGTGAGAATAAAGTCCTCAGTGCTGCAGAGACAATATAATAATAGGATTGGCCCCAGAACATTACCCACCAGAGGGCTCATTTAAATGAACGGAAGAGACCCCGCTTCCTTTTTTTTTCTCCATTTTTACAACCCGGATCCGCTCTAATTAAGCAATTTGAGGTTTTACTCCTCTTGCTTCAACAAGTCAAACAAGGATTTGCTATTACAGGGTGGAAGCCATGCACCCACCCTCTAATAGCAAGCATAAATGTCCCGCAGATGCACACCCTGGGACATTGTATGAGCTGTGCCTGGGAGGTGGCGCTCCCTAGCACCATGATGCATTGGTTACTGCATAACTACAGAATTAGTATAAAGGCATACTAACACTAGTACACGCATGGAGTACAGCGACCAGAGTGTACTGAAGAGGCAGAGGAAGCCCAAAATCTAAAAATATAAATCCTACCAAAGGTTGGATGACATAGTTCAATGAGCCGATGACCCTGGTATGCTTTAAAACAGCTTAACAAAGAAAACGGGTTTCAGCAGAACGCAAGCAAGCTCAAAAAATTGGTGAGTGCTGCCTTCTTTTTACCTTCTCCTGCTCGTTGCCAAATTTATTGAGTGAAGAGGCAGACAGCAACAGATCTGATACGTAGATTTATTGCAGGAAAACAAGACAGCTTAAACAGCCAACTAACAGGAGCAGACAGCAAGGCAACTGTCTTCTCCAGCTCTGTGTACAAACTCCCCAAGGTTCCCCTCATGACAGTCCTACATTCTAACATTACATACTTACATTCTACTAGCATTACATAGTATCATTTAACTATGACTTACATTAGAATACTACACAGAACACAGGACTTTACAGCAATGAGCTCATGGTTTCATCCACAAGTCTTGGGACCGGTAGGGCTGTGCAGTTCACTTCCCACTCCCTCTATTGTATAAACGCAAACTAACACTACTTCCACAGGTATACTACATCGCCCAAAGCACATCACTTTACAGTAATGGGCTCACAATTAAGGCTCACAGTTTAATCCCCGAGTCTTCGGACCAGTAGGGGTGAGTAGTTTGCTTCCCACTCCCTGTATAGTATAAACGCAGACTAACAATACTTACACAGTTATACTACAGTGGCCAGTATGCTATAGCGCCCAGGGCCCATCACTTTACATCAATCAGCTCGGTTTGATCCTCAAGTCTTCACACCGGTAGGCATGAGTACTTCACATCCGGTACAGTATAAAAGCAGGGTAGCGGTCAGTAGTTTGCTTCCCACTCCCTGTATGGTATAAACACCTACTGACACTACTTGCACACGTCCGTCACAAAGACCAGAGCTCATCACTCTACAGCAATGAGCTCAGGTTTATGCTCTCAGTTTTATACCCGAGTGTAGCAGCATCTCATCTCAGCACCATGTCACTCTGAGCAACAACGCACTTTTAGACCGGTAGGAGTTTTTACTTCGCTTCGGACTCCCCACAAAGATTACGGTGGTCCTATCCTCCTCTTTCCTACTCTTTTCAGCCTTTTTCCCCTTACTCGTTTCAACGAAATCACAAAATGGCAGCTAACACTTCTAGTTGAAAGCACTTTCAGTGCTCACAACCAATAAAGCAGCAAGCTTGTGCTCATAACGCCTCAGCGAATCAGATGACACAATTCCCAAATATCAATATCTGTAAATTTCGATGTTTCTCCAAAGCGTCTGAACGGATTTACACCAAATAAACAAAGACGTGCTTTCTAGACCAAGACCCTTCACCCTGCCAAATTTGTAGTAATTCGTTCACCCGTTCGACCTGTAGCGTTGTCTAAAGTTTCCTATGGATATTGCATGGACCCCTCTTTTGTCTCGGCTGCCCTTGACAAATCACCCCCAAACGTTCAGCATATGAGCAGATATAAACAAAGAATTAGTTTGAAAAATGTCATGAAGATTCATCAAACGTCCCCAAAGTTATAACCAGAACAAAAAATGTTCTTCCTATGGAATCTATGTCCTAACTATAACTACCTACTGGCGACTGTCAGTAGGTAATATGAATATATATATAAATATATATATATTCAGCTTTATGTTTTGTTTATGTTTTAAGTAATTTTGATGTTAAAAACACCCCCTGTCTTCATACATTAGCCCATTGGTGGGCTTTATTAGCACCTTGTATATACTGTGATGGTGCATTTGAATAATTCCAAGATGGCGCCTACAGTGACCTAAGTGGGGTTAGTCCTCTGTCACTTTCTATGATTCAGAGAATGCTTTATCAAAATGCCAGTTGTTGTACATGTGTAATTCACACTGACGAAGGCAGCACGCCGAAACGTGTCTGTGTAAACCCCCGCATAATAAAAACTTGCGTGATTGAGAAGAACTCCTCGTGTGCTGTTTTGTTTTCTTTGAAAATGAAGGAAAATTGGAGCTTCATGTAACGCGGCGTCCCGTGAGCCGCCGACAGCACCCGTCCGAGAGTGAGCAGCTTTTCTTCGTGGGAGAGGAGCGTTTTTGCAAAATACAAGCTGCGCACCGCCGCCCCGCCGATGGGGTTTTGCTGACCGGAAGGGACGAAGTACAGAGGAATCTACCTGGTTGACTAGCGCGACCAGAAGTTTCCCGAGGAAGACGCCATCCCGGTGAGCATAGTTAAAATTCATTTACCCCCATTGCCTGTATATCTGTGCAAATAGAGAGGTTCACAGTGGCAGGACGACCGAGGAGGGAGTATCAACAGCAATCAAGCGGGCAGGTACACTAGTCTCAGCTGTGTTCGAGGGCACGGAGTGTTCTTAGTAACAGCGTGAGACGTGAGAAATCAACATACACCGACATGTTTTCCGATACCGAGCGCCAAACAGCAGCAAAGGGTATGTTCAAACGGCGGGAGAAGCCGTCAGAAGCAACGACCGCGACAGCGGCGGAAACATCTAAAGATAAATTAACATCTACGATGTCGAAACTTGAGAGGCTCCACGAGCGAGAAGTACGAAAATGGTGGGAGGCGACAAGTCTTACAAACTATGTTGAGGAAGAAAGGTTACCCAGAGGCTTAAGGGTACATACAGTTCCATCCTATGAGCATCCGGACCCACAGCTACTTACAGACTGGTTTGAACATACTGCAGCCTATTGCGAAGGAACTTTGAAAATATTGATAAAGTATGCTTGGAGCGACAGAGAGAAAGCACTAGCTGAGATCGAACTGATTAATGATGAACTAGAGAAGGAAACAGATCCTGGCTTAACAACGCAAATCACCCAAATGAAAGAACAAATGAAAGCTCGGCTTGTAATATATAAGGCAAAAATAAGGCTTCGCAAGCAGGAGAAGTATGAACGTGACGCAAATGACTATCTGACAGGGCGCGTTCTAACTTATGCGAAAAAATTTGATGATCCTCGCAAAGCTTTACCCCCGCATAACAAAAACTTGTGTGGTTGAGAAGAACTCCTCGAGCGCATTTTTGTTTTCTTCGAAAATGAAGGAAAATTGGAGTGTCACCTACTGGCGGTCGCCAGTAGGTAGTTATAGTTATGACCTAGTTTCCATAGGAAATCCACAACATTCTATTTGGAATAACTTTGGCACCAGTGGACGGATCTTCACGAATTTCTCCAAGAAAATTGCCTGCTCCGCTCCGCTCCTTCCCTGAAAGTTTGGGGGTGATTCGTCAAGTGGGGGCCTGAGAAAAAAGGGGGTCCGAAAATATGTTTTCACCTAGCAGTTTTCCATAGGGACTTTTAGCCAGGGCTACAGCTCTAACGGATGAACGGAATTACACCAAATTTGGCAGAGAGGTAGCGTTGGGTTCGCAGATTGTGCTTTTTGTTAAATGGTGTAAATCAATTCAGTAGTTTCTGAGAAAAGTGAAAGTTAAATCATAGCGATATCTAGAGACAAAGTAACCCCACGCGTACGGAAATCCATATATTACGAGCACAAGCTGCATGCTGATTGGCTGTCAACTGTCTGTCAACACTCCAAACCAGGAAGTGTTGGCAGCCATCTTGTTCATCGCTAGAACTGAGTCACAAGAAAACAGTAAAACAAAGTTGAGAAATAAGGAAAGGTGGCAGGGTAGAAACATCCTGACCCTCTAGGCTTGCTTCAGGGGTCGTACATTGATCTTTAGGTTCAATTATATTTTATTTTTTAAATAAAAAATTGCGGGGTACGCGTATGGCACTCGTACGCAGTGGAAAAGGAAAAAAAACCTAGAAGACTGTTTTATTCTTAATTAGCCCCCGGGGGCTAAATCTCGGGGGCATTTTTTTCCACAATGGGGGCTTGTAAGGCACTCCAAGACCCGGGGAAAGGCACCCCCTGGGGTTTTATTTTGAAGTATGAATGCGGGGAGCCTTCTGGGATCGTGGGGGCATTGCGGCTAAAAAAAACAGTTCTTTTTGAGAACTAACTTTACTGGTTAACTAAAAAAGCTATATTTCTATGATAGTATGTAAAACTTTCCAGTTTTTTTTGTGCACCAGTTGTACTCTACGCATGCCCATGTTTCTTTTTTATCTTCAAGTTTGCCAAGCAAAGCTGTCCTCATTTCAGGTATTAAATTTGCCACCTTCTTTTCCCGGGCCGTGTCTGTCATCCGCTGCTATATTTTTGTACTATATTAACAATCATATTCTATCTATATTTATTTGAAATTACATACTCCGTCCACCGCCATTTTAGTAGTTTTCTTCCGTTATTTTTATTACACCTGTTAGTTTTATTTTACCCTCCGCCTATCTTCTCTGTGATCGATGAGATTTCCTGCCACAGACTCCACATAAGTCTGTTATCAGACTTTGTCACACGCATGCCTAAAATCTAATTTGAAGCACGTAAGCCACAGCCATTACAAAGCGTGTCCGTCACCACAAAGCCATTAGGATGCTTATGGCTTTAATATGCGTGGTAAATGTAAACTAGTTGTAAAAGTATACGTTGTGAAGCCATATGCGTGCTAATGAATTTGTGGTGGCGGTCACACGTGGTTATGACCGCGTTGTAATGGCTGTTTCCCCCCAGGACACTGCAGGAACTGGGTCTGGGTGTGGCGGACTCCAGCGCATCAGGCAGTGGGCCACGCAGCCTCCCTCACACAATATAGAAATCTCCGGGGGATGGTCGTTTTCGTGGTTTGAGGGGCGTCATTGTAGGGGGGTAGGTTTTCACGAGAAATTGTTGCAAGAGGTTTGTAAAAGGGGTATTCATTTTTATGTTTTACTTTGAATTCCTTTCTATGTTGTAGTCCATCCAGAGAAAATATAACTTATCGTACAGCCAGTACTTTTCAACCCTACTGTCAAACATCTTACTATAGTATTTCAAATTATAAATATTATTTTTGTTGTGGACGTCCCCCCTCACTCCAAAAAAACAAGTATATAGTTTTTTTATTAACTTTTATTAAAACAACAATAACTGTAAACGTAACTTAAAGATAATGTAATAAACAACTCAAAAAATACCTTTAATAAAACAGTATTATAAACAAATTGTGATGTGGACTCCAAAAGACGTTGGGTAGGTAATCTGAAAAAAGAAAAAAGAAAATAAGAGTTTAAAGTTATGTAGATGTGACTAAATAAGGTGAAGCATTACAAGTGAAGGTAACAGTACAATTTTACATGTGCAGTGTGCCTATTACATTTTACTTATGTTATAGTCCCGTGTTCAAGTGGTGTCTCCATGGAAGTGCCTACTGCGTTACTTTCACAAAAGTGGCACAACGGGATTGTAAATATGCCGACTTATTTCTAATTCAATGCAATGGAGGCATTGTATATGTAGGCCGCTGTGCTTAACTTGTATGAACACTGCGGCCACCGGAGTTCACAACTTGAATTCAGCTGTGCTTCTACATGTCAAAGTAGACACCAGTGACAATAACTTTAAAAGAGAAAGAGAAATGATGTCACAGAGAGTGAGAGAGAAAGAAAAGAACAGTAAAACTGTCTCGCAGAGTCTGGAGTTGAGATTTTTTCTTGAAAAGTCAGTCGTAGATTTAAAAGCTCCTTGCAACACTTTTCCCATGTTGAAAGTGACACAAAAGTGGCGCAATAAGCTTGTAGATCTGTTTCTCAGACTGTTGTAACTTATCTGTTGTCACTGTTTGGAGGTAATTATACATTTCTACACAGTCAAGCTGCTGCATACTACCCACTCTCTCCTTTCACAAATAAAGGTACACTAGAATTTTACGTGTGCAGTGTGCTAGTACATTTCACTTCTGTTTTAGTCCCGCGTTCAAGTGATGTCTGTATGAAAGTGCCTACTACGTTACTTGTACAAAAGTGGCACAACGGGATTGTAAATACGTCGACTTATTTCTAATGCATTGCAATGGAGGGATTGTATATCTAGGCCGCTGTGCTTACCTTGTATAAACACTGCGGCCACCGGGGTTCACAATTCAAATTCAACTGTGCTTCTACATATCAAAGTAGACAGCAGTGTCTATAACTTTAAAAGAGACATGATGTCACAGAGAGTGAGAGAGAGAAAGAGAGAGAAAAGAACATTAAAACTGTCTTGCAGAGTCTGGAGTTAAGATTTTTTCTTGAAAAGTCAGACGCAATTTTACCAGCTCCTTGTGCCACTTTTCCCATGTTAAAAGGGACACAAAAGTGGCGACATAAGCTTGTAGATCTGTTTCTGAGACTGTTGTAACCTATCTAAGTGAAGGTACACTATGATTTTACGTGTGCAGTGTGTCTAGTACATTTCACTTCTGTTACAGTCCCGCGTTCAAGAGGTGTCTATATGGAAGTGCCTACTGCATTACTGACAAAAAAGTGACACAACAGGATTGTAAATACGCCAACTTATTTCTAATGCATTGCAATGGAGGCATTGTATATCTAGGCCGCTGTGCTTACCTTGTATAAACAGTGTTGCCACCAGAGTTCACAACTTCAAATCAAGTCTGCTTCCTCAGGTCAAAGTAGACAGCAGTGTCTATAACTTTAAAAGAGAAAGAGAAATTATGTCACAGAGAGTGAGAGAGAGAAAGAGAGAGAAAAGAACATTAAAAGTGTCTCGCAGAGTCTGGACTTGAGATTTTTTCTTGAAAAGTGAGACGCAGATTTACCAACTCCTTGCGCCAGTTTTCCCATCTTAAAAGTGACACAAAAGTGGCGCAATAAGCTTGTAGATCTGTTTCTCAGACTGTTGTAACCTATCTGTTGTCACTGCTCGGAGGTAATTATATATTTCTACACAGTCAAGCTGCTGCACACTACCCACTCTCTGCTTTAACAAATAATTTGTTGTTGTATCAGAAACAAAATTCTTTGTCAACTCATGCCATTGGTGTGATTGAAAGATAGTTCTCTACATGTCGAAGAAGCCTTCACTGTAAGCAAGAGAGTTAACCACTTCAATTCAGATAAGATTGAATACAGCAGAGTGGCGAAAGCAGCGTCCAAAACTTTAAAAAAGAAAGAGAAACGATGTGAGAGAGTAAGAAAAATAAAATGAAAAAAGGACATTAAAATGTGGGAGAGACACACATGACTGGGGGGGGTACCTGAAGCCTGAGGCGCAACCACAGTCAAAAATATCGGGGGGGGCTTCAGTTAAAGCAAAAAGAAGAGTGGAGCTGCAGGGGCTGTATGCGGGGGGGACATCAAAGCCTCATTAACAAGCAAAATGTCTTTACAAGACCTGTGACGTACTCGGGTACGACTGTGTATGGGCCCAGGAAGCTATGTCATCGTAGCTGAAGCCCCGTTAGCCCAATGTGTGTTTTGCGCACCTGCTGCATACTACACATTCTCTCCTTTCACAGATAACTTGTCGTTGTTTCAGAAAAAAGCTTCTTTGCTCACCATGTGCTATTGCCGTCGTCCTTGTTACATAATCCATCGTGAAGCTGTACATCTAAAAGATATTAAAAGAAAGATGTTATGATTGGTAATTGTTACTATATTAATTTGGAGTTAGATAGCATCACGCTTTTATACAGGTTCATTCTCACATTTCTACGAACTGTTTGCATTGGTAATGTTCCGGACATTTCAGCAATTATAAAAACGTTACTGCTATTGGGAAAAAAATGTATGCATGTAAATTAGTACACCATATAGGAGTGCTTTCATCTAAAATACTAAGTCGCATTTTTGTATCTAGTCAGCTACAACCCTTTCACTCCTTCCGATGTGTACTCAAGTCTCACTGCTCACCTTTACGTGGAAAAGACACCTTCTTCATGATGTAGTCCCGATCTCCAACTAAGAAGTGTCATATATGATGCTGAGTCGTGATATCTCTATGGCTATCGACATACTTGTGCTCCCATCATCATCATCTTTGCAGGTTGTTCACCCGCTCAGTGCTTCGGGCACCACTAACTCAGTGACCAAAGAGGCCACGCATGTAGTAGTGGGCCCCTTGTTCAGTGCTTTGGGAACAACTCGAAAATGGCATACAACACGTTTGCGCTGTCTTTTTTATACATAGGGTCACGTGTGTAGTGACGGATACACTGAATGGATGTGGTGTGGATGTATTCCAGCCATGAGGGAGTGTGTGTGTCGATCTGACAACTAGACCTGCAACTATGAAATCACTACAATGGAAATTTGGGCATTGTACTGTTGTTGTGTTTTCCTGGTAGCATAAGTGTGGCTTTCTTTTTTCTATGTGACGTTACAATACAGTCACCATGTATGTAGCCTATTTTGTGATGCATTTTATTGTACAATGCGTTTCAAAAACTAGTTGTGGTAGGGATCTTTTAAATTAAACTGTAAACTCTGCTTACGAGTTTGTTGAGTTTAGAAGTATTGTTTTTTCTTCTGTTTTCTATTCTATCATAACTGTGCTGACTTTTCTCCTTTAGCGTGCAGTACTATATTATTTTATAAAATGTATAACTGTTGAAATCATCTTTGAAAGCAGAATGTAAGCATGTAAGCTGCTCTCTGTGACGAAAAGCAATGCCGGCTCCCGCAGGAAGTGGGGAGCCAGCTGGGACCGTGGAGGCCATTGGGCTCTTCCCACGGTCCGCAATATTACATTTGAGCCCTGGGGGATAGGGTCCTCGGGGATTATAAAAACTTAGTGAGAAAGGCTATTTTTTAATGGTAGATTTATCGTACGCGTACCAAGCACGTATTTCAGATACCTATGAAGTGTATGAGTTTAGATGTTGGGTGGCTCTAAAAAGAGCCCTTGTGTTTAGAGATTTTAGTACCTACAAGTAAGTACCAATGCAGAGTCTAAAGTTCAAGAGGAAGAGTCTGTTACCCTCATCTGTAAAATGTACACCGTCTTTCCTATAGATGTCATGCTTGTTGAAACGCAGATTGATGTGGTAGATGGACCCCATTTGATAGTCCCGAAGAAAGGCAGACACATATTTATTCATATGTTTACTAGCTTTCTCAATCTGTTGACAATAGGGGTTGGACCAGTTCCATTTCTGCCTTTGGCATATATTAGAATAGACAAAGGCAGTTTTGGGGAAAAGTGTCATCAATTGTGCAAAGGTGTCCTTCATAAGCATTTCCAGACCTACCCCTGTCAAAGTGCCTAGGTCATTGCAACAACAGTGCACAATTATGAGGTCAGGGTGTTGGAGATGTAAAAAGGATTTCACCAATGGCATCAATTGGTGCCACTTTAACCCTCTCTGTCCAATCCATTTAATGTTTACATTTGGTAAACGTAGGTCTTTGTGAATTATTTTCTGTTCTGCGTACCTTTGGCTCCAGAAAATATAGCTGTGTCCCACAATCCACACTGTAAGCATCTTTAAGAGAGGTCTAAAATGGGGGACAACATGAAGTTTTGAAAAAAGAAAATAAATGATTAGTTGTTTGACAACATTCTACACAGAGCTAGGATGCATGTTTCTGTTTTTTAAAAGCCTGATTTTTAATGGTTAAGAAAAACTGATAGAAAAGAACGTTACATAAGATAAGCTGGTATATTCTCAAGTCAAGCACACTTGCTGTTTTAATTTGCAACAATGTATGATGAACTTTTCACCTGCGTGCTCAGTTAGGTTTTCCCTGAAGTGTTTCTATTGGAACTGGCAGAATGTAGAATGGGGAAGGGTTGAAAGTTTTGTCAGTTGGAAATGGTGCAAAAGTTCAAGCAATATAAAAGTGTGTTTCGTTTTGATTTAATATGGGAATAAATTAGATTTTTTTTAAATTGTACATGTGTGAAGATTGAGTGTGGAGATTGACAGGAAAAGCATGCTATTTGCAATAGGACTTCCTGACCCACTAGGACTGCTTAGGGGGTTTTACAATGATCCCCAAAGTCAAAATCTTTGAAATGCCTTTGTTGAGCCTTTGATGGCACTGGGGAGCACCACCTCCGAGGTCCGGCTCCTGTAGTGTTATGGGGTGCCTATCCCCGGGACACTGCTGTTTGCTATGGTAGGGCGAGAGTTCTCTTTCTAGTAGGAAAGAAAATTGCTTTTCATCTGAGAGAGCAGCATGTAAGCTGGTCTCTCTGTAAAAAGAGCAATGCTCGCTCCCGAAGGACGCATGGAGCCGGCTGGGACCATGGGGGTTTTGGGGCTCCCCCACGCTGCTCAACGTTATATTTGAACCCCGGGGGATGGGGTCCCCGGGGATTGAAAAAAAATTATGAAAGATACAAAAACATTTTTTACCGTATATTTACTGTACGCGTACAGTGCGAATTCTGAAAGTCGTTCCTTAGCGTACGTAAGCATGAAAAAACTAAATTACAAATATATATTTTACAGATATCTATCATGTTTATGTGTTTATATGTTGGTTGCTTCTAATGAGACTTTTTCTCTTTATTGGTACTTATAAGTAAGTGTTTATGCATAGTCTAAATTTGTTGAGGAGCAGTGTTTTGTAGAGTGCTGAACTTTTGACCTCTGTTGACAGTTGACTTTTGCATGATCTGTTGGGGGTAGGGTGGAAAGTTATGTCAGTTGGAAAGTTTGAAAAATTGAACCAATTGAAATGTGTGTTTCGTTTTGAATTAATGTGTGAAGGATTTTAATTGGTTATTTACATGTATGTATGTGTAAAATGAGAGGGAAAAAGTTCCATTTCGTGGTTATTCTGCAAACACTGAACTAGAGAGATTCTGTATAAGAATATCTACTGTGTGAGTGGCATTCTTCTTAATCTAAAAATCAATTTGAAAGGTGAGTTGATAAGTTATATGGGAATGTATGTGTTGCATCTTTGTTTACAAAGGAATTATGTTCGTCCCTTTTTAAACATTTTATAGTAGTAAATGTGTTTTGCTATAATGCATGCTGTTATGTTTTTTTGTTTAATATTACATTGTGCATCTGTGTACTTTAAAGAATTATATTTGTCCCTTTTTCAATAATTTCTAGCCTCTCTTTTTGTACTCCCCTCTCTCTCCTCTTACTCCTTCCTCTCTCTCGGCACTACTCTCTTTTTCTTATATTGTCCTCTGTGCACATTTTACCATTCTTTGTCTTTATATTTTTCTGTCTCTCCTCTTATTCCTTCTGTCTCCTCATTTTCTTCCCTCTCTCTTCATATTTCATATTTTTCTTGATACTCCCTGTTCTGTCATGTTTCTCGTTTCTCTCCCTCTGTATATAATCTGGCAAGATTTAAAAACCCCCTTGTGCATCTTTGTTGTTTTATAGTGTTAGTTTTTATTACGTAATAGTGGCAGAAATAATGTAGTAAATTACATATGTATTTGGAAAATGAGTCAGCATTGTTCACTGAAATGTAGTAATTATATAAATGGAATATGTATAGTCACTTAAACGTTTTTCAGTAGTAAATGGTAAAATGCATGGTCTCATATTTTTTTGTCTAATATCACACTGTACATGGGTGTACATTAAGTAAATATGGGGCATATTATCAAGCCTGGGCAATAAAATTATCGCCGCTTTATCAGCAGGAACCTGCTGATAAAGTGGCGATAATGGGCTTGATAATATGCTCTATGGAATTCCAATCGAAGCTCATGTTGGATGTCCTTCCCATTTAACATGAGATTTTAATTGTCTGTCCTCTCTGTTTATACTTCTTTAATCTGTTCATATTGTTTGCTCTCTTCTCTTACTCCTCCTTGACTCTCTGCATACACTCTGCAGCACCTCTCTCTTTATATTTGTTTCTCTTGTCATACTTCTGCTTCTTTCGTCATACACTTTTCACTCTTCATAATCCTCCATCTGTTTAACTCCTTCTTTTCTGCTCATACTGTATCCTCTGTTCTTGTACACCCCTTTTTTCCTTATGCTCTACTTTTCCTCACATGCTCCGTGCTCTCTCCTGGTACTGTTCTCCCTCTCCTTATACACACTGTCCTTTGCTGGTATTCCTTTTTTGTTCTTATAGTTGCGAGTCTTTTCACATATTCCTTCTTTTTTCTTCATAGTCTTTCTCTCTCTCCTTATAGTGCCCCCACTGTCTTCTCACTCTCTTTTTACTTCTTATACTCTGTCTTGTCTCCACATATTTCCATCTTTCTATTCATACTCTCCCTTACCTAATCATACTTTCCAGTTTATTCATACACCCGTTAATCCCTTATATTACAGTGTCTGTTTATACTCCCCTTTTTCATTATATTTTTCCTTGTTTCATACTCCTTCCTCTCTTGTTGTAAGTCCTTTTATTTTCATAGTCCCACGTTTGTTCTCATAATCCTCCCTCTCTTCTCATAAGTAATATAATAGAATGTTTCATATATTTATTTTTGTAATGTTATATATATTTTGTAAAAATAGATTTTGTTTATCAATACTGAAAAAAATGTATCATGTCTACGAAAACTCAAAAGAGGAAACAACCAAAGAAAGGTGTTTATTTGAAGAGAAGTTATCCACAAGATTTACATGAAGAACAATGTGTTAACAAAAAGAAAAAAGTCCTGGTAGGAGAAGGAACACTTTTCTGAGGAAAATATTAAAGAGTAAGAGTAGTGTGCACGAAGAGAAAAATAGTATTAGTGTATCTGCAACAAAAAAGAAAAAGAAGAATAAAGAGAACAATCATGGAAAATCAACTGCTGAAAAAATAGTGTATAGTTAAAGGAGGAAAAACAATTAATGGAAATTAGGAAAAAAATGTTTTATAATAGAGTTGTTTCAAATTTAATTAAAGAACTTTAGGAATGTAAAAAAACAGCAATTTATAAGAAGAAGAAAGTTATTGAAAATGTAGTTGAGAAAGATTTCGTATTGAAAACAAAACTGTTTATTTTAGTAATCAATAGAATTAGATCACTAGATAAGCCAATCCATTTAATGAAAGCCAAAAGTAAGTGGAGAAGAGTAATTAACAGAAGTAATTTGTGTGAGTTTTTTTTGGGTGTATGGAAACATAGTTCAAGTTCTGAGCCTTTTTTAAAGAAGAAAGTTAACTTCAGAGTAATGATTTGTTGCATGCAGTTGACACTAGTGGTCATGCTTATGAGATTAGAAATGGTTGTCCTATTGAGAAAGAGAAAATAGTTCCTAGAAATGCAGAAGAGGTGTTAGCTGATGAAGTTTTAGGGAGACATCCTAAAGCTCCAGTGAACACTTGGAATTGTAGTAGTATTTGTAGTGTATGCAAGAATCTATTCCTTTTTTACGCAATTTCTTATGTAACTATACTAAGAAAAGTGTTAAAGAAAAGATTAAGATGTTGCAAGGACTAGACCTTTGTAGAGTGAGAGAAAATACTGGTTTGCAAGGTCATTCTCTGGCTTGTTTTTCGAAAAAAGTATGTCAAAATGTTTTTCACCATTTCAGGATGAAAGCAGGACATCATTCTGAAATGAGGAAATTAGTCAGAAGATTGTATTATGCAAAAAGTCCAGCACTAATGTTAAAAAAATTGAACAGTGCTATTTTGCATGGATCTGTATCAAATGTAATGAACGTTTGTCATGAAATTGAGGTTAGTTATTTTGGTCCTGAGGACAGTGCAGAAATTGAGATATTAATAGAAGGAAATGTAGAAGAGAATGTACAACATTGTAGTGCAAAAAATTTTGAGCAAGAATTTACAAAGTTTAAGGTGATTTCAGGTGAAAGGCCAAAATATTCTTGTATCTGTTATCGACAAACTCATTATAAAAATCGGACCAGGACCGTTGATTTGTATTTAAAAAGTAAAAAGGAAAATAATAATGAGTGGAAGGATTTTGCAACTTATTTGTTGGTAGAGAATGGTTTTAAATTGGGTTCTGATCAGCGTATTTGTACATATTGTTATAACAAATTAGATGAGAACAAAATGCCTGGGGGCGTGGCTTGGACGCCGATGGCGATGGTCGCCTGAGAGCTTGGCTCCGAGACTGAGCCCGCATTTATCCTGAATTCAGAGGGTTTTGGGACGCCCCGATCCCCACAAATTGAAGATCAAGTTGAAGCCGACTTGGTGAGGCACCTGAGTGAACCCAAAAATCGACTGTTCTTGTCGAAAAGCGAAGTTGCGGAGGGAGCAGAGCGGAGCTCAAGATGGCGCCCGGACCTTCTCGATAGACCTGCTACAACCCTCGGCCCAGAAGAGCCTGCCAGCTCTGCACGAGCCTTCTCCACGCCTCCTCTTTCGGAGAGACGACTATCCACCCGACGACCTGGAAGTGTCCGGTCACCGTAGACATCTCCGGAAGATTGATAGTTGATTTCTCGGCGTCGGATGGACCCCGGCGGCCGGAGGTCTTGGCCGGAAAAGCAGAGCCACCCGAGACGGTCAGCTGTACTCCGCTGAGATCCTGTACTCGTCAGGCCCCAAGGAACTTTATAGGCGACACTACCACATTGCCCTGTGGGAGACCCGGCTGTATTGGTGACCGCAGTCCGAGGCCTCACTTGACCTGACGGGCCCACCTCGGTTGGCGGTGATCGCCCCCACTTCCCCCCTAGTGGCCTCCGGGGACTCAGCAGTGGTTCATCCCGAGAGATCGGAGTAGTGGCAGAACTCTGCGCCACTGCGTTGGGAACGATTGAAGGCCCACACCACCGCGGCCGATCATCGGGAGATCAACAGCCGACGCCCATATCTGGCGGGTCGCCTGCCGAGCTTCATACTGCAAGGCACGTCCGCCATGGGGAAACCAAGAGGACCTAAAGGGACCACTCCGGCCGCCTCGGACACGGAGGCACCGGATAAAGACGATCGACATGACCCGGAGAGTTCTGGAGGCCCTCACCTACAGCAACAATTCAATAGGATCCTGGAGGCGATCGCAGACACGCGAACGGCCCTACAACAAGACATCGCTCAGGTTGAGACGAGCCTGGGCCTCCTCTGGGCGGACCATGGTAAGCTCTCAGACAGAGTCAAAGAGGTAGAGAGCTCGGTGAAGGTAATAGAGCCGGCGCAAAATACTCTGGCCGCCGCGATGAAGGATGCCCTGACCCGGATCGGTGACTTAGAAAGACGGGCGGAGGACGCTGAAGGGCGTAATAGGAGGAACAATATTCACGTAGTGGGCCTACCGGAAAAAATGGTGACATGGTGGCCTATCTAGAGTCTTAGCTCCGAACTGTAGTGGCGCCGGAGGGTCTGTCCTCCTTCTATACCCTGGAGCGAGCACACAGGGTACCGGTCAGACCTCCTCAACAAGGCCGCTCCCCGCGCCCAGTGGTGGCGCGATTATTGCATTTCCGAGACAGGGATCTGCTCCTCAATGCCGCCAGACACAATGGCCCATACCAGGTGGAGAACAGCCAAGTGAACATTTTTCCGGACTATACCTATGAGACCCAAAGTAAGCTGACCTCCTTCCTAGCGGTCAAAAGTGAGCTGCGGAGCGAGGGTATACAGTACTCCCTCCTTTTTCCAGCGAGACTCCGCATCATCCTTGATGATACGACTCAATTTTTTAAAACCCCGGAGGACGTTTGCAATTGGCTTGAACTGTACAGGGCTGGCAAAGATGGCTTCGGATCCTCCTTTCAGGCGACGTCGGAGCCTGGACAGCAACGGCGATCCAAAAGACTTCGGAGCCGCTGCGGTAAACCGGGCAAGCCCTCAACGGTAGAAACTTTGGCTGAACGGCGAGGAGTGTTGGAAATGGTTTCCAAGTTATCTGGCTCCCAGGGTGGTCCCATCGTCGAAGAATCTGAACCTGGCAGAGAGGGGGCTCACTCGGACACTGAGGACTCGGAGACTGATAGTGTAAATTTGCCAGTGGTTACTCCGGACTCGGCAGAGGGCATGCTGGATGGGCAGGGATGAACTCGGGTGAGCTGACTCCATTTGGGCGGGGGAATGTCGCGGGGTTGAGGAGGTTGTGGGAGTTGTTGCTAGACCATAAATCGCCGGTGGGATTGGGGGGCCTTGCTCTGCCTGATACTTATAATTTGGTGCTCGGTCTAGTCTTGGTAGCCTGAGACTCGGTGGCCCGTTGCTGGTGCCCGGCCGGGACTCGGCCCTTAAGGCATACCTACGGTGGCTACCGTAGGATTAGTTGGGGGAAGGGAGTTTACTGAGGGTACAGTTTGGATGGGAACTGGATGGTTATTTGGGTCCTATTCTGGGGTGGGTGGGAGGAGGTTTGTTTCAGGGGGAAGTTTTGTTGTTGTTGGGGGGGTGGCCGCCATTGGTGTTGAATTGAACATTGAACGATCCATGACTGAGCATTGCTGGGGGAACCTGGATGTGACAATTTGGGACAATGGCTGACATTACTAATGTAAAATGCGTCACTTGGAATGTGCGGGGTCTTCAAACTATGTCCAGACGGCACAAAATTCACGCTTATCTGGTGCGTAGAGGGGTGCAGATAGCGTTGCTACAGGAGACACATCTTACTAAGGCGGAAGGGACGGCGCTACAGTGTAGATGGAGAGGGCAGGTTTACTACACCACATATTCAGCTTATGCGAGAGGGGTGTTGATCTGGATAAGAGCTGGGATACCCCTACAGGTTTCCAAATCTGTGGTGGATCCGGAGGGTCGCTACGTGGCTATCGCTGGCACATTGGGAGGGAGGGCACTGAATATTTGCTGCATTTATGCGCCTAACGTGGACCAGCTCGCCTTCCTGTCCGGGTTGTCGGGCTCCTTGGCCCATTTCCTGTCGGGGACCCTCCTGCTGGGAGGAAATTTTAACTCGGTGGTGGATGTTGACATCGATCGTTCACACACCCCCTTCCAGACTCCCCGGTCCGATGGGTAGCTAAAGGCAGGAAGGAATGGCAGGCTCAATGGGGGCTGACAGATATTTGGCGTGCGCAACACCCCCATACTAGAGATTATTCGTACTTTTCTGGTATGCACGAATTACATGTAAGACTGGATGGGTTTCTTGGGTCGACGAAATTGGTGTCCGCGACTGTGCGTTCTGAATATTTGGCTAGGACCATCTCGGATCACAACCCTCTATTAGTAGATTTCAGATGGTTTCCCGGGGTGCCCAGCGTACCCACTTGGAAACTGCGCCCTGAGATATTGGAGGACATAGTCTTCAAGGCGGACCTAGAGGATAAAATTACTGACTATTTTGCGACCAATGAGGGCACTGCTGGGTCGAGGGCCGCGGAGTGGGATGCCTTCAAGGTGGTGGTCAGGGGCTATTGTATATCCAAGAAGGTGGGAATGCGACGTGTCATCCTTGATGACCTGGCCAACGCGGACCGGAAGCTCCGCGGGATGGAGCTTTGCCGCCCCGGCCACCCAGAACTTCAGGAACGTACTGCTGCAGCGAGAGAGGCAGTAGCGGCAGAGGTCGAACGGTTGCGCTGTTTTGATTATAAGACCTATGTCACCAGATCGCTCACTGAAGGGGACAAGTCGGGCGTGTTCTTAGCTTGGTTGGCCAACCCCATGCGCCGGGCCTCCCCGACGGTGTCCATGCGCACCGCGGAGGGACTTGAGGTGCATACCCAACCGGAGATACTCGATTGCTACTTGCGCTACTATGAAAGGCTATACCATAGTAGACTGACCCGTGATCCTACCCTGATCGACGATTATTTACAATCCTTAGAGATTCCCGCACTGGAACCTGACATAGCGAAGGCCTTGGGTACGGATATAGAAATTGGGGAAATTCGTAGCGCCATAAAAGGGATGGCGAGAAACAAAACCCCGGGCCTCGATGGGCTGCCGGTCAAATTCTACTCCACCTACGTAGATCTATTAGCACCCCGACTATTAGTAGTCTACAGGGAAGCGAAACGCTTAAGACGCCTCCCCGACTCGATGTGTGAAGCCTTGGTAGTTCCCCTCCTCAAACCTGGTAGGGAGTCCGATGACCCGGCGTCCTATTGACCGTTATCAATGCTAACGGTCGATTATAAGATTCTGAGAAGCATATTGGCATCGAGACTGCTGGGGCACATGCGTTCCTTGGTGCACGAGGATCAGGCAGGATTTATCCCTAAACGCAATACAACCATGAATATTCGTCACTTATTCCGTCTACTAGAGGAACCACACACGGAGGCCCTATGCCCCTTGCTCCTTTCGGTTGACCTGGAGAAGGCCTTTGACAGCCTGGAATGGGAATATTTATGTAGAGTACTACTGCGTTTCGGTCTGGGAGAGGGATTTGTCAGATGGACCATGGTACTCTATGCCTCGGCAGCGGCCAGGGAGAGGGCGGGCCCACTGGTCTCTCAACAATACCCAGTGGAACGGGGCACGAGACAAGGATGCTCGTTATCCCCTCTGCTCTTCTCGCTAGCGGTGGAACCACTAGCGTTATCGGTCCGGTCCGGAATTTACTTCGGCAGACTACGGACTTTATCAGGACAGCAATACATCTCTCTGTATGCCGATGACCTGCTGCTCTTCCTTGAGGACTCGGGTAATGCTCTGGATGGGGCCGAAGAGGCTCTCACGGCATTCGGAGAGATCTCGGGCCTTACGGTGAATTGGGCCAAGACTTGCCTATTTCCTGTTCGAAAGGGGGAGCCCAGACCCGACACCGCTAGAGAGATTAGATGGGAACCTAGCTGCCTCAAGTACCTGGGGGTATATGTGTACCATGACCCTGCCGATCTTTTGGACGGCAATATAGCCGCTGTATCCGCGCGTTGCGAGGCAGCATGGACTTCTGGGCCACATTGCCGCTCTCGGTGGCTGGGCGTATAGCACTGCTGAAAATGGTGGGTTTGCCCATTGATATATTATTTTAGAGCGCTCCCGATTTGGATTCCGCCAGCCACCTTCAGGCTCTTGAGATCTATGGTGGTGGGGTTCCTCTGGGGGTCAGGCCGCCGAAGGGTAGCACTCAAGACCCTGATGAGACCAAAATCGGAGGGCGGCCTAGCGTTGCCGGATTTCGAAAAATACTATTTAGCGGCTCAATTACAAACCTTCACCCAGGAGATAGCGAGAGAGTTCCGAGGCCCGGAGGATGGGAGAGGCAGGGGAATGCCCAGACATGTTATCTCCTACGTTGCATTACACCAGCGCTTAGCTCTGCAAGACCTTACGCTCGAGGAACGGACTATACGGCTGTGCTGGAATCACGCCCACGCCCGGGGGGAGCTGAAACTCCCATATGCTCCGGAGATTCCATTGGGGATGTTAACGGCCTTGCCGCATGGTGGAGACTGGTCGCGCTTAAGACATTGGGAGGATGCAGGGTTGCAGTTAGTGGGAGATCTTTATGAAGATGGGGTGTTACTGCCCTTCCAGGAGATTCTGGACCGCTTCGACGTTCCCCGAGGCGACTTCCTCCTTCATGCAGCTATAATTAGAGCAATTCAAACGCACTGGAAGAAGGGTATGGAGGAGCCACCAACATCATCGGTGTGCCAATATGTTATGATGTCCTCGGGGACGGTCAAGACGGTCACATGTTTATATAATAGACTAATTAATGAGGGTCTACCCCCGCTTGACGTACTGCGGAACCGCTGGGAAGCCGACATAGGGAAAGATATACCGGAAACGACGTGGGCACAACTAATGCGTCGAGCCTGGAAAGGCACGCGCCACGCCCGGTTTCAATTAGTTCACTTTTATGTACTTCACAGGGCCTACCTGACTCCGGCGAAAATCCAACAATACTTCGCCACAGACACAGCGGCCTGTCCCAGATGCCGAGCACCCGCGGCGGACCTCATACATATGCTGTGGTCTTGCCCAGCGCTGTCCTCCTACTGGCTCCTGATAGAGGACACCCTCAATGGGGTCACAGGGAGAGCCTTGACTTTTGACGCGGCGGTGGGGATCCTACACTGGTTCCCTCCTACCCCTAAAAACAAAATCTCTAGTAAATTTATTGACCTAGGGCTCATTCTCGCAAAAAGGGAGATAACCAGGCATTGGAAGGCACGAGTTGGTCCAACGGGAGCTAAATGGCACAACGAACTCCTGAAGTGGGCCACGGGGGAGAGCACCCTGCGATACCAGCTGGCGAGGTGACAGCAGAATGAGAGGGCGCTGGAAGTTGCATTGGAATGGGAGACGTTAGTGCAGGCCCTGCGAGATTACAGCACTTCCAGCGATTCCGAGAGTGATGACGCAGCACGACCTGAGTCCGGTAAGGTGCCCATAACACTGACCTCTACGCAGTTACTTAAGGTCTCTTCCCACGAGCTCTTCTTACACATACACCACACTGATGGCGGGGCTGGGCGGGGGGAGGGGTTGGGTTGGGTTGAGTGGGTGTTGGTTTCTTTTCTTTTAGGATGATTTAGAAAAGCAGATGAAGATCGCTCGTTTATCTGGATCAGCCTCAGCAATATGCCGGATCCCCATATGAGACTTTATAGCAGACGCCGCCCGACCCTTGGGTTGTGGGCTGAATGGCTGTGTATAGAAGATGTTTCCTCACGGGGGATCTGTTGTTTTTCTTTTCCACTGAAGCTATGTCGCTGATCTGTCATGTAACTTTGGCTAACTCCTGCAATAAAAATATATTAAAAAAAAAAAAATGAGAACAAAATGCCTGCTAGAGCTGTGCATAATAATCTTGAGTTGGTAAATATTCCTTCTGAACTGATGGATTTAAACACCTATGAGTCTATTCTCATTTAATGTGTGCATCCATTTCAGGCTATTGTTCGTATGGAGCCTAAGACAGGAAAATTGCCACCCTCAGATTTACAGGGGATTAAAGGGAAGAGTTGTATATTTGCCTCTAGATTTAATGAAAAATATTGAAACAAATGTGTAGAAAATGTAGAGGATGAACCTTTAGTTATTCTTGTTAATGGTTTTCCTACTAAGAGTAATAAAATCTGGCAAGAATTAGTGGATGTTAGGAAAGTGACGTTGTATCTGGTAAAAAAATAATCAATAATAAAGAAATCTGTATGTGAGCGAAGAAGAAATAACTGTAGAAGATAATAGTGACTTGCCATCTGTACAAATTGAAAAAGTGGATGTGTCCAGAACTGAATAAATATACGAACATTACAGTGTTCATCAACTGCTTTTGAAAGAAGTGATAGGGAATACTATAGAGTTATTCCAAATGAAAGAAGCAAAAGGAAGTCCCATTAGTGATGTGGGAAAAAAGCTTGGAAGCTCGTTGTTTCCCTAAATTGTTTCCCACAGGAAAAGGAGGACGATATGATGACTGACATATGCAGATTCCTGCATCTGAATACCGGACATCAAGATTATATGCCGAAAATCCAAGATTTCGACAGTGTATTCCTCATTTGTTTCATCTTTTGTTTGAGAGTGATTTATCTGGACTTTCTTATGCAGCAAACCATATATTGAAAACAGGTGTACATCTGCAAAATGTTTCGGCAAAGGAATTTATGGATAAAGTACTGCAGAAAGATAATGTTTTGGAATCTCAGCAAATTAATCTCATGGCATGTCAGTGTAGTACTGAGTACTGGTCCATCGTCATGGAGAACTGAAATGTATGCTAAGGAACTTAGGGACTCCTACATGGTTTCTTACTCTAAGCTGTGCTGAATATGCTTGGGATGATTTAGTTCAATTTCTTCTAGAGGCAAATCCAAATATACTAAATATTGAATACAAGACACCTGGAGAATTGTGCTCTTTGGATCCAGGTAATGTATGCAGGTATTTCAATCATAGATTCGAAGTTATGATGTCTTTCATCACCAATAACAAAAATCCTTCTCTTGGAGAGGTTCTGGGTTTCTTTTGGAGAAAGGAGTATCAAGCGAGAGGTGCTCCTTACATACATATGCTAATATGGATCAAAGATGCTCCCAAATTTGGAACTGAGTCAGATGATACTGTGCTGTCTTTTATTGAAGAATATGCTACATGTGATATACCCAAAAGTACACAAGATAAGGACTTAAGACAACAAGTCTTACGATTCCAAAGCCATCGTTGTGGGAAATACTGTCGTCGAAAGTACAAATCTAAGGACAAGTTCTACACCAAATGTCGTTTTGCATTTCCACATCCTGTAATATCGAAAGGAAGAGTGAACAGTTTTATGTCATGTTTGCGACATACTATCACAAGAAAGTCTCCAAAAAATAACTACAACTTAAAAAGAAATGAAGAGTCAGAATACATAAATGACTACAACCCAGTAATTTTGTCCATGTGGAATGCTAACATGGATATTCAATATGTTGCAGACTATTCCATTGCTGTTGCTCGATATGTAACATCCTACATAACCAAATCAGAATTGAAGGAAATGTGGGAAGATATTTCCCACGAGAAGAGTCTAAGTAAGAAATTATATAGTTACAGTTTGAAGATGTTATCTCATCGAGAAATAGGACCGTATGAATGTTCAGATCGCTTATCATCTGCTAGTCTATACTCCAAATCTAGAAGAATCATTTGGGTGAGTTTAGGTCTTGCTGCAACACGAAATCGAGTACTTAACTCTGTACAAGGAATTGAATATTTAGCTGAAAAAGAGCTAGAAAGTACAGATATTATGAAAACAAATATGTTGGATACATATCATCCAAATAGAAGTCATCATCTTAAAAACATGTGTCTCTATGAAGTGCTTCAAAACTATATTTTTTAACGGAATGTTATAGAAAATATCCATAATGGTATATATGCTGTGGTTGGTTCTGAAGGATGTTTGGTGAAACAAAGAAAAGGACATTTGATTAATCACCGTAAACTGAGTTGCAAAACTTCTGGCAAAAGGGAATTTTACCATTTAGCTCTTTTGCAACTTTTCAAGCCGTGGAGTTCAGAATTGGAATTACTTGGAGATTTTCAGAGCCATGAAGATTTGTTCAACGTAAGTAAAGATAGTATATAATGTCCTGTTTTTCCAATTATGTGAAAATGTGGTGAGCAAGAAGCTACAATTGCAGCTGAGATTGCGAGAGACAGTTCTCAAGAGAGTCAAACTTCTGCTCCGTTGAGTCAGGATCCACTGGGAAAACCAATTGTTAAAAATGAAGCAGCAACTGCTATGGAAGAGGTGGAAACAGCAATGTATCAAGCTCAAGAAGATGTAAGAAACTTAGGAAACTTGGAAGAACAACTAAATCTTGAGCAGAAAGAAATATATGATCAAGTGAGAGAACAGATAGACCATGGATTACTTCATGAGAAGAAAGAGTGCTCTTGCTCATCACCTATCCGAATGTAAGTGAGTAGACAAGCTGGAACAGGCAAAAGATTTTTAATTAAAGTAATCACAGCTTTTCTACAGCAAACAACTGAGTCGCATTTGTCCATGTATTCACTAAGATACAAGTAATCAGTCAGTTATACAATCAATTTTACAAAAAAATCATCCATTTAGACACTTATATACCCATTTATTCTTCCAATGACCTTGAGATATACATATATAAAACATATTTAAACTTCAGAAAAACACACATTCACTCGATGAGGTCATCAGTGATGTCATCAATGATGTAATTTGAGATGTCATCAGTGATGTCATTAGTGATGTCACTGACCATGTAATGAGTGATGTAATATGTGACGTCATCAGCAGTGCATTGTGGGCGCGCAAGTTACAGTTAGCTGAACTAACTATAATGGGGGAATTTCAATGGTTTTGTATGAGTGAAATTCCCAGCTAACTATAACATGCGTGAAACCTATGGTTTTTTCAGTGAATTTCTAAGGTTTTTTTAATGCTAATTCCTAACTATAACGTGTGTGAAACCTATGTTTTTTTCAGTGAATATATATATATATATATATATTTTGTTTTCACTGAAAAAACCATAGGTTTCAGGGGCGTTATCGTTACCTGGACATTTCACTGGTACAAAACCATTGGAATTCTACCGCTATAGTTATTTCAGCTAGCTATAACTCGCGCCCCAGCAATGCACTGCTGATGACATCACATATTACATCACTCATGACATGGTCAGTGACATCACTCATGACATCACTAATGACATCTAAAATTACATCAGCTGATGACATCACTGATTAGATCATCCTTGTAATAGAGTGGCAGATCTCCTCTCACCCTAATATAACCTTTGATACACTCACTCAAAAATACAAACTAACATTTTCAAAACAATTGACATACCAATACCAGTTACAACACACCTATTCAGTAATTCCAATATCTACACACACATCCACTCATTCACCAACAAGCCGACCAGGTACCTGCAGTATGCGCCAGAGAGCTGCGTTGCAGAGAGGTGTTCAGAGTCCACGTCCCTTTTAACAACACTCTACAATCAGCTCCATGGTGTTTACTGTAGGTACCTGGATCCCCTGATCAGATGAGAGTGAACAAGGGTTTACAAGCCCGAAACACATTTGGACATTGATTGCAAGCTGGAAGGGTGCCGCTGTTTCCCTGCAAATCCTTCTATTAAAAGGTGAAAACCATACTGTGTGTGGCGCCTCAATTGTGGTGTGCTTCTTCCTTTGGATACACAGCGGTCGGCTCCAGATCACGAGAAGCCCTGCCGCTGATGAGCGGTTCCTGCACGTCGATGATGACAAGTAACAAAGAAACGGCATGACCATTTGGCAGGGTAATACAAGCAGGGACCAAGCCTCACATGGGGAAGCGACCTACTATAGAGTTTCAAGTTAACTGAGGGCCACAGCAGCATGCCATTATGGACATTGAACAACAAAGATCATAATGCGGTTGGCAGAAACGCCCATTAGAAAGGGACTTACCTTATTGAAAGAACTGCTAATCCCCCAATCATATGAGAGTGAACAAGGGCTAACAAGCCCAAAATGCGTTTGGACATTGATTGCAAGCTGGAAGAGTGCCGCTGTTTCCCTGCAAATCCTGCCATTAAAAGGTGAAAAACATATTGTGTGTGGCGCCTCAAGTGTGGTCTGCTTTGGATATATAGCGGTCAGCTCCAGATCGCAAGACGCCCCGCCGCAGATGAGCGGTACCTGCACGTCAATGATGACGAGCGACAGAGGAACGGCATGACCATTTGGCAGGGTAATACAAGCAGTGACCCAGCCTCACCTGGAGCAGCAACCTACTATTAGGTTTCAAGTTAACCAAGGGCCACAGCGGCATACCACTATGGACATTGAAAAACAAGCATAATGCAGTTGTCAGGTACGCCCATTGGGGCAGGACTTACCTTATTGAAAACGCTGCGAGTGAGGCGAGAAAACTTCTGCTACTGATCCCCAATCAGATGAGAGTGAACAAGGGCTAACAAGCCCGAAACGCATTTGGAAATCGATTACAAGCTGGAAGGCTGCCGCTGTTTCCCTGCAAATCCTGCCATTAACAAGTGAAAAACATGCTGTGTGTGGCACCTCAATTGTGGTGTGCTTCTTCATTTGGATACATAGCAGTCGGCTCCAGATTGCGAGACAACCGGTCATGGATGAGCGGTTCCTGCACGTCGATGATGACGAGCAACAGAGGAAAGACATGACCATTTGGTAGTGTAATACAAGCAGGGACCCAGCCTCACCTCGAGCAGTGACCTACTGTGAGAAGTTGGCCTGATATATGATGTCTCCAATTCTGGGGGCACCTTGTATCAGTCCAAACAACCCTTATGGTGTCTGGTTGTAAGTCAACCTTATTAGACAAGCTATCCTAATGGTAGCATGGACTAAGCAGCCTTAACTTAAGAGGTTGTGTTAAGCGAGCTGTTTTACCAATCACAATTCCGTAATATCAAATGAAAGGACACCACACAAGTTATATATTATAAAAATATATGCATTTATTACTAGATTAATCCTCTATACTCTTTATGAGTCTAGAGGCACAAGCGTTTAAACAAAAGCACAGTTAAACATATGAAAGTTGCACAATTATGGATGAGGCCGGGGGGGCCACGCAAACCATATTTTAAAAAAGTGGTATAAGAGATACCAATCGAACAGTGGTTAGTCCTAGGGCATAGGGAATCGCTGGGAGCAGTCAGGACTACCAATGCTGAAGTCGGGAAAAGCCTGCGGGATTCGGGTGCAGCGCTTAAAGCACGCACATGCACCAATGCAATGTCAATGGTGCGTAAAAGTTATAAAGTTACTGTAAAAGAAGACTTCCGCTTAACCTAGAAGGATGAAACTTTAGACACATATACTAGAGGTGTGTACCAGTAAAGGAGCACCAGCGTTGCTGAGTTACCTCACCCACAGGAAGCGGGTGCACAGGTGCGAAGTAGTGTTAGGTTTCGTCACGCAGGTTGATGTTGCCTGAAGATGAAGATGCTGCAGGCGTCGTGAAGAGAAGTGTCCGGTGTGATCCAAGGGTGGGTCGAAGATAAAGATGATCTGAAAGCAGAGGGGACAGAGTCTGGGTCACTCAGCAGTGACCAGGGTGGAACCAGGAAGGAACCAGGCAATGTCTGGCGCAATCAGGTTGATGTCGAGTAGCTTCTCTCCGCTGCCACGTAGACTCTGGGGCACCGAGGGTGTCCAGGAGTGGATCACAAGCTGTCCCACGCAGGCTCTCACTGTCGACGGTGTCGGCTTCCAGATTGGTGCAAACAACTCTTGGCAAGCGCAACCCATGCAGGATTCAAAGATCACTTAATACTCGGACCAGGCAGGTCAGAGCAGGTGCTCCTTTTCAGGGGAGCGAGGGCCAATCCAGAGCAACCGGACTGGCAAGTCAAATTCAAAGGTTCGTCGGTACTTGGGCCACAAGCCAACAAGCAAGTGACCGGACCAACGCATTGAGCCAAAAAGTGCAGAAGGGCCCCACGCAGCACTCGGTGAGTGTAGAGGGGTGAGCTTCGGTGCAGGAGTGGCTCAGGCTGGGGCTTCTCAAACCCCATTGCACAGCTTCAAGGGTGCCTCGGGAGCTGCACAGTCAGCGCCTTATGGTCTTTCCAAGATAGCGAGCCCCACGCTTCAGGTTGCCTCCACGGGTCTCAGCTCTGCAGGGACTGTGGATCGGGCTGTTAAAAGGCAGGCACGCTGGGTCTTGTTGAACTCTGTCACTCGAGTTCCAGCGGGAACTGCAACAAAGCAAATGTCGAGGTGCTGGATGGTGCCTGTTTGCACAGGGTGGTCACTCCTTGACCACAAGGGAGATTCTTCAGTCTTCTATGTCGAGTAGGATGTCGAAGGGTCCAGAGTTTTGTTTCATACGTTTCAGTCAGGATAATCTGAGTGCGTTGGCACTGCTCCCATTCTTATACCAATCTAGGGGGCTGGATTACCTGCTAGGTCCCTCCTATGGGTGGGACCCAGGAAGGGGGTGGTTACACCCCTTTCCTTTTGTCCAGGGTCACGCTGGGACTGGGGCTGGTGTGCCCCAGAACCGGTTTAATCGGATTATGCAAGGGGAAGCCTTGTGCTCCCCAGGCAGTGTCTGGTTTCATTCAACCCACCCTGCCCCAATACACTATCTCCTGTCTGGGGAGGTGTAGCACCTCCCTGCCACAGGAAACCCTTTGTCCAGGCCTCCTCTGCCAAGTTTCGGTCAGCAGCAGGAGGTCAGACTCGTGTCGGTGGCAGCAGCATCCATTTTGTGATGCTGAGGCTCTTTTAGAAATCAATGCTACACAGGATTATCGAGGGGATAGTATTCCAAATCGTATGACAGCTTACACGACATGTTTTGATAAAGCCAAACCAAAGTTAGCACATAACCGCGATGGATTATAATGCACTTAAGAGTATATGGTATGGCAATATCCCGGAACAGCTAAGGGAGTTGGTCCCGAAGCTGCAGACAGGCTCAGCTCATGCTAGAGCACCATCTCACATAAAACCAAGCCTCTAGGATTGTCAGGGCCTGCCATAGGAGTGACTTATAGGTATATATGTGTCCAGATGTAGGTTTAGATATAGGCCACTATATCTAAGCAAGGGGTGATTACACCACCTTGCCCCAGCTGAGTGATCAGCCAGTTGTGTCAATTTAAGAACCAGCCAGGGGTGGCAAAAGATATGCTGTAGCCCCTGGTAGGCCTTGGATGCACCTATGCCCTTGGTACCTATAGTGCACTGTATAGAGGCTGACAAGGTGTCCAATACCATTTTGGTTATGCACCTAGGGTGCATGGAGTCCATTTTAAGGAGAGAGCAGATAGCCTGAAGCCCTGATTAGCAGGAAACCAGGCCAAATAAGTCAAAAACCAGCTAAACACAAGGCAAAAAATCTGGGGTAACCATAGTCAGGTGTCCACCTTCCTACACCTACTATAGGGTTTCAAGTTAACTGGGGGCCACAGCGGCATACCACTATGGACATTGAACAAAAAAGACCATAATGCAGCTGGCAGATACGCCCATTGAGGCGGGAGTTACCTTATTAAAAATGCTGCAATTACGGCGAGAAAGCTTGTGCTGCTGATTCCCCAATCAGATGACTGAACAAGGGCTAACAAGCCCTAATCGCGTTTGGACATTGATTGCAAGCTGGAAGGGTGCTGCTGATTCCCTGCAAATCCTGCCATTAAAAGGTGAAAAACATACTGTGTGTGTGCCTCAATTGTGGTCTGCTTCTTCATTTGGATATATAGCGGTCGGCTCCAGAATGCCAGAAGCCTGCCGTGGATGGACGGTTTCTGCACGTCGATGATGACGAGCGACAGAGAAACTGCATGACCATTTGGCAGGGTAATACAAGCAGGGACCCAGCCTCACCTAGAGCAGCAACCAACTATCGGGCTTCAAGTTAACTGAGGGCCACAGCGGCATACCACTATGGACATTGAACAACAAACACCATAATGCAGTTGGCAGATACACCCATTGGGGCAGGCCTTACCTTATTGAAAATGCTGCAAGTGCGACGAGAAAACTTTTGCTGCTGATTCCCCAATCAGATGACAGTGAACAAGGGCTAACACGCCCGAAATGTATTTGGACATTGATTGCAAGCTGGAAGAGTGCCGCTGTTTCCCTGCAAATCCTGCCATTAAAATGTGAAAAACATACCGTGTGTGGCGCCTCAATTGTGGTGTACTTCTTCATTTGGATATTAATATATTACCTACTGGCGGTCGCCAGTAGGTATACATAGTTAGGATTTTTTTGAATAGGGATTTCTGAAAATTCCATGTTGAATACCTTTGGCGTTGATGGACGGAATTGCCTGAAATTTTCAGGAAAATGGCACATTTTGTTATTGAGCTTCCCCTGAAAGTTTGGGGGGGTTTTGTCAAGTGGGGGCCGAGAAAAAAGGGGGGTCCCAAAACATGTTTTTAACATTGAGTTTTCCATAGGGCGGTTGGACTCTCTTTTAGCTCGAACGGCTGAATGGATTTCCACAAAACTTGGCAAAATTGTAGGGACTGGTAGCCCGATGTGCCTTTGCTATGTCTCAAGATATATGCTCCAGTGGTTTTTACAAAAATGAACTTTGAAAAATATATATTGGGCTACATTGGGCTATATATATGTTAGAGCCCAAATGTAGCCCAATGTAGCCCAATGTAGCCCAAAGATAGCCACCAGAGACAAAAAAAACAAATGTAGCCCAAATATCAGCCAGATGTAGCCCAACTATAGCCCAGTGACAGAATGTCCCAGAGTGTTCTAAAGAACAACTAGAGTGCTAACAGTCTTACTTATGACGAAAGATGGGCACACCTGAAGTCATCTTGATTGGAATAAAGTGTTAACACTTAAAACATTTAATTTGCAAAGGAACAAAATGAGGGGTTTCATTTTGCCATAGAAATGTTATATATATATATTACCTACTGGCGGGCGCCAGTAGGTAGTTATAGTTAGGATTTTTTTCAATGTTAAATCTCAAAATTCTATTTGGAATAACTTTGGCACCGGTTGACGAATCTGCCTGAAAATTTCCAGAAAATGGCCTCGTCGAGCTCCGGTTCTTCCCTGGAAGTTTGGGGGGGATACGTCAAGCAGGGGCCGAGATAAAAGGGGGGTCCCAAAACGCATTTTCCCCATGTTAATTTCCATAGGGCGGTCGATTTCACTTTTAGCTCGAACGGCTGAATGGATATACACCAAACTTGGCAAAATTGTAGGGACTGGTAGCCCGATGTGCCTTTGCTATGTCTCAAGATATGTGCTCCAGTGGATTTTGAGTAATTTAGGTTCAAAAAATATATATATCTATAGGCGCTCTCCGGTGCGCGCACCGGAGAGCGCTCCAGGCGCGACACGCGACTTGCGCGCAGAAAGCTGATTGGCTCTTGGGTGTCTGTAAACATTCTAAACAGTCTGGAGCGGCCGCCATCTTGTGTCTCGGTAAAATCGAGACACAAGGGGTTTGAAAAAAAAAGGGGCAAATGACCATAAGGGGGAAGAGTAGACCCCCTCTGACCCCCTAGGTTTGATGTGGGGGCTAAAATAGGGTCCTGCGGGGCATTACATTTTTTTTTTTTTTTCGATTTGCGCGGGGGAAGCGCATGGTACGCGCACCGGGGAGCGAAGCACGGGGAAAATCCAGGACCATATTTATGAAGGCCTTGCGCTGCCAGTTTTGCGCCGCCTGTGCGTCAATTTTTGTGATGCACCAGCGGTGTAAAAAAATGCACCTTGTTACGCTATATTTAAAAAGTGACGCATCTATCTAGATGCGTCACTTTTTAAATATAGTGCAACGAGGCACATTTTTTTACACTGCTGGTGCGATGCGTCACTTTTCTGTGCGCACTCCTTATGACATTCCAGATGTGTCATATTTAATGTATGACGAATCATGTTGCAAGGAGTTACAGATACGTCAGTATTTCTGAAATATCTGTAAACATAAAAGTGACGCAAGGCAGGCGCAAGATTTTGACGCAACAGCATCCTAAAAGTGACGCAGTGAAATCTCATAGATTTCAGTACGTCGTTATTACCAAGCTTTTTGCGGGGGAATGCCCCCTCTGCATACATTATACCTGACGCAGATATTATGTGGCGCAGAGTTTTAAAAAGTGACCCATGTACCTAGATGCCTCACTTTTAAAAAATAGCGCAACGAGGTGCATTTTTTTACACCGCTGGTGCGATGCGTCACTTTTCTGTGCGCACTCCTTATGACATTCTAGATGTGACATATTTAATGTAAGACGAATCATGTCGCAAGGAGTTACAGATACGTCAGTATTTTTTAACTAAAAGTGAACATAAAAGTGACGCATTGCTGGAGTGCGTCACAAAAGTGACACAACTCCAGTAATGCGTCCTTTCACAAGGGGAAAGCACCATCGCACCAGCGGTGAAAAAAAATGCGCCTCATTGCGCTATATTTAAAAAGTGACGCATCTAGGTAGATTATCTACGTCTATGAGATTTCACTGCGTCACTTTTAGGATGCTGTTGCGTCAAAATCTTGCGCCTGCTTCACAGCAGGTGTTAGACTGACGCAAGACCTTTCACATGGTGCTTTTTCCATGTGAAAGGACACATTACTGGAGTTGTGTCACTTTTGTGATGCACTCCAGCAATGCGTTACTTTTGTGTTTACAGATACGTCAGAAATACTGACATATCTGTAACTCCTTGCGACATGATTCCTCATACATTAAATATGACATATCTGGAATGTTATAAGGAGTGCGCACAGAAAAGTGACGCATCGCACCAGTGGTGTAAAAAAGAATGCGCCTCGTTGCGCTATATTTAAAAAGTGACGCATCTAGGTAGATGGGTCACTTTTTAAAATCCTGCGCCACATTATATCTGCGTCAGGTATAATGCATGCAGAGGGGGTGTTCCCCCGCAAAAAGCTTTGTAATAGCGACGCAGTGAAATCTTTGAGATTTCACTGCGTCACTTTTAGGATGCTGTTGCGTCAAAATCTTGCGCCTGCTTCACAGCAGACCTTTCACATGGTGCTTTTTCCATGTGAAAGGACACATTACTGGAGTTGCGTCACTTTTGTGACGCACTCCAGCAATGCGTTACTTTTGTGTTTACAGATACGTCAGAAATACTGACATATCTGTAACTCCTTGCGAATTGATTAGTCATAAATTAAATATGACATATCTGGAATGTCATAAGGAGTGCGTCCAGAAAAGTGACGCATCGCTGTTTTCACGTAGCGATGCGTCACTTTTCAGAAATGAGGCCTCCAGTTTATTCACTGTGTCACCTCTACGACCCTTTCTTGCGTCAATACGTCCCTTTTGCATACATTACACCTGACGTAGGAATAATGTGGCACAGGGGTTTACAAAGTGATGTATTTACCAAGAAACACCACTTTGTAAATATGAATAAATAAGGTGCATTTTTTATTGGAATGTTGTGTCACAAAAAGTGATGCTTTGGTGGCGTTAAAGTGACGCATGGCTTCATAAATGAGGCCTTCTACCTTCAACTCCAGCAATGCATCTTTTCTTACCCTTCCACACCCCTCCTTTTCAACATTTTCTTTGAATATCAACATTCCCCATATTCACTCTTCTTCTCATAACTTTCTTTTCTACACTCACCTTCTTTCAGTCCTCCTACTTCACTTCTTTTTTCCTCTCATACCTTTCTGTTCTTTCTTACTCATTCTCCTTTCAATTATCAATGCACTATATTTCACTTACTCTTCATTTTTTTAAGAATATAGCTCTTTGATGAGAATTGGAGGTAGTTCTGAAAAGAACTTTTGGTTTTCTTCTTTTAACTGAACAGGAACAAAAACAGGGAATGGAAACTGCTCAACAGGAGCAAAAAGAACAAAAAAAATTAGGGGTGGAAAGGGCAGCGATGGTTTTCTAATGCTCGAACCATGAGCTGGACACTTTGTTCTCCAAAGGTAAGCAGTTGATTGCAGTATCTGCATCTGAGGACACCATGGTTAAAAGCAGGTTGTATGTTTGGCACCTGCTCCTGCGATTGCCCTCTCCCAGAAGAAGTTGCTCCTCCGGTTGATGTAGAGGCCCCATCTCTGGGAACCTCTTGTGCCAGAGCCCTGACACTTTCCCGGGCAAAATTCTGGGGGTGCCTCCTCTCCACATGTCGGATCATCGTAAAGTTCCCAAATGAGTATTTTTTTTGGGGGTCACCCCGTGACAGGACCTGTTTGCAGATCCTGCACTCCACTTTTGGAGCATTCACCTTCTTCTGGTCAGCTGGAATCTTAAAAAATTTCCATATAAAATGTTCCTTCACCTGTGGGGTAGGAGGCTCTTCATTGATGAACTCAGGTTCATCCTCACTGCTGGATTCTCTGGCAGCCATGGTAAATCAAGAAAGATCCAGGAGCAAAAAACAGGTCTTTCAGTCACAAAAGTGAAAGAAGAAGTGAAGGAAATGGGTGGGGATTTCATTCTTTGTAAAAAAAAATGTTAGCAACCAATGAAAAGTGTTATTTTAGGGTCACATGACCCGACGCGTTTACCCTGCGCGCTCCGGAGCACTTCCGGGTGCGTTTACGCAGCGCGATCGTAGGCGCTTCTGGGGCGCAAACGTGGCGCGATCGTAGGCGCTTCTGGGTGCTTTTACGCGGCGCGAACGTAGGCGCTTCCGAGGGCACTTACGTTGCGCGCCGAAGTGACGTCATCACACTTTTACAGAAATGCATATTCCATTTTCCTTATAAAAAAAAACTGATTTTATTTGTATGGTACGAAATGTTTTGCATTATTATTAACTTTTCAGTCATATTTTTTTTCACGAACGACAGTAGCGCTTTGGGTGCGCTTTCAGGTGAGCTCACCGGAAAGCTTACCGGAGAGCTTAGCTTAAAGCTTCCCGGAGCGCGCACCCAGAGCGCAAAAGAAAAAAATTATATAAAAAAAAATGATTACTTACAAAAAAACAGCAAATTGTAAAAAAAAAAAGGTTAGAAACTCGATATAGAAAGGAATTAGCATTTAAAAAACCTATGAAATTCACTGAAAAAACCATAGGTTTCACACCAGTTATAGTTAGGAATTAGCATTTAAAAAACCTATCAAATTCACTGAAAAAACCATAGGTTTCACACCAGTTATAGTTAGCTGGAAATTTTACTGACATAAAACCATTGAAATTCCCACGTTATAGTTAGTTGGACTCACTATAACTTGCACATGTAATGCACTGCTGATGACATCACATATTACATCACTCATGACATGGTCAGTGACATCACTCATGACATCACTGATGACAGAGAGACTGACCTACTTTCACTCGCTAATATATGTATTCACTAAGATACACTTAATAAGGCAGATATCCAATCATTTAAAAAAAAAAAAACATCCATTAAGACAATAATTTAAACAAATATTCTTCCATCGACCTTAACATACATATATAAAACATATTTATTTATCTGAAAGACACACATTCACTGGATGGTGTCATCAGTGCATTACACGTGCAAGTTATAGTGAGTCCAACTAACTATAACGTGGGAATTTCAATGGTTTTATGTCAGTAAAATTTCCAGCTAACTATAACTGGTGTGAAACCTATGGTTTTTTCAGTGAATATATATATATATATATATATATATATATATATATATATATATATATATATATATATATACTATAACACCCCTAAAACCTATGGTTTTTTCAGTGAATATATATATATATATATATATATATATATATATATATATATATATATATATATATATATATATATATATATATATATATATATATATATATATTCACTGAAAAAGATGTAATATGTGACCTCATCAGCAGTGGATTGCGGGCGCGCGAGTTATAGTTAGTACAACTAACTATAACGGGGGAATTTCAATGGTTTTGTATGACTGAAATGTCCAACTAACTATAACACCCCTAAAACCTGTGTTTTTTTCGGTGGATTTCTGAGGTTTTTTAATGCTAATTCCTAATAATAAGAATAGGGGCATTTATATAGCGCTGGGTTTTTACGCGCACCGGCGTGTCCCCGCGCTTCGACCGCTGCGAAACCCTTCCTGGCTTCCCTGAGAGATGGTCCCTTAATGGGTATCTCCAGGGTGAGACCAGGCATCCCCGGCGGTCTGATGGGGCCGTTAGTGAAGATGAGGCAAGCTAGTGCCCAGAGTTGCCGAGTGTGATCGCTGATCAGAGTAGGCACCGAGGCGAGAGAATTATCGAGTCCGCTGACCCTGGTCCAGAAACCTGCCGCGTCGGGAATCGAACCCCGGTCCAAGGCCGTCCTCTGCTCTCGGGTCTGCCGCCTCTAACCAGTGAGCCCTGACACTTTCCCGGGCAAAATTCTGGGGGTGCCTCCTCTCCACATGTCGGATCATCGTAAAGTTCCCAAATGAGTATTTTTTTTTGGGGTCACCCCGTGACAGGACCTGTTTGCAGATCCTGCACTCCACTTTTGGAGCATTCACCTTCTTCTGGTCAGCTGGAATCTTAAAAAATTTCCATATAAAATGTTCCTTCACCTGTGGGGTAGGAGGCTCTTCATTGATGAACTCAGGTTCATCCTCACTGCTGGATTCTCTGGCAGCCATGGTAAATCAAGAAAGATCCAGGAGCAAAAAACAGGTCTTTCAGTCACAAAAGTGAAAGAAGAAGTGAAGGAAATGGGTGGGGATTTCATTCTTTGTAAAAAAAACTGTTAGCAACCAATGAAAAGTGTTATTTTAGGGTCACATGACCCAACGCGTTTACCCTGCGCGCTCCGGAGCACTTCCGGGTGCGTTTACGCAGCGCGATCGTAGGCGCTTCTGGGGCGCAAACGTGGCGCGATCGTAGGCGCTTCTGGGTGCTTTTACGCGGCGCGAACGTAGGCGCTTCCGAGGGCACTTACGTTGCGCGCCGAAGTGACGTCATCACACTTTTACAGAAATGCATAATCATTTTCCTTATAAAAAAAGAACTGATTTTATTTGTATGGTACGAAATGTTTTGCATTATTATTAACTTTTCATTCATATTTTTTTTCACGAACGACAGTAGCGCTTTGGGTGCGCTTTCAGGTGAGCTCACCGGAAAGCTTACCGGAGAGCTTAGCTGAAAGCTTCCCGGAGCGCGCACCCAGAGCGCAAAAGAAAAAAATTATATAAAAAAAAATGAATACTTACAAAAAAACAGCAAATTGTAAAAAAAAAAAAAGGTTAGAAACTCGATATAGAAAGGAATTAGCATTTAAAAAACCTATGAAATTCACTGAAAAAACCATAGGTTTCACACCAGTTATAGTTAGGAATTAGCATTTAAAAACCTATCAAATTCACTGAAAAAACCATAGGTTTCACACCAGTTATAGTTAGCTGGAAATTTTACTGACATAAAACCATTGAAATTCCCACGTTATAGTTAGTTGGACTCACTATAACTTGAACATGTAATGCACTGCTGATGACATCACATATTACATCACTCATGACATGGTCAGTGACATCACTCATGACATCACTGATGACAGAGAGACTGACCTACTTTCACTCGCTAATATATGTATTCACTAAGATACACTTAATAAGGCAGATATCCAATCATTTTTTTTTAAAAAAACATCCATTAAGACAATAATTTAAACAAATATTCTTCCATCGACCTTAACATACATATATAAAACATATTTATTTATCTGAAAGACACACATTCACTGGATGGTGTCATCAGTGCATTACACGTGCAAGTTATAGTGAGTCCAACTAACTATAACGTGGGAATTTCAATGGTTTTATGTCAGTAAAATTTCCAGCTAACTATAACTGTTGTGAAACCTATGGTTTTTTCAGTGAATATATATATATATATATATATATATATATATATATATATATATATATATATATATATATATATATACTATAACACCCCTAAAACCTATGGTTTTTTCAGTGAATATATATATATATATATATATATATATATATATATATATATTACCTACTGGCTATCGCCAGTAGGTATATATAGTTAGGATTAATTCCCTATGGGATTTTGGAAAATTCTATGTCTAATAACTTTGGCGTTTGTGGACGGAATCGGCTGAAATTTTCAGGAAAATGGCACATTTTGTTTCTGAGCAGCCCCTGAAAATTTGGTGGGGTTTCGTCAAGGGGGGCTGAGAAAAAAGGGGGGTCCCAAAACGCGTTTTTCCTATTCATTTTTCCATAGGGCGGTTGGACTCACTTTTAGCTCGAACGGCTGAATGGATTTGCACGAAACTTGGCAAAATTGTAGGGACTGTTAGCCCGATGTGCCTTTGCTAGGTCTCAATATATGTGCTCCAGTAGTTTTTGAGAAATTACTGTTCAAAACAAGATATATATCTGTAACAGCGCTCCGGGCTGCGCTCCGGTCCGCTTACTTTTCGCGAAACGGAACTTTGCGCGCAGAAAGCTGATTGGCTCTCCGGTGTCTGTCAACATTCTAAACAGTCCGGAGCGGCCGCCATCTTATCTCTCGGTAGGATCGAGAGAGAAGAAGAGGTGAAAAACAAAGGGGGAATTTATTGAAAGGGGGCAAGGTATACCCCTCTTGACCCCCTAGGAATGTTGTTGGGGTTATTAAAGGGTCCCGTGGGGAATATAAAAAAAAAATGATTTTTCACGGTAGAAGTGCTTCACGGGCCGCAAACTAAGCCGCAAACTGGTAGCGAAACGGGAATTCGCCATTTTGTGCTTCGTTTTAATTGTTTAGAGATAAAAATTATCGCCGCACATCGGCCACAATGCATGAATATCGCTGAAAAGTCAGCGATATTCATGCATTATCCAGCAAATGCTCTTAGCCATGTTATCCACCTTCCATTGGATAACATGGCTAAAAACTGCTCTGTGCGTGAGCTTTTTTTTTTTTTTTGCTGCGTGACGTCTGGTAACGTTCGATTCGATGGAAAACAGGAAGTGTTGACCACCATTTTGTCACTGCGAGTAAATATTTTGTTATAAATGAATCCTTATTGATAAACATTGTCTGCGCCATCTTGCGTTTTTGTCCAATGCCACAATTTTGTCGTGCACGGCAGCCATTTTAGATGCCTTGACCAGGGCCATTCTCTGCACGCCGCCGATCCTCAGCATGGCTCCCCACCCTCGCAAGCATCTCCCCCACACACTGGTCACCCCCGCTCTCTCTCTCATGCATGGGCCATATACTTCCCCCCATCTGCGCTGCTCTTCTCTGAGAATCACACCCTGTGCCCGCCCGACACCTCCCTTTCACCCTATTCACTACCGCACCCTTTGACACTCCTCTTCCTCTGTGTCCGATTGTCCAGGCCGGACCTAAGCTATCACCTAGCCCTGCGGATGTAGTTTATGGCCCCAGCTGTAGAGTATCCAGACATGCCAACCCTCCCGATTCAGGCGTGAGACTACTGATTTCAGTGCTAGTCTTTCGCTTCCCGATTCCTGCAAGGAAAAACCCGGGGGCATATTACCAACAACTAGCGATAATTTTTGTCTCTAACTTGTTTAGAGACAAAAATTATCGCCGCACATCGGCGAATTTTATCGCACATAAACCTTGCTATTAGCAAGGTTTATCGCAAATGCGATAAAAAATGGCCGCAATGCATGAATATCGTTGAAAAGTCAGCGATATTCATGCATTATCCAGCAAATGCTCTTAGCCATGTTATCCACTTCCCATTGGATAACATGGCTAAAACTGCTCAGGGCAGGTGTTAGGTTTTGGAGATATTCGCGCTTAGCGCGAATATCTCCAAAAGTTGGTAATAGGAGATAGCGATGGTTAGGGACTGTTTCCAGTCGCTAAAATCTTGGCACGCCCACTTTGCATGTCATTAGTGATAAATATCACTGATATGCAAAGCAGGGCCCAAGATGGTCGCTATCTCCTTTTAGCTGTCACTAACTGGTGTTAGCGACAGATTGGTAATAGGGAGATAATTTTATCTCTTTTCTTTTTGGCTTTTAAAGCCAAAAAAGCGGAAATAAACCCCCTTGATAATATGCCCCATGATTTCTCGGGGGTTTCAGCTGACAGGGCTTGGTATTGTGTTACGTGCTAATTCTTCCAGGAAACGTCAGAGGGTCGATGCAGGGGTTCTAGAAGGGGTGATAAACCATTTAAGCCTCATGAACAAGCGCATGGTCTTTAAAGATTTGTGAAGTACTCGGGGCGGCGGTGTGTGTGTGCCCTCTTTTAGGAGCGGGCGGGGGGGCACTGCCAGCAACTTGCCAGGACAGGCAGTGTTCAACACGTGCATCACCCTTTCTCTGCCTGCTATTGCGCTCCATGCTTCGGAAAGGTAAGAAAAAGAACGTGCATTTGAGTTTGAAATGTCCGATCTTGTAGCAGTACACTTGCAAAGCCCACACATGACAATAACCCGATTCAAGGCCCCATTCACCCGATTTTTTAAACATATATAGCACTCCAACAAAGTTAGATTTTAAAACTTTATTAACTTTTAAATATAACGAACGCAAGAAAAACTGTAAATATATTTAACCATTTTTTGAAATTAACCAGAACTATAACGATAACAACAACAACAACAATAATATAACTTTTATGCCTAAATTACGCAAACATTTAGCTAATCTGCTAAAGGGGGGAGTCGCCATTTCTTTACAATAATCAATATTGAAAAATCCACATCAATAGGGTTGTCCGTTTTCTCGATGCAGCACTATAGTGCAACATACACAGCACCTGGGGTGTCAAGAGTGAACAGGTCTTTCTTTGTTCCTTAAGATGTTATCTGTGTCAACCTCTTCCGAGAATGCTGATGCGTTAGGATTTCCTTGTGTTTCTTAATAGCATTGGTGTCTGTACACTTCTTTGTCAATTCTGTGAAGATGATAACTGCTTCATAAACAGACGATATCTTTGTTTAGTCATTAGTGTTAAGTGTGTCTGAAACTACAGTGCCCTTCTGTTTTTTTTTCTTCAGGCTCTACAGAGTTTTGTGTGTTGTTCTTTTGAGCGACAATTATTCCAGAGGTTTCAGGTTTACTTGTTTTGTCCTGCAGTGAGTAAACAGCTTTAGAGAGTTCATGTTTATTTGCTATGTCCTGCTGTTCGTCAACTGCTTCAGAGACGTCAGCCTCATTTGTTATGTTTCAGTAGATCCTGGACCTGCCCGGCCGCGCCCAAAATGGCGCCGGTGTAAATGGGACTCGTAACTGCTTGTTGTGTACTGGTTGCCCAACCTTGACATCACGAGATACATATGCAGTTTTGAAGCACATGGCGGAGGCTTGTCTGCTGTAGTGGGGCGCCCCTTTATCGTTTCAGACGCCATTCCGCCCGCTTTTGCTACACTGTGCCTTTTCCGCCATTCAGCTGTTTAGCGCCCGCTCTTACGGATACAGCGTCTCGCTCACCATGTAGTTGAGTTGCTCCCACTCTTGCGGTGCAGTGATAGGCGGCTTCCACAGGACTCTTAAAATGGCGGCCGGCTCTTCGGATTTGGGCCTGGTCCAGTAAAATGGCCCTGGGACACCTTGGAACTCGGACGCTTGTCTGCCAGGGCTTGGGTTCCATTCTCGAAAGCGTCCCCTCAGCCTTGAAGATTGTACAAAAGTCTTGGGGGCCGTCGACTCCCGCAGCCTTCCGGTGGGGAGCGGCTGCCATGATTGCTTGCGGAATGGCCACGACGGAGCTACGAGATGGTGGTGCTCTCATGGTGACGCCAGCTTCAGTCTGAAACATCCAGAAACAAGGTGGGGCTTTCATCGTTTGGGAAAAAAAATGTTTTAATCCAATGAAAAGTGTTATTTTTAGGTCACATGACCTAGTCTTACATCATTAGGAAAAGAAAAGTAAAATGAACCAATGAAAAGTTTTATTAACAAGTCACATGACCTGTTATGCTTACGTTACGCGCTGCGCGGCGCGCTCTGGATCGTTTCCGGGAAGCTGCGCCTTGCGCACCGGAGCACTTCCGGGTGCGCTAACGCGTCGCGTCATATGACGCATTACGCGACAATGCAGGTCCAGAATATAGTCAAAATGTCTCCACCAACCAGCGGTCGGAATACAACCGCTTTCAGCAGTCCAAAAAGTTTGGTTAAATCTTAAGAGCGGGAGCAACTCAACTACATGGGGAGCGAGACGTTGTAGTCGCAAGAGCGGGCGGTAAACAGCTGAATGGCGGAAGAGGCACAGAGTACCAAAAGCGGGCGGAATGGCAACTAAAACGGTAAAGGGGCGCCCCACGACAGCGTGTCTTCAGGTCAAACGGATTGTGGGACAAGGTCCAGAATGGAAGATTCTTCAAAAGGGAAAAAATTCCGCCGGACCCCGGGAGCCGGCCGCCTATGCCGGGGGCGATCTCAGGCCTCACCAGGGCAACACGACTTGGGGAGGGGGCAGGAGCCAAGCGCCCCCTCTCAGTCCGCGCCATCTCACCGCCCCTCGGGGGCCTCCGTCAAGCGGTTTAGGGAGGCACCGTATCACATTGTTTTCCAATGCAGTCAGGTCCACAAATGGACCCCACTTACTTTGAATAGTGAAGCTGCAGCAGGTGCAAATAAGGTTTAAACAGTGTTACAAGAGCTGCTTAGAACTCTGAAGTATGGCACTCAACAACCAGGACTTATGCCATTTGTGTAAGGCAGTGACATGGAAGCAACTCAGGGACAAAAAGCATGAACGAACATTCACGTATGAAAATCTTATTTGGGGAAGGGGTAGAATCCAAACGCCCCCTGCCAGTTCGCGCCACTACACCGTATGTGGAAAATCTGAAGCCATCGTTCTACAAACTCTCAACGCTTGCTATCAGTGCATGAGTTTCATGCTCGACATACAGTCACAGACTGTCACTCATCCATGGAGTTACTCACACACCTAGTCAGTTATGCCAAAAATCAATCACACCTCCATTTTCTCAACTATACAGTTATACACACCTTACTTATTCAAACATATACTAACACATATTTACTTTACTCTCTTATACAATCTCTGATACATGTTCACAATGATCCATACAGCCACTCACACATTCACTGGCTCTTATGCACAGTTATTTATAGATGTCAACTCTCACATGTACTGTGTTTTACATATGTACTTAATTTGACATGTAGCACTGAGATATCCATTCACTCACTAATACACTCATGCACAGTCAACCGCCCATACAGCTGTTTCCACATGCACTTTTGAATCTATACATATAGTGAATCAACTACTCACACATCTATGTACAGAGTCACACACCTCCCAGCCACCCATACACACACACTCAGTTTCCCATACAAATACCTGGACAACCAATCAATAACCCATACAGTTACTCATATAGCTACTGATCAACATATGCAGCAGTTTGTAGAACAACAGATATAATGATGCACAAATTAAAACAGTTTAGTCACTAACCCATGCACTCAGTGAGACACATTTAATCACTCACTCAATCAGTCAGTCATGCACCTAGTAAATCCTTCATCCAGACACTTATATATCCACTCATTCTTCAATATGTAAAACATATTTTAACTTTACAGAAACATACAGTCACTGGATGTTGTAATCAGTGATGTCATCAGTGATGTCATTTGAGATGTCATCAGTGATGTCATCAGTGATGTCACTAACCATGTCATGAATGATGTAATATGTGACATCATCAGCAGTGGATTGCGGGTGCGCGATATATAGTTAGCACTTCTAACTATATATGGAATTTCAATGGTTTTATGCAAGTAAAATAAGGTTTTCTAAATGCAAATCCCTAACTATATATGGCCTAAAACCAATGGTTTTTTCATTGAATATTTATATATATATATATATATATATATATATATATATATATATATATTCATTGAAAAAGATGTAATATGTGACCTCATCAGCAGTGGATTGCGGGCGCGCGAGTTATAGTTTGTACAACTAACTATAACGGGGGAATTTCAATGGTTTTGTATGACTGAAATGTCCAACTAACTATAACACCCCTAAAACCTGTGTTTTTTTCAGTGAATTTCTGAGGTTTTTTAATGCTAATTCCTAATAATAAGAATAGGGGCATTTATATAGCGCTGGGTTTTTACGCGCACCGGAGTGTCCCCGCGCTTCGACCGTTGCGAAACCCTTCCTGGCTTCCCTGAGAGATGGTCCCTTAATGGGTATCTCCAGGGTGAGACCAGGCATCCCCGGCGGTCTGATGGGGCCGTTAGTGAAGATGAGGCAAGCTAGTGCCCAGAGTTGCCGAGTGTGATCGCTGATCAGAGTAGACACCGAGGCGAGAGAATTATCGAGTCCGCTGACCCTGGTCCAGAAACCTGCCGCGTCGGGAATCGAACCCCGGTCCCGGGCCGTCCTCTGCTCTCGGGTCTGCCGCCTCTAACCAGTGAGCCACACTACTTCACTAACTATACCTTGTCTGAAACACATGTCTGAAACATATGGGTTTTTCAGTGAATTTCAAAGGTTCTTTAAATGCTAATTCCTAACTATAACATGTCTGAAACCTATGGTTTTTTCAGTGAATATATATATATAAATATATATGGAGGGGTTCTGAAGAAGAGGCATCTGAGTTCATTTCAGATATCAAGCAGAATGATTTGAACTTGAGATTCACTGGCCATATAAGTAGCTCCAAAGTCACCTTCTTAGATGTAGAAGTCACCATTGCCAACAATCAATTAGTAACGGACCTGCACCGCAAGGCGACGGCAGGCAACACAGTTCTGCACGCCACTAGCCATCACCCAGCACACTTGATTCGTAGTATCCCCTATGGGGAGATGCTCAGGATCAAGAGGATCTGTAGCACGGGGGAGAACGGTGCGAGAGCTCAGAATGAGAGCAGGGAAAGATTTGTGGAAAGGGGTTACTCGAGAGTAATGGTGGAGAGTGCCATGAAACGTGCCAACAAAATCTCTGGGCAGAAAACTATTGCCGTAGATGAACCAGCACATGAACTAGAGGACAAGGAGTCAGGCCAACCTAGATTTATAACTGCCTATAGCCGACAGCACAAACAAATTCATGACATTGTTCGCAAGAGCTGGCAGGTCATCAAGGGTGATCCTGTGATTGGAGGGATCCTGTCTGATAGACCAGCCATAACATATAGCCGGGCTAGATCTATGAGCGACATGTTGGTGAGCAGCAGCCCTGAAGTTTCTGATGATAATTGGTTAGGGAAAAGTAAGGGCTTTATCAAGTGTGCTGTCTGCAAGGCGTGTAAGATAGGAAAGAGTTGTACGTCTTACAACACGCCTTTCAGTAATGAGGTGAGGGATATTAAAAAGAAAATCACCTGTAAATCTGACTTCGTTGTCTATGTGTTGGAGTGCGCTTGTGGCCTGAAATACGTGGGCAGCACGAAATTGCAGGTCCACAAGCGCATCTTGCAACATCTAAGGGCGATTAGCAACAGGGATGAGACTTACCCTGTTGCTAGGCATGTAAATGCATACCACAGAGGTGATATAGGATGTTTACAATACTATGCAATAGATATGGTACCACCGCTCCGTAGAGGAGGGGATAGAGAGGCGCGATTGAGAATATTAGAAACTCGGTACATCTTGGAGCTTAATAGCAAAACCCCTAATGGTTTGAATCAAACTGAGGACTTGCACTATTGTTTATACTGAGATAGCAAGCAGGGGGACTCAATCAACGCAATAAAAGCATTGTAAACAGGCACACCCCATTTGTACAAATAGGAAGCATCATCAAACATTGGGCTGGCCCAACTATACAAAATTTTAATTCAACTTTGATGGTGAAGGGTATAGGATTATTTTAATTTTTGGGCACTTTTGTTTATTATTGATAATAATGTATGAGTTAAAGTGTGTTGGATGCATCAGCAGTTTCCTAAAAGACTGCAGTGTGGACGCAATGGTTGAGGGATTTGATCTGCCCACTTGGGCGCAATTTTGAGGAAAGGTCTTTAACATGTATCCTCAGAGGTAAACTCAGGCTTGTTTCCGTTTGCGTACTTTGCACATTATATTGCAAGTTTGCACAGAATTAAGGAAGTGTATATTTTGGTCATGATTTTAACATGCAGTATACTATAGTATTTTATTATTTTAATTGGTTTTAAAAATAATTAATCAATTCAATTAATGGAACATACTGGAGTATAAGATGAGGATTTGGAGGTCAAGATGACAGGAAATGATTTTTAAATTTTCATATCTTGATTATTTCCTTTATTTGTACATGTTGCATTTCAAATGTCAAAGACCTTGAAATAAGCAAAATGTGTTGGCACTGTAATTGTACATATGATTATGTCGTGTTTTCATCCCTGACCAGGCTGAAGTCTGTTCTTTATGTCCACAGGCAGTGGGGTCAGCTGATTATGCACTCGCACTTTAAATTGATGGGTGATTTGCCGGACCATGTCATGTGATCAAGGGATCAAGGTCCCGAAACGCGTCATGGCGGCGTGTTTGTCTGCACAAGGATGAGAAAATAAAATGATTTGCAAATATCCTACTGGGTCCGGTTTCGTTGTTATCCTGAGCGTTGTTCTGGAATTCAGCGGAGTTCTTTGCAAAAAAAAAAAAATATATATATATATATATATATATATATATATATATATATATATATATATATATATATATATTACCTACCGGCGGTCGCCAATAGGTATATATAGTTAGGATTTTTTCTCTATGGGATTTTTGAAAATTCTATGTCTAATAACTTTGGCGTTTGTGGACGGAATTGGCTGAAATTTTCAGGAAAATGGCACATTTTGTTTCTGAGCAGCCCCTGAAAATTTGGGGGGGGGTTCGTCAAGGGGGGGCCGAGAAAAAAGGGGGGTCCCAAAACGCGTTTTTCCCATGTTAATTTCCATAGGGCGGTTGGCCTCACTTTTAGCTCGAACGGCTGAATGGATTGGCATGAAACTTGGCAAAATTGTAGGGACTGATAGCCAGATGTGCCTTTGCTAGGTCTCAATATATGTGCTCCAGTGGATTTTGATAAATTAACGTTCAAAAAAATATATATATCTGTGACAGCGCTCCGGGTAGCGTTTCTGTTTGCGTACTTGACGCGTAACGGAACTTCGAGAAGCGAAGCTGATTGGCTCTCCGGTGTCTGTCAACATTCTAAACAGTCCGGAGCGGCCGCCATCTTGTCTCTCGGTAGGATCGAGAGACAAGAGGAGGCCAAAACGAAGGGGGAAATGACCATAAGGGGGCATAGTAGATCCTCCCTGACCCCCTAGGTTTGATGTAAAGGCTTTAAAAGGGCCCCGCGTGGGGAGCGCCCGGTACGCTTTTGTGCAATGGGCGGTGGTAATCTAAATGATGAGGAGGGGGGGTGGGGCATCATTCAAAGCACATCAGCGTGCATAAACACAAAAATGTTTTTATCTACCACGTACTTGACTTACCTCTCAGCATTCCCTTGTGTTTCAGCAATGGTAGTCTGTTCATTACATAGATCGCCTGAGGGCGGTAGTACAGACCGCGCGTAGGAAAGGGTCAAAAGCCAGGGGTATAGGAGTATGTAACAAGCGAGCCATTTAATTGAAAAAACTAAACGTGACAAACGGTTGCAGGATCAGTGAAGGTTGATTTTATAATTGAAAGTATAACAGGATCAGTTACAATAAAATCGTCCATACGCACACCATGGGCGAGTATCATGGGTAACATTATTTCGAAGCTTTATTAATACAATAATCAATAATGAAAAATCAACATCAATAGGGTTGTCTGTATTCACAGTCATTACCCTTCCCCGCCCGCCATGTGCACAAAGACCGCATACATCCCCATAACGTCAAGGCTAAGTAACTAGAACGTCATAAGGAGTTGCAAGTCGCTCCCATACTGGCGCCATTTTGGTCGAGGCCAGGCAGGTTCAGAGTATAGTTCAATGTCTCCAATAAGTAGCGGCAGGACCAGAATCCCTTTCGGCAGTTCTGGCTTTTTCATTACGAGCACTAGAAAACAAGACATTCTGGGCAATACCACCCTTGACGCAGCCCTTTATTCCTCAAGATGGTGTCTTTCAAAAGCCAGGGGTATAGGAGTATGTAACAAGCGAGCCATTTAATTGAAAAAACTAAACGTGACAAACGGTTGTAGGATCAGTGAAGGTTGATTTTTTAATTGAAAGTATAACAGGATCAGTTACAATAAAATCGTCCATACGCACACCATGGGCGAGTATCATGGGTTACATTACTTCGAAGCTTTATTAATACAATAATCAACAATGAAAAATCAACATCAATAGGGTTGTCCGTATTACCAGTCAGTACCCTTCCCCGCCCGCCATGTGCACAAAGACCGCATACATCCCCCATAACGTCAAAGCTAAGTAACTAGAACGTCATAAGGAGTTGCAAGTCGCTCCCATACTGGCGCCATTTTGGTCGAGGCCAGGCAGGTGCAGAGTATAGTTCAATGTCTCCAATAAGTAGCGGCAGGACCAGAATCCCTTTCGGCAGTTCTGGCTTCGTCATTATGAGCACTAGAAAACAAGACATTCTGGGCAATACCACCCTTGACGCAGCCCTTTATTCTACAAGATGATGTCTTTGAAAAGCCAGGGGTATAGGAGTATGTAACAAGCGAGCCATTAATTGAAAAAACTAAACGTGACAAACGGTTGCAGGTTCAGTGAAGGTTGATTTTTTAATTGAAAGTATAACAGGATCAGTTACAATAAAATCGTCCATACGCACACCATGGGCGTATATCATGGGTAACATTACTTCGAAGCGTTATTAATACAATAATCAATTATGAAAAAACTAAACGTGATAAACGGTTGTAGGATCAATGAAGGTTGATTTTTTAATTGAAAGTATAACAGGATCAGTTACAATAAAATCGTCCATACGCACACCATGGGCGAGTATCATGGGTTACATTACTTCGAAGCTTTATTAATACAATAATCAATAATGTAAAATCGACATCAATAGGGTTGTCCGTATTCCCAGTCAGTACCCTTCCCCGCCCGCCATGTGCACAAAGACCGCATACATCCCCCATAACGTCAAGGCTAAGTAACTAGAACGTCATAAGGAGTTGCAAGTCGCTCCCATATTGGCGCCATTTTGGTCGAGGCCAGGCAGGGCCAGAGTATAGTTTAATGTCTCCAATAAGTAGCGGCAGGACCAGAATTACATTTATGAAGAATGTTGAAGAGTAGTATGTTGAAAATCTGAAGCCATCGTTCTACAAACTCTCAACCAGCCTTGGATGGAAAAATCCTGAAGAATATACAAACTGAAAACCAGATTTTGTCTGCATAGCATCAGCAGCAACACTTGATTCAGCTTTGTGTGAAGCCGCCATCTTGATCCAATCAATACCGTCCCCTTGCACACATTCAGGGACCAGGCCGCAGGACATGTCTTCAGATCAAACGGATTGTGGGACAAGGTCCAGAATGGAAGAGTCACCAAAAGGCAAAAACTTCCGCCGGACCCCGGGAGCCGGCCGCCGATGTCGGGGGCGATCTCAGGCCACACCAGGCCAACAAGACTTGGGGAGGGGGCAGGAGCCAAGCGCCCCCTCCCAGTCCGCGCTACCACACCGCCCCTCGGGGGCCTCCGTCAAGCGGTTCAGGGAGGCACCGCAGGCAGCGGTTCTTCAGATCAGTGGCTCTCACCGGCAAGGCTCCCCTCTGTTAGCAGCGATCGTTGGCACTGTGGTTGCGGCCGGAGGCCCCGCCTAGTCAACGCTCTGGCCTCTCCATGTCGTAGGCCGCAAGAGTGGGCGCAACTCTGCTGGCTGAGCGAGAAATACCATCCCCCTGCACACATTCAGGGACCAGGCCGCATTGCGAGGGCACCGCAGGACGTGTCTTCAGGTCAAACGGATTGTGGGACAAGGTCCAGAATGGAAGAGTCGCTGTACCGCAAGAGTGGGTGCAATTTAGCCAGATGGCGGGTGAGACGCTGTAATAGCAAGAGCAGGTGCAACTCAGCTGGCCGGGAGAGACTTGGGAAGGGGGCAGGAGCTAAGCGCCCCCTCCCAGTCTGCGCCACCACACCGCCCCTGGGGGGCCTCCGTCAAGCGGTTCAGGGAGGCACCGCAGGCAGCCGTTCTTCAGATCAGTGGCTCTCACCGGCAAGGCTCCCCTCCGTCAGCAGCAATCGTTGGCGCTGTGGTTGCGGCCGGAGGCCCCGCCTAGTCAAAGCCCCGGCCTCTCCATGTCGTAGGCTGCAAGAGTGGTCGCAACTCAGCTGGCCGAGCGAGACTTGGGGAGGGGGCAGGAGCCAAGCGCCCCCTCCCAGTCCGCGCCACCACACCGCCCCTCGGGGGCCTCGGTCAAGCGGCTCAGTGAGGCACCGCAGGCAGCGGTTCTTCAGATCACAACAGAGTCTCATGCTCGATCGATTGAGCTGGCCGAATCAGGCAACAAGAAGGTGTGGGGGGGGCACCTCTTGCTCAACCACCACCTGAGGAGGTGGTACTCTCTTCCTAGGAGGTGGTGGTGGTGGTGGGGATGCACCAGCTGAAGCTACAACACTTGCTATTGCTAAGTGATGAAAAAAGGTCTTCCTCTCACAAAGATGAAAGTCAGAGTGAGGAAACAAGGAGGGGTTTTCATCATTTGGGACAAAAAATAGTTCTCAACCAATGAAAAGTGTTATTTTTAGGTCACATGACCTAGCCTTACATCATTAGGAACCCAAAAGTGAAATAAACCAATGAAAAGTTTTATTAACAAGTCACATGACCTGTTATGCTTACGTTACGCGCTCCGCGCCGCGCCCCAGATCGCTTCCGGGAAGCTGCGCTTCGCGCCTCGCGCACCGGAGCACTTCCGTCCCCGCCCGCCATGTGCTCCAAAACTGCATACATATCTCGTGATATCAAGGCTGAGCAACCAGTACACCTCAAGGAGTTGCGAGTCTCATTTATACCGACGCCATTTTGGGCGAGGCCGGGCAGGTCCAGAATATAGTCAAAATGTCTCCACCAACCAGCGGTCGGAACAGAACCCCTTTCAGCAGTCCAAAAAATTCAGTTAAATGACAACAGAAGGGACAGGCAACAAGAACCATCAGTCAAAGAGGGGAGGGCAAGTTCTTCTCTACCGGGTCACGTTGGGGCTCCACGGAACTGATCGAATTGGTAGTCTACAGTGTTTCTGGATGTTTCAGACTGAAGCTGGCGTCAGCATGAGAGCATTCCGTGGCTACGTCATGGCCATTCCGCGAGCAATCATAGCAGTCGCTCCCCACCGGAAGTCTGCGGAGGTCGGGGGCCCCGGTGACTCTTGTAGAATCTTCAAGGCTGAGGGGACACTTTTGGGAATGGGGCCCATGCCCTAGCAGTCAAGCGTCCAAGTTCCAGGGTTGCCCAGAGCCATCCTTGCAGGCCGGGCCCAAGTCTGTGGAGCCGACCGCCATTTCCCGAGCTCCGTGGCAGCCGCCTGTCGCTGTACCGCAAGAGTGGGTGCAATTCAGCCGGATGGCGGGTGATACGCTGTAATAGCAAGAGCAGGCGCAATTCAGCTGGCCGAGCGAGGCTCTGTGCTGCAGGAGCGGGTGCAACTCAGGTGGCCGAGTGAAGTGCTGGGGTGTAGCTGAGAAACCTCCACCTGGGAAGGTGGGGGAGGCTCGTTCGCGCCGCCTCTCCCTTCCAGTGCACCCCACGCCGTCTCCTGGCGCAGGTATATGTGATGGTTGGACCAGGGCACCGCAGGACGTGTCTTCAGGTCAAACGGATTGTGGGACAAGGTCCAGAATGGAAGAGTCACCAAAAGGCAACAAGTTCTGCCTGACCCCAGGAGCCGACCGCCTATGTCGGGGGCGATCTCAAGCCACACCAGGGCAACAAGACTTGGGGAGGGGGCTGGAGCCAAGCACCCCCTCCGAGTCCGCGCCAGCACACCGCCCCTCGGGGGCCTCCGTCAAGCGGCTCAGGAAGGCACCGCAGGCAGCGGTTCTTCAGATCAGTGGCTCTCACGGGCAAGGTTCCCCTCCGTCAGCGGCGATCGTTGGCGCTGTGGTTGCGGCCGGAGGCCCCGCCTAGTCAACGCTCCGGCCTCTCCATCTCGTAGGCCGCAGAGTAGTCGGGGAGAAATCCCGGGAACAGCGGCATGCATTTGGATCGATGTTGCAGCAGGCTGCCATGTAACTAGTTATTTAATAAAACGTTTTACCCTGTTACTTTGCTGGTGTGTTGTATATATTTATAATATTTGCATAGGGTTTGTCGTTGTTTTGGGCGGGGTAGGCGGCGGAGCCGAGCTGTCTTGCAGCCATCATGGCGTCGAGCTCAGTTCCTCTCACTAGTTTCATATTTCTCATGAGGGGTTGTTCCTAATGTTTCTATTTTAGCGAGGTCAAAAAGAGATCCCATTAGTGGCCTACTGATTTTGCTTGATTCCTTTTGTTTTTTCTAACAATTTTTTACTATCTTCAAAGACTAAACAGAGTATTGCGACTCTGTGCTTGTTTGTAAATAGAGAATGAACCAAAGAGAACCAATTCCAAAACAGTAAATGCTTGGATAACAATCAATCAAATGGAGAGGGAAGCAGGCATGACGGATTACAACGGGGGCAAAGGCCTGCGTTACCTACCCTTCAATATCTGCAAAGAGAGAATACTCCTAAAAGAAAAGAGGGGGGGGGGCAGCGTTCAAAGCACATCAGCGTGCATAGACACGAAAATGTTTTTACCTACCATGTACTTGACATTTTACAGCTTTTGATATTTGATATTAAAAAACCATTGGAATTCACTGAAAAAACCATAGGTCATAGACCATATATAGTTAGGAATTAGCATTTACAAAACCTTATTTTACTCACACAAAACCATTGAAATTCCATATATAGTTAGTTGCACTAACTATATATCGCGCACCCGCAATCCACTGCTGATGATGTCACATATTACATCATTCATGACATGGTCAGTGACATCACTGATGACATCACTGATGACATCATCCTGTGACTGTGTGTTTCTGTAAAGTTTAAATATGTTTTACATATTGAAGAATGAGTGGATGTAGAAGTGTCTGGATGAAGGATTTAGTAGGTGCGTGACTGACTGCAGGAGTGAGTGATTAAATGTGTCTCACTGAGTGCATGGGTTAGTGATTAAACTGTCTTAATTTGTGCATCATTATGTCTGTTGTTCTGTAAACTGCTGCATGTGTTGATCAGTATCTATATGAGTAACTATATGGGTTATTGATTGATTGTCCAAGTATTTGTATGGGAGACTGAGTGTGTGTGTGGCTGGCTGGGAGATGTGTGACTCTGTGCAGATCAATGTGTTCTTGTATCAATGATTGTATAAGAGAGTAAGTATGTGTTAGTATATGTTTGAAAATGTAAGGTACTCTATGTTTAACTGTATTGATTAGAAAATGGAAGTGTGATTGATTCTTTACAGGACTGACTAGGTGTGTGAGTAACTCCATGGATGAGTGGCAGAGTGTGAGTGTCTGTATAGGTGTATGAGTGCATATGATAGTGTTGTAAAGATGAGTGATTGTATGTATGAATGATTGTATGGGTGAATGAGTGAATGTGTGTGTAGACATAGGAATCAGTGAGTGCGTATGTAGTAACTAGTATTGGTGTGTCAATGGTTTAAAAAATTATATTCTGTATTTTACACTGGATGTAACAGAAGTTATATTAAAGTGTGAGGAGATGCATTGTATTGTCACATGAATGATATCATCAGTGATGTAACCATTGATGTCAAATGAGATGTCATCAGTGATGTCATCAGTGATGTCATTTGAGATGTTATCAGTGATGTCATTTGAGATGTCATCAGTGATGTCATTTGAGATGTCATCAGTGATGTCATCAGTGATGTCATTTGAGATGTCATCAGTGATGTCATCAGTGATGTCACTGACCATGTCATGAATGATGTAATATGTGACACCCGGAAGCACCACCAACTGATCCGCACCGCCAAGAAAACTGCATTCAAGGACCGGCTGGACAACAACGCACACAACTGCAAGGAACTCTTCAACATCGTGAAAGAGCTCTCCAACCCCAACGCAGGAAGCAACGACATCACCCCTTCGCAAGACCTCTGCAACTCCCTTGCCTCCTACTTCCACAACAAGATCGCGGACATACACAACAGCTTCAGCATTCAACCGACGCACGCCACGACCACAGCAACGCCGCCCACCACCACCCTCCGCGCCTGGACTCCGGTCAAATCCGAAGACACCATCCGCATGATGAACTCCGTCCACTCCGGATCCCCGACCGACCCCTGCCCCCACCATGTCTTCAACAAGGCGGACGCTGTCATCGCACCCCTCCTGCGGGACATCATCAACACCTCCTTCGACACCGCCACCTTCCCTGAGAGCTGGAAACACGCCGAACTCAGCGCCCTACTCAAGAAACCCACAGCGGACGCCACCGAACTCAAGAATTACCGCCCCATCTCGCTCCTCCCGTTTCCAGCCAAAGTCATCGAGAAGACCGTCAACAGACAGCTTGCCGCCTTCCTCGAGACGAACGGATCCCTCGACCCCTCACAGTCTGGGTTCCGAGCCAACCACAGCACCGAGACCGCCCTCATCGCCGCCACCGACGACATCCGAGCCCTGATGGACAACGGAGAAACAGCGGCCCTCATCCTCCTAGACCTCTCCGCGGCCTTTGACACTGTCTGCCACCGCACCCTAGTGCAGCGCCTCGGCAACGTCGGAATCCAGGAGAAGGCACTGGAATGGATCATCTCCTTCCTCGACGGAAGAACACAGAGAGTCCGCCTACCACTGTACAAGTCAGAGGCCACCGAAGTCATCTGCGGCATCCCTCAAGGATCCTCGCTGAGCCCCACCCTCTTCAACGTCTACATGAGCCCCCTCGCGGCCATCGCACGCCAACACAACCTCAACATAATCTCCTACGCCGACGACACCCAGCTGATCCTCTCCCTGACCAACGACCCCGCCGCCGCCAGAGCCAATCTGCACGAAGGGATGAAAGATGTAGCCGAGTGGATGACAACCAGCCGCCTGAAACTGAACTCAGACAAGACGGAGGTCCTCATCCTGGGCTCCTCGCCCTCCGCCTGGGACGACTCCTGGTGGCCCCCCGCCCTGGGCACCGCACCCAAACCGACGCCATGCACAGAACCTGGGTTTCATCCTGGACTCCTCCCTCTCCATGACCAGGCAAGTCAACGCCATCTCCTCATCATGCTTCAACATCCTACGCATGCTACGGAAGATCTTCTGGTGGATCCCCACTGAGACAAGGAAGACCGTCACCCAGGCCCTCGTCACCAGCCGACTGGACTATGGCAACGTCCTCTACGCCGGGACCACCGCCAAGCTCCAGAAGAGACTCCAGCGGATCCAGAACGCCTCAGCCAGACTCATCCTCGACATCCCACGAACCAGCCACATCTCCGGACATCTGAGAGAAGAATCACCTTCCGTCTCCTCACCCACGCACACAAAGCCCTACACGATCAAGGCCCGAGCTACCTCAACAACCGAGTCAACTTCTACGCTCCCAAACGCCACCTCCGTTCAGCCAACCACGCCCTCGCCGCTGTCCCCCGCATCCGAAGAGCGACAACAGGAGGAAGGTCCTTCTCCTACCTGGGCGCCAAGACCTGGAACTCCCTCCCGACCGACCTGCGCCTGACCCAAGACCACCTCTCCTTCAGGAAGAAGCTCAAGACCTGGCTGTTCGAGCAGTAACGGCACCCCCCCCCCCCCAAGCGCCTTGAGACCCTACAGGTAAGTAGTGCACTTTAAAAATGTCTTTGATTGATTGATTGATTGACATCATCAGCAGTGGATTGCGGGTGCGCGATATATAGTTAGTGCAACTAACTATATATGGAATTTCAATGGTTTTGTGTGAGTAAAATAAGGTTTTGTAAATGCTAATTCCTAACTATATATGGTCTATAACCCATGGTTTTTTCAGTGAATTTTCAAGGTTTTGTAAATGCTAATTCCTAACTATATATGGTCTATAACCTATGGTTTTTTCAGTGAATATACAGATATGTATTCAAGAAAGCTTCTGCGAAAGACCCTGCTTTCACAACTCCATCAACAGGACCAACAGAAGGATGGCACACAGGAATCCTTTATAGAAGCAAGTTATTTGGCTTCAAATGCTACCATAAGTTATCAAGCAAATAACCAGCAAAGGCAAGGTGCATGTTCATCCACAGATCAGACCTACGCGTTTTGGCCGAGGCCTTCAACTGGGTCATAGAGCTCAGTGCACAGAGTGCCATCTTAAAGGGACAGTTGTACCCTTTCCCACCACCAATTAAAAAACTTCATTTAATATTTAAAGGAGAAATAGTACATTTCTAATTTATATTGAATAAAGTATAACATCACTGCAGTTTATTACCAAAGCAAACATAAGGTCTAAAAAGGTAATTGTAAAGTACACAATTAAAAAACATAATTCGAAAGTTTCATGCTCTCAAACAGCCAAATTTGTACCCAACCAAGTATAGACTCCTAATGAGCAGTTGTTTTGAGAGTGGCTGTATAGTCTGTAATGATCAGTATCATAATTACAGGGAAGGACAATGGAACAGTGTGACCAGCTCACTAAAACTCTTTTCCAACTGGAATAATTAAATAAACCTGTGTATTAATGTTAGAATATGTATAGATATATAAAGTGCAAAGGGATTTTTATAACATATACTACACAGATAAAATAGATTCTGAAGTGCAATGTGCTGTCCCTTTCAGGTATCATGGATAAGAGGTGCTACATTGAACGCATTCATCCCAGTATCCTACTCTAGACACTTCCAGTATTGGATATACCTTGCAAAGTGCTTTTAATATTAGTACTGAAAATTAGAAGGTGCCATTAGTTGCTCTTATGCCATCTCCTCTTTTACACTAATAATTGCATGCATAATGTCTACGATATTCCAAAAACATTGCATATACAATCTTTAAGAAAAACATTTTATTTAAAAAGTTCATGAAAAATGTTGTTCCTGTAGAATATACAGATTGGAAAAGTGGTGAATGCAGCTCTTATGTCACCTCCTCTGTTGCACTAACGCCTGATCACTAAAAGTTCTATTATTGCACTCTCAAATAAAGTGGAATGTAGTTTTTCTGTAAAGTACATCAATTGGAAAGTGATGATGCTACTAATATAACCACTCTTCTATTGCACTAATAATGTTAAAGTGATGTTTAGTACTATTATCCAGTACCTAAGAAAGTGTCTCGTGCTTGTTACTTATAGGTGACACATTTTTTAGAAAGCAATTTCATCCTCTTTGAGACATCATTATTTGAAACAAAGAACATAATCTAACTGGTAATACAGCCTTCCTCATAGCCCTTAATGATATTCATATTCATTGCAATATCAGTTAGTACAAAGTAACTCAAAAATGTAGAACATTATAAAAATACAATTAGTCACCATAAATAACTCTTAAGAATGATATCACTGATATTACAAGTCAATCATTGAAACATATTACAAAAATGTTTAAAGTTCTGCATCTGCATTCAGGTCTGTTAAATAATCAGTCAGGTGAAGTAAAAGTGCTGCTCTTTTATTAGCAAAAAACACAGTTGATGGACAGAATGCAGAACAATGTCTTACATTCACCCCAGCACAAAGATCTGGGCCTAAATCCATCGTTTTTTTGCAGTCCACACCACCCTAGGTCAGACAATGGCTATATGCAAATCAGCCTTGGCTTGGTAGTTCGGGCTGGACTGTTCCCATGAGGCACAGGGTCAAGGCTGATTTGCAAATAGCCATTATCTGACCTAGGATGGTGTGGAGTGCAAAAAAACGATGGATTTAGGCCCAGATCTTTGTACTGGGGTGAATGTAAGACATTGTTCTGCATACTGTCCATCAACTGTGTTTTTTGCAATTTTCACTCCGAGTGGGCTGGGTATGCTCAGACGTGAGTCCCAGGCTCTCCACATCACTGGAGTCAAGCTATCCAGGCTGAAGAAGGCTGATAGCCAGAAACCGGTCCTTGGATGCTTGATTCCGGTCTAGGAAAGACATGGCTTGGTAGTTCGGGCTGGACTGTTCCCATGAGGCACAAGTTCAAGGCTGATTTGCATATAGCCATTGTCTGATCTAGGGTGATGTGGAGTGCAAAAAAACAATGGATTTATGCCCAGATCTTTGTACTGGGGTGAATGTAAGACCTTGTTCTGGATTCTGTCCATCAACTGTATTTTTTTCAATTTTCACCCAGAGTGGGCTAGGTATGCTCAGACGTGAGTCCCAGGCTCTCCACATCACTGGAGTCAAGCTATCCAGGCTGAAGAAGGCTGATAGCCAGAAACCGGTCCTTGGATGCTTGATTCCGGTGTAGGAAAGACATGGCTTGGTAGTTCGGGCTGGACTGTTCCCATGAGGCACAGGGTCAAGGCTGATTTGCATATAGCCATTGTCTGACCTAGGGTGGTGTGGAGTGCAAAAAAACGATGGATTTAGTCCCAGATCTTTGTACTGGGGTGAATGTAAGACATTGTTCTGCATTCTGTCCATCAACTGTGTTTTTTGCAATTTTCACCCCAAGTGGGCTGGGTATGCTCAGACGTGAGTCCCAGGCTCTCCACATCACTGGAGTCAAGCTATCCAGGCTAAAGAAGGCTGATAGCTAGAAACCAGTCCTTGTATGCTTGATTCTGGTCTAGGAAAGACATGGCTTGGTAGTTCAGGCTGGACTGTTCCCATGAGGCACAGGGTCAAGGCTGATTTGCATATAGCCATTGTCTGACCTAGGGTGGTCTGGAGTGCAAAAAAACGATGGGTTTAGGCCCAGATCTTTGTACTGGGGTGAATGTAAGACATTGTTCTGCATTCTGTCCATCAACTGTGTTTTTTGCAATTTTCACCCCGAGTGGGCTGGGTATGCTCAGACGTGTGCCCCAGGCTCTCCACATCACTGGAGTCAAGCTAACCAGGCTGAAGAAGGCTGATAGCCAGAAACCGGTCTCCTTGGATGCTTGATTCCGGTCTAGGAAAGACATGGCTTGGTAGTTCCGGCTGGACTGTTCCCATGAGGCACAAGTTCAAGGCTGATTTGCATATAGCCATTGTCTGATCTAGGGTGATGTGGAGTGCAAAAAAACGATGGATTTATGCCCAGATCTTTGTGCTGGGGTGAATGTAAGACCTTGTTCTGGATTCTGTCCATCAACTGTATTTTTTTCAATTTTCACCCAGAGTGGGCTAGGTATGCTCAGACGTGAGTCCCAGGCTCTCCACATCACTGGAGTCAAGCTATCCAGGCTGAAGAAGGCTGATAGCCAGAAACCGGTCCTTGGATGCTTGATTCCGGTGTAGGAAAGACATGGCTTGGTAGTTCGGGCTGGACTGTTCCCATGAGGCACAGAGTCAAGGCTGATTTGCATATAGCCATTGTCTGACCTAGGGTGGTGTGGAGTGCAAAAAAAACGATGGATTTAGTCCCAGATCTTTGTACTGTGGTGAATGTAAGACATTGTTCTGCATTCTGTCCATCAACTGTGTTTTTTGCAATTTTCACCCCAAGTGGGCTGGGTATGCTCAGACGTGAGTCCCAGGCTCTCCACATCACTGGAGTCAAGCTATCCAGGCTAAAGAAGGCTGATAGCTAGAAACCAGTCCTTGTATGCTTGATTCTGGTCTAGGAAAGACATGGCTTGGTAGTTCAGGTTGGACTGTTCCCATGAGGCACAGGGTCAAGGCTGATTTGCATATAGCCATTGTCTGACCTACGGTGGTCTGGAGTGCAAAAAAACGATGGGTTTAGGCCCAGATCTTTGTACTGGGGTGAATGTAAGACATTGTTCTGCATTCTGTCCATCAACTGTGTTTTTTGCAATTTTTACCCCGAGTGGGCTGGGTATGCTCAGACGTGTGTCCCAGGCTCTCCACATCACTGGAGTCAAGCTAACCAGGCTGAAGAAGGCTGGTAGCCAGAAACCGGTCTCCTTGGATGCTTGATTCCGGTCTAGGAAAGACATGGCTTGGTAGTTCCGGCTGGACTGTTCCCATGAGGCACAGGGTCAAGGCTGATTTGCATATAGCCATTGTCTGACCTAGGGTGGTGTGGAGTGCAAAACAACGATGGATTTAGGCCCAGATCTTTGTACTGGGGTGAATGTAAGACATTGTTCTGCATTCTGTCTATCAACTGTGTTTTTTGCTCTTTTATTAGCAGCACGGCAAACATATTCCTGCATCAGAGTCCAGCATCAACTGTTCTTTAGATGCTAAAACATAACAGTTCCACCAGCATGTGGAATGTAGAATACTATTAAATAAAAACATGTCGCATGCAATGGCATGCGACCATTAGTATATTTCTTAAAGAGATAACACAGTACATAAGAATGTAACACATCACCTTTTTTTACAAAATAAAACCAAACAATAAATGATAAGAAACAAACATGTGCAGAATCAATATAAAACTATGTACAGCATTGCACAAAGTCAGCATATTTTTTAGGTAAACTGTTGACTCGTTTTGCATCTTTGACTCTGTAGGCAACAGAATCATTTTTGTCAACAAATGACTTCTTGTCAGAACTCCCAATGTCATCATTATGCAATCTGGAACATTTGGCCAATCTTCTGATATTCCAAATCCTACCATCTTGAGTCATGACACTGTTTGTAAACACTGTTTTTATTTCAATGGGATCACTACATTTATTAGACCCTTTGGCCAATAAACCTGGTTTAAGAATTCTAACCCATCCTCCCACTTGAAAATATTGTTTTTTTGCATTCCATTTCTTATCATACTTTTTTTTTTTGTTTTCAATTGATTGTCTTCTACACGTTTAGCAATGTCAGTAACATTCTCCTTATCATCCAGAAATGCATTGTTATATTTCTCCTTTAACCACCATGGTAAAACATTGGATGCCGGGTTGCGACCTTTGAATAGTTTAAAAGGACTCACCTCTGTAGTGGAATGAGGCGTAATCCGATAAATCCACAACTTTTCTTTTAACGCACTTACCCACTTTTTCCCACATCTGATGGATTCTACAACAAAATTCTTCTGCACACGATTGAATCTTTCCACCTGACCATTCTCATGTGGTTCATATAGAGAAGTTAACCTGTGAACAATATTACATTCTTTAAGGAAATCAGACATTTCTACAGACGTTAGTTGCACACCGTTATCAGTGACCATTATCGAAGGACAACCTTCTCTAGTGAAAATTCCTTTGAAAAAATCTATGACTGCTTCAGTGGTGGCTTTGGGAACAAACTTTACTTCCGGCCACTTGGAATGATAATCTACCATGACCAATGCATAACGTGCAGACTCTGGTAGCATGTAAAAAGGCCCAGAAATATCAAATGCGATCTTCTCCCAAGGTTCAGATGGCCATTTGACCACTTTAAGCGGTGGATTAACTACCTTCAACATTCTCTCACTTGATGCACATTCCTGACACTCTCTGACTGCTCTATCAATAAATCTATCAATTACAGGCCACCAAAAGTATGACCTTACCAAACGTTTCATAGAAGATGGGTTTTATGTGCAATTCTAAGTATGACCTTTTGCATGTCCTCCGGGGGAACACACTTCACTGACTTAAAGATGAAACCAGATTCTAACTCCAATTCCTCTACCACATTGTAAAATGGTAACAATTCTGACTTAATTTTATCCTTGCTTGGCCATCCATTATTAATATAACTGCTAAGTTCTTCCCATTTGGCATCTTTCTGTACACATTCTAACCATAGTGATTTAGAAATACCCTGAATTTTCTCTTGTAAAACATCCTGAACAGTTAGCACAAAATCGCCTTCATTTAACACAATAACTTCATCTTGACTACAGGGAAGATGTGATAAACAAGCAGCAGTTACATTTTTTTCCAGGAACATAAACAGTGACAAAATTATATTCCTTTAATCTTGAAGAGAGTCTGGCAATCCTAGCTGTAGAATCCCATCCACCACCCATGGACAATATATTAACTAAAGGTTTGTGATCTGTCCTGAGTGTAAATTTTGAACCCCACACATATAATCTCAAATGTTCAATAGCCCAAACACAAGCAAGCAGTTCTCTTTCTATTACTGCATACTTCCTTTCACACTTGTTAGGAGTTTCAGATGCAAATGCTACATTCCATTCTTCACTCCCTTCTTTCTGTGACAGTACACTGCATAGACCATACAAACTTGCATCTACAGTAATTATGCATTCTTTGTTGATGCGAAAAGGTTTAAGTGTAGGTGAGTGTATGGTATCATTTTTAACTACCTCAAAAGCTTGTTGTACATCAGTCCATATATACTCTTCCCCTTGCCTTAATAATTTCCTTAAAGGTTCCATTTTAGTGGCAAAGTTTATCACAAATTTGCTGTAATATTCGCACATCCCAGCAAAGGAAAGAAGCTGATCTTTATTTGTCGGAGTGGGGGCTTTAATAATAGCTTTTACATTTGATTTCTTGGGAATTACTCCATCACCCGACAGTGTGTGTCCCAAATATTCTACTGATTCTTGGAAAAGTTTGCATTTGTGTGCCTTTAATGTTAAACCATTATTCTCTAATGTTTTGCACACTTCCTGTAAATGTGTCTCATGTTCACCAGAATCCTTTGAAAATACTAGAATATCGTTCTGGGAACATTTAACATACATGTCCAGATCTCTGAACATATGAAACATTGTTCTTTGAAAAACTGACGCTGCTGACGCCAAGCCAAACGGCATACGTATGTATTGAAACAAACTCTGAGGTGTTATAAATGCTGTGAGTTTCCTAGATACTTCTGTCAATTCAATTTGATGGTAAGCTGATCTGATATCTAATGTTGAAAAAATCCTTGATCCATCTAACATCGAGACTAATTCATTAATATTTGGCAATTGATGACAATCGATGACAATATTGGCATTTAAAGCCCTCAGATCAACACACAACCTTAATTTTTGGTCCAGTTTTCTTACCAAAACTATGGGAGACACCCATTCCGATGATTTTATCGGCTCAATGAGGCCCTCATCAAGTAACTCTTTCAACATACCCTTAAGTTCCTCTCTAATGTTGATTGGAACTCCTCTAAGTTTTTGTAGTACTGGTGTGTGATTTCTTTTAAGTACTATGTTATGTGAATTTTTTTAAGTTTACCTAACTTCTCACTGAAAGCAAAACTAAAACATTTGACCAGATTACGTCTTCTCTCAATATCCATGATGTTTTGATATTTAAGTGAATCAATTACTGAAACTGTACCCATTAAACTTTCCTCACAAAGAGACACAGGGTTTTTAGCATGTGGATTTATCTGAATCCCTAATTTCCATTGATCAAGCCATCCTAACACATTAACTCCTTTGAGAGAAATATACAGTTTGATGTCAACTTTTCTGTTTTTAAAATGAATTATCACCTGAAAAAAAACAATGATGTAAATTTTTGTTCCAGAGAAACGTTTAGCAACAATGTCAGACTCTCTCATTTCTTCCAATATATTAGACTTAGCTAAAGTATTACTGAAATATTCCTGTGATATGATGGTCCATGGCGAACCGGAATCCACCTTAAGAGACAATTCACATTCACACACTTTGAAAATGCAAGTTGGTGACTTAAAATGTAGCATTGTTTGATCATCTATAATAGATACTACAAAGCCCTTATTGATCTTATAGTCAATATCATTAATAACATTTACGTTCTCTTCTGATAGTAAGGAAACAAAACCCTTATTGTGAAATTGAGGGCGTCTGTCTCTACACATGTTGCTAAAATGACCAACTCTTTTGCAAAAGTTACATTCTTTTTTCAATGCTGGACAACCTGGAAACGTACCATAATGAGATCTATTTCCACACATTCCTTGTACATTACCAAAATCATTAGGTTTTTGTGTACTAAATTGTTTAGGTCTATATGAATTGTATCTGGCTGTAGATTGAACAGATAAATGTTTTGTATCTTGTTTACTCTTTACAACGCAAATTTCTTCTACAGAATTTTTCTTTTCTGTGTTATTTCTAATAGTGTTCATCCATAAATCAGACTGTTCTTGAGCTTTGACTATCGCAATAGTCTCAGTTAAATTTGGATCACCCATAACCCAAAGCTTGTCTTGTATTTTTTTACATTTGACATGTACAATATTCTGATCTCGTATCATGTCATCCGTCATCATTCCAAAGTTGCAATGTAAGATTAATGATCTTAAAGATGTAAAAAAATCATCAAAAGATTTGTCCTCCTTTTGTTTCCTAGTATAAAATTTGAAACGGTTGAGGGCAATACTAACATTTGGCTTAAATCTTTTTTCAAGTCTTGCTAATGCTTCTGTGTAAACATTCATGGAATCTCCTCCTCCTTCACTTTGAGTACTTATCTGAGGTAAAGATCTGAAAATGACCTGGCCCTCAGAACCAAGGCAATGTAAAAGAATGTTTTTTTTTTCTTTCAGAGCCCATTCTTTCACCATTGATGGCTTTCAAGTAAGTCATAAATTCTTCCTTCCACCTTGTCCATGGCATTGGTGGATCGCCCTTGACTTGCAAAAATTTTGCAAGAGTATCGAATTCCATTTTTATTTGTACTTTGGTTTTGTTGCACTATAACACTATAACGCAAATAAAATAATAGTGTTTTGAATACTGTTGAAAATAATATTGCACATTGGTATTCTATAAATAATAACTAAAATTCAAGTAATGTCTTGTGTTAATAGTACACATCTGAATACTGTATATTGGAAATAGTCATATGTACAACATAGTACCTTAGTATCTTTTATTATCCTCCTATTCCTTCGTGAGTTGAACATTTCGAGATTTGCCCCAAAACTGTAAATTATTTAGAACTTACTTTTCGCATTTTGAATAACAAAGTATATCCAAAAACGAGCGGCGTGGCTCCTCTAAATCGGTAAAATAACTTTGTACCGTTACTATGGCAAATTTAGTGTAAACTTTGGAAAATGGCTACCGTACGCGTGACGTAGGGGACATGATGACACGGTTAACGCCTACGCATCATTGCGCCCATGAGTCACTGATCCAACAAACCTCTGAAAGCATAGTGATGCTCTGAATCGAACTCCATGATTTAGAAAAGGGGGTGGTGATGAACAGAGTGTCTGAGTTAAACAGACCACTCTTACCCAGTCCAAAGATCAGGGCTTGATCCATCACCGTTATTTATCTCACTGCCCCATCCCAGCTCAGAACCTGGCTATATGCAAATCAGTCTGTCCCTGGCCCAGTGCATCATGGGAACAGGGCAGACTAAACTACCAAGCCAATTCTTCACCAGAAAGGAGACAAGCTACTGAATCGAACTCCGGCAGCAGGTATTTGTTTTTAAATATAGCGCATATCGTATATGATTTGAAGTCCGAAATTTACCCCAAAACAATTGTCGCAGTAAAATGAAATACTCCACCAGTATTGCGCAATGTAGACAGTCTCCACTTTTGCCAGAAATATGCCTCAGAGAAAATATACAAAGGAAAATATTAAACAAGTGAGAAATTGCCAATTTAAAATGTAAATCTTAAAAAAATTAAAACACAGCCGCAGGTGCAATCAAAGCACAACTAAATGTTCTCTTTGCCGCAGGTACAATCAAAGTACATTGAAAAGAACATAAGAGTACATACCAGAAAAATTAGGAAAAATGAAGTAGAAATGGGTCCAACACCACTAAATTCCATGCTGCATAGTGGTGATTTACCTCGTCGCCAAATTTTGGTAAATAATCAGTCAAGTGAAGTAAAAGTGATGCTCTTTTATTAGCAGCACAGCAAACATCTTCCTGCATCAGAGTCCAGCATCAACTGTTCTCTAGATGCTAAAACATAACAGTTCCACCAGCATGTGGAATGTAGAATACTATTAAAGAAAAACATATGGCATAAGACCATTACTATATTTCTTAAAGAGATAACACAGTACATAAGAATGTAACAAGGTCCCATGGAATTTCCATTCCCAATGCAATAATCCATTTTGATTTTGCTCGCCTCAGTGCTGCTTCTCTATCTCCTCCCCTGACTTTAATCGGGATTTGATTAATGCCAGAAAAGAGATGGTTATTTTCCAAATTACCGTCATGGTCCTTCCATATATGCGTGGCATCACATATGTAAAGTCATTATTGACGGTGGTCCTTATATGTTGGAGAATTTTCAACTTTAGTTTGTTTACAGTACTGCCCATGTATTGTTTGCCACAGCCACATTCTATAAGATAAACTACATGGGTGGTCTTGCAGGTTATTCTTTCCTTTATAGGTTTTGTGGTGCCTTGTATAGTTGATATGTCCACCCTATGCGGCAATAGCGGCATGCCTTACACTTTGGGCATTTAAAATAAACATTGCACATTAACCAATTACTCTTTTGTGAATGTTTGTTGGTAAAGTAACTTCGGGTAACAAATTTCCCAAGGAAGGTACCTTTCTGTATGTGATGTTTACATGCTCTGTAATATGATGTTTAAGTTCATGATCTTTCTTTAAAATATTCCAATAATTGGTGAGCACTTGCTTCACAGCTTTATTATAACTATTAAAATTTGTGATAAATATTGTTATCTCTCTATATGTTTTAATAGGTGAGATCAATTTTTTGGGCAACGGCCAGTTTTCCCTCTTTTGTTTGGTAGCTCTTTTACGTGCATCTTCTAGAACAGTTATGGGATATCCTCACCTTCTAAATCTGTCATACATCCAGTCTATCTGTCTCTTGTATTCATTCTCCTCTGAACAATTCCAATGGGCTCTTAGGAATTCTCTGTATGGGATACTCCATTTTAAAGCTTTTAGGTGTGCACTATTGTCTGATAAAATGAGGTTACATGCCGTGGTCTTTCCTAATAAAGAGATACATATTTTCTCATTTTCAATGTAAATCCGTATATCTAGCTAGTCAATCGAGGTTTTGCTATATGTGTGGGTGAATTGTAAGTTTACTGAGTTGTTGTTTAATGATACTAAGAAATCTTTCAAATCATTCTCCTCTCCTTCTCATATAAGGAAAAGATCATCGATATAACGGAGCCATAAGACCACCCTTTACAAGTTCATGCTATTGTTTTCTGACCACAGTTATTCTGTCTCCCAAAACCCCATGTTAAATTTGTGTATGTTGGGGCGAATGAAGCTCCCATAGCAGGTCAATACTTTTGTCTCTGTAATCTGCCATCAAAGATAAACACATTATTTGTTAGACAAAAGGACATCATCTCCAGGAGCATTTTCGTGTGGCTGAGTAAACTCAGGGACCAAGATCTCATGAAGTGCTCACAGGCAACGAGTCCATCGTCATGGACTATCGAAGTTTAGAGAGAGATCACATCCACTGTGGCCAAGATGTACCCAGGTTACAAAGGTGTATCATTGATACGCTGAAAAAAATCCATGGAATCCCATATGTAAGAATGTAGGTCGACTACATATGGGAACAAAAAGATATCCACAAATCTGGAAGAGTTCTCTAGGAGAGAGCCACAAGACCTGACGATTGGACGACCCGGAGGGTTTTCTAGGCTCTAGTGCACTTTGGGCAATAAATATAGAGTCGGTACAATTGGATGGATGGATGACCTTGAGATATTCCATTTCATCCTCATCAAGCAGGCCTTCATCATGTCATAGTTGTAATTTACTATGAAAGGTAGAAATTATTTGATTAGTGGGGTTATTCTTTAACCTTTCATAGTTGTTGGAGTCCCCCAATTGTCTCCTGATTTCCTGTTAGTATTTGATGCGGTCCATCACCACAATGTTCCCGCCCTTATCTGACTGTTTGACTATGATGTTAGTGTCTCTGGGTAAATCTGTAAGTGCCCACCAATCCTCAGTTTTCATGTTGGAATGTCTGTAATTCCAATTTTTCTTTTCTTTGATGTAGATGTCTCTAGGTTCTTCTGCCACTAGGTTCCTGGAAGACATCCACTCTGTTACCATGAGGTAATTGTGGGCAAAATTGAGATTTTTCTTTACATTTACTGCTTACAGATGTATCCATTACTATGCCCATTATTTTACAATAATCCAGATTTGATACTCTATTATATTCAATGTCAGATTGTGTAGGACTCTCAGACGTTCAATGTCTTCTCTGGTGAGGTTGGACAAGGTTTGTGTTAATTCCGATCTTGATTTGGAAGCAGGCCTTGTGGCAAAAAAGTATTTTTATTTTAGTTTCCTGCTGAATATATAGAGGTCCAGTGTAGTCGAGGCTAGATCCAAAACTGAGCAGAATGTTAGCTCTTTATTGAGTAGACTATTATGTTTGCCAAACAAGAACTTGCTGAATAAGTTGATCACCAGATTGTCTTTTTTTGCTTTGATGGGGATATTTTCATTTATCTTTTTCCCTTTTTTCCTCTCCCTTTGCATCTTTCTGCTGAGTCTCTTCTCACAACGCAAGTTCCATCACAATGCAATGCCATTACCACGCATGTCATTACAATGCAAACAACTTTACCACACATGCCTTTACAACAACTTTTGGTGGAAAGGCATGAATGGTAAAGGCATTTGTGTTTTACATGTAAGTAGAAAGTAAGTATATAGGGTTTAGGTTGGAATTGGGTTTTGGGGGGGTATGGGTCATTTTTGGTTTTAGGGTGGGTAAGGGTGTTGGCGTGCCAAGGGTAATTTTAGGGTTTGGGTTGGGTATGGGTTTGGGGTACCAAGGGAAATTTTAGGGTTTAGGGTGGGTTTGGGTTTTGGGATGGTAAGGGTAATTTTAGGTGTTAGGGTGGGTAAGGGTTTTGGGGTGCCAAGGGAAACATTAGGGTTCAGGGTGGGTATGGCTTTTAGGGTGCCAATGGTAATTTTAAAGTTCAAGGTGGGTTTTGGTTTTGTGGTGCAAAGGATAATTTTAGAGGACAGGGTGGGTATCGTTTTTGGGTGTCAAGGGAAGTTTTAAGGTTCAGGGTGGGTATTGGTTTTGGGGTGCCAAGCGTAATTTTAGGGTTCAGGGTGGGTTTGGGTTTTGTGGTGGCATTGGTAATTTTAGGGTTCTTGGTGGATATGGGTTTTGGGGTGCCAAGGGTCATTTTAGGGTTCAAGGAGGGTGTGGGTATGGGTTGAAAAGGGTAATATTAGGGTTCAGGGTGGGTAACGGTCTCGGAGTACCAAGGGTAATTTTAGGGTTCAGAGTTGATTTGGGTAATGGGGTGGTAAGGGTAATTTTAGGTTTTAGGTTGGGTAAGGGTTTTGGGTTAGTATGGTTAAATTTAGGGTTCAGGGTGGGCATTTGTTTTGGGGTAACATGGGTAATTTTAGGGTTTAGGGTGGGTATCAGTTTTGGGGTGGCATGGGTAATTTTAGGATTCAGGATGGGTATGGGTTTTGGGATGGCATGGGTAATTTTAGGTTCAGGGTGGCTATTGGTTATTGGATGGTAAGGGTAATTTTAGGGTTTTAGGAGGGTATCAGTTTTGGGGTGGCTTGGGTAATTTTAGAGTTCAGGGTGGGTATGGATTTTGGGGCATCACGGATAATTTTAGATTTCAGGGTGGGTATAGGTTATGGGGTGGTAAGGGTACTTTTAGAGTTTAGGGAGTATGGGTATTGGGGTGGTAAGGGTACTTTTTGGGTTTTATTAGGGTATGGGTATTGGGGTAGTAAGGGTAAATTTAGGGTTTTAGTGATATTAAAAAAATACATATATATATAAATATATATATATATATATATACATTTTATATATATGAATATATCAACATATATATATGAATACCATCGACGAAGGCGAATGCCGAAACGCGTCTGGACACCGTGAGCTCGTTAAATAAATCTTTGAGCTCGCCACCCTGAGTGCTTGTCTTCTTTGCGGGGAATCCCGCGGGACTCTTGGAGCGAGAATATTGAGGAGGGCACCATCCGCTGGGGAGCACCCGCTCAAGAGTGCAAGGACTCGGTGCAATCTTGGAGCATATATATATATATAAAAGCTCAGTAATCACTTTCCACTTTTCCGAAAAAGGATTCAAGCACTCCGGGTAAGGTGGCAAAGTTTATTTACGCAAGCAGCAACAGTGAATGGACAAACGCGTTTTAGACAGAGTCCTTCCTCAGTGTCAACAGTATGCTGCGCGCGGCTCTTTTTGTGTACGCCCTCACAGAAGGTGAAGACGGACTTAAGTGTAAATACAAGTACATCTTCGTATGTATTAGAGCGCTGGTAAAACGTGGCAGCCATTCATTTATACAACATCAATGCATGAAAAGTGATATTTGTATTTAGGGTAAATCCCTCTTAAAACATAAGGTCATCACTGTAGGCTAATAACCACTGCCAGTCAAAGCTGTAATCTCGCCGTGTATCAGCATATCTCTGGCATAATTACCAAAACTGCGCTCAGAAACGCCCAACAAATCTGCATTTCACGGTTTACATTCAGAGGTGTCAAAAACAATCTAGCCGTGTATCGGCATATCTCCGGTATAACTTTAAAGATTATTCATATATGTTCTCAGCCGGAGATAAATCCAATAATAAAATGGAATGGATTTACTCTGACTACAAAACTGGAAAGTAGGAGAGAGATATTGCATATTTACATATTACATGTCGTTGTGCCTATACTTAAAAAGCCTGGTACTGATCCATCTGTTTTGAGCAATGATCGGCCTATCTCCCTCCTCCCCTATCTGGGGAAAGTTTTGGAGACTTATGTCACCCGATGCCTCAGCGCATTCATTGAAAAATCCTCCTTTCTCGATGACCAGCAGGCCGGGTTTAGACCGGCCCACTCAACCGAAGCTGTCATCGTGGCTGTGATGGATGCAATGAGACAAGGTGCCGATAGGAACCTCACCCAGGCCCTTGTCTTATTAGATCTGTCGGCAGCTTTTGACACGGTCGATCACGTTATCTTGATCGACCGTGTCAGAAATGCGGGCATTCAGGGCTTGGCCTTAACCTGGATTGGCTCCTTCTTGCACCAGCGCTCTCAATCGGTTCATTTATCCACTTTCTCTGCCCCCTACTCCTCACTTTCCTGTGGTGTCCCCCAGGGTTCCGCTTGGAGTTCTGGACTTTTTGGTTCCGTCCAGAGGTGTCAGGGAACAACACCCGAAGACCCCGGAGTTCCACCTGTCTTGGTGCACAAATAAACAGAAACACGGGCTTCTCGATGGTGGCGTCAAAGACCAAAGGTTTATTACTGCAGGGACACAGAAGTCACAGAAACTACGCATGGGCAGTGTCTAGGAGCCTGTTCGATTTGTACAAAGAGGGTTGCTCCTTATATACTAAAAATTGGGCTTCAGGCAAATTCTTCACATGTTATTACATTCCCAAACCTTTGTGTCCTAAACAATAAATATTTGGCGTTGCACAGGAATCGTCGACAATATCTGATGTCAAAACATTACGAACGAGGGGTTCCCACTTTTCCATCATAATCTCATGTCAACTTTTCATTCAAGACCCGGACCGCCTCATCGTAAATTTCGTTACCTCCCCCTAATAAAGGCCCAGAAGGAAAGGAGCAGAGCCAGGTGCAGAAGATAGAAAAGCAGGATAAGGGATGTTTGTGGGTTGTAAATGGGCAAGGCTACCGGCTTCGGCCGCCTCATCGTGATCAGGCCAACGACCACAAGAACCAGTATAGCAGGACTGGCCTCGGGCAGAGGAGGCAGCCTTTGTCGAGTCATGCAGCTACAGCGTGTTCTGTTCCAAGGTGCACGTGTCACTAAAGAGGTGAATCACCGGCTAAGGCTACGTGTCCTTAATCGAAATGAAGTGATCAGAGGTTATTGCGTATGTGAGGGCAAGAAACACAAAATGGCTGCCATGATTAAGATGGATGCCATGGGTAGATCGGAAATGTGTTTGTTACAGGAGTACTCTTGCTCGTAGCGTAGCGAAAACACCAGGATATGCTAAATGGATCATTTGCGGTTCGCTGATACCAATATTATGTATTTCCGACAATATTGAAAACACGGGTTCAAATCGTCACGGAACCTCAGTCCCTCCTTTTGCCCTTACACAGGCAATTACTCAGTCTATGTCAGAGTCTAATTCTATGCTCATCAGGTCAGTGACATGTTGTTGTATCATCATTCTTTCTCGCGCCTTTTCTCCAAACGCAGGTGGTTTTCTAAAACAGGTTACAGCACAAAGACTACACAGAGCAGGACCACACTGGATAATCAGGCAGCACGAGAACAGGAATACTAAGATGACACCAATGACCATCAGAACCTTCCATCCCCACGCTGATACCAGAGTCCAAAACCACTCCATGAAGGACCAGATTCCCTTGTCTACGTGTATAGAGTCGGAAATCTTGTGTAGCTTAGAGATCGCCTCATAGACTGTTGGAGCATTATTGGGAATAAAGACACAGCAGCTCGATTGGATCATTCTGCATACCCCACCTCGATCTGCAAGTATTACGTCTAGAACCATACGGTTCTGCAACGTCATGAGTCTATCCGCCTGAAGCTCAGCTGTCAAATTTCTAAGGGCACCAGCAGTTTCGGTAATAGTAGATTCAACTACCCGTGTTAGCTGACGTATGTTTCTACTATTGGCCATAGGCCCCCAGAACGGAAGGAAGCCTTTGAAGAAGTCTCCAGCTTCCTGACCAGCGGTGTCTTCCTTGCTGAAAAAACCTCTTGCTACTCTGGTCTTGTGGTAGTCAGAAGAAGCAGTGTATGTTGGAGGTAACAGTCGAGCAATATAACATGAACCTGAAAAGTCAGCAGGCAACCATGTATACGCTCTGTCTTGACAGATGAAGTAGGTACCCCTAGCAGTAAGAAAAGCAGGGGAAGAGTTAGACGGAAACACGTAAGTCTCTACGCACTCACTCCTCCCTAGCTGAGCTCTCGGATTTCTCCCATTTCCTTGCAAACAGACCTGACCTCGGTGAGGTACGACCCAGATTGGAGTGGAGCTTTTACGGTTGCTTTCTCCCAAGCTAAGACGATACTCTGAAGAATTCCAACTCAAATATACTCGCAATTCGTCTCTAGGGTAAGATGGAGTATTATTGACGTCCTTGATCATGTCAATAATTCCCTGGACTAAAGCTTTGTTGGCAGAGTTATATTTAGTGGAACGTGGTGGACGCGGAGGATAGGTTTCAAGGGCATAAGCAAATATAGTTTGAAAGGCCTGAAATGATCCATTATAGCTAAAAGGCAAGACCAGGTAGGGAATGCCTTTATCCATAGTGTGGGGTATCAAGCCACACACCCAGCAGTCTGTAGTGTTAACTACCAGTTGGTGTTGGTGCAAGAGTTGTACAAAAGTGTTATTGATAAATTCTGAGCGTCGAGCTTGCTCATGTTCAGGAAACGAGTGCAAAGAGTGTATGGAAGAAACAGTAGAAGTAGCAGGATCAAGGGGAGGTACTGTAGTTACTGGCACAAAGATTAAATTTATACCAAAAACGATTCCACCCACCAACGTTATTAAAACAATTAAAAATGTAATAGCACATTGCATCAGAAAACATTTACTATGAAGGATTCTGTAAAGTCTGTTTCTGCGAACATAAATCACATTTTCTCGTTGCAGCGCAGGAAGCTCCATCTTCTACAATCCGCTCGCGACCACTAATGATGTGTACGTAGATGAAAATGCCTCTATCAGCCCTGGGAGTTCCCAGAACCAACAGAAAGATCGACCTTGTGTCTGACCCCCGCAGATTCAACTAGGCACACAGCCACGACCCTACGGCTACCCAGACGGCAAGGCAATTTTTAAAAACAATAAAACAATAGCAAACTTCCTGGCTGAAGGCAAAAGTTCAAAATTTCAAATATCACAATAGGCAGTTTCCTGCTTTATTTGTCCATATTACGAGATCGTAAGTTGTATCTTAGTTTTGCAGGAATCGTTTGATCAGGAAACAGTGTGTCGTCAATAGAGTTTGCAATGTTCAAGTTCGCAGATGGCAAAGTTTCTTCTGATGCAGAGGGCAAGTGTTCAGGAGTCAAAGAAGTAGTTTCAGGAGGAGAGTCAGAGTTCGGAGTGTCAGTTATCAATTCGGCATCGCTGAAAGGGATAAACTTGGGTGTTTGCTCGAATTCAGAGGCACCAATTCCCTTCTTCACCCAGTTGTCGTAAGGAAGTGGTAGGGGCACACGTTTGACATGAGTTGCATGTATCCAGTGCTTGCGACCAGCCACACGAACAGCAGTTCTCGTCGCTAACAACACCTGGACGGGGCCAACAAATTTGGGCTGAAGGTTCTTCGTCCTCGTAAAATTTCGTACCACAACGTGGTCACCTGGTTTCAGCTGATGACCTGGACTCTCCGGAGGCTTTGGCAATGCATCGAAAACCTGTTGGTGAATAAGACTCAATTTAGCAGTCAAGTCGTAAAGGTAATCAATCAACATTGGGTATTCTAGAGAACAAAATTCCTTTGGCCTTGGCACTCCCCAAACATTAGCAGGACGGCCGAAGACAATTTCGTATGGACTAAGCCCTACTCTAGAATGCACAGTCGCTCTCGTCGATAACAAAGCCAAGGGTAGTGTTTCTGGCCAGGATAAACCCGTGGATGCCTGTATTTTAGCAAGTTTTAGTTTGAGGGTGCCATTGTAACCCTCAACTAAACCAGCAGACTGGGGATGGTTTGCACTGTGAAATTTTTGCTTAATACCTAAACCAGCACACACACTCTGCATAACTTTCCCTATAAACTCACTTCCGTTATCTGACCATACAATCCGTGGCATTCCATATCTAGGGAAATATTCTTTGAGAAGAATTTTGGCAGTTGATAGGGCAGTATTGTCCTTTAGTGGATATGCTTCGATCCATCTGGAGAAAGCACAAACTACCACCAGGACGTATTTTAAGTAATTGCACCGATCCATGTGAATGAAGTCTAACTGAATCACTTCAAAGGGGCAAGAAGGTGGAGCGAAGTGACCAGCAGGAGTAGGAGTTCCCTTGCCAGGATTATGCATCAGGCATACCATACAATTTTTCACCACTCTCTCTGCACATTTACTAATCCCATCATTCTTCCAAACTGGGGCCAACATTTTACAGATTCCTTTAGAACTTATGTGCGCTACTCCATGTGCCATTGTCACCACTGCAAGCATATACGCATCAGGCAACATCCAACGCTGTTGTTCCGACAAGTCAATCCAACACCCACTCGAATCCAACTTGCCCGTACTTTCTTTCCATGCACGTTTTTCCTCTTCAGTTGCCTCTTTCTGAATCTCTTTCACACTTTCCACTGTATCCTCACACATTCCAGACTCGGAAATCCATCTTGCAGATGTTGCAACATACATTCTACTCATCATATTTCTAGCTGTCTGTTTAGCAGTCTCATCAGCAAAAGCATTCCCACGACCAACATCATCCGTGATTGCTTTATGCGCACTGCATTTCACAATCGCAACTTCAGTCGGCAAGGTTAGAGATTCCAACAAGTCGTTAACTAACTGACCATGTTGAATCTTAGTCCCATGGGACGTAATGAAACCTCTTTCTATCCACAAACGGCCAAAACTATGGGCCACACCAAACGCGTACTGATTATCTGTGAACACATTCACTCTCTTTCCCTTAGCTAAAACACACGCTCTTGTTAGGGCGATTAATTCTGCAGCTTGGGCAGAATTCTGACTCACTCTTGCAGTCTCCACAATCGTCCTCAAAGTTGTTACTGCATAGGCAGCAGTCACATCACCATTCTCCAATTTAAAACATGACCCATCAACATACAACGTGCCATCCGGATCTGACAATGGGGTGTCTTTTAAATCAATTCGTCCTTTTGTCTCCTCCTCGGTTCTGAAACAGCAATCATGGAGTTCGGAATCACGGGGGCGTGGCTTGAGCGCCGAGGGAGATGGCGGCGTGAGCCCGGAGCTCCGCGCCTATTCCCCACAATACTCCTGAAAACGGGGCCAGAGAACCCGCAAGTGCCCCGGCGCCGGTAGCGGTTCTGAAGGAGACTGGCTGGGCGTGATCTGAGCTGCTGGCGGCACTGCAGCGCCGAGATCGGCCGCCGATCGCAGTGGCCGCCTGAGCGGAGGGAGAGACGGCGGCGCGCAAGATGGCGGCCGCGACGGAGCCTTGACTGCTCGAGGGCTGCGCAGCGGTCCACACACCCGAAGCACACCGAAGGGGCGCGGCCGCCGCCACGGACGATTCCGACGGCGATCCCCCCGCAGCGGGAGCAGCTCCGTGACCCTCGGCAGCGGTGCGCGGCGACCGCGACCGCCAGAAGAAAGGGCCGCCAGGTACGCCACTGCAGGCGGAGCTCCCAGGCGGCTTCGATAGCCAGGAGTGCGGTGGGACGAACTGCGCCCAGCCCTGGGCACTGAACTTGATGTCGGGTGAGCGGGAACAGCCCTGAGAGGTGGACCACGGGGGACGGGAACTAGTGCAGCACGGCCCGGGCCCCCCCCGCCCTCCATCTCCTTTCTCTTGTCGCCCCCCCGCCGCGGAGGCTTGAATGGTGGATGCAGACATAGCGGAGGCGCCCTGCAGGCCAGCGGAGGTCCCCCGGCAGCGCCAACCCTCCAATAGCGCGGCACACCTGAGCCGCTAGCCCAGGAGAGGGTAGACGGTATACCTCAGTCCCCAGGGGGCAAGCAGCACGGCAGGCGCTGCTTCTGGAGTGCGGCAACAGCGCAGCGGGTACCCGTGGCGCATAGGAGCCGACCACGTGGCTGGGGCCCGAGGGGAGAGAGAGCGATCATCCACAGATCCCGGGGGCCGAGAATCACGACAGGCGCCACGTCTGGGACGCGACATCTGCGAAGCGCAACCCCATAGCGCACAGGGACAGGCCGCGAGGCTGTGGCCCGGGGGGGTCTCAGCCAACCGGGCTGGCCGAGCAGGACGAGGTCAGCCACAATGGGGAAGCCGAGGACCAAGGCGGAGGAGGCAGCGACGTCTGATGTGGCGGAGGGGGGCCCCACCGGGCAGTCGGACCTGCAGCGATTGCAGGACCGGATACTGGAAGCCATAACGGCCACTCGAGACGCACTCCACAACGACATAGCGCAAGTGGCGTCAGGACTGGGCTTGCTCCGGGCGGACCACGATAAATTAAAAGACAGGGTCAAGGACGCTGAAACGGTGATCAAGGACCTGGCGCCAGCTCACAAGGTGATGGAAGGGAAGCTAACGGAAGCCCTGGACCGCATACGCACCCTGGAAAGGCGGGCGGAGGACGCGGAAAATAGAAGCCGGCGCAGCAATGTGCGGATCGTAGGCGTACCGGAGACGGAGGGGATGAGGGACATGGTTGCCTACATGGAGGAATGGCTGAAAACAGTGGTGGCGCCGGAAGGGCTCTCGTCATTCTTCACACTGGAGCGGGCACATAGCGTCCCCTCGGGGCCTCCCAAGCCCGGGCTTCCACCCAGGCCGATCATAGCCAAGTTGCTTCATCACAAGGATAGGGATTTGCTCCTGCGGAAGGCTCGAGAGGATGGCCCCTTCCAGATTGCGAACAGCAAGGTCACACTTTTCCCAGATTTCACCTTCGAGACACAGAAGCAGCGGGCCTCCTTCCTTACACTCAAAAAGGAACTGCGGAATGAGGGGATAGCCTACTCGTTGCTTTTCCCGGCCAGGCTCCGAGTGGTGGTGGACGACAAGGCGAGCTTCTTTAACACATCAGCAGAGGCCTGGGACTGGTGGGAGACATACAGAGCTGGAACGGACGGCGCCAGGGCGCAGGAGGAGCGGGAGAAGGAGCGGGAGCGTTCGCCGCAGCGGCCACGGAAGTCGAAGAGGCTGAGGAAACGTGGGCAGGGGAAGCTGGGGCCAACGGCCTCCCAGACTGAGGCAGAACGGCAGGCCGCACTACTGGAAGTGGGGAAGCTGAGTCGAGCGGGGGGCCCCGGCTCTGGGGGGGCCACAGACTCGGACACTCTTGTATCGGCCTCAGGCTCAGAATCGGACCTTTCTGGGATTCTTCGGACCGGAGGGCCGCTGGTGACACCGCAGACGGCGGACGAGACCCTGAATGTCTGAACTGCTGGCAGAAGACTATGGGTAATGTTTGGAAAGCTGGGAGGGAGACCCATGCCTAAGTATATAGCGGGGCCGGGGCACACCGGGGTGCTCATAGCAGGGAGGACATGGGAAATTGGGGAGGGAGCGAGGAGCTAGGCGGCGCAGCCCCCCTCTGGACAAGGCCGCGCTCCGTAGGCCCTTAAGGCACCCACGGCTGCGGCTGTGTAGTTAAGACCTGGGTCAATCAGGTGCGGGAGTTTGGATGGGGACTGATATCTTGGTATTGGGGCCTGTTCTGGGGGTGGGGGGGGTTCCACAGTTGGGGATTGTTTACCCTTTTTGAAGTTATTGACCCTGGGTATACCACGGGTAGGACTGTTGAGATGCTTTGTTTTGTTAAGGGGGGGCACCACCACCATTGAAGGGCGGGAACTGGAGGAAATGTGTCGACCGGATCACTGGGACAATGGCTAATGTGAATAAATTGAACTGTATTACCTGGAATGTGCGGGGCCTACATACCATGCAGCGCAGACATAAGGTACATGCCTATTTAGTGCGGAGAGGAGTGCACATCGCCATGCTGCAGGAGATGCATCTTACACGGCAGGAGGGGCGGCGCTACAGAGAAGGTGGCGGGGACAAGTTTTCCATACCAGCTACTCAGCATATGCTAGGGGGGTACTAATATGGGTTAGAGCAGGCACACCTTTCCAGCTCACGCGCCAATGGGTGGACCAGGAAGGGAGGTATGTGGTGGCGGAGGGGAAGCTGGAAGGTAGGGATATCGTCTTAGCTAGCATTTATGCCCCGAATTCGGACCAGCTGGCTTTCCTCGCGACACTATCAGGAACGCTGGCTCACTCCCTGGCGGGCCCGATCCTGCTGGGGGGTGACTTCAACTCCATTGCGGACCCCTTGCTGGATAGGTCCCACCCCCCCTACACGATTCCCCGGTACACAGGCTGTCTAGGGGTAGAAGGGAGTGGCAAGAGAGTTGGGAACTGACGGATATCTGGAGAGGGCAACACCCGGCTGACCGAGATTACTCATTCTTCTCCGGACTGCATGACTTGCATGTCCGGTTGGACACGATACTCTGCTCCCGGGGGGTACTGCCATACGTCACGGAATCGGAGTACCTGTCGAGAACGATCTCTGACCATAATCCACTCCTGATCCGGTTAGCTTGGGTGGCGGAGAAACCCAGGATCCCGATCTGGAAACTGCGGCCTGAGACCTTAGAAGACCCCCTATTCGAGGCGGCCCTGGCGGAGGGGGTGGCCTCATATTTCGCGGAGAATGAAGGAACGGCGACCTCCAGGACGATGGAATGGGACGCCTTTAAGGTAGTGGTGAGGGGTATCTGCATCAAAGACTATGTAGGCGTGCGAAAAGTGTTGCTGGGCGATCTGGCTAAGGCGGACACCAAGCTGAGGGAAGCGGAAAGGGAGCGGCCCGGACACCCTGAACTCCAGGTGACACTCTGCGCGGCTAGGGAGGCGGTAGCGGTTGAGGTGGAGAGGCTTCGAGCCTTTGACTTCAAGAGGTATGTGCTGCGCTCCCATGTGGACGGCGACAAGGCGGGCACTCTTCTGGCGTGGCTTTCGAACCCCACTAAACGGTACACTCCCATACTCCAACTGAGAGATACGTCGGGCGTAGTACAGCACACTCAGCTGGGCATAGTTGACGGCTTCCGGGAGTATTACGAGGGCCTATATAAGAGTGCCCTGGGAGACCGGCCGGAACTAGCAGAACCCTTCTTGACAGGTCTACCCCTACGACGGCTGGAGGCAGAGCAGGCGAAAGACCTGGGCTCGGACATTGAGTTAGGGGAGATCAGGTCGGCGGTGCGACGCATGGCACGTAACAAGTCGCCCGGAATAGACGGACTCCCCATAGAATTCTATGGCAAATATCTAGATATCCTGGCGCCAAGACTGTTGACCGTCTATAAAGAGGCCAAGGCAGCAGGCCAATTACCGCAGTCCATGTGGGAGGCATTGGTGGTTCCACTGCTGAAGCCCGGTAGAGAGAGCAGTGACCCGGCGTCCTATCGACCACTCTCTATGCTCACCGCAGACTATAAGATTTTGAGCTCCATACTAGCAGCAAGGCTCCTGCCACACATGACGGACCTCGTGCACGAGGACCAGAATGGTTTTATACCATCGCGCAACACCACAATCAATGTCAGAAGGCTTGTCCGTATCATGGACGGGTTGAACGGCGGAGCTGGGACGGAACTGGTCCTTTCGGTTGACATTGAAAAAGCCTTCGACAGTCTAGAGTGGGACTACCTCTATGCAGTAATGGAACGGTTTGGGCTGGGGGCTGGCTATATTCATTGGACGAAGGTCCTTTATGCGTAGGCGATAGCAAGAGTGAGGGTGGGATCATCGGTGTCCCTCCGATACCCAGTTGAGCGAGGCACCCGACAGGGTTGCTCTCTCTCGCCGCTGCTATTTGCACTGGCTATAGAACCGCTAGCGGCGCAGGCCCGGACTGGGCGGCACTTCCGTGGAGTGCGGGCCCAAGACGGGCAACACTTCATCTCGCTATATGCCGATGATTTACTGCTATTCCTCCATGACGGCGTAGAGGACTTGCAGGGAGCGGAAGCACTACTAGAGAGCTTCGGGAAGATGTCGGGCCTGAAAGTTAACTGGCCAAAGACGAGCTTGTTCCCGCTGCAGGAGGGCGCTGCCCAGCCGCAACACCGATCGGAAGCAGCTTGGGAGCCTGCCTGTATTAAGTACCTGGGGGTCCAAATTTACCATAAGGCGGAAGACTTGCTTGAGGGCAACCTGGGGTGATGTGTGCGTGGATTGAGGGGCTGCATGACCTTCTGGGCCACGTTGCCGTTATCGGTGGCTGGCCGGATCTCCTTGCTGAAGATGGTTGCACTGCCAAGATTATTGTATTACTTCCGGACGCTCCCGATCTGGCTACCTAGCTCCTTCTTTAGACTACTTCAATCTCTGATCACGACGTTTATTTGGGGAGCGGGACGATGTAGAGTGGCGCTGGCCACGCTCTCTCGCCCGAAAGATGAGGGGGGATTAGCGGTTCCGGACTTCGAGCTTTATTACCTAGCGGCCCAACTGCAGATCTTCACGCAGGAGGTGGCACGGGTGTTTCGGGGTCCGGAAGACGACATCTTGCGGGGAACGCCCAGGCACGTCCTGGCATATATCACTCTCCAACAGCGGCTGGACAATAGGGACTTATCGCTTGAGCAGCGCACGTACCGCCAATGCTGGAACCGGGCACAGAGGAGAGCCGGAATTCGGTGCCTGTATGCACCGGAGATCCCTCTGGGCATGTTAACAGCCCTACCGCATGGCGGGGACTGGTCGCATCTGCAAGGATGGGAAGAAGCGGGAGTGCAGGTGGTGGGGGACCTATACGAAAATGGCGCGCTGCTCCCGTTTCAGGAGTTAATGGAGCGCTTTGACATCCCAAGAGGGGGATTTTTGCTTCATGCAGCGGTAACCAGGGCAATGCAGGCCCACTGGGGCACGGGACTTGAGGAGCCTGAGACGGCAGCAGCGTGCCAGTACACTATGATGGCGGCGGGAACACTCAAGGCGGTAACATGCCTTTACAACCGGTTGATAAGAGAGAACATTCCTCCTCTTGCATCTCTGAAAGCCAAGTGGGAGGCGGACCTGGGCAAGGACATCCCAGACACGACATGGGCACAGTTGATCCGAAGGGCCCGCAACAGCACAAGAAACGCTAGATTCCAACTAATCCATTACTACATATTACATAGAGCATACATGACCCCGGGTAGGATCAGGCGATATTTTGGCGCGGACACAGCGTCCTGTCCCCGGTGTCGAGATGAGGGGGCCGAATTAGTGCACATGCTGTGGGCGTGCCCGGCCCTGCGGGGCTACTGGCAGGAAATAGGGGTGGTACTGAACGAGGTGACTGAAAGGACCATAGACTATGGCCCAGCGGAATGCATCCTGCACTGGTTTCCCCATACCCCCAAAAACAAACTCACGAGCAAGTTCATTGATATGGGACTGATGGTGGCTAAGAGGGAGATCACTAGGAACTGGAAGGCGACGGTGGGGCCAACTCCACGGAGGTGGCGGCAGGAATTCTTGAAGTGGGCGGCGGCTGACAGCTCTTACAGGTACCAGCGGCAGATACAGCGACCTCATGGGAAGTAATGGTACAGGCACTCAGGGACAGCGAGGAGGATGAGGATGAAGAGGCCCCCGAGGCGGGAAGGGCGACAGACACTAGCTGAGGCCCCGAGAATATCAGATAAACAGGGGAACAGGCACTAGTACTCCAGGAACGAACGCTATAAGTGCCTTAGACGGGTGGTGGTGAATGGGGTGGGATAAGGGGGGGAGTTTTAGTTTTTGCGCAGGGGTGGGAGTTGGGGGGTTAGCGCATAAGTTAAGTAGGACTGTAAAAGTAGTCATGTACACGATCCGGACACCGATTACTCCTTTGAACTGACCGTCAGGCATGTGAGCACAGAGATATCATCGCCGCCCGACCCCCGGGTTGTGGGCATAACGGCTGTGTACTGACCACCAATTACTATTGTATGCTTGCTCGATTTTATGAAGCTACTTGCACATGTATGGGCCTGTACAGGCATGACTGCAATAAAAATTATTTTAAAAAAAATCAAAAAAAAATGGGGTTCGGAATCACTCGACTCTTGATTAGCCGGCAACAGTGTTGCTGGATTCAATACATTGCATCTTTTGATCTGAATATGACTCGCTAGCAATGTCAGCTCGTAGCCAGATAATCTCGCACTAGTAAGGTATTGTGTCTTGGTTCTGTTCATGAGTGTATCCACAGCATGAGGAACCATGACCACTAGCATGTTATTCATCACCAAACCAGCAGATTGTTGAATGGAAGCCGCAGCTGCCGCTGTAGCTCTCAAACAACTAGGTAACGCTCTAGCTACCGGATCTAATGTTGATGAAAAATACGCACAAGGGCGTTGTTTATCACCAAATTTCTGTGTCAGAACACTCAACGCGCAACCTTCTCTCTCGTGAACATAGAGCGTGAATGGCTTGCTGTAATCGGGTGTGCCCAATACAGGAGCTGAACAAAGTGCATTTCGTAACTCAGAAAAACTCTCCTGACATTCAGCAGACCATGGCACCGGACTCGGAACATTTTTGCCAGTCAAAGCTACCAACGGTTTTGCTAAAAGAGAAAAATTTGGGATCCACTGCCTACAGTACGAGGTAATACCTAAAAAGGCACGTACTTCTCTCTGTGTGCGAGGAACACTCATCTGCGTAATTGCTTTTATTCTTTCTGGGGTCAACTTCCTTCCCTCCTTTGACAAGAGATGACCTAGGTAGGTCACTTCTTGGCAGCAATATTGCATTTTCGAAGGTGACACCTTGTGATTTAATTTAGACAAATGATGCAATAATGAAATTGTAGCTGCTTTGCAAGTTTCCTTGTCATCGGCAGCCACTAGAAGGTCATCTACATACTGTACTAGAGCAGAACCTGGAGGAAGTACAAAGGAATCTAACTGACTTTTTAATGCCTGACTGTAAATTGATGGGCTCTCACAATAGCCTTGTGGAGCGCGTTTAAATCTGAAGCTTCGACCTCCTAGACAGAAGCCGAAAATATCTCTGCTTTCCTCGGCTATCGGAATGCTGAAAAAGGCATTTTTCAAGTCAATGACTGAAAACCATGTGGCTGTAGCAGGAACCAATGTTAACAAGGCAGTAATATCTGGAACCACAGGAAACTGCGGAACCACAATTTTATTAACTTCTCTGAGGTCTATAACAAACCTATATACTGGAGGCTTTGTAGGATCAGTACGTTTCAAAATCGGTAATACAGGACTGTTACAGACATTTCCTCTAGTTTCTTCAACCACACCCTTCTTAATCAAATCTTGCACAATCAGTAAAAGTGCACGTTCACCTTCATTAAAGATCTTGTATTGAGGAATTCGTGGAAATTTTACATTTGCTTTCAAAGTGACTACATATGGTGGTATTTCTAAAAGGCCTACATCATTAGGACCAGTCGCCCAAAGAGTATCAGGGAGAGAACGCAGCTCTGGCGGGAGTGCATCCATTGACAAGTACATCGGAGAGGTGATTCTTTTACCCAACATAAGCTGTACTCCTTCCGGAGAACAGTACAATGTCGCATATAGGCGTTTTAACAAGTCTAAACCAAGCAGATTTTCATTACAACCTGTCGTCAAAATCAGGGGTGCTTTCAATTGACACGGTCCAACAGAAATAGACAAAGGACCAGATACAGGGTTGTAAACAGGGGCGCCTGAAAAACCTACAGAAACATTTGTTAAGCCGGACAAAGGTGCGCCAGGGAGTTTCGCATGCATGATCGAACTTTTTGCGACACTAGTATCCAACAGAAACGGTTCGACTACACCTGATGTTGCTACTGCGACATAAGGCCCACTCTGATCCACTGGAACTGATACTACTCCCTCTCTCTGTCCATGGCTGTCCTAGTACTCACTTTGTTGAAATCCCTCATCATTTTAACAATAGTCTTCAACATGGTACTGTTGAGATCTATTTTGTTGGGCAGACTGTCCATTTCGTTGATCAAAGTGATTGGAAGGGCGATCATTTGTCTGTGGAGGCATAGCACCTCGTCCTCGACCTCTAGAATTCTGCACAAAACCACCACGACCTCTCTGAGCTGCTGCTGCGTTATTTTGCGCTAAGACTGGACACTCATTTTTATAATGACCTTCTTTCTTACAATATGCACACTGATTCCACTGGTATTGTGGCCTAGGTGAACTATAATCTGTCCTTTGATACGATCCTTGCTGTGTATTAGTCTGATTCATGCGAGGCGGATATGCCTGTTGCAAAAGGACTTTAGTCTTTAAGTCTTTCGTCTTCTTATCTGATTTCTCTTTCTCCTCTTTATCCCTATTTTCATAATACTGTGCAGTTGCAAGTATTTGCGCAGTTGTAGAGACGGCCCACCCACTCTCGGAATCTTTTAATTTATTACAGAGCTCTGGTAGCAAATTGTGTACAAATTTATCGACAAAAAGTCTCTGTCCTCCTTCTGTGCTCATATCCTGACCACTATGATCTACAAAAGTCTCTTGAACCTCGTGAAAAAGTCGGAGACACTTTCGTCTTTCTTTTGCCTGCATGCGGACAACTTGTCCCAATTAACACGCAATGCGGGCATCAGAGTCTTCATTAAGTCGATTATTCTACCTGGAAGATTAGCAATTAGAGGTTCGGGCTTGGAACCACCTATTTGCTGACCATCCGCTGCAATGATAGCTGCCCAATCACCACCTAGGGCAACTGGATGATTCTCTTTACGAATTTTAGCCCAAATTGGTTGCGGAACTACATTCCCAAATAACATGTCAATGTCCGCCAGATTCATCACACAAGCCTCAACTGTTTGCGCTAATTCCTTATAGTATCCAGCAGGATTCTTACGCGGGTCTGGCAAGGCCTGCTTCACTGCTAACACTTCGGCTCGCTTCCACGGAATGTGTATCCACACTCTTTGGAATTGCGCCGGAGCGGCTGCAATACCACGGACTGCATCAGCTTGCACAGCATCGCGCCAAATTGGAGGAACCTCCCTCATTGGATATTGCCGATTCTGCTTCGTACTACCTTTCTCTAAGTCTCTCGGTGAACGAAGTGATAGATCATTCCTATAACTTAAAATCAGTTCCATCGCTTCTTTTATATTTTGACCTACTATCATTCCTGCAGCAAACTCTTTCTGAACCTTAATTAAGTCTTCTAAATTCAATTCAGAGTCATCTTCTTCTAGTTCCTCACGTAAAAGAGAGCACATCTCGTCAAAGACATATCGTTGCGTTGGTTCATTCCACTGCATAAATGTATCTAGTACATCTCTCGTGCTATATCTCCTACTTTTCGAAATCCATCTGAGAGCCGTGGAATCTAATATTCCCCGTTCCTCAGTACTTGGGAGCTGACTACGTCTTTGTACAGAGTCAGAAGTAGGAGTCTTAATTAAAGATTTATAGAAAGGAGATAGAATGTTAGAGACAGAATCGGTGATTCTTCGACGAACAGAAAGCGGAGTCAACATACTGGCAGATGCAGAGAACACAGTAGCAGTTGGAACAGATAGCAGGACAGTAGGAGTATCGTGGAAGATAGCTTGTGAAACAGTAGGTGTAAGCGATACAGGTATAGGTAGAGAAGTCGGCAACCCAGGAAGAGGAGGTGCCGTAGGAACATTTACATTAACCATAGGAGGTACAGGAACTTGATTCTGAGGGGCAGGATCAGGAATACCAGGTTGTCCAGCAACCAGCAATTGAACATTTGGTACAGGTGGAGCCGTAATACCCTGTGCATACGGTGGTGGTGACCGTAACAAGTAAGACAACAGAGGATCGTTTTTGGGATCCTCTACTATCTTAGTCGTACTCGATGGCAAGGCAGGATAGCACTTATCTATCGCTAAGTTACGCTCTCTAGTGGCTATCTCCATTGCCTTCTCAGACTCGTTATCTTGCAGCTGCTTAGCCGCTTGTTCTAAAGTTAACTCTTGCTCTTTCTGTTCTTTTTTCAACCTTTTAATCTCTCTCTGTTTAGATTCTTTTCGCCAATAACGGAAAGAATCAAACATTGCCGGCTGGGCTTTCTTCTTAAACAGTTTCACTTCTAAATTGTCAAGGATTTCGGGTTCAAAACTACCATGCAGTGGCCAACTAAGGACACCGTCCTTCTCAGTGTATCGGACCCATACCTCATTATACGATATAGGACCCACACCATGCTTACAGTAAAGATCATATAGAGGAGTCCCAATCGGAGGAACCAGACATGAGTCCTCCAATCGTTAATCACTGTTGCAACCAAAACACGACAACATACAATTTTTCCGACTTACCATTTTGTAATCCGGAACACAGAACAAACAACACAAACAAGAATGTGCACTTGAACCAAGAACTTAGGCCTACCAAAAGCGAACAAATGTATCGATACCCAAACTAAACCAAATAGATTATCGTAACCAGAACAACCAGTGATAATCTTACGAAACCAAACCAAACTAAGAACCAAAGAAGGATTTTAACAACCCTCACGAAATAACCAGCTAGCAACCACTAAATACTTAACTGAGGCACTGAAGACGTCACCAAGGAGAAACCCGTCACGTTTCGCCGTACTAAGGACTGCACCTCGGGTCCAAGACAGGGCGACGGTCAAGGCAACGGCCCACTGCAGCCGTCCTGAACGGGAACCCTCGTGGAAGAGAACGTCGGGCCACTTTTGCGATATGCCGGGATTGATGAAGTGGGGCGCCTCCCTCAGGAATCTTCACACGAAGCTTCTCGAACTCTTCAGGCTTTTGGACCGGTACCGAATGACGTCGCCCCACGTTGGGCGCCAATTGGAGTTCTGGACTTTTTGGTTCCGTCCAGAGGTGTCAGGGAACAACACCCGAAGACCCCGGAGTTCCACCTGTCTTGGTGCACAAATAAACAGAAACACGGGCTTCTCGATGGTGGCGTCAAAGACCAAAGGTTTATTACTGCAGGGACACAGAAGTCACAGAAACTACGCATGGGCAGTGTCTAGGAGCCTGTTCGATTTGTACAAAGAGGGTTGCTCCTTATATACTAAAAATTGGGCTTCAGGCAAATTCTTCACATGTTAGTACATTCCCAAACCTTTGTGTCCTAAACAATAAATATTTGGCGTTGCACAGGAATCGTCGACAATATCTGATGTCAAAACGTTACGAACGAGGGGTTCCCACTTTTCCATCATAATCTCATGTCAACTTTTCATTCAAGACCCGGACCGCCTCATCGTAAATTTCGTTACCTCCCCCTAATAAAGGCCCAGAAGGAAAGGAGCAGAGCCAGGTGCAGAAGATAGAAAAGCAGGATAAGGGATGTTTGTGGGTTGTAAATGGGCAAGGCTACCGGCTTCGGCCGCCTAATCGTGATCAGGCCAACGACCACAAGAACCAGTATAGCAGGACTGGCCTCGGGCAGAGGAGGCAGCCTTTGTCGAGTCATGCAGCTACAGCGTGTTCTGTTCCAAGGTGCACGTGTCACTAAAGAGGTGAATCACCGGCTAAGGCTACGTGTCCTTAATCGAAATGAAGTGATCAGAGGTTATTGCGTATGTGAGGGCAAGAAACACAAAATGGCTGCCATGATCTAAGATGGATGCCATGGGTAGATCGGAAATGTGTTTGTTACAGGAGTACTCTTGCTCGTAGCGTAGCGAAAACACCAGGATATGCTAAATGGATCATTTGCGGTTCGCTGATACCAATATTATGTATTTCCGACAATATTGAAAACACGGGTTCAAATCGTCACGGAACCTCACGCTCTTTCGCCCCTTCTATTCAATCTCTATATGCAACCTCTTCTAGCTTCCCTCCGTCACACCCCAGTTACCATCTTTAACTATGTGGATGACTTACAGTTAATTTTCACATTAGGAATTATTTATGAGCAAAAGTGAACAGTGAATAAGTGAGTAGCGCCATCTAGTGGGTAAAATCAGTATACATATATCTAATTAAGAAATAGGAGAGAATATATAAACCTGACTAATAAGGTGTTATTTCACTTTAGGAAAGAAGCTTTACTTTGATACAAGTTCACAGTTTGGGTGCACTCATTAACCAGAGCAGAGAGGTATTTTAATACACATAACTAAAGGTTTTTCATAACATTTTCTGAAAATCAAAATAGAGAAATGAGTATTGTCATGTTCTTTTGTTCTGTTTAGACATCACAGTTCAAGAATTCAGGCTGCATGAAGAAAAGCAACCAGTGAGGCTGTGTTTTGTTTCTCTGTTTGTTATTTTCTCCACTTCCCCCTTCCCTTGGGTTTCTTGATATCTTTGCACTGTTCTCATTCAGTGCGGAGGAGCAAGATATTCAGGGGCAGGTTAGAACTGTCTTCATCCTCCCAACAGAAGAACAGGATACTCAGGTAAACAAATTTTGACAATTGCAGAGAGGTGTAAAAAAGGGGGTGGCCTCATTACACCTCTCTGCAATGCAGCCCCCTGGCGCATACTGGAGGTTCCTGGTGGGCTAGTTGACACCCATGGACCCCCAATATGCAAGGGGATTTAGTTTATCTTCTGCAAACGCGCCCGGGAGCTGCATTGCAGAGAGGTGTAAAAAGTGGCGTGGCCTCATTACACCTCTCTGCAATGCAGCCTACTGGCGCATACTGGAGATTCCTGGTGGGCTAGTTGGCCCCCAGGGACCCCCAGTATGCAAGGGGAATTAGTTCTCCCTCTGCAAACACACCCGGGGACTGCGTTGCACAGAGCTGTAAAAAGGGGTGTGGCCTCATTACATCTCTCTGCAACGCAGCCTTCTGGAACATACTGGAGGTTCCAGGTGGGCTAGTTGGCCTCTAGGGGCCCCCAGTATGCAAGGGGACTTAATCCCCCAACTTAGAACACTCTAGAGGGCGCGTTTGCACAGTGGTGAAGGTAGGGGGTGGGGCTTGAGGTGATGTGAGTGCAAACATGCCCTGAGGCGCGTTTTAAGTTGGGGAATTAATTCCTGTTCAATCCAGAGGGTACCTAGGGGCAACTAGTCCAACAGGTATCTCCTACAGGTATCTCCAGAGCTGTGTTGCAGAGTGGTGCATACTGGAGGTACCTGGTGGGCTAGTTGGCTCACAGGGGACTTCAGGATTAAAGAGGAATTAATTCCCCAATCTAGCTCACTACTATTCCTGAAAGGTAAATTTAACTGACTAACCAGTAACTTGAATTTCCTTCCTTAGGATATCATTGCCTGATATACAAAACATTAAATAAAAAAAATAATACAATTTCAATATTTTTACAAACTTTTTTTTCAATTTATTTTAAAAATATGTAATTTAATGTAAAAAATAAAATATCTAAAAATAAATAATTAAAAAAAAATGTAGTAAATCAGTATAAAAAAATATAAAAATTAATACATTTAAAAATTATCAATTCAACACAATAGCTTTATTCGACAGGTGTGTCATAAAAGCACAACATAGACATTACAATCATACAGAATAAAATACATAAATATTCCAGACCGAAAAACATTTTTAAAAAGTATTAAACATTTGATAACTGCCGAATAAAAATAATCTGACAACAGTATTTTTGTTTAAAATATACAGTTCCATAAAAATCAACATTGAGCCATCAACAATTCATAACTCCAGTTTATTACTAATGATACAGGGTAACATTACTGATAATCATTTGGATGGGCCTAGGGAAACGCACTAGATTGGATAAACCAGGCCCAACCTAAAAAGTTGGCCATTGCGATTTATTTTGGTAGTGTTGGATCCGATGTAAGGACTCTCAGCGCCTCTTCATGCCTCCTAAAACCTAACAGCTTGCAAATGGGTATAACCCACATACAATGAGGTTTCTTGTATAATGGGCAAAAAAACAACAGGTGACTGATCTTCCTTGTCTATCTTGACACCTTGGGCATACATTCTCGGCGGCGCCAAGGCATTTGCTAGTGAATGCCCTAACAGGAAGGGTACCAACCCTCAACTCAATCAATCAGTAAAATGTGTATAGCGCGCTACTCACCCGTAAGGGTCTCAAGGCCCGGGGGGGGGGTCGCTACTGCTCGAACAGCCAGGTCTTGAGTTGTTTCCTAAGGAGAGATTGCCCAGGGTCAGCTGTAGGTGAGTGGGGAGGGAGTTCCATGTCTTGGCTGCCAGGTAGAAGAAGGATCTTTCTCCGACGGTGGATTTGCGGATTCGTGAGACGGAGGCGAGGGCGAGGCTGGCGGATCGGAGGTGGCGGGTGGGTGTGTAGAATGTGAGGCGGCTGTTGAGGTACTTCGGGCCCGTGTCGTGGAGAGCCTTGTGTGCGTGGGTGAGGAGTCTGAACGTGAACCTCTTGTTGACGGGGAGCCAGTGTAGGTCTTTCAGGTGGGCAGAGATGTGGCTGTGGTGAGGGATGTCCAGGATGAGTTGTGCTGAGGTGTTCTGAATGTGCTGGAGTCTTTTCTGGAGTTTGGCTGTGGTTCCAGCATAGAGGGTGTTCCCATAGTCCAGACGGCTGGTGACGAGGGCCTGGGTGACCGTCTTCCTGGTTTCGGTGGGGATCCATCGGAAGATCTTTCAGAGCACGCGCAGGCTGTTGAAGCAGGAGGACCAGATGGCGTTGACTTGCTTGGTCATCGTGAGGGAGGAGTCCAGGATGAAGCCCAGGTTGCATGCGTGGTCTGTTGGCTTGGGTGCGGTGCCCAGGGCAGAGGGCCACCAGGAGTCGTCCCAGGCAGAGGGAGATGGTTCGAGGATGAGGACTTCCGTCTTGTCTGAGTTCAGTTTCAGACGGCTGATCTTCATCCATTCCGTGACGTCTTTCATTCCTTCCTGGAGGTTGGCTTTGGCGATGGTGGGGTCGTTGGTGAGGGAGAGGATCAGCTGGGTGTCGTCGGCGTAGGAGATCATGTTGAGGTTGTGTTGGCGTGCGATGGCTGCGAGAGGGCTCATGTAGATGTTGAAGAGGGTGGGGCTGAGTGAGGATCCTTGCGGAACGCCGCAGATGACTTTGGTGGCCGCGGATCGGAATGAGGGGAGGCAGGCTCTCTGGGTTCTTCCGTCGAGGAACGAGATGATCCACTCCAGGGCCATTCCTTGGATTCCGGTGTTGCTGAGGCGCTGTATCAAGGACAGGGTGCGGTGGCATACGGTGTCGAAGGCTGTTGAGAAGTCCAGGCGGATGAGGGCAGCAGTTTCCCCCATTGTCGAGCAGGGACCTGATGTCGTCGGTGGCTGCGATGAGGGCGGTCTCGGTGCTGTGGTTTGCTCGGAAACCGGACTGTGAGGGGTCGAGGGATCAGTTGGTCTCGAGGAAGGCGGAGAGTTGTCTGTTGACGGTCTTCTCGATGTCTTTGGCTGTAAAGGGGAGGAGCGAGATGGGGTGGAAGTTCTTGAGGTCCGTGGGGTCCGTGGTGGGTTTCTTCAGGAGGGCGCTCAGCATGGCATATTTCCAACTCTCCGGGAAGGTGGCGGATGTGAAGGAGCTGTTGATGATGTTCCGGAGTTGGGGTGCGATGATGGAGTCAGCTTTGTTGAAGATGTGGTGTGGGCAGGGGTCGGTAGGGGAGCCGGAGTGGATGGGGTTCATTAGGTGGGTGGTTTCTTCCGTGCTGACCGGGGTCCAGGTGCAAAGGGTGGTGGTGGGGGCGCTGGTTCAGTGGTTGGGTGCATGGTCTGTGCGACAAAGCTGTTGTGTATGTAAGCGATCTTGCGGTGGAAGAACGAGGCAAGTGAGTCACAGAGGTCTTGCGAGGGTGTGATGTCGTTGTTGCAGGCGCTGGGGTTGGAGAGCTCTTTAACGATGCTGAAGAGTTCCTTGCTGTTGTGGGTGTTGTTGTCCAGTCGTTCTTTGAATGTTGTCTTCTTGGTGGTGCGGATCAGCTGGTGGTGTTTGCGGGTGGCGTTCTTGAGGGCGGTCGTGTGTTCTGCTTTCTGGTCGTGGCACCAGGCTTTCTCGAGGGTGCGGCAGGTTTTCTTGGAGTTTTTGAGGTCGTTGGTAAACCACGAGGCTTTCCTGATGCCGGGTCTGCGGGAAGGACTCTTCAGTGGTTCGAGTTCGTCGGCGCAGTTGGTGAGCCACTGTGTGAGGTTGTGGGCTGCTTCGTTGGGGTCTGTCGTGTTGGTGGGCGGGTTCTGGCTGAGGGCGGTGGTGAACTGGTCGGCCTTGCTCTTGCTCCAGCTTCTGCGAGGAACCTGTAGCGGGTGGTGGTGGGTCATGGTTCCCCTGAAGTTGAAGTGGATGCAGCTGTGATCTGTCCAGTGTAGTCCGATTGAGTGGCTGAAGGAGATGTGCTTGCTGGAGGAGTAGATGGGGTCAAGCGTGTGGCCGGCGTAATGGGTGGGGGTGTTCACCAGTTGCTTGAGTCGGAGGTTGGCGATGTTGTCCAGCAGTGCGGCAGTGTTGCAGTCCTTGTTGTTCTCCAGGTGGAAGTTGAGGTCCCCAAGGAGGATGTAGTCTGTGGAGGTTAGGGCGTGCGGGCTGACGAAGTCTGCGATGGCTTCGCTGAATTGTGTGCGTGGACCCGGGGGTCTGTAGATGAGAGTGCCTCTGAGGGTGGTCTAGGGGTCGGTGTGTATCTGGAAGTGAAGGTGCTCGGCGGCGGTGAGGGTGTCGTCGGAATTGGTTGTGATGCGGATGGTGTTCCTGTGGACGATGGCGATGCCTCCTCCGGTTTGGTTGATGCGGTCCCTCCGGGTGATCTTGTAGCCCTCCGGGATGGCTATTGTAATGTCGGGGGCTGAGGAGGCATTTATCCAGGTTTCGGTGAGGAAGGTGACATCTGGTGATGTTGTGTCGAGGAGGTTCCAGAGTACGACGGCGTGCCTGCCGACGGAGCAGGTGTTGAGCAGGATGCACTTGAGGCTGTTGTTGCAGGTGCTCAGTTTGGCGGTTGAGGTGCAGGTTCGAAGGCAGGTGAATTTGCAGGCTTGGCAGGTGAAGGGTCCGTGGGTGCTTTTCGGGGTGGCTCTGTAGCCGACGGGGTTCCGGCTGGCGTTGAGTGCGTGGAGGGTGGTGGCATCGTAAGTCCGTCGTGTGGGCTAGCTTCGTCGAGAACCAGGGGTCCTGGTGCTGGGCGCGGTCCAGGCGTGGACGGGCGTAGACGGGCTTGCCTTTGGCGCACAATCGGCGCACCCGCTGCACGTGAACGCTGCGCGTACACGTGGGCTCCCCCATAAATGGCGAAGTGGGAGGGAGGAGCAACTGGGAGTCAGGAGCGGGGCGGCGAATGGGGAGGGTTACAGAAAACCAAGGGGCGGGGCCGCAGAGGAGCAGCCGCGGAGAGCGGGGTGAAGAGCGAGAAGACGGAGGCGAGGGGGCAGTAACAAAGCAAAATAACAGTCACGGGCAGCAGAAAAAGTACAACAAAAAGAAACAAGCACAGCACAATAACAACCCAATAATCCTCAGCTGCAGGAGCAGCGGCGAATCATGGGCAGTGTAGACACGGAATACCGGACCCAGAATCCTCTGCTGCGGGCAGCGGCGAACTCGTGGCAGTAGCGGGGGACCTTGGGCACACTCACGGGGGTCTGCGCAGTGTGTGGAGCGACCTGCCCTGAAGCAGGGTCAGGGGTCTGGAAATACAGCTTCCTGTCAAAAGGTTTCTCAATGGCATACCAGTACTGTTCAAATGCCGGCCTTGACTTAAATTCTAAAAATCGGAATGTCAAATGCTTTACTGAACCACTAGAACATGCTATAACCATTATCAAATCCCAGTACATCTCCTTCAAAATCTTCTTTGAGGGAAAAGAAGCATTAATGGGATCATTCCATAGTTCGCTCAGGCCCAGGTTCACCAACAACAACCTAATCTCTCTCAGCCATTTAACCTTATGGAAGCGATCTGCATCCATTACATCTTTGATGCCCTTAGCATAGTGTGAGAGTTCAGCCGTACACCACAGTCTTCGCCAATATAAAAGGGGGTGAAGTTTCGCTAAATCCTTTACTGCTTTCCTACCCAGGTCTAGCAGTAACGGGCCCATTGGTGTACTTTTTGGAACACTTGTAACCTTCCGCAAAAAAGAATTTTTAGCTGCAGTTAGGGTGGATATGTTCGTAAACCCCCATAGCTCGGCTCCGTACAGAGCGGAGCTTAAAACCTTCATGCCATAGATCTCCATCAATGGGCTTGGAGAGGGAGGATTTGAATTTAGCTGCAAGGATCCCAGCCTGTTGTTTATGCTTTAATGTGGCCACATCAATTTGGTTTGACCACCTCATGTCTGCCTGTAACGTAACTCCCAGGTAGGTGAAGGCATCAACTTTTTTGAGAGGAGCATTATTCATGTATACCTTAACCTGAAATGATCTATGCTCATTAAAAGACATGAACTTTGACAGAATTCCTCAAACCTGCTTAAGGCTTTTCGCAGACCACTGGGAGTTTTGGCAATTATCAAAGTGTTGTCCGCGAACATGAGGATCGGTATGAGTTCTTCCACCAGCAAAGGGGCATTGGAGGGGACCACCAAGAGGAAATTGGCCATTCCGTTTACGAAGAGTGAGAACAGGGTAGGTGCAAGCACGCATCCCTGGCGCACTCCCCTGTTCACGGCAAATGACTCGGTAACCTCACCCCTGGCCCCCCACCGAACACGTGCATGGTTACCCTCATGTAGGTGGACAATCAAGGATAACAATTCAGAAGACATCCCCATCTCACTTAGGACACGCCACAGCCTGCATCACGGCACTAGGTCAAAGGCTGCCTTCAGGTCCACAATTACCGCATACAGGGCCCCTTTCCCCAGAACAATTGTCTTCCAGTAGATATTAATAAAACTGAAGACCTGGTCGATAGTGCTTGTGAGGGGTTGGCAACCCGCCTGCGGTGGGGTAAGGATATGCTCATCTTCCATCCATGACTGAAGTTTTTGTAAAATCAGTCTACCCATAATCTTTTGAATGGAGTTCATGAATGAATGAATAATTAGCTGCTACAGATTTGTCACCCTTCTTAAAAACTGGAATTATCTCAGCTCCTTTCCTGGAAGCGGGATTGGAGCACCACAAGCAATTGCATTCGCTATATGTCTAATATACAAACGCCAAGATTGCTTATGGTTTAGGAAAACATCCGTAGGGATGCTATCAGTTCCAGGGGCACGTCCTGGTGTGATGGTATCTAGCGTCCTATCCATATCCACTAGTGAAAATATCCCACTGGTAAAAAATGTATGTTCGAGCGGATCAGTGTTCCGCTCATCATCCAAGGAAACATACTGGGGTTTGAAGTATTCAACCCATAAGTGGTGGGCAACATTATACTGCGGGGGTTCTGGGCACTCCCCCTATCCCACTGATACATATCCCAAAATAATTTAGGGTTGCGAGACTTGCATGCTTCCTTCATCTCCTGCCATCTTGCCTGGTCCCAGAGTTTTTTGGCTTCCTTGACTGCTTTTCTATACGAGTCCCGTGCCAACCTTTCACTTACTGGATCCCCAGCACCTAAGGCTTCCCTCAATGCCCTCTATGAGTGCCGACATTTCACATTAAACCACCCCTCAGCTTTCTTGTTTCTGCCTTTCCTAGAATTAGCAGGTTTATAAAAGAATAGCTTTAATCGGTCAAAGAGCGTGGTATGCCTCTCGGTTATATAGGACAATGGGGCCTGGCTACCCTCACTAATTCCCCATGCTTCTACTACCTTGTCTACCTCATTATTCATAGCTAGCAAAGTTTCCGGATGTTCTAAAACATTACTCCATTTCAGATTGCGAGAGTCATTAGACAGTACCAAATAACTGGCCCCTGCCTCTACCCTGTTAGATGGGGCTTCTCCAAACAACCCAACCATTGTAACAATAAGTGGGTATGATCGCTTTCCACACGAGCGATAACGACCATATCCCTTAAAAACTGCCACAATGATAGACTCACTAGCACATAATCAATAGGGCTAGACCTGGGGCCGTTATTAAAGGTGTCAGCCCCCATCCTATCGGACAATGTTCACCCATTTGTGGCCCTCATCTGGTGACCTATACACATCCCCTTCATTTGAATGGTCGCCTCTGACCATTTTTTTATAAGCTCAATCATGAGGATAGGTATACCTCATTTTACATCTTCATCCTTCATGAAACACTGATCCTCGAGCCCTAGTGAGTCAAACATAGTGTTGAAGTCCTCCACGACTATCGGACCAATTTTCCTCGACATACCATCCAACAACCTCTCCACGTCAGCTAGAACTTCTGAACGTCGCCCACCAATAAGGCCTCTTGCATAGACATTAAAGATATACAAACTAGGACCCTGCTCTGGGATAATTCAAATCACAAGAATATCAATATTGTTAGTGGGAATTAGGGATACTTTACACAGCAGAGCCTGCCGTACCCAAATCACCAAACTCCCCATTGCACAGCCCTTTGCTTGTTTTACCGCTGGAACCTGGAAGGTAAGATACCCTGGGCCAAACACGGGCTCCACCGCCCATGTCTCTTGAAAGAGACATATGTCATAAGTTTCGGTGAAGTCTGACAATGCAGGAAGTGCTAGTTTAGAGCCCAGCCCTGCGATATTCCAGGATAAGAGTGACACTGTGTTAGACCTTTGGGTATAGAAATCTGCTATCAAAGGACAGCCTTCCTGGGTAGGGGGCAGTCCAGGGCTCAAAGTCAACTCCATGGTCAGTAACAGTTCATTAGCCCCAATTCTACCAGGAGATATTAAACTACCATCAACAGGGACTTTATCTGCATTCACTATACAGGATATGGTCCTGCTGGGTGGGAGATTGTTTGAGCTAGGATCACCATATACCAGATCATCCAATCTTTGACCGAAATTAAGGGGGTTCTCAACTTTCGGGGCACATACAGGAACCTGATGGTTGGGAGTGATTTGGACTGATGGAACAGGAACAAGATAACATAGGAGAGAAACCATAACATCAGAATACTACACTATGTGCTATTCAATTCTGCAGCATAAAAGACCTGATGCTACATCTGTGCCACGGCTCAGATGGGTAGTGTTAGATGACTATAAATGAATACACTTTCTTGAGTAATGAGCAAAGCAAGTTGAATTGCCTGTAAGAAATGCTAGAAATATTGTCCGCAACACAGGCACATAATTATTTCACTCAGAATCTCACAATTTAATAAAGTGGGGAAGCTGGGATTTATACATAACTATCCGGCTGCTTCCAGGGCATATAACTTTGTGCATTAACTGCATCTTCCACAATTCCACTTGTCAACTTTCCCTAGCATGACTGTTGTCAACCAAGAGCCTGTAGCATCCCATGTACCTAAAGTGAAGCCATGGCAAATAACAAAAGGCTAGTGCAACCCACAGATCCATGAGAGGACATTGCTCGATCATTATTTTATTTATTTTGTATACACCACGTGGCTGCTCTGAGACCATGAGGAAGGAAAGTCCGGACTGGGCTGAAACCCTGACCCGGGTCCTTAAAACCATAAATTAAACTACAAAGACAACTAAGTTTTAGCAGAACCATTTGAGAGATTAAAGAGACCACACTGTCTTTGAGCAGCCGGTACAGGTAGCACAGCGAATGTAGTCAATGGCAGATCAAGTGATGTAAGAGTGTCATGTGAGGGCGGGGGCCTACCAATGAGCATGCGAGACACTTATTCTCATCTCATGCTCCTTTCATGCTTTTCCCAGCAAATGTGGTCCCCAAAGAACCCCAACAGGCGGAAATGGTGCTGATTCCAGGCATGCTTTTTCTAGGGGCCGCATAGAATGGCCTGGCAGGACACATGTGGCCCGCGGGCCGTACTTTGATTTCTGCCAGTTTAGAACATCAGCCCGGAAGACAATCGTTTAGCTCAGTTGAATTAGTGGATGATATTGAACTTCAGCTGCAACAGTCCAATGTTTGCTCAATTTGTATCCCCATTTTTAATTTAGAGCATTCTACACACAATGGGTGGAACGTTCTAAGGCCATTCTAGTCCTGCTTTGGGCTATACCATTGATAAAAGCTCCATTCTTACTTCAGGTTCAGGGCATTTAACACCTTGGCTGCTGCTCGAATTCAGCTGTGGTGCTGGACATTCCATTCGCGGGCGTGACTTGGACGGCCCCCGGCCATCGTGTGCACACGCCCACCGTGACCAATGACGGCCGGGAGCCGTCATGAGCACGGAAGGGGTTAATAATCGATATAGCCTTCGACATCAGGCTACCATTCTATCTATAGTAAATGGTGTCTTTGATGCACCACATGAAAGTACATGGAACTACTCAAAGGTAAAGGGTAACATAATTTACAGTATCAAGTTCACAGTGTCTGACTAAACACAGAAGGAAAGGAGGATCAAGCTACTGCTCACTGACTGCCAATGTGAGGGAGAGTGTTTATTTTGTTTGACAAAAGTTCCCCACAGACTAAAATGCAATATCAGTTTTTAAATGCATTAATGAAAATAACCAACAATGTTATTATCATCCATCATTTACTTACATGTTCTATTATTGCATTTCTCATTTTTCTAGATATAATAATGTCAATATTATTTGTTTTTATCTGATTTCCAATTGGCGGTAATTTTGCATTTCATTAGGGAAAAGCTGTAACATTGAAAACTTTCTATTTAAAAATATAAACCAGCCTCTCCATTATTTTGTACAGTACATGCAGCACAAGCTAAGAAACCTGCTTGGTTGGACAAAACATTTTCATATGTGCACACATAAAATCTTGTGGACGAGTTTCTATGACAAAGGATTCTTTTTTGTTAATTTCAATATAATTTTTATTTTTTTTAACAACATATAACAAGTAATCTTCAACTCTTTGTCTTTACAGGGTAGCAGCCCACAATGGCTGAGTTAGTGGTGGTACAGTTACAGATTATATATGCTTGGCTGGCCCCCTATCCACTGTCACAGTAAGAGGAAGGGGAGGAGTGAAAGGGGAAGGGGTAGGAATTAAGGTAGAGAGAAAAAGTGCTAGCATACAAGAAGTTTACTTTCTTCTCGATAGTGTCTTGATTCAGTTGGGTGTGTGATTCCGAGCCGCTTGTTTTGTTTTGTTAGTACTGTTCAAGGAGGATCGTATGGGTCTAGGGCTCCCGGTTTTATGGTATATTTTTGTTGAGATTTTCACCTGATTTAATCCATATTTCTTTTTCTTATTTTACCTCTTTTCATCCTTGTTTATTTTGAAATTTTGTGAAAATTAAGTTGAAACTAGTATATTTCCACAATTATTTAAATGGCAAAAGTGCATTCATGCTTAAATTCCTGACACGTTTCAATTATATGAACACCGGCAGAAGATAGATGAATGCTCTTATAATAAAACATGCACATTTTTGTACCAGCCTGTGCATATTTACTGCTATGTATGCCTCGTTAACAAAATTACTTTCTTTTTTATATACTTTTCCACTTGCCAATCCACACAGCTATTGGCTTTGCAGTCATGACTGACAGCATTTAGAAGCAGTAAAAACAACCCAATTTCACTTTTTCACTTATTTAAAGTCAAATAGAAACACAAACATCAATGGTTTTCTGTCTGTATTTATCTATAAAAAAATCAGTAAAAACGGACAACAGGGAACCTTAAACCTATTGGTAAGATACACATCTCCAATCCACAAATATTTATAGTGGAACAAACGTACATACAAGTGAACATACATGTACTGTATTGTTCAGGCAATTTGGTAATGGTAAGAAATAATGTCATAATAGCTCCCAAAATTGTCACTCTTTCTGCAGTGTGAATTCCTGTTCTTCAGTGGGTGCTCTTGTCTGAACAAATGAGCTTCTGTACCCTGATTACCTAAATCACATACATCTTTCACTCTGTGTTTCAACTTGCACTAAATGGTGGGAATATCGTTTAACTTTGCTTTCAGCTCAAACAAGCAGTAGCAATGAAGTGGAAGTCATATATGCCTCTCGTGACTGCACAATGGAGATCAGAAGTGATCAGGTGGGCGCAGGCGTGAAGTAAGGACCACTGTACAGAGGAAAACAAAGCCCATCAATCAATCAATCTGGATTGGTAAAGCAAGGCTAATCACTCATGAGGGTATCCAGGCGGTGAGCCCATAGAAACGCCCCCTTTTGATTTATTGGGACACGATCTTTTACAGAACATACCAAAGAGGATGCCTGATCACTTGAGACATTTAGGATAGGTTGTTCATTATTTCTCCTAACATGTTCTAGGATCATTGGGGCATGCCGCCAGCTTTTTACCCCGCCATCTATACCACATTATACTCTTCTGCACTCCGATGATGCCCCGGGAGCTTCCCTGTGCAGCTTTTAAACCTTTGTAAATAATACACAAAATGCAACACATAAAGTATACACCACATGCAATCAATATTTTTGAGACCTGACAGTGATACGTGGTATTTTACAGAGCCTTTTGCCATTTAGTTCTGGGAAAACACAATAAACCTATTTGAGAGACATCATGATAAAATGTAATGGAAACACACGTTAATTTACAACACATTATAATTGGCCCATCTCCCAGGTTCAGGCCCTCAAACAAACTTTAGGCATGCAATCCAACGTAAGTTTGCTACAAATAAACTTAGCATAGGAGTTTCGTATGCGATAATTCAATGAGTGGAGCTACTGACAAAGTGCCTCTATAATGAAAGATATAAAAGACACGTTTGGCACGAGAAAAGATAATATATTCACTCACAATGTTTATCATAATCTCTCAAACCTGATAACTCCCAGATGTGTTGGTGTTTTATCAATCCTCGTTGTGGGAAACATAGTTGGCTTAGCCACATGGCTCACAAATGAAAAAGAATTGTACTGGCAGCCTGCGATGAATGTTGACACGTCTTCTAACAGTTGTCACAAACCGATATCCAGCTGAACAATTGCGTCATCCAATTTTGAAAGGGAATGCTCACAATCTGCGATGGACAGGTTGACTTCAGTCAATTAATAATTGTCCACTATTGTAGAGGTGCCCAACCAATTCTCCTTAGGGGGTGAGGGAAATATTGTGTAAGACCAAGACAGCAGGGGCCCGTGGGCCACACTGCAATCCAGCTACCTTCAAAGAAGCATCCTCTTTATTTCTGGAAAATCCAGTTAACACCTTTCTTTCGCTCATGTCGTGAGTCATTTATGATACTCTATATAAAACGGGAGCCCACTCCAATAAATAAAAATACTGATCCATAGCCTTACTAGATGTTGGTATGAAGTTGTCTGCCAGGGCCTCACTAACAGAGCTGGAGGCATGGGTTGAAAAAATGCCATCATCCTTTTATATCTGAGGGGCTTCAAACCTCAATGTGGTAGCATTGATAACATGCTAAAAGACTCATTGCATATAAGAGGCAAAACATACCGAACACAAACCTTTACTCCTGTTAATAGATTACAAATCTTTGTTTTGTGGTATGGTTGCTCTTCTCTGGGGAAAACTCAGTGTTTGTGGTATCCCGGGGGAAATAGCTAGAACCACTGAGACATTGAATATAGACACCTGGACCAACCTTAAGCTGGGCAAGGGGAACACTGTTTCTGAACAAATTGTAGCAAGAATGGGCCTAAAGAAAGGTTGTGTTTTAGCCCCCTTCTGTTCTGCCTTTATTCCCCCCCACATGTCAGCAAAAGGGCCATGCAAATACTCCAGTAAGCAGATTACCTTATTTTAGACAGTACCCACCTCGGTGTTCTTTATTTATTAGGTGCTCATCAGTGTAGCATTGCAAATAAGTTATAGGCCAACATGACCTAAACTAACATGATAACTTTAGCAGAACATGTGTTTTAATAAATAATTGATACCTGGGTAACATGGTAATTTCTTATTCTTCATCTTAAATTGGTTTGTGAGATGATTAATCTATGCTCATAGCAAATTTAAAACTTTATAGGACTTCATTAAATCCCATTTTAAATGTCTTCAGGACCAAGATGCTTCTATTCTTATCCTATGCTTTGTAAGCCTTTCTAGTTAGAGCTGCTCATATTCTTGTCATAATGTAGTGCTCTGGCTCTCAGGCAATCTTCACTCTTCCCAGGAGCTCAGCACAACGTAAAATGTGGTTGGAATTCGGGGCTACTAGGCAAGACCTGGCCTGTATAGCATATTTGTAACATGTTGCTTTCATATTAAGAGGGCGGAGCCATACACTTAAAAATATCTTCCTATGGACATTTTTGTCCAGTGATTATATCAATCGTGCGAATAATTGGGTAAAATATTTCAGTCTAGCTCTTTAGGAAATGCACTTGTTTCATTATGGCAACATTTGACAACACCAAGAAGTACTCTAGGAATGATGTATCATAAAGGGACTGCCTGTCTGATCTATCCCTGGTGTCTTAAGCAGATAACATTTCATTTTCATAGGATAAAAGACTGCACTTACCAATAGGTTGGCTTGCTTCAACATAGGGCTTCTCCTCACATTAGTCATTTTTCTACCACTGTGGCTCCTATCCTTAATTACGGGGAACTCTAAGGGGTCCATTAGATGAGTGTTGTGTCAGCCACCTTCTGCCATTTATTCCATTAAGTGTCATTCAGTGTCAATCATGTTTTGGATGAGACAACACAGCAAAGTGGGCAATGGGTAAATTCCAATTCAACCATTGTGTTGTTCACTGATTCACTTTTATGATTGCCTCCGCCAGCCACAGTCATTTGATGAATTGAGTATCAGGCATCATGAGTGTCTCAATTCGCTGCACAGTTAATGTTTTTTTATTGTTATAAAAAATACTTTATGGCACACACAACTAAATACTAAACAAGCAGCTACAAATACAGAATAGCAAGTGGCAATCAGATGAGATAGCCCTTTAACTGTACTCTCTACCCACAGCGCTAGTGGAACCTCTAACAGTCTGCGCACTAACATGACCTCAACCCTAAAACAACAATGCTTCCCCTGTGCTTAACATAGTGTAGTGGGTGCAGTTAACAAATGTAAGACTACTGGTTTTATCAGGGTATCAACAACATAAGATCATTTTAAGGTCAATCGTAAAAAATCAATCTGAAAACATTTCAGGATGGTACCACCTTCCAATGACATTTACTAATGTGTGCACCTTTACTACTGTTACGGCCAATACATAATTCACTGTTGAACACTGTGCAGCGTATATGCATTTATTCTACCATTACATATAGTGCAAATTCCAAAGTAGCTGCAAGACCTAGAAACAAAGGTCCCTGCACCCCTCAATCTTAAGACAAAAAATCCTAGCTTCACAGGTTCTTGCAAATATGCTTAAAATTCTCCCCATGCACTCTTGTAGCTTCTTATGAAACTTAGGGTTACGCAATATGTAATATGGCTCCTTAGGGGGTCAGCTGCAATAACTGGCAGAAACCAGAGTCAACAAACACTTTCCAGTTGTGCCTCTGCCTTCCTGGGGCACCACCAAGTTGGCGTGTTTTTTTCTTTTGCTTAAAGTAAATACGCGCACGGGCAACTTCTGATTTATTTTTGTCCAGGTTCCCTGTCCCCAACCAAAGCAGTCGTTGCAGTTTTGCTGGAGGCCTTGGGAGGCGCCACACAGGGTACAGGATGTGCCGAGGAGAATGCCGACTATCTTCACTCTCCTGCCCACATCTGTGGAGAGGGGTATCGAGCCGTGTGTGGTCCCTTCTCTCCAGGGCGTGGGCATAGGGAGAGGAGGAGGTACATATCAATGCTTGGAGGGCTCTGGCCTTCCTGGGAGCATAAGTAAAGGCACCGGGATGTCGCCTGCAGTAACCCCCTGGGTCCCTGGGGGTGATATTGGCAACAGTGAATGTACTCTGGGAACCATGCTTCTAAACTTCTCTTGTTGGTTTTCCCGGGGTGCTGGCATTCTCCTGGGGACTCATTATTTAACCGCAAAGCACGCTGGTAGAATTGGTTCCCTGGGGTGCTGGCATTCTCCTGGGGACTAATTATTGTCTGTGTGCAGTTTTTGAATACGTTATAAGAATGCTACCGGCTACAGCAGCGGGCATTTAAGTCGTGTCTGGCAGAAAAACACTCATTGTTGTATATTTTTTCTAGAAAGCTGAATTCAAAATCCATTTTTTTCCTGCTAATATGTCCCAAAAATGAAAAAGAAAACTTGCTGGAAACTGTTCTGACGTCGAAGCACTTAATTACCCGGATTTTACCTCACATTGCCAGGGTCCCAAGTGAATGAATGGCCTCCCTCTCCCACACTGTCTCACGTGAATGCTGTCCTGGAAGAAGCTGGGGACTTGGGAACAATTTGGACACCAAACATGATTTCTCTTATTGGACAGAGACATAAAGCACAAAAGAGACCGGTAATCTGTGGTGATGCAGATTACTAGGAGCTGCTGTAAGCAAGGCTCCAGGGGCCTTATTTATGAAGGCCTTGCGTCAGTTTTGCGCCGCTGGTGCGTCACTTTTTGTGACGCACCAGCGGTGTAAAAAATGCGCCTTGTTGCGCCATATTTAAAAAGTGACGCATCTAGGAAGATGCGTCACTTTTTAAACCCCTGCGACACATTATACCTGCGTCAGGTATAATGTATGCAGAGGGGGCGTTCCACCGCAAAAAGCCTCGTAATAGTGACGCAGTAAAATCTATGAGATTTCACTGCGTCACTTTTAGGACGCTGTTGCGTCAAAATCTTGCGCCTGCCTCACAGCAGGCGTAAGACTGACGCAGGCCCTTTCACATGGGGATTGCCCCATGTGAAAGGAAATATTGCTGGAGTTGCGTCACTTTTGTGACACACTCCAGCAATGCGATACTTTTGAGCTTACAGATACGTCAGAAATACTGACGTATCTGTAACTCCTTGCGACATGATGCGTTATACATTAAATATGACGCATCAGGAATGTCGTAAGGAGTGCGCAGTGAAAAGTGACGCATTGCTGTTTTCACGCAGCGATGCGTCACTTTTCATAAATGAGGCCCCGACCATTTACTCACATGTAGAGCAAAGAGGGAAGAATAGAGAAAATAGCAAAATATCTGGCTGAGAAGAGGAAGGGTTCACTTAGGATGTTAAGCGAGGGTGGCGGAATGCAAAGCATAAGAGGTAAAACAAGATCTGCTGGGCAGCCAAAGGGAATGGAAGGGTGACGGAGATTAGTGTCAGGGCAACTGGGATTCCATTTTCACATCTGGTCTAGAGAGATCTTCAGCATTTGACCAACCTAAAGTAATTTAAAAAATAATGCATCATAATTATACAAATAATAATCACATAAAAGAGCGTTATGCTTCTCTAACCACTGGAACGTTAGAGTATCAATCAAAGATCGCATTAGCTATACTTGCATGTGGATTTGTCAGTCCACGTTATTCATTAGTTGTTTTGACACTTTCAGTCCACAGTAGGGCAGGTATCAGTAAGGTGGTCGCACTTGAACTGTGGACAGGATTGTAGAGTATGATGTTAAAGTAATTGTGAGTTTTTATTTGTATGCAATTATTGATGGAAACAGAGATGTGCAGTCATCTAAATGTCTTTGCTAATGGGTGTACAGGTAAGCTTTGAAACCTGGATTTATATGAATCAAATCATTTCACAAAATCTTTTTGGTGTTGCATTACATGCCTTCAGTTTTACAAACAAAGCACTTGAGTAGTTTTTCAACTTTTACTATTATTTTCTTATGAGGGCACACCTTTGCTCAGGTCCCTTTGCTTCATGTGAACATGTTCAGCAGCTCATTTTGTAACTGAATACATGTATTTTGACATTATACTGTAAGACAATCAACTATTAATTAGAGTCAATAAGTAGTCCACCACAAGTAATAAAGTCACTTATCCGTTAGGTGCAGGCAAAGGTTACAATAATTTAAGTCTTAGCTCAACTCATGGTAGCTATGGCACAGAGACGGAAAACTTAACTTAGAAAAATGTGTAAAGCATTTCTGAGTATCAAAACAGTTAAGAGGTACAAAACACAACACAATAAAAATCCCATTTCAATTTATACATAAGGGGGAAAAATTGAATAAGCAAATTGACCCTAAAATAACAAAAGGTTAAAAAGTGGAACCAGACTTATGAATTTTTAAAGATGTATGAGAAAAAGCAGCAATCTGTAATCTCTGTTCGCAGGTAACTGCAACCTAGGCCCTATTTGAGGTCGACTGCAATGGAGCATGGGTCAGATACACCTGTAAGGGTTTTCCCAGTCAATGATTTTACCTTAGCACTTAGGGGTATATTTGCAAGGGCACTGTGCTACAGGAACGTCACTTTTCACGCTGTTCAAGTGGCGCAAGGCGCTGCTCCATATTTGCAAAATGACGTAAGCCACTTTTTGCGGTTTAAAACTACTTTGCATAAATTGTGCCCTTTCAAGCAGGTATCTGCATGAAAGGAGTGTGCAAGGGGGGACACAGCCGTGAGGGAAACGGCGTCCAGGCAACCAGGGACCGCAGAGACTCCAGCGCCGCGATAGATTGCTGCAGGGTCCGCCACCGTGCCGTGAAGGCAACGGCTAGCGGACTCCAACTCCCAGGTGCCCCGGCGGCGCACCTGTGACGCTAACAACAGTGCCCGAAGGCGCTATAAAACAGCGGGGCTCGCTGAGCTCTGTGGGGGACACAGCCGTGAGGGAAACAGCATCCAGGCAACCAGGGACCTCAGAGACTCCAGGGCCGCGATACATTGCTGCAGGGTCCGCCACTGCGCCCTGAGGGCAACAGCTAGCGGACTCCAACTCCCAGGTGCCCCAGCGGCGCACCTGTGACGCTAACAACAGCGCCCAGAGGCGCTACAAAACAAAGGTGCTTACCCCGCCATGCGGGACGCGCGCGGGCGGCGCCGGGAGAAGCCCGGGACAAGGGCGGGTCAGACTTCGTCAGTCATCGGCAGGAAGAGGCAGGGCGGGGCCACCCCCTTTGCATCCGACCAGATCATGGGTAAGCGCAAAAACACTACCTGTACTGATGCTGGGGGTAAAATACTGAAGGTGGCTAGACATTCGGAAAATATCATTTCCTATTTGACATCTGCAGTGGGGGCCCTATTTAAAGAGATAGAAACCGCACAACAGGAACTGGGATTACAAGTGAGTGTACCATTATCCCCAGAAACTAATCCTTATCAAGGCGCCCCCTTGGAACCTGAAATAATTATATTAAAACCACCATCAACATCAGGGCAAATAGATCCACAAGTTAGCAGTACACCAGCGAACCCACCTATTCCACCCACCCTGTCAATTAACCCGGCCACTCAAACTAAACCAACATCTAGAAAGAGGAAGAAAGGAGATGGGGTTCCCACCACTAAATATATTTCAGAGGACACACTTAAAGAACACCTTGAAGCCCTCTTTGAGGAACGGATTGAACCCCTCTTAGTGGGGATTGCTAAGGACATTGTCGATACCATGAACACATGTTTGGAAGGGTTATTAAAGAAATGTGTACTTATTGATAACTTAGTTAAGAAACTTGATACACCTGCTCCCTTACAACTACCGACATCCATGGGTCCTAGGGGTGGTACTCAATCTGCCCCTAAGCCTCTGCTAACTATCCCTACAAATAGATCTATGACTGTGCAGGGAACAGGGAGGAATATGGGCGAAAAGATCTGCAAAGTAGGCACCGGACAACCTTCTACAGTTATATCTAATAAAGCTGCAGAGCCAAAAACAATTGCATACTCTAAAGCACATCTACATCTCCCCCCGCTGTTGTACCTTTTGTAGCGGTTTTTGTAGGGGTACCACCACTATCTGAGGGGGAAGTAGAATCCACCAATAGCTTAATTGAAAAGGCAAAAGAATGGTGCGTAAACTATAGCTGTGGGGGTATAAATATTTCAAACAGTGTCATCTTTGCAAGAAGGGTGGGGTGGGTGGGCCGCCGATCAAAATCTGTGAGGGGTGACTGCGTGGTGGTAAATTTTGATAACATACAATGTGTAGATAGACTCCTTTGGGACGGATCAGAGATTCAAGAAGATGACATTATAAGACCAGTCCCACTAGGTTTCTTCTACCCACCCCACAAAGGCAGTTTTCCCCTAAGTACACAGCCACATTTATTCCCGAAGACTAGTAAAGGTGGTACTTCATGGCAAACGATACCCTTTAGGCGACAACAGGAAAGACGCGTTACTGAAAGTCCGCATTCCAATCTGGTACTGGCAAATAGTTTTACCCCCTTAGTGGACTTAGACCTAAATGACTGACAATCAACACCTATTCAGCCACCGTCACTAGTTTCACTAGGGGAAGGGGCACCCACCCCATGTCAGTTCCTTAGTTGGAACGTGGCGGGCACTAGAGCCAAAAGACTAGACCCCACCTGGATAGATTTTCTAACCAGTAACCACGTAATTGCACTTCAAGAAACATGGGATACTTCACCAACCTTCCGGGTCGATGGCTTTTCAAGTTTTACTATACCAGCAATACCAAGTAGTGCAGGAAGAGCGAAAGGGGGTCTAGTTCTGCTTTTTTCTCTTAAATTGGCAGGGACGTTTAGGCAACTAGAGTCTGGTTCCCCAAATATTTTAATTATAGAGTGGACTATTTCACCAGGTCGCATCCTTGTGGTAATACATTTTTATAACTCATGGGTCAGACAATCAGACACAGCCCACGTGGACCACCTGGAAAACGTCCTTAATGACTACAGTCAAAAAACACGCACTAATTTCGAACTTATAATATTAGGTGATTTTAACACCCACAAATGTGTTTTAAAATGTAACTTAGGCAAACAAGAGGGTCAGACCGACACTGGTAACCTACATTTTGCACACACCAAAGCGGGGGAGGCGCTTGATTTTTTCTTGCCAGCCTTAATATGTTTGAACCCCACAGCACAGGAAGTGGCAAAATGTTGCCCACTTACAAAGGCTCAGAAAGTGGGTCCGTGATAGATTATATTTTCATTTCTCAGGGACTAACCTCTAAGGTGAAAAAATACGAGGTAATTGCCTCACCACATAGTGACCACAACCCAGTGTCCGCTCAGAGTCACTGGAGTGACTTATGGAGCAAACACCTGGGTTTTCCTAGGGCTTGCACATCGACGGTGCCCAGTGATCAGGGCAGACGGCTCAAGTGGGGCAAGGTGGTCCAGGAAACCTATATGGCATCCCTGCTGCCCAAGATAGAGGAACCCATGTGTATCTGTCTAGACCAAAATGCCACCAATAGTGAAAATATTTTAGCCTTTAACTTTATTTGCTCGCAAACAGCTAAAGAACTCACAGTTCCCCAATCCCGACTGCCACTTAAGCCCCATAAATGGTTTGATACTAACTGTTCTAGAGCCCATAGAGACCTGAAAAATGCACTAAAAACAAAGCCGAGGGATAAAACTCTAATCTCCAAATTAAGACGGGATTATAAACTAGTTATTAAGACAAGAAAAAATACAATTAAAAATAATGCCTGGAATGACTTACTTGATGTGGATGTTCTACGTAATAGTAGGAGATTCTGGGACATTATAAATAACCAATTCTTCTCGGGGGAGATTAATATAATCTCCGATTGCATCATCAGTGATGAGAAATGGGTTAACCATTTTAAAAATATATATAGTAGTAATGACACTGCGGATGAAAATGGCAGAGGGTTAGGTTTGGGGCTATCGGCAGTAGAGTTTAACGAGGAGGAGGTGTATAAAGCTATAATGGACTTCACCAAAAATAAGGCTCTGGGACCAGATGGAGTCCCGGTGGACTTTTTCAGATATGCCCCAACTACCTGGTCCAAAGTCCTCACCAATGTGTTCAGGGCGACAAATGATGGATGCTTCCCAGATACTTGGGCAACATCTGTCATAGTGCCCATTTTTAAAAAAGGAGATAGGGAGGATCCGGGATGCTACCGACCAATCTCTTTAATAGACTCTGCCTTTAAAATCTTGGGCAGAGTACTATTAACTAAATTGAGAGCAAACCTGGAGCTTTGTGGGGGCCTCGCAGAGATACAATATGGCTTCAGGGAGAAACGGGGTACCCTGGAGCAATACTCAAACCTACATCTCCTAATATCTAAGTACACGGTGGCCGGGGAGGGTTCACTATATTTGGCTTTTATGGACCTCTCCTCGGCTTTCGACCTGGTAAATAGGTCCACGATTTGGTCCACATTCTGTGAGCTTGGTATTGAGGATTCCTTGGTGGCACTCATAGCAAGCTTGCACCAGGGGCTCTCTGCGAAGGTCCGGGTTTCTAGGGAAGGGGGATGCTCAGACAGCTTCAGGTCAAAGAAAGGGGTGCGCCAAGGTTGCATCTTGGCCCCCCTTCTATTTACTATCTATATAAATGCTTGGGGAAGTCCTTGTCAGAAGGTAATGCAGATGTCCCTCGGGTAGGTGGGAAGCAGATTCCGGCTCTCCTTTATGCAGACGACGCCGGTCTCATCGCCCGCACGGGCATTGGTCTACAGACTCTTTTGGAGCTATTTGGCTCTTTTATCGGTAACTTAGACCTAAAGATCAATCTAACCAAATCACATACAATGATTGTGGGCCCACAGAAAAACAAATTACACACAAAAACTTTTACTTGTAAGGGTGAGGTTCTCTCCAGGGTCTCTGTTTTCCCATACATAGGGGTCCTGTTTGATGAGAAAGGCTCCTGGGTCCCGCAGATTAAGGCCAAGAATATCGCTTTAGCTCGGTCCACAGCAGCCCTGATTGCCTACACGAAAAGATTAGGGGCCAAACCAATGGAAGCTGTGTTGAAAGTTCATAAAAGCAAATGCGTTTCCATTGCTTCATATGGTGCAGCTCTGTGGGGGTACGTTAATTTGGATAGTATTCAGAGGGTAGAAAACAAGCTTATTAGAGGAATTTTATCTGTCCCAATTTCTACACCTATCTACTCTATACATGAGGAAGTTGGCCTACCCTACATCACAGATGGACTGAAATTGGCTCCTTTACTTTTCTGGGCTAATATCTGGTTAAATACAGAGTTGTCTTTAAATCACAATATTCTTAAAGAAGTGACTGCAAGGGAGGGGGCAATGAAAATATTATGGCTGAAATACTTAAAGTTATCATTCACTGCCCTCGGGAGACCCGACCTATATACAACACCTTCAAATATTAGGAAAGCAGACATTGCATGGATCAAGAAGGAATTCCAGGGGAGGGCACGTTTAAAGAGAGAGGAGCTTGAAGTCAACAAACCATTAGTAAGAGCACATTTGGTCCTATCCTCTTCCCCCTCTATGGAACCATATTTGCAATTTGTCACCAAACCCTTGCATAGATTTGTATTAACCAGATTTAGAATGAACCTGATCCACTGCTCACTAGGTCCCTTTCCTGTGTGGGAAAAACCAGAGCATGCACCACCCTGTGAGTGCGACCAGTTCTCTAATCAGGACACTCTTCATTTTATGTTTTTCTGTGGGCTATACAATATGGAGAGGGGAAAATATCTAATACCTCTCCTGAAAACTATGGGCTTCATACAAGTGAGACCGGCCTTACTTTTCCTTCAACTGTTACCAGATGCACATGTCACTTTTTGCGTTGCAAGTTTTCTTACAGCCGCCTATAGAGGAAGAAACAAAATAATCCCTAGAACTGTATTATCTTAAACTAAAAGTGTACTAACATATTAATTTTTAACCTTCTTTTAACATATTATGGTGTTTAAATAACTGACTTTTTTAAGGATGATGTGTAAATAAATGTATTGTGGGTATTTTTAAAATGTTTTAAATGTATGTATTATCTTTGCCTTTTATGATTTTAACAAAAATAGAATAAAGTGTATTTTGACTGACTGACTGAGTGTGCAATGGGGGTCGCTGTGGCCAGTCCACAGCACAACACATTACTTTGTGGTGCTGCCCCAGATATATAAAGACCTGTAAATCTGAGGCAGCACCTAAATCTAATGCTATGGAAGAGCAGGTATTCGAATCCTTGTTTTTGCTTTTTCTATGTGTGCTGTATTCTGCAACACACACAGAAAGAGCCAAACACCATCAGTGATTGTTTATGTGCATGAAGATGTCTCTTCCTGCACATAAACAGTCATTAAATATTGACGATTTGCCACTTCTATGTGTGCTGTATTCTGCATCACAAATAGAAGTAACCAATAGCCGTTTTGGATTGTTTAGGTGCAGGAATGGACACCTTATTGCACATAAGTAATTATACCCTGCGAAGGCAGTCACCCCTGCACTATGGTGCAAGAGTGCCTGCGTTGGCGCCAGCCAGCTAATTGTAGTGGTAGTAGTAGGGAAAATACAGGGGTGCACCATTATAAATACGGCACATCCCTGCATTTTGGATATGTCGAAGCGCAGTGCTGCCAAATTTGGAGCAGGTCTGTGCTCTGACATTTTGTTGTAAATAAACCCCTTAGTCTCTGAAACGTAAGTCAAAATGTTCCAGAAGGGCCAGATTGCAGACTTGATCAAAGCAAGTACTCTCTAAGCAGGATAGTGGTTGAACAGCATCTCACTAAAGCTGTTGGTTTTTGAGGGTAAACTTCAAAGTGGGAAATCTCACATCAAGGGAAGTCCTCCCTTTGGTCAGTATTCTACATTTGGATATAGCTTTTTTTAGGAGTGTGGAATCCTCTTATGGGGTATGGGTGAAGGCTGTATCCAAAGATGAATGCCACAAGGCCATATACCTTCTCATTGAGGGCCTGCTGAAAAAGATGTGCTGCTGCAGAGAAGCTTCAAGTGGAAGAACCTTGGGGCATATCATCAACGAGGCGATAAAAAATGATCGCCGCTTTTGCGTCCGTTTTCGGGCAAAAAGCGGCGATAATTTTATTGCCTAACCAGCAAGGTCACGCTATTGGGCGAAACTTTGCATTAGCGCCTGTTTTCTGAGCGCCCAGCTTTGCATCTCTTATGAGATGCAAAGTGGGTGTTCCTGCCCTGACATAACTGGAGAAATGTCGCTAAGTGACATTTCTCCAATTATCAATGGGCACGCTAACCTGCAGAGCGACAAGCAAAGTACCAATAATCTCTGTTATCGCTACTTTCCTTACGCCTGCTTCAAGACTGACTTAGCCATGATATCCTATGTAAGGTGAATATCATGGCAAAGTATGCCTTGCCCTATCATCGAGCAATCACCAAACTTTGCGAGATTATCCCTGGATTTCCAGCGATAATCTCACATTTGGCAGTTAGCGCTTGGAATTTTATTGCTTTTGAGATAAGCGTTCTAATAGCACGCTATCTCAGCGATAAAATTCCATGTTACCCGGCGATAATTATCCTAGCGCTAAGTGCGCTTAGCGATAATTATCACTGGTCCTTGATGATATGCCCCCTTGTTTCTTCCGCTCAGAGATGTCTTACCTGATCAGCTTGGGTGATTGATCCAGGACGTTTGGTGGCTGCAAGTCTGACTTTTTCTAACACCCACAGGTTTTTCAGAAATTGTAGGAGAACTCCAGAAAGACACAGCCATGAACCCCAGGACCTAGGAGACAGCACTTAGGTATGGATCCTTTAATGCATAGGCCATCAGCAGGGTTCAGTCCGGGTCCAGTTGTAACTGGATAGATGTGCACATCAGGAAAAGACCTCTGGCAGCTTGTTCTGTCCCTTTAGCCAAAGAAGAGGTGAGCCAACTGACCCTTGGAATTCAGTTATTTTTCCTGGATAGAAGTGGGAGCAGGTTCAGACCTTCTGGTCTCTTTTCAGGTCTCAAACAGCAAGTGTAGTCCTATTTCTGTTCTCACACAGGCCCACAAAGTGTGCTGAGGAGGGTGCCCAGGAGTGCCACATTTATGTGCCTAATGGCTTACTTTTATATCCCACTTGATTTTCACTTGTACATAGTTGTTTTGTTTGATCTAATATAGAGAACTACAAATAGGTAACTTTAAATTAAAGGAATTGTTTTTACAAAGTGACATCAAGTAGACTACTAATGTAAAGCTCACATTGTCTATGATGTTTCTCAAAATCCAGAGATGAAAAACATTTCTGTTATTCACATTTTAACCATTTGTAGTTGTATATTTTATATGCAACCACCAAAATTATCGGCCCCTGATTCAAACATATAAGCAGGGGCAGAAGTGTAATGGGCAAGCCATAGATAGCATTTAAAACCTGGCCTCCGGCCATCCACCCCTACCACATGCAACATTCAGCCTATCAAATTGAAAAGAAAATACATGACCTCCTTCTACCTACCCCTGCCACTTTCTGACAAAAGACCACCCCTGAACAAACCCAAATGTAAAGAATAAATACCTGACATCCTGCCGCCCAACCCCTCTCACAGTAAGAGTGGTAAGCCAGCACCACACTGAGAAGTGGTTCTCATAGAACTGCTGTTAGCATAGTGGGCCTGCAGAGACCCGCACTGACAGGAGAAAGATCAGTTGGTGCAGGCACACATTACGCGATGTTTCCCTGCCTCCCTCGCTTTTAAGGAAACCCGGGAGAGGCGGAAGAAGGCAATGACACTACCAACCCCAATTCCGCTGCAGTACTCAGGTTTCTGGAGACCAGTGTGAGGCAATGGATTAAATGGAAAGTGAGTTCTTCCTGTTGTGTTGACACACAAGTATGTAATCACTTTAGCTGTATCACTGCAGAAAATAACCACATGTCTATCTGGTATTCACAACGGAGGCTTCCTATGGAGGCTACATATCATTACATTAAGTTTGTCTAGTAACACATTTCAATACTATATACCTATGGATTTCCATTGATCCTTTTCTCACAGTGCATGATGTGATTTTCACAAAGAACATTTTTCAGTCCCATAGCATTCTTCACTGCTATGAACCTTTGGCATTGCTTTCATATCATGTATGATGTCCACTTCAACACCTGATTTATTTGTGACACAATAAACAGCCTCACATTGAGAACTGTGATATTCACTAAGAATGCACTTCATTCCTGTTGCATGCCTCATTGCTACGTACCTTTTGGCTGGTTTTCACAGCCCACTTGATATCCACGTCAAAAGCATCTTTTGCAGTAACGTAATCAATGTACCCTCATAGTGTGCACAATGATTGTGATTACTCTCACAGAATGCGCAGTAATTTCACTAATACCTCTCTCAGTTGTGTTGCTCTTTTCATTACTATTACTTCCAGACTTGCTTTTAAACGCCACTTGAAGTCCACTTCTAAAGCAACTTTATGTGCAACCGAATAAACATGTCCCCACAGTCCGCACAGTGACTATCACTCGCAAATCATACTGCATGCAACACTTCATCGTGCTTATGGGTTTGCTTTCATATTGCTCTTGATGACCACTTCAACTGATAGCTTGTTGTGTGACCTCATCAATATGTTCTCACAGTGCACGCTTTCATGTTTACTGTACTGCACTGCTCTATGGTTCCCACAGTGTTCATCACAGAAGTGCAGCGCCTATTAGGCTGAAAGGGATTTAGGGGCGTATTATCAAGGACCGTTGTTAAAATTATCGCCATTTTTACGGCAGGAAATGGCCTTGATAATACGCCCTTGTTAATTCCCATAGAAGCCCATGTTAACACCAGAACATGGGCTTCTATGGGAATTAACAAGGGCGTACTATCAAGCCCATTATCGCTGTTTTATCTGCAGTTTCCTGCCGATAAAACAGCGATAATTTTAACACTTTTCCTTGATAATATGCCCCTTAGCCTCCCTCCCCCGTCCTCTGCCATAACCCGGTCTGTGGAGTGACAACAAAAATAGGGGCATATTATCAAGGAACTGAGTTAAAATTATCGCCGCTTTAGCGGCAGAAAACTGCAATCACACAGCTCTAAGTACACTCACACAGGTTCACCAGTCATCCTCCGCTCACAGGTTGATATTTTACTCTCCCCATCCACTCAGAAGAGCACAATGGACACCTGGGGGCATATTATCAACAACTAGCAATATTTATCGCTATATGAGCTCACCATCATTTTTTTTATCGCCGTGCATCGCTGGATTTTATCGAAGCGATAACGTACTATTAAAATATCCGGCTATAGCAGCAAAATACGTGAATATCGCTTGAAATACAGCGATATTCACGCATTATCGCTAATAGGGACTTAACCTGAATACCCAACTCCCATTTGATACACAGGCTAAGAAGTGGTCTGAGCAGGCGTTAGGTTTTGGCAATATTCTGGCTTAGCGAAAAAAAATTAATCACTGCGCCTGCGTTGATAATAGGTGATAGCGATGTTACTGACTGCTTTCAGTCGCTAACAGGTTGGGTACTCCCACTTTGCATCCCATTAACGATAAATATCGCTAACCTGCCCCAAACCGCTCGCTATCACTTATAAGCTGTCGCTAACTGATGTTAGCGACAGCTTGCTAATAAGGCGATGAAATTATTGCCGCTTTGCGGCCGAAAGCGGCCACAAAAGCGGCAAAAATTTAATTTCGCCTGCCTTGATAATATGCCCCAGAGTTCTCACACAGGCACACCACTCACCCTGCACTCAAAGCTCTCACCCTGCACTTACACAGGCATTCCTTACACCCTGCACTCACACTGTTCACTCTGCACATTCCCCACTCGCCATCAATCAGCACTTCTAGGTCACACTTCTAATACAGCAAACATTAAACTACTGAACACTTGTGAACATGAAAACATCTACAAATGCAGTCCCAGAATATCTGTCCTTCCAGCAGTACTAGATGCTTATTCAGTTCAGTTCCATCTGTAACTGGGGCAATGCAAGAGGGGGAAGTGTACTAAGAATGTAGGATGTTATGGTAAAGGAGAGTGAGCTGGGGCTGTCGGGGCTTGTGTGGCAGGTGGAATCAGTCTTGGGCTGTGGGGATCAGCCACAGGGAGTGATGAAAACAGGTAAAGGCAGCAGGATGGGGAGCTGCACAACAGGCTTGGGATGAAGCACTGAAACTGAGTCTGTGAGCTGGTGTTGGAGTTGACTGGGACTGTAGGCTAAGTGTGTGGTGAAAGTGGGGAAGAATTTACAGCTAACGCAGTACTTGTTGGCTTGGTAAATCACCTTCACAACAAAACTTTAATTCTGCATACCTTCACTCCGCATACCATTATCACAATAGTACCATTACTCCGTAATACTATAATAACGCATGCCATTACATCTTATATGCTTTTACCAGGCATGCTTTTACAACGAAATTCGTTGTAAAAGCATGAATGGTAAAAGCATATCTTTTTAATATTTAAGTCTAAGGTAAGTATATGGTTTCACTTTGGGGGTGTAGGGGTATAGGTTTTGAGGTTCAGGGGTATTTTAAGGGTTGAGGGTGTGTTTGGGTTATGGGGTGCACAGGGTATTTTTAGAGTATGGTGTCTTTAGAGTATAGGGTTGGTTTTGGGGTGCTTGGTTTTTTAGGGTTTAGGGGGTATTTAGGTTTTGGGGTGCAGGTGGTATTTTTAGGGTTCAGGGTGTGTGGAAGGTTTTGGGGTGCAGGGGGTATTATTAGGGTTCAGTGTGAGTTTTAGGGTGATGGGGTATTTTAAGGGTTAAGGGGATCTTTAGGTTTTGGGGTACAGGGGCATTTTTAGGGTTATGGGTGGGTTTGTGTTTTGGGGTGCAAGAGATATTTTTAGGGTTCAGGGATAGTATAGATTTTGAGGTACAAGTGTTTTTATAGTGTTCAGGGTGGGTTTAGGCTTTGGGGTACTGGGGAATTTTAATGGTTTAAGGGGAATTTAGTTTTTGGGGTACCGGGGTATTTTTAGGGTTTAGGGTGGGTTTGGGTTTTGGGGTGCAGGAGGTTTTTTGTAGGTTTCAGGATGTGTGGAATGTTTTGGGGTGCAGGGGGTATTATTTGAGTTCAGTGTGAGTTTAGGAATTTGGGGTGATGGGGTATTTTGAGGGTTAAGGGTTTTTTAGGTTTTGGGGTACAGGGGCATGTTTAGGGTTCAGGGTGGGTTTGGTTTTTGGGGTGCAGGAGATATTTTTAGGGTTCAGGGATAGTATAGATTTTGGGGTACAGGTTGTTTTTATGGGGCTCAGGGTGGTTTTGGGTTTTGGGGTACTGGGGTATTTTTAAGGTTTAAGGGGAATTTCGTTTTTGGGGTACTGGGGTACTTTTTGAGGTTTAGGGTGGGTTTGGGTTTTGGGGTGCAGCAGGTATTTTTCGTGTTCAGGGTCTGTGGAAGGTTTTGGGGTGCAGGGTCATTTTTAGGGGTAAGGGTGGGTTTGTTTTTTGGGGTAAACGAGGTGTATTAAAGGTTGTGGGTGGATTTAGTTTTTGGGGTACAGGGGCATTTTTAGGGTTTAGGCTGGGTTTGGGTTTTGGGGTGCAGGATGTATTTTTAGGCTTCAGGATAGGTTTGTGTTTTGGGGTGCAGGGTGTATTTTTAGGCCTCAGGATGGGTTTGGATTTTGGGGTTCTGAGGTTTATTAAGGGTTTAGAGGGTATTAAGGGAGCAAGGGTATTTTAAGGAGTAAGGGTGGGTTAGGTTTTTGGGTGCAGGGGTATTTTAAGGGACCAGGGTGGGATTCGTTTTTAGGGTGTACAGCGTAATTTAAAACATAAGTCAAAATAAATTAATTCCCCTTAAAAACAACTAAATTCAACATTCCAATAAAAGGAGCTACAGGAAAAAAGGACTAAACTCAAACACCACAATTATGAATTTTCTTTCTTTCTTGTTCCAAAATTCAGCTTTTTTCCTGTAGCTCCTTTTATTGGAATGTTGATTTTAGTTGATTTTACTTAACATTGTTTCGTCCTGTATATGTTTCCCTATTTTTTTATTTTTTTATTAAATGTGATGCATGTTAATAAACTGTCCAAAGATTTAATTTTACCAGAGTGTTTTCACGTGTATTGAATTTTTATTACCTTCATTACTTCCTTGTTACGTTGTTACGTTGCTATATTGTGAGTTTATTGTCCAACTGCTAGTGCTTATGTGTTTTTGCTAATTCGCCCAAGGGGAATTAATTTTTTTTGACTTGTGTCAACTTTGGAACCCTATCCCTTTGGTTTTGGGGTCCCTCTGTCTTTTATTAGTAATTTAAAACATATATATAAAAACAATATATATATATATATATGTATATATATTTATTTATATATACACATATTTATAAAAATATATATTTAAAATATTAATATCTATATATATACATATGTGAACAAAATTGTTTTATTTAAAAAAAATATATATATATAAATCTGCATATATAATATGTGTATATATATATATATATGGTTTTTTCAGTGAATTTCTAAGGTTTTTTAAATGCTAATTCCTAACTATAACGTGCCTGAAACCTATGGTTTTTTCAGTGAATTTCTAAGGTTTTTTAAATGCTAATTCCTAACTATCACATGCCTGAAACCTATGTTGTTTTCAGTGAATATATATATATGTATATATATATATATATATATATATATATATATATATATATATATATATATATATATATATTACCTACTGGCTATCGCTTTATTCCCTATGGGATTTTTGAAAATTCTATGTCTAATAACTTTGGCGTTTGTGGACGGAATCGGCTGAAATTTTCAGGAAAATGGCACATTTTGTTTCTGGGCAGCCCTTGAAAATTTGGGGGGGTTTTGTCGAGGGGGGGCCGAGAAAAAAGGGGGGTCCCAAAACGCATTTTTCCCATGTTAATTTCCATAGGGCGGTTGGACTCACTTTTAGCTCGAACGGCTGAATGGATTTGCACGAAACTTGGCAAAATTGTAGGGACTGTTAGCCCGATGTGCCTTTGCTAGGTCTCAATATATGTGCTCCAGTAGTTTTTGAGAAATTAACGTTCAAAACAAGATATATATCTGTAACAGCGCTCCGGACTGCTCTCCGGTTCGCTTACTTTTCGCGAAACGTAACTTTGCGCGCAGAAAGCTGATTGGCTCTCCGGTGTCTGTCAACATTCTAAACAGTCCGGAGCGGCCGCCATCTTATCTCTCGGTAGGATCGAGAGAGAAGAAGAGGTGAAAAACGAAGGGGGAATTTAATGAAAGGGGGCAAGGTATACCCCTCTTGACCCCCTAGGAATGTTGTTGGGGTTATTAAAGGGTCCCGTGGGGAAAATAAAAAAAAAATGATTTTTCACGGTAGAAGCGCTTCACGGGGCGCGAACTGGGCCGCAAACTGGTAGCGAAACGGGAATTCGCCATTTTGTGCTTCGTTTTAATTAAATTACTAGGTATAAGGGGGTGCGGGAGACGTATCCTAATCCCCTATGTTTCCTGAGGGTGGCTGAGGAGGCTCATATATGTTGATACATCTCTTCCAGCGGCTGTGCGTGAGCTTTTTTTTTTTTTTGCTGCGTGACGTCTGTTAACGTTCGATTCGATGGAAATCAGGAAGTGTTGACCGCCAATTTGTCACTGCGATAAAATATTTTGTTATAAATGAATCCTTATTGATAAACATTGTCTGCCCCATCTTGCCTTTTTTCCAATGCCACAATTTTGTCGTGCACGGCAGCCATTTTAGATGCCAGGCTGGTCCCAGGCTATCACCTACCCCTGCGCATGTAGTTTATGGCCCCAGCTGTAGAGAATCCAGACATGCCAACCCTCCCGATTCAGGCGTGAGACTACTGATTTCAGTGCTAGTCTCCCGCCTCCCGATTTCTGCAAGCAAAAACCCGGGGGCATATTACCAACAACTAGCGATAATTTTTGTCTCTAACTTGTTTAGAGACAAAAATTATCGCCGCACATCGGCGATTTTTATCGCAGATAAACCTTGCTATTAGCAAGGTTTATCGCAAATGCGATAAAAACGGCCGCAATGCATGAATATCGCAGAAAAGTCAGCGATATTCATGTATTATCGAGCAAATGCTCTTAGCCATGTTATCCACCTCCCATTGGATAACATGGCTAAGAACTGCTCGCAAATGCGGAAAAAAACGGCCGCAAGGCATGAATATCGCTGAAAAGTCAGCGATATTCATGCATTATCGAGCAAATGCTCTTAGCCATGTTATCCACCTCCCATTGGATAACATGGCTAAGAACTGCTCAGGTCAGGTGTTAGCTTTTGGAGATATTCGCGCTTAGCGCGAATATCTCCAAAAGTTGGTAATAGGAGATAGCGATGTTAGGGACTGTTTCCAGTCGCTAACATTTTGGCACGCCCACTTTGCATGTCATTAGTGATAAATATCACTGACATGCAAAGCGGGGCCCAAGATGGTCGCTATCTTCTTTTAGCTGTCACTAACTGGTGTTAGCGACAGCTTGGTAATAGGGAGATAATTTTATTTCCGCTTTTTGGCTTTTAAAGCCAAAAAAGCGGAGATAAACCCCCTTGATAATATGCCCCACGATTCCTCGGGGGTTTCAGCTGACAAGGCTTGGTATTGTGTTACGTGGTAATTCTTCCAGGAAACGTCAGAGGGTCGATGCAGGGGTTCTAGAAGGGGTGATAAACCATTTAAGCCTCATGAACAAGCGCATGGTCTTTTAAAGATCTGTGAAGTACTCGGGGCGGCGGTGTGTGTGTGTCCTCTTTCAGGAGCGGGCGGGGTGGGGGGGGCACTGCCAGCAACTTCCAGGCCAGGCAGTGTTCAATAGTTGCATCACCCTTTCTCTGCCTGCTATTGCGCTCCATGCTTCGGAAAGGTAAGAAAAAGAACGTGCATTTGAGTTTGAAATGTCCGATCCTGTAGCAGTACACTTGCAAAGCCCACACATGACAATAACCAGATTCAAGGCCCCATTCACCCGTTTTTAAAAAAATATATAACACTCCAACTAAGTAGGATTATAAAACTTTATTAACTTTTAAATATAACGAACGGAACAAAAACTGTAAAAACATTTAAACATTTTTCACAAAAAAAGCAACAATGGTCAGAAGCTGTCTTTTGTGCGAATAGTCCCAAGGCAGCACAACGTGCTGAGTTCTGGACGGCACCCAGGTGATGTCACCTGGGTGCCGCACTGGTTTTTGGGATCCTACAATGCAGCAAAGAAAAACAGCGTGGGGCGTCCAGGGTGGTGCGGAGGGAGGCCTCGTCAGTAGCGGTCTGTTGTGCGAATAGTCCCAAGGCAGCAGAACGCGCTGAGATGTTGATGGCACCCAGGTGATGTCCAGTAAACTGCCGCACTGGTTTTGGTATCCTACAATGCTGCTCCGAAAATTGGCGTGGGGCGGCCCGGGGGGGGGGGCGTGGGGGAGGCGGCGTGAACGGGCCTCCCTAGGAGGCGGCCATCCAGCTGAGTTGCGCCCGCTCTTGCGGCTACAGCGTCTCGCTCACCATGTTGTTGAGTTGCTCCCACTCTTGCAGTGCAGCGATAGGCGGCTGCCACATGACTCTTAATATGGCGGACGGCTCTTCGGTTTTGGGCCTGGTCCACTAAAATGGCCCTGGGACACCTTGGAACTCGGACGCTTGCCTGCTAGGGCTTGGGCTCCATTCTCGAAAAGCGTCCCCTCAGCCGTGAAGATTCTACAAAAGTCTTGGGGGCCCTCGACTCCTGCAGGCTTCCGGTGGGGAGCGGCTGCCATGATTGCTCGCGGAATGACCACGACGGAGCCACGAGATGGTGGTGCTCTCATGCTGACGCCAGCTTCAGTCTGAATCATCCAGAAACAAGGTGGGGCTTTCATCGTTTGGGAAAAAAAAATGTTCTAAACCAATGAAAAGTGTTATTTTTAGGTCATATGACCAAGCCTTCCATCTTTAGGAAACCAAAAGTAAAATGAACCAATGAAAAGTTTTATAAACAAGTCACATGACCTGTTATGCGGCATAGGGCCACAAAAAGCGTAGAAAATCCGTTGGCACGTGAGGCGGCGTCAGTAGCGGACCGATGTGCGAATAGGCCGAAGGCAGCACAACGCGCCGAGATCCGGATGGCACCGAGGTGGTGTCCAGCAAATTGCCGCACTGGTGTGGCCATCCTACAATGCTGCGCCGAAAGACGGCGTGTCCATGTGAGTTCCGGTCACTCTTGCGGTACAGTGACTCGAACGCGCCGAGATCCGGATGGCACCGAGGTTGTGTCCAGCAAGTTGCCGCACTGGTGTGGCCATCCTACAATGCTGTGCCGAAAGTCGGCGTGGGGTGCCCCGTTGGCTTATGAGGTGATGTCAGTAGTGGACCGATGTGTGAATAGGTCGGAACCAGCACAAGGCGCCAAGATTCGAATGGCAAGTCCTGGATGTTGAGTGCCATAGTTGAGAGTTCTGAGCAGTGCTTGTAAGACTATCTGAAGCTTATTTGCACCTGCTGCAGCTTCACTATTGCCCAAGGTGGTGTCCAGCAAATTGCTGCACTGGTGTGGCCATCCTACAATGCTGCGCTGAAAGAGGGCGTGTTCAGCTGAGTTCCGGTCACTCTTGCGGTACAGTGACTCGAATGCTCCGAGATCCGGATGGCACCGAGGTGGTGTCCAGCAAGTTGCCGCACTGGTATGGCCATCCTACAATGCTGCGCCGAAAGACGGCGTGACCAGCTGAGTTCCGGTCACTCTTGCGGTACAGTGACTCGAACGCTCCGAGATCCGGATGGCACCGAGGTGGTGTCCAGCAAGTTGCCGCACTGGTGTGGCCATCCTACAATGCTGCGCCGAAAGTCAGTGTGGGGTGCCCCGTTGGCTTATGAGGTGATGTCAGTAGTGGACCGATGTGTGAATAGGTCGGAACCAGCACAAGGCGCCCTGCACTGTTGAGCTTTTTTCAATGCCTGTTTTTTGTTGTTTCCCCTCCATCAAAAACAAAAAAATATATAAAACTGTGCAAAAATACAAAAAAATGTTTAGAAAAGCAGTGCTTGTAAGACTGTCTGAAGCTCTTTTGCACCTGCTGCAGCTTCACTATTGCCCTGGTGTGGTCAAAGATCGCCCATGACATAGGCGGCCGGCTCCCGAGGTCCGGCGGAACTTTTTTCCTTTTCCTTTCTGCTTCTTGTCCCACAATCCGTTTCACCTGAAGACACGACCAGGTTCCTGAATGTGTGCAGGGGGACGCTATTGATTGAATGAAAATGGCGGCTTGACACAAAGCTGACTCAAGCGTTGCTGTTGATGCTATACAGACAAAAATTGGTTTTCAGTTTGTACATTCTTCAGGATTTTTTTTTCCATCCAAGGCTGATTGAGAGTTTGTAGAAAAATGGCTTCAGATTTTCCACATATTACTCTTCAACATTCTTCCTAAATGTAACAATGTGAGACTCACTAGGAGAACGGCTGTTTATCTTTCCTTTCAAAATGCTGCCAACAATATTTTCTGAATGGAAGACACCATCTTGTAGCATAAAGGGCCGAAAGGGGTTCTGGTCTGGCCGATTGTTGGTGGAGACATTTTGACTATATCTTGGACCTGCCCGGCCTCGCCCAAAATGGCGCCGGTATAAATGGGACTCGTAACTCCTTGCCCGCAAATGTATATCTAGAAAATTTTATTGTAAGTGGCCCTGTCTTATTTTAATTACAAAATGTACGTCCACCAATTCCGCAACTGTTAGACACCTTAGTTCTTGCAACCTAATGGCCCGCTCGTTACGTTCCTCTACAGTGTAAATGTCTCCTCATCATATACGATTTCAGTTTGCTCCGTGGCCAGCCCACGTGGTTATAGGCCCGTATTTGTATACTGACATTTTCACAATAAAGGTTTTTAAAACAAAACACGGTAGTAGTATTTACATTGGTAAAGTTTTTACTTTTAGTCACTGTTTTCGAATCAGTAAAAGGCAAGTGAAATAAAGCAGTCCAATTACATGACGGATAAAAGGTATAATATGTAGGAACGTAGTAAAGATAAATGGTCAAGGGCAGTTGTGTTTTCCACTCCTGCAACATAAAGTGATCGATAAGAATCTGATAATCAGGCGTATCGGCGACTAAGACAGCAGGCCGAGTCTCTTTTACTCAACGGCTCCGTCATGGAACGAAGAAACGCCCTTTTTCTCGAAAAAGGAATATATTTTACTTGCAGGACAGTTGTAAATTTTCCGGGAAAGTACATTAGCCTGGAATATTATAACATATATGTTTAAAAAAAAAAATGTTCGAAAACAATAAAAAGCGTAATTTTTAGGTCGTATGACCAAGCTTTTCATCATTAAAATAACAAAAGTAAAATGAACCAATGAAAAGTTTTATTAACAAGTCACATGACCTGTTATGCTTACGTTACGCGCTGCGCACCGCGCCCCGGATCACTTCCGGGTGCGCTAACGCGGCGTGTCATATAACGCATTACGCGACAACGTAGGTCAAGAATATAGTCAAAATGTCTCCACCAACCAGCGTTCGGAACACAACCCCTTTCAGCAGTCCAAAAAGTTCTGTTAAATGACAACAGAGGGGACAGGCAACAAGAACCATCAGTCAAAGAGGGGAGGGCAAGTTCTTCTCTTCCGGGTCATGTTGGGGCGCTACCGGAACTGATCGAATTGGTAGTCTACAGTGTTTCTGGATGTTTCAGAATAAAGCTGGCGTCAGCATGAGAGCACTACCATCTCGTAGCTCCGTCGTGGCCATTCCACGAGCAGACATGGCAGCCGCTCCCCACCAGAAGCCTGCGGGAGTCGGGGGCCCCCAAGACTTTTGTAGAATCTTGACGGCTGAGGGGACGCTTTCGAGAATGGGACCCAAGCCCTATCAGGGAAGCGTCCGAGTTTCAAGGTGTCCCAGGGCCATTTTAGTGGACCAGGCCCAAAACCGAAGAGCCGGCCGCCATTTTGAGAGTCCTGTGGCAGCCGCCTATCGCTGCACCGCAAGAGCGGGAGCAACTTAACTACATGGTGAGCGAGACGCTGTAGTTGCAAGAGCGGGCGGAAAACAGCTGAATGGCGGAAGAGGCACAGTGTAGCAAAAGCGGGCGGAATGGCAACTAAAACGGTAAAGGGGCGCCCCACAACAGCGTGTCTTCAGGTCAAACGGATTGTGGGACAAAGTCCAGAATAGAAGAGTCATCAAAAGGCAAAAAGTTCTGCCGGACCCCGGGAGCCGGCCGCCTATGTCGAGGGCGATCTCAGGCTACACCAGTGCTATAAGACTTGGGGAGGGGGTCGGAGACAAGCGTCTTCTCCGAGTCCGTGCCATCACACCGCCCCTCGGGGGCCTCCGTCAAGCGGTTTAGGGAGGTACCATATAACATTGTTTTCAAATGCAGTCAGGTCCACAAACGACCCTCACTTACTTTGAGAATAGTAAAGCTGCAGTAGGTGGAAATAAGCTTCAGACAGTCTTACAAGCACTGCTTTTGTAAACATTTTTTGATTTTTTTGTATTTTTGTTGTTTTATATTTTTTTTTTGTTTTTGATGGAGGGGAAACAACAAAGCACAGGCATTGAAAAAGGCTCAAACTCAGAACTCTGAACTATGGCACCCAACATCCAGGACTTGCCATCCGGATCTTGGCGCCTTGTGCTGCTTCCGACCTATTCACACATCGGTCAACTACTGACATCATCTTATAAACCAACGTTATGTAAATAGTTATTTAATAAAATGTTTTACCCTGTTTCTTTGCTGGTGTGTTGTCTATATTTTTAATATTTGCATAGGGTTTGTCGTTATTTTGGGCGGGATGGGTGACGAAGCCGAGCTGTCTTGCAGCCCTCATGGTGTGGAGCTCAGTTCATCTCACTATTTTCGTATTTCTCATGAAGGGTTGTTTATAATATTTCTATTTTAGCGAGGTCAAAAAGAGATCCAATTAGTGGCCTACTGATTTTGCTCGATTACTTTTATTTTTTTACACGATTTTTCACGATCTGCAAAGACTAAACAGAGTATTGCGACTTTGTGCTTGTTTGTAAATAGAGAATGAACCAAAGAGAATCAATTGTAAAACAGTAAATGCTTGGATAATAATCAATCAAATGGAGAGACAAGCAGGCAGGACGGATTACAACGGGGGTAAAGGCCTGCGTTAACTACTCTTCACTATCTGCAAAGAGAGAGTACTACTAAGAGAAAAGAGGGGAGGGGGGCAGCGTTCAAAGCACATCAGCGTGCATAAACACGAAAAAGTTTTTATCTATCACGTACTTGACATTTTAAAGCTTTTCATATTTGCTATTAAAAAACCATTGAAATTCACTGAAAAAACCATAGGTTATAGTCGATATATAGTTAGGAATTTGCATTTACAAAACCTTGAAAATTCAATGAAAAAACCATTGGTTTTAGGCCATATATAGTTAGGGATTTGCATTTACAAAACCTTATTTTACTCGCATAAAACCATTGAAATTCCATATATAGTTAGATGCGCTAACTATATATCGCGCACCCGCAATCCACTGCTGATGATGTCACATATTACATCATTCATGACATGGTCAGTGACATCACTGATGACATCACTGATGACAACTCAAATGACATCACTGACAACATCACAGATGACATCATTCATGTGTTAATACGATGAACCTCTACAGACTCTGATATAACCTTAGATACGCTCAGTGAAAACAGACACTCACAGATTGTCACTCATCCATGGAGTTACTCATACACCTAGACAGTCATGCAAAGAATCAATCACACCTCCAATTCCTCAACTATACAGTTATACACACCTTACTTATTGAAACATATTCTAACACATATTTACTCTCTTATACAATCACTGATACAAGTTTTCAATGATCCATGCAGCTACTCACACATTCACTGGCTCTTAAACACAGTAATTTATATATGTCAACTCTCGCATGTACTGTGTTTTACATATGTACTTACTTTGACATGTAGCATTGAGATATCCAATCACTCACCAATACACTCATGCACACAGTCAACCACCCATACAGCTGTTTCCACATGCAGTTTTGAACCCATACATCTAGTGAATCAGCTGTTCACACATCTATGCACAGAGTCACACATTTCCCAGCCACTCACACACATACTCAGTCTCCCATACAAATACTTGGGCAACCAATCAATAACCCATATAGTTACTCATATAGCTACTGATCAACACATGCAGCAGTTTTCAGAACAACAGATATAATGATGCACAAATTAATACAGTTTAATCACTAACCCATGCACTCAGTGAGACACATTTAATCACTCCCTCATACAATCAGTTGCACCTACTAAATCCTTCATCCAGACATTTATACATCCACTCATTCTTCAATATGTAAGACATATTTTAACTTTACAGAAACATACAGTCACTGGATGTTGTCATCAGTGATGTCATCAGTGATGTCACTGACCATGTCATGAATGATGTAATATGTGACATCATCAGCAGTGGATTGCGGGTGCGCGATATATAGTTAGCGCATCTAACTATATATGGAATTTCAATGGTTTTATGCGAGTAAAATGAGGTTTTGTAAATGCAAATCCCTAACTATATATGGCCTAAAACCAATGGTTTTTTCATTGAATATATATATATATATATATATATATATATATATATATATATATATATATATATATATATATATATATATATATATATATATATATATAATATATATATATATATATGTATCCAGCCCGTCTACACCAGTGCTTAGCTGCACAGAAAGGCACACAGACCAGGAATCAGCACGCCCAGGCGAAATTCAGGTATCCAAAATGCTTTATTTTAATTCATCGTGCAGTGGAAAAGCTGCCATCAGACGCGTTTCGGGCAAGCCTGTGCCCTTGCTCACTGACAGTTTATAACTACAGAAGATCACATACGACTACATAGGCAGATCCATAACTCTCTTACTCAGCAGTAGTGGATCACATTGAGTTCTACACAAACTGTCAAGATACGAATGTTCTCAAACTGTGTGTAATCATGCCTGCACACTTCAGTACTAAACGCGCAAGTATAAGAGATGCCACAGCTGCATATTTCTTATGGCTCAAACGTGCGGTACAAAAGGGGGTGGAGATGGACGGAGCATCTGAACCAATCAAACACTCACACCCAGTCAACAGATCTGGGTTTAATCCATCACAGTTCTTTAGCCCACTCTGCCACCCCAGTTCAGACATGGCCATATGCAAATCAGTCTGACCCTGTGCCTTATGGGAACAGTCCAGCCCGAACTGCCAAGCCATGCCTTCCCTGGACCAGAAACAAGCTTCCTAGGACCGGTTTCTGGCATTCCAGCCGTCTTCAGCCAGGCTTGCTTAAATCCAGTGACAAAGTGAGCAAGGGACTCACGTCTGAGCATACCCTGCCAACTTATGGCGAACAAAGCGGTACAAAAGGGGGTGGTGATGGACAGAGCGTCTGAACCAATCAAACACTCACACCCAGTCAACAGATCAGGGTTTATTCCAACACCGTTCTTTAGCCCACTCTGCCACCCCAGTTCAGACATGGCCATATGCAAATCAGTCTGACCCTGTGCCTCATGGGAACAGTCCAGCCCGAACTGCCAAGCCATGCCTTCCCTGGACCGGAAACAAGCTTCCTAGGACCGGTTTCTGGTATCAAATGTGCGAACGTCATTCCGAATAACACACACAGTATCCAACATAACCTTGATGTTTCATGCTCTCACTATACACACTAAAGTAGCGAGACAGTCTACAAATGTAGTATATCAAATTATTCTCATATGATCAAAGTACTCAGCCTTCTCTAAATAATATTGCAAGTGCGTGTTGTGTACAAAACAGAGCAGGAAAACAAAAATGGCGTTTAAGGTTCTAATAAACCCATGCTAAATTAACACGGTGTGAGTGCAAGGCTCAGCTCACGACACATTTCCTTGACCAAAGCACATAATGTAAACGTGGGCAAATTACGAACGCAGACTCCAAGCCTAAAAGGCAGAGTCAAGTTGAATTTTGCAAAAAAAAATATTTGATCTTTGATAAAAAGCAGTAACTAAATAATAAAGAATAGGTAGAAAAATCAAACAGTCTTATTCCACCAGCATATAAGCACAGTATGTAGCAACAGCCTCCAACAGGAACTCATTGTTCTCATCTCAAAAATTTCAGCCATCCAATTCAATAGTGGGAATGAACATACATGTTCCGCAACAACCGGAGCCTCTATCAACATCGGAGGAAAACTCAGGTCATCTTCAATGTAACTGCGTGCCAAGAAGTCATGCGCCACTGCAAAAACATTCCAACATCCCATTATTCCATGTGTCGCTGCTAAGGCCATAATGCAGCAGCCAGAACAGAGCAAGTCATGAACCACTGAGGGGCTCATGAGCTGGTCATAATCCGCGTTGGGAGACAACGTACTGCAGAGACACAAATCCAGGGCCCAGTCGAAATCGCAGATCATTGCATGGAAGACAGGTTGAACGCATGTGAAAAATGAGAATCGAAACGATAATCCATAAGCTGCACTCAACGTTTCAAGAGGCAGCAATCCATAGTAAGTAAGCATTCGGTTGCGGACCAGCAACAACTGAGAAATATTGTTGTTTGCTGCAAAATGTGCATCCATATTTAAGTAAACAAATTAATACAAGCACACCGGCAACTAATGTGAGCATTAAGCACAATTCACCAAATATGCTGGAAAAAATCGAAGGAAAAACACCGACAAGACACCAAATATAGTTTCTACAGAAGTCACAAGGCCAATGCTTATAACTTTAAAAAAGTAAGCAAACCCCCTACTCGAGGACGCATTAAAGATAGTCTAAATTAACTCCCTAAAATTCCGGGGCACGTCTGTATTTAATAAAGCATACACTTCTGTGCGGGTGTTTACTACATGAAGGACAAATGTTTCTCTAGCAGATGTAAGAGCGACCTCTTTTTGAGACAATAGCGCTCTTATACGGCTCATTTGGTTGACTCTTCTTTCAAGGTCGGAATTGACAGCCAGATGGAAACATCCAGCTTCCCATACAGAGGACTAAACACAACTTTTTTATATATTAAACCACACGCTAAGTTACCGTAATCATGTAAGCGATGCCTGCTAACATCGCACAATAAGCCACACAGCTGAATCGGACCTCCAATAAATGACTACTTCCAACTAGTCTCATAGCGAGCCCTGTGCTCTGATTTGACAGAGAGAGAGTGATCGCACCATAGTTTCTACTGCTAATCATTCTCAGCATACTCTACGAATACGATAAAATGGCGATCATTTTAACACCGGTCCTTGATAATATGCCCCGAATTTCGTAGCTCGCCCTGTATAGCAAAATGTGATGCAGAGCACGGAACGAAGGGGCATATTATCAACAACATAAGGCGATACATTATCGCCAGTTTTATCGGCAGGAAACTGCAGATAAAGCGGCGATAATGGGCTTGATAATAGGCCCTTGTGAATTCCCATAGCAGCCCAGGTTCTGGCGTTAACCTGGGCTGCTATGGGAATTCAAAAGGGCATATTATCAAGGCCATTATTGCCGCTTTATCGGCAGTTTCCTGCTGATAAAACCGGCGATAATGTATCGCCTTATGTTGTTGATAATATGCCCCGAAATGTGTTTTATTAATTTAATTGTTTGCTTTCCTACAATCATCTAGAATGCGTTGTTTATCAACCCCACCGTGCCCCTTCCCCGCCACGCCTGTCCCACCCCAACTCCCTCCACGGGCCGCGTCTGGGCTTGATAATACGCCCTTGTAAATTCCCATAGAAGACCGTGTCAACACCAGAACATGGGCTTCTATGGGAATTTCAAGGGCGTATTATCAAGACCATTTTTGCTGTTTTATCTGCAGTTTCCTGCCCATAAAACGTCGATAATTTTAACACCGGTCCTTGATAATATGCCCATCAGTGCCATATTATCAGTAAAGGGCGATACATTATCGCCACTTTTATCGGCAGGAAACTGCAGCTAAAGCGGCGACAATGGGCTTGATAATAAACCCTTGTAAATTCCCATAGCAGCCCAGGTTGGAGAAGTGTGGCTCAATGATTAGAGCGGCAGACCCAGATGCAGAGGTCTAGCCCGGGACCAGGGTTCAATTCCCCACCTCGGCGGGTCTTGGGCTCAAAATTCCACGGACCTGATAATTCTCGCCTCGGTGCCTATTCCAATCATGGAGTCCTACTCTGCAACTCTGGGCAACAGCTTGCTTAATCTCCACAATGGCCCCCACAATGCTAAGTATGCCTGGCCTCCACCTTGGGGGTGCCCAGGAGTGGACGCCTCACAGGGAAAGCCAGGATGGGCTCCACAGCGGTATTCGTACAAGCGCCTTTAGACCCTTGCGGGTGAGTAGTGCGCTATACAAGTATCAATTTACAATTTCTTTTTACAGGTTCTATTGTTAACCTGGTCTTCTATGGCAATTCACAAGGACATATTATCAAGACCATTATCACCGCTTTACCGGCAGTTTCCTGCCGATAAAAGCTGTGATAATGTATCGCCCTTTATTGATAATATGGCCATAATCCCTTAATGTACAGAGACGCACAAACTGATATTAAACAAAAAAACATAACAGCAAGCATTATAGCAAAACACATTTACTACTATAAAACGTTTGACAACGGATGAATATAGGGGTATATTATCAAGACAGGCTATGACATTATCACCGCTTTATCAGCAGTTTTCTTCCCATAAAGCGGCAATAATATAATCGCCTGTCTTGATATACCCCATAATTCCTTAATGTACAAAGATGCACTGCACACACTTCCATACAACTTATCAACTCGCCTTTCAAATTGATTTGTAGATTAAGAAGAATACCACTCACACAGCGGATATTCTTGTACAGAATCTCTCTAGTTCCGTGTTTGCAGCAGAACCGTCAAATGGAACCAATCAATCAATCAGTGACACTTGTAGAGCGCGCTACATACCCGTAGGGTCTCAAGGCGCTGGGGGGGGGGTGCCGCTACTGCTCGAACAGCCAGGTCTTCAGCTTCTTCCTGAAGGAGAGGTGGTCTTGGGTCAGGCGCAGGTCGGTCGGGAGGGAGTTCCAGGTCTTGGCGGCCAGGTAGGAGAAGGACCTTCCTCCTGTAGTCGCTCTTCGGATGCGGGGGACGGCGGCGAGGGCGTGGTTGGCTGATCGGAGGTGGCGTTTGGGTGCGTAGAAGTTGATCCGGCTGTTGAGGTAGCTCGGGCCTTGGTCGTGTAGGGCTTTGTGTGCGTGGGTGAGGAGGCGGAAGGTGATTCTTTTGTTGACGGGGAGCCAGTGAAGGTCTCTCAGATGTCCGGTGATGTGGCTGGTTCGTGGGATGTCGAGAATGAGTCTGGCTGAGGCGTTCTGGATCCGCTGGAGTCTCTTCTGGAGCTTGGCGGTGGTACCGGCGTAGAGGGCGTTGCCGTAGTCCAGTCGGCTGGTGACGAGGGCCTGGGTGACGGTCTTCCTGGTCTCGGTGGGGATCCACCGGAAAAACTTCCGTAGCATGCGTAGGATGTTGAAGCACGCCGAGGAGACGTTGTTGACTTGTCTGGTCATGGAGAGGGAGGAGTCCAGGATGAAGCCCAGGTTGCGTGCATGGTCTGTCGGTTTGGGTGCGGTGCCCAGGGTGGGGGGCCACCAGGAGTCGTCCCAGGCTGAGGGGGAAGAGCCCAGGATGAGGACCTCCGTCTTGTCCGAGTTCAGTTTTAGGCGGCTGGTCGTCATCCACTCGGCTACCTCTCTCATTCCTTCGTGCAGGTTGGCTCTGGCAGAGGCGGGGTCGTTGGTCAGGGAGAGGATCAGCTGGGTGTCGTCGGCGTAGGAGATTATGCTGAGGTTGTGTTTGCGTACGATGGCCGCGAGGGGGCTCATGTAGACGTTGAAGAGAGTGGGGCTCAGAGATGATCCTTGAGGGACGACGCAGATGACTTCGGAGGCCTCTGACTTGTACGGTGGTAGGCGGACTCTCTGTGTTCTTCCGTCGAGGAAGGAGATGATCCATTCCAGCGCCTTGTCCTGGATTCCGATGTTGCTGAGGCGCTGTACTAGGGTGCGGTGGCAGACCGTGTCGAAGGCCGCGGAGAGGTCTAGGAGGATGAGGGCTGCTGTTTCTCCATTGTCCATCAGGGCTCGGATGTCATCAGTGGCGGCGATGAGGGCGGTCTCGGTGCTGTGATTGGCTCGGAAGCCGGACTGTGAGGGGTCGAGGGATCCGTTCGTCTCGAGGAAGGCGGCCATCTGCTTGTTGACGGTCTTCTCGATGACTTTGGCTGGAAACGGGAGGAGCGAGATGGGGCGGTAGTTCTTGAGTTCGGTGGGGTCCGCTGTTGGTTTCTTGAGTAGAGCGCTGAGTTCGGCGTGTTTCCAGCTCTCAGGGAAGGTGGCGGTGTCGAAGGATGTGTTGATGATGTCTCGCAGGTGGGGTGTGATGACAGCGTCGGCCTTGTTGAAGACGTGGTGAGGGCAGGGGTCGGTCGGTGATCCGGAGTGGATGGAGTTCATCGTGCGGATGGTGTCTTCGGTGCTGATCGGGGTCCAGGCGTGGAGGGTGGTGGTGGGGGGTGGTTGTTCGGTCATGGTGTGCGTTGGATGGTTGTTGAAGCTGTTGTGTATGTCCGCGATCTTGTTGTGGAAGTATGAAGCGAGGGAGTTGCAGAGGTCTTGCGATGGGGTGATGTCGTTGTTTCCTGCGCTGGGGTTGGAGAGCTCTTTCACGATGTTGAAGAGTTCCTTGCAGTTGTGTGCGTTGTTGTCCAGCCGTTCCTTGAAAGCTGTTTTCTTGGCGGCGCGGATCAGCTCGTGGTGCTTCCGGGTGGCAAGCTTGAAGGAGGTCCTGTTGTCCGGTGTAGGTTCCCTTCTCCAGACTTTCTCGAGGGCTCGGCAGTTCTTCTTGGAGCTCTTGAGTTCGTCGGTGAACCAAGGGGCTTTCTTGCTGCTGGGTCTGCTGGGCGGGGTCCTCAGCGGGGCGAGCTCGTCCGCGCAGATGGTGATCCACTTCTTGAGGTTGTTGGCGGCCTGGCTGGGGTCCGCTGAGCTGGCAGGAGGGTGCTGGCTCAGGGAGGTGGCGAGCTGGTCTGCTGTGATCTTGTTCCAGCTTCTGCGGGCGGCCTGTTGCTGGTGGTGGTGGGTCGTCGTTCTCTTGAAGGTGAAGTGGACGCAGCTGTGGTCCGTCCATTGAAGCTCTGTGGCGTGGCTGAAGTCGATGTCTGTGCTGGATGAGAAGACTGCGTCGAGTGTGTGTCCGGCGAGGTGGGTGGGGGTGGACACCAGTTGCTTGAGTCCCAGGTTGGCGAGGTTGTCCAGTAGGGTGGTGGTGTTGCGGTCGTTGTTGTTCTCCAGGTGGAAGTTGAGGTCCCCCAGGAGGATGTAGTCAGAGGAGGGGAGGGCAAGCGGGCTGACGAAGTCGGCGATGTCCTCGCTGAATTGTGTGCGTGGTCCAGGGGGTCGGTAGATCAGGGTGCCTCGGAGGGTGGTGTTCGGGTTGGTGTGGATCTGGAAGTGCAGGTGTTCGGCGGTGGTCAGGGTGTTGTCGGTGCTGGTCGTGAGACGGATGGTGTTCTTGTGGATGATGGCGATGCCTCCTCCCATCTGGTTGGCGTTGCGGTCCCTCAGGACGATCTTGTAGCCCTCTGGGATAGCGATGGCGATGTCGGGCGCTGAGGAGGCGTTCATCCAGGTCTCCGTGAGGAAGGCGACGTCAGGGGCTGTGGCGTCTAGGAGGTTCCAGAGTTCGATGGCGTGTCTGTGGACGGAGCGGGTGTTGAGCAGGATGCACTTGAGGTGGGTGCTGCTGGTGGTCGACTTGGCGGGTGCTGGTGCGGGGCAGGTCCGGATGCAGGTGAACTTGCAGGCGTGGCAGCTGAAAGGTCCGTGGGTGCGTCGTGGGGTTGCTTGAAGGCATTCTGGGAGTCGGCCGGAGTTGAGAGCGATGAGGGTGGCGGCGGAGTACGTCAGGCGGGTCGGTCGGGGTCTTCGGGGGCCAGGGGTCCTGGCGCTGGTCGCGATCCGGTCGCGGACGGGCGCAGACGGGCTTACCTTTGGCGCGCCTTCGGCGCACAATCGGCGCGCCCGCTGCGCGTGACCGCTGCGCGTTCGCACGGTCGCCATATAAAGGCGAAGTGCGCGGGTGGGCGGAGCAGCTGGGAGGCGGGAGCGGGGAGGGAACAGAATGAACATATTCCCCTCTCATTTTACACATACATACATATTCCCCTCTCATTTTACACATACATACATATAAATAACCATTTAAAATCCTGCACACATTCAGTCAGTCAGTCAAGGAAGTCTTTATTCGATATTTCATCATAAAAGACATGCTACACAACATGCTACATAACCAATAATATATCAAAATTACATATAAAATGTACAGATAAAAAAACTGTGTGCAGTGTGTTAAGACAATAAATAAATATACAATAAAGTACAAGCTAAGAATAGTATTAAATCACGGGCATCAGACTTCATTAACATGATAAAAATCCAGTTAGAAACCAGTTTAAAAAAGACAATATCATTCAGTGGCACAACAACTGCTGTTCCAAGTAGCAGTTTACGCAGCAGTCAAAAGAGACTTGATCAGCCTTGCCCGTAGGATCCATGCCCAGCCCAGGAATTTCGCAACTCCAATTACAACCGGTGGTGATGTATCTGTTTTTAAAATTCTACTGGCTGTTTTTGCTGAACGTGTGCCCAGTATTCTACATACTGGGCGTAACCACTTTGTCTTAGTGCATTGTACAATGGGCAGACAAAAAGAAGATGATCAACTGTTTCGCCCAACCCTAGACACAGTGGACAGTCGCCTAACCCACCATGGCTCCAAGACATTCATTCAAAACAAAACGCACATTTCTATTGATTTAACATTCCAAACCTTTCCAACTGACATGCCTTTCCACCCTACCCCCAACAGATCATGCAAAGTCAACTGTCAACCGAGGTCAAAAGTTCAGCACTGTATAAAACACTGCTCCTCAACAAATTTAGACTATGGATAAGAACTTACTGATAAGTACCAATAAAGCAAAAATGTCTCATTACAAGCAACAAAGATATACACACATAAACTTGTTAAATATTTGTAAAAGATGTATTTTTAATTCATTTTTCTTGCTTACTACGCTTATGGAACAACTTTCAAAATTCACATTGTACGCGCACAATAAATATACTGTAAAAAAGAAAATAGCATACATCACTCATTTTTTACAGTCACCGGACCGCCCATCCACCAAGCCTCAAATATAACGTTCAAGACTGTAGGTAGAGCCCCAAATCCACCACGGTACCAGCCGCCTCCCTGCATCATTCGGGAGCCGAAATTGCTTTTGGTCAGAGTAACTACCTTACATACTGCTCTCCAGGCCCGTTTCTAGCGGGTGGGCCGGGTGGGCCAGGCCCACCCAAACATTGGCCTTGCGAACCCAAACATAATCCTGGGCCCTGGCAGTGACGTCAGCAAGGCAAGCGGAAAATGGCCAATGCAATTTAAAACATTCTCTGAGCGTTATTTTTCTTCTTTCTTTAGGAGTTGTGTGATTGGGCGCTGGGCATGCACCCCCAATCACGTATCTCCTATTGGGAAGGTGGGCTTTGTCTCCGCCCACTCGTTCAGGTACAATTGGGGCATGGCGAAAGGGACAAATCCTTTCGTTGGCACTGGATTTATGGACCGTCCTGCTGCGTGGATACTTCATTCTTTTCAGCTGGTGGAGAGGACTTTGTTTTTGCCGATTCATTTTCCTGACCTTCCTGAACCCTTGAGCTGTTTATCTGATTGGGCTGTGCAGAGTTCGTAATTAGTAGGTAAGAGACTGTGTGGCTATTGTTGTGTTTTTAAACCTGTGAGCAAGACACAATCTTTGTGTGCATCGTATACTTCATTGTTTGTTTAAATCGTATCAATATCATTCATGACTTGTTCTGCCAAGGATGCACGGAAACTAAATGTCCAGATACCTCTGGGGATTAATATACTGCTGGCGAGCAATCTGTTTGTAGTTTTTAAATGCAGAGAAACTGCAGTTAACGTGGATAGCTCAGTGGGTTACTGCCTTTGTCACGGAGATCCTTTGATTATTTGCAGTTCAGAAGTTACAATCCTAACATAGGACAGTGACCTATGGACTGTCATCAAAGACCTGCATTCAAACCAGAATGGTATAATAAGATTTTTTTTGTTTGTTTTTGTATTGCTAGTTAGTTTGAATTTTCCCAGTCTTTCATTATTCTAATGTTGCAAAAAAGAGTTTGGCACATATACATTCTAATCAGTAAAGCCAACCATTGGGGTATGCTTTAAATCCTGTGTATGTGCTTCTCCAGACCCAACCCTCTTAAACATATTCCCCAGCAGCATAGATGACAAGTGATTCTTACACCTGCTAATCCTTATGTGACATTCCCTATAGGCTGATTTACATATTTTTATGAATCATTGTCCCTGCATAGTGTGTGTGATGTACAGTACTGTGACACCCTACACTATGAGTAGCACTATACAACAAATAAAATGCATATGAGAGAGGGGCTACAGAGAGATGATGGGCACAGTTGGAGGGTGGCAATTAAGGAATCCGAGGGGGACATCATGGAGGTGGGGCTTTGGAGAGATGAGGGGCACTGGTGGAGGGTGGCAATGAAGTAATGCCAGGAGGAGGTCATGGGGGGTGGAGATACGGAGAGATGAGGGGCACTGGTCGAGGTTGTTTGTGAGGGAATCTGAGGAGGGAGTCATGGGAAGGGGCTTTGGAGTGATGAGAGGCGCTGGTGGAGGGTGGTAGGGAGAGACTCTGAGGAGGAGGGGGGACTCTGATTAGAAGGTCATAGGGGAGAGGCTATGGAGCAATTAGAGGGGAGGGGCTTTGGAGCAATGAGGGGCACTGGTGGAGGGTTGTAGGGAGGAAGTCTGAGGAGGAGGTCATGAGGGGAAGGTCATGGGAAGATTTGGAGTGATGAGGGGCACTGGTGGTAGTGGGGGAGTCTGGGAGGAGGGTGGCAATGAGGGAATCCACAGAGGAGGTCATGAGGAGGTGTTGCTTTGGAGCGATGAGGGGCACTGGTAGAGGGTAACAGTGAGGAAATAAGAGGAGGAGGTCAATGGGGGAAGGGGCTACGGCGGGATGAGGGGCACTAGTGGATGGTGGTAGGGAGGAAGTCTGAGGAGGAGTGTGGCAGTGAGGGAATCAGAGGAGGAGGTCAATGGGGGAAGGGGCTATGGAGCAATGGGGGACGCTGGTAGAGGGTATTTGTGAGGATGTCTAAGGAGGAGGTCATGGGGAGGGGCTTTGGAGAGATGAAGTACACTGTTGCAGAGTGGTAGTAAAGGTGTCTACCGAGAAAGAGATCAGTGGTTGGACGCCAATAAATACTTTCGCACCATCGCTAAAATAGACCCTGTAATGGCCTTTCTGTTTTTGCTTATTTAATTAGCAGTTGGGTCATTAGGGCCACATTGTAACATAGTGTGTGCTAATTATATTTACTGCTATATTCACGGTTTTGAGTTTTAAGGTGATTTTACTAATGTTTATTTAGTGGGAAAAAGGAAAATGAAGCCGGGTGGTGGCTGATATGGGGCTGGGGACCAAGGTTAGCTGTGAGATAAGGTGCACGGTAGAGGGATGGTAGAAAATTGATAATCCGGCCATGAAGGGAGTGTGCTGGAGAGTGTGGGTCAGGTGGATGTATTAATGAAGAGAGATTATCTCTGAAGTCTGCCAACGAGGGAGGCTGAGTAGTGTTACTTGCCTGATACTCCCACCTCAGAAACCTCCTCTTCCCATCAAAGGGACCTTACATGGGGAACAAAACACTTTTTGACAGTGTTAACTATTAGAAAGATTTGCAAAATAATGCATTTTACTGGGCCTTGTAAGACTAAGGAGAGATAAAGAAGGGCCCTGAAGTAGGCCTTGCTAGATATATGGGCCCATCTCTAGGGGTGGGTGGGACAACAAATTAACAGGAAGAGCCGAGGCAGTTGAGCTATCTGTTTGGCTTGGTTCAAAGACCCTGGCAACAAGCCGAGAACTGAAAGTTTGCACTGTAAATTGTACAGCATACCGCCTGTGAAATCTCTTCAATATTAAAAAAGTCCATTCTTAAATGTTGAAAAGATTTTCCAGAGGGGTAACATCACTTCTCTGGAGGAAATACGTTCTCTGCATAGAGAGTACCAGCACTTCTAAGGAGCAAATAGGTTCTCCGGAAAGAGATTACTGCATGTTCTCAGGAGCAAATAGTTACTCTGAATAGAGAGAGTACTACACTTCTTTTGGGCAAATAAGTACTCAGAAAATAGAGCTCCTGCACTTCTAGATTCTTGAGCTCTTACAATGCATCTTAGTCCCGATTTGCAGCCCTGCTATTTCTGCATTAATAATCACTAAAGTCCTTTACATTACATTTAAATGGTGAATTGTAGTACTCCTGCTTTGCCGTCTTGAAAACTGCCTCCAGGCTGATTATTGCCCTACTGTTTTTGAACGTTTAAATACTCACATGTTAAACCTCACTCACAGTTCACTCGGTGCACATCAACTAGGATTCGTGCCATTTCTGTAATAATCAAATCTGAACTAAAAGGCCAGCTGTTATGTGTGACCTACTTGTGGCTTAGATTCTTAGTGTAGAAGAAGCATTTATAGTATACTAAATTAAACAGAAAAGGTGTTTTCTATGGTGCACTGCTAGAACACATGTATTTCAAGGTGCACTCTTATGTGATGATGAATAAAGGAGGCTGTTGGAAATAAATATTTGGCTCGGATCACACAATTGGGTCAAGCATGGAAGCCAGGATTGATACCAGGTTTTGTAGTTTCACATTTTTCAATTCACTCAATAGATAGGTGTCTCACTCCCCTGTTTTGCATTACAGATTAATGCTTTACCTTTCATACTTGGCATATGACATTACAGCCTGGGCAGCGGGCAGAAGCCAAATGAAAGCTAGGCTTGTTTTGGAGCACTAGGTTCAAAGAGGACATTGAGCTGAACCAGGCATCTGGCTCAAACCTTAAGTGACTCTTGAAGCAGAACTAACTGTTTCAAAACCATTGTTACAAAAGAAAGTCCCAGATGGTGCAGATGTTGCCACCATTTGTGAACTAGTACGTCATTATGCTGAAGCTTTCCCAGCACTTCATGAAATGTATGTATCTGCGCTGGTTATACAACTTTCAACCGCAGCCTGTGAGAGCTCCTTTTCAAACCTATCACCTTTCCGACGCACAATGAATCGTGATTGGAATCAGAATTTGACTATTTTAGCACATGAGAAAGAGCTCATGGCAAACCTATGTATGCATGAGTTTGTAAGGGAGTTTTCAAAGAACAATAGAGGATTACCTCTGACTGGAACTGGCAGTTTTGAAATGGTCGGTGTGAATACTGCTGGCAGTATTCAAAAATACTCCTTTCTCTTTTTTCAAATGTGTTACTGTTTTTCAAGAATTTTTATCTATGCAAAAAAATGACAAGAAAATAAAATGTATTAAGTTACATTTGTGCAGAGAAATAAGTGTTGGGCAAATTGCAACAAGTAAATTGCCAGCCTTTCTAGTGCAAAGGTATCAAGGCTTTCGTGTAGTAATAGGGACTTTCTTAATCTTGAATGCTTCATAATATGCTTAGCATTCAAGTACTTGTGTTGAAGCCAGGGAGCTGGAATTCGAGGGTTTGCAGTTAGGTCCAGAGATTGCTCTTACTCCCTGGCCAGCTGGAATTCGAGGGTTTGCAGTTAGGTCCACACATTGGTCTTACTTTCAAATAACTCTCCACATGCTCTGGGTACACACAGAAGCAATCCATTGTTCCATGCTGCCTGTTTGCAAGTGCATATGTTGTAATCTAGGGCTTGTAGGCTACCTCCCTCCCAATGAAATGATCTGCCATAGAATATTTCAATTTTTTTAAACATTTCTGGTTATTTATTAGAATTTCTGAATTTTAGTTTAGTTGGCATGTGTAATGTTTTGCCGATTGTTTAAGGTAGATTTTTGTATTTGTTATAAAGCATGCTCTTTTATTGTTTTGGTGTATTTTTGTGGACCTCCGTTGGAGTTCCGTAACAAATAAACAAATTGACTTGACTTGACTTGACTTGACCTCCAGAAGCGACAAATTGGGCCTGCAGTGGCCCACCCGAATGCGCCCTTGGCCCACCCAAATAAAAATTCATGTAGCCGGGCCTGCTGCTCTCTCAGACGAAAAACAATCTGCTTTCCTACTTCAAAGAGAACTCTCGCCCAACCATAGCAAACAGCAGACTCCAACAAATAGGCACCCTATAACACTACAAGAGCCGGCCCTCAGAGACGGTGCTCCCCAGGGCCATCAAAGGCTCAACAAAGGCCATCAAATATTTTGAACTTGGACATCATTGTAAATCCCCCTAAGCAGTCCTACGGGATCAGAAAATCCTATAGCAAATAGCAAACTTTTCCGATCAAACTACACACACAATTTACACACATATACAAATAAATAAAAAAATCAAATTTATTCCCACATTAAATTCAAAACGAAACACATTTATATTGCTTGAACTTTTGCACCCTTTCCAATTGACAAAACTTTGAATCCTTCCTCCATTCCACAATCTGCCAGTTGCCATAGAAACACTTCAGGGAACACCTAACTCAGCAGACAGGTGAAAAGTTCATCATACATTGTTGCAAATTAAAACAGGAAGTATGCTTCACTTGAGAATATACCAGCTTATTTAATGTAACGTTCTTTGCTAACACTTATTCTTAACCAATAAAAATCAGCCTTTTAAAACACAGAAACATTCATCATAGCTTAGTGCAGAATGTTCTCGAACAACTAATCAATCCTTTTCTTTTTTCAAAACTGCATGTTGTCCACCATTTTAGAAAAAATCTCACTTTTCAAACTGCCACTTCATTTACAGAGACATTCATAGTGCATCCAGACCTCTCTTCAAGATGCTTACAGTGTGGATTCCGAGGACCCCATCCCCCGGGGATCAAATCTAACGTTACGGACCGTGGGAACAGCCGCAAGGCCTCCACGATCCCAGCCGGCTCCCCACTTTCTGCGGGAGCCGGCATTGTTATTCCTCACAGAGAGCAGCTTACATGCTTCCATTCTAATTTCAAACATGATTTCAACAGTTTGTTATACATTTTATAAAATAATATAGTACTGCACGCTAAAGCAGAAAAGTCAGCACAATTCTGATAGAATAGAAAATAGAAAAACATATATATATTTCTACACTCAACAAACTCGTAACCAGAGTACACAGTTTAATTTAAAAAGCACCCTACCACAACTAGTTTTTCAAACGCATTGTACAATAAAATGCGTCACAAAATAGGTCACATACATGGTGACTCTATAACATCACATAGAAAAAAGAAGGCCACTCTTACGCTACCAGGAAAACACAACAAAAGTACAAGGCCCAAACTTCCATTGTAGTGATTTCTTAGTTGCAGGTCTAGTTGTCAGATCGACACACACACTACCTCATGGCTGGTATACACCCACACCACACCCATTCAGCACATCCATCACTACACACGTGACCCTATGTATAAAAAAGATGGAGCGCACGTGTTGTACGCCATTTTGGACTTGTTCCCAAAGCACCGAGCAAAGGGCCCACTACCACATGCGTGGCCTCTTTCATCACTGAGTTAGTAGTGCCCGAAGCACTGAGCGGGTGAAGAACCTGCGATGATGATGATGATGGGAGCAGGAGTATGTCGTGAGCCATAGAGGTATCAAGACTCGGCAACACATATGAGACTTCTTATTTGAAGATCGTTTCCACAAAAGGTGAGAAGTGACACTTGAGTACGCATAAGAAGGAGTCAAAGGGTTGTAGCTGTCTACATACAAAAATACGACCTAATATTTTAGACGAACACACTTCTATATAATGTATTAATTTACATATTTAAATTTTTTTCCCAATAGCAGTAACGTTTTTCTAATTGCTGAAATGTCCGTGATATATTCACGCAACTCAGTTTACGATAACTAATCAAAATGTCCTTTTGTTTCCTTCAGCAAACATCCTTCAGAAGCAACCACGGCCTATAGAGCAACAGCAATGGAATTGTCTGCAACGTATTGAATATACTTTGACGTTTAAAAGCAGAGTTCAAGTCGAGTGGTGAACTGTGGTTGCTGCACTTTTTATACAAGGTAAGCACAGCAGCCTACATATACAATGCCATCATAGCAATGCATTAGAAATAAGTCGGCATAACGGGCGTCAGTAACGCAGTAGGCACTTCCATATAGACACCAATTGAACGCGGCACTATAACAAGTGAAGGGTACCAGGTACACTGCACTCGTAAAACTGTAGTGTTACCTTTATTTGTGAAAGGAGAGAGGGCCATATTTTCAAGCCTTGGCGACAAAATTATCGCCACTTTATCAGCAGGAAAGTGCCGCTAAAGTGGCGATAATGGGTTTGATAATATGCTCTATGGAATTCCAATTGAAGCTCAGGTTAGATGTCCTTCACATCTAACATGAGCTTCGATTGGAATTCCATAGAGCATATTATCAAACCCATTATCGCCACTTTAACGGCACTTTCCTGACAATAAAGTGGCAATACTTTTTTTGCCCAGTCTTGATATTATGGCCCAGAGTGGGTAGTGTACAGCAGCTTCTCTGTAAAATCTATATTTACCTCCGAGTAGCGACAACAGATAGGTTAAAGTAAGTCTGACAAACAGATCCACAACCTTATTACGCCTCTTTTGAGTCACTTTTAACATGGGTAAAGTGAGGTAAAGAGCTTGTAAATCTACGTCTGACTTTTCAAGAAAAAATCTGAACTCCAGACTCTGCGACACAGTTTTAATGTTATTTTCTCTTTCTTTCTCTCCCTCACTCTCTGACATAATTTCTCTTTCTCTCTTAAACTTATAGACACTGCTGTCTGCTTGGACGTGTTGAAGAATTGTTCAAAAGAAGTTGTGGAATTAACTGGCCGAAGAGTTTGGCCGCAGTGTTTAAACAACGGTAAGCACAGAGGCCTAGATCTACAAAGCCTTTATAGCAATGCATTAGAAATAAGTCGGCATAACGGGCGTCAGTAACGCAGTAGGCACTTCCATATAGACACCACTTGAACGCGCCACTATAACAAGTGAAATGTACCAGGTACACTGCACTCGTAAAACTGTAGTGTACCTTTATTTGTGAAAGGAGAGAGGGCCATATTATTAAGCCTGGGCAACAAAATTATCGCCACTTTATCGGCAGGAAAGTGCCGCTAAAGTGGCGATAATGGGTTTGATAATATGCTCTATGGAATGCCAATCGAAGCTCATGTTAGATGTGAAGGACATCTAACATGATCTTCGATTGGAATTCCATAGAGCATATTATCAAACCCATTATCGCCACTTTAGCTGCACTTTCCTGCCGATAAAGTGACGATAATTTTGTCGCCCAGGCTTGATATTATGGCCCAGAGTGCGTAGTGTACAGCAGCTTCTCTGTAAAATCTATAATTACCTCCGAGCAGTGACAACAGATAGGTTACAACAGTATGACAAACAGATCCACAACCTTATTACCCTACTTTTGAGTCACTTTTAACATGGGTAAAGTGACGCAAGGAGCTTGTAAATGTACGTCTGACTTTTCAAGGAAAAATCTCAACTACAGACTCTGCAACACAGTTTTAATGTTCTTTTCTCTCTCTTTCTCTCTCTCACTCTCTGTGACATTATTTCTCTTTCTCTCTTAAACTTATAGACACTGCTGTCTGCTTGGACGTGTAGAAGAACAGCCCAACTCAAGTTGTGAATTCAACTGCCTGAAATGTTTGGCCGCAAGGTTTATACAATGGTAAGCAGAGAGGCCTAGATCTACAAAGCCTTCATAGCAATACATTAGAAATAAGTCGGCATAACGAGATTCAGTAATGCAGTAGCCACTTCCATATTGACACCACTTAAAGCAGCAGTATAACTGTACTGAAATGTACGAGGCACACTGCACACGTGAAACTGTAGAGTAACCAAATCTTTTAAAGCTTAAGCTCATTTACTGACATCTACATAATTCTACACTCTAATTTTCATTTTTGTTTTGCAGATTACGAATCGGACATCTTTTGGAGTCCATTTAACAATTTGTTTATAATGTTGTTTGTTGTTAAAGTTATTTTTCTAGTTGCTTCTAATATAGTTATAATTCAGTTTCGTTTCTATTATTGATTTAATAAAAGTTAATTAAAAAAAACTACATACTTTCTTTTATTTTGTGGGGGAGGGGTATGACGGTCCACAATAAAAATAATGTTGAAATACTATAGTAAAATATTCGAGACTAGGATTAAAAACTACTGAGTTCTAAGTAACAGATATAATAAAAATAACGATGAAAAGCTATTAAAATGGTGGTGGACGGAGTACGTAATCAACGTGTGGCGCGTCAACGCTACCTTTCAAATAAAAATAGAAAAAATATGATTATTAATATATTACAAAAGTACAGCAGAGGAAGACACACACGACCCGGGAAAAGAAAGCCACAAATGTACTACCTGAAATAAAGAAAGGTTTGCTTGTTGAACTTGAAGAAAAAGAAAAAAACGTGGGCTTCGAAACGAGGCTGCGCATGCATAGAGAGTACAACTGCTACACAAAAAAAGGAAAGTTTTACATACTATAATAGAAATTTAGGGGCATATTACCAAAAAAAGGCGATACATTATCCCCGCTTTTATAGGCAGGAAACTGCAGATAAAGCGGCAATAATGGGCTTGATAATAGGCCCTTGTAAATTCCCATAGCAGCCCAGGTTCTGATGTTAACCTGGGCTGCTATGGTTATTCACAAGGGCATATTATCAAGCCCATTATCGCCGCTTTATCGGCAGTTTCCTGCCTATAAAAGCGGCGATAATGTATCCCCTTTTGTTGATAATATGGCCCATTGCTCTTTTTTTGACCAGTAAACTTAGGTGCATATTATCAAGGACCAGTGTTAAAATTATCACCGTTTTATTGGCGGAAAACTGCTGATAAAATGGCGATAATGAGCTTGATAATACAGCCTTTTTATTTCCCATAGAAGCCCATGTTAACACCAGAACATGCGCTTCTATGGGAATTAACAAGGACATATTATCAAGCCCACCCTCCCAACATTAATAAAAAACTCCAGACAATGCAGGCATCCGGAGCTGGAAGGTCATTTTACATATTACTGCCCTAGAAAGGTGGCGTCCCCGCGACGTGTAGGGGGAGAAAGAGAGAGAGAGAGAGAGCTTAAAACATATTTTTTTTTAAAAAAGACCGAGGGGTGCCGCTCCCCAAGACTGCAGGGAGTAGGACCGTAACATCCCCTGCATACTTCAAAATAAAACCAGAGGAGTGCCGTTCCTCAGTGCTCGGGGCACCTTACAAGCCCCCATTATGCAAGAATAATTGCCCCTGTAATTTGCCCCCTCCCCAGGACCTAATGAATAAAACCGACTTCTAGTTTTTTTTCACCTTTTCCACCGCATACAAGTACTGCATGAGTACCCCACCATTTTTTATTTATAAAAATTGAGCCTAAACATCCATGTACGACCCCCTGAGCAAGCCTAGAGGTCCAGAATGTTTCTAGCCTGCCCCCTTCCCTTATTTCTCAACTTTGCTTTACTGTTTTCTTGTGGCTCGGGTTCTTCTGACGCACAAGATGGCCACCAACACTTCCTGGTTTTGAGTGTTGACAGACAGTTCACAGCCAATCAACATGCAGCTCGCGCTCGTAATTGAACCGATTTCTGTACGCGTGCTGCACTCCATCTCTAGATATAGCTATGATTTTACTTGTCATTTTCTCAGAAAATACTGAACGGATTTACACCATTTAACAAAAAGCACAATCTGCGAACCAAAATCTATCTCTCTGCCAAATTTCGTGTAATTCCGTTCAGCCGTTCGGGCTGTAGCCCTGGCTAAAAGTCCCTATGAAAAATTGCATCGGGAAAACACGTTTTGGGACCCCCTTTTTTCTCGGCCCCCTCTTGACGAATCACCCCCGAACTTTCGGGGAAGAAGCGGAACCGAGAAGGCCATTTTCTTGGAGAAATTCATGAATATTTGTCCACTGGTGCCAAAGTTATTCCAAATAGAATGTTGTGTATTTCCTATGGAAACTAGGTATAAATACCTACTAGCGAACGGCAGTAGGTAATATATATATATATATATATATATATATATATATATGAATTCCCGTTTTCTCGTTCAGAGAAGTTTTTTGCCTCATGCACTCCCGTGTCAACAAATAAAGTGCCAGCCACAGTGGTTTCACTCGATTGTAGTTTTAATCAGCAATCCGCAACCAGCAACACCTTACGCGTTGCGGTCTCAACGGAGACCTTGCTCACAAAACTTCTCTGAACGAGAAAACGGGAATTCATTTAACTGTAGCGGGTCCTGCTGCTCCTCGCGTGCACCGCCGGAGAGCACCCGGGAGCCTCCGACTTGGGCCAATTTTGAATGCATATATATATATATATATATTACCTACTGGCTATCGCCAGTAGGTATATATAGTTAGGATTAATTCCCTATGGGATTTTTGAAAATTCTATGTCTAATAACTTTGGCGTTTGAGGACGGAATCGGCTGAAATTTTCAGGAAAATTGCACATTTTGTTTCTGAGCAGCCCCTGAAAATTTGGTGGAGTTTCGTCAAAGGGGGGCTGAGAAAAAAGGGGGGTCCCAAAACGCGTTTTTCCCATTCATTTTTCCATAGGGCGGTTGGACTCACTTTTAGCTCGAACGGCTGAATGGATTTGCACGAAACTTGGCAAAATTGTAGGGACTGTTAGCCCGATGTGCCTTTGCTAGGTCTCAATATATGTGCTCCAGTAGTTTTTGAGAAATTAACGTTCAAAACAAGATATATATCTGTAACAGCGCTCCGGGCAGCGATCCGGTCCGCTTACTTTTCGCGAAACGGAACTTTGCGCGCAGAAAGCTGATTGGCTCTCCGGTGTCTGTCAACATTCTAAACAGTCCGGAGCGGCCGCCATCTTATCTCTCGGTAGGATCGAGAGAGAAGAGGTGAAAAACGAAGGGGGAATTTATTGAAAGGGTGCAAGGTATACCCCTCTTGACCCCCTAGGATTGTTGTTAGGGTTATTAAAGGGTCCCGTGGGGAAAATTAAAAAAAAATTATTTTTCACGGTAGAAGCGTTTCCCGGGCCGCGAACTGGGCCGCAAACTGGCAGCGAAACGGGAATTCGCCATTTTGTGCTTCGTTTTAATTGTTTAGAGACAAAAATTATCGCCGCACATCGGCCACAATGCATGAATATCGTTGAAAAGTCAGCGATATTCATGCATTATCCAGCAAATGCTCTTAGCCATGTTATCCACCTTCCATTGGATAACAGAAAGCTGATTGGCTCTCCGGTGTCTGTCAACATTCTAAACAGTCCGGAGCGGCCGCCATCTTATCTCTCGGTAGGATCGAGAGAGAAGAAGAGGTGAAAAACGAAGGGGGAATTTATTGAAAGGGGGCAAGGTATACCCCTCTTGACCCCCTAGGAATGTTGTTGGGGTTATTAAAGGGTCCCGTGGGGAAAATAAAAAAAAAATGATTTTTCACAGTAGAAGCGCTTTACGGGCCGCGAACTGGGCCGCAAACTGGTAGCGAAACGGGAATTCGCCATTTTTTGCTTCGTTTTAATTGTTTAGAGACAAAAATTATCGCCGCACATCGGCCACAATGCATGAATATCGTTGAAAAGTCAGCGTTATTCATGCATTATCCAGCAAATGCTCTTAGCCATGTTATCCACGTTCCATTGGATAACATGGCTAAAAACTGCTCTGTGCGTGAGCTTTTTTTTTTTTTTGCTGCGTGACGTTTGTTAACGTTCGATTCGGTGGAAATCAGGAAGTGTTGAACACCATTTTGTCACTGCGAGTAAATATTTTGTTATAAATGAATCCTTATTGATAAACATTGTCTGCGCCATCTTGCGTTTTTTTCCAATGCCACAATTTTGTCGTGCACGGCAGCCATTTTAGATGCCTTGACCAGGGCCACTCTCTGCACGCCGCCGATTCTCAGCATGGCTCCCCACCCTCGCACGCATCTCCCCCACGCAATGGTCACCCCCGCTCTCTCTCTCATGCATGGGCCATATACTTCCCCCATCTGCGCTGCTCTTCTCTGAGAATCACACCCTGTGCCCGCTCGACACCTCCCTTTCACCCTATTCACTACCGCACCCTCTGACACTCCTCTTCCTCTGTGTCCGATTGTCCAGGCCGGACCTAGGCTATCACCTAGCCCTGCGGATGTAGTTTATGGCCCCAGCTGTAGAGTATCCAGACATGCCAACCCTCCCGATTCAGGTGTGAGACTACTGATTTCAGTGCTAGTCTTTCGCTTCCCGATTCCTGCAAGGAAAAACCCGGGGGCATATTTCCAACAACTAGCGGTAATTTTTGTCTCTAACTTGTTTAGAGACAATAATTATCGCCGCACTTCGGCGAATTTTATCGCACATAAACCTTGCTATTAGCAAGGTTTATCGCAAATGCGATAAAAAACGGCCGCAATGCATGAATATCGCTGAAAAGTCAGCGATATCCATGCATTAGTCAGCAAATGCTCTTAGCCATGTTATCCACTTCCCATTGAACAAGCGCATGGTCTTTTAAAGATTTGTGAAGTACTCGGGGCGGCGGTGTGTGTGTGCCCTCTTTCAGGAGCGGGCGGGGGGGCACTGCCAGCAATTTGCAGGCCAGGCAGTGTTCAACACGTGCATCACCCTTTCTCTGTCTGCTATTGCGCTCCATGCTTCGGAAAGTTAAGAAAAAGAACGTGCATTTGAGTTTGAAATGTCCGATCTTGTAGCAGTACACTTGCAAAGCCCACACATGACAATAACCCGATTGAAGGCCCCATTCACCCGATTTTTAAAAAAAATATAGTACTCCAAGACAGTTACATTTTAAAACTTTATTAATATTTAAATATAACGAACGCAACAAAAACTGTAAATATATTTAACCATTTTTTGAAATTAACCAGAACTATAACGATAACAACAACAACAACAATAATATAACTTTTATGCCTAAATTACGCAAACATTTAGCTAATCTGCTAAAGGGGGGAGTCGCCATTTCTTTACAATAATCAATAATGAAAAATCCACATCAATAGGGTTGCCCGTTTTCTCGATGCAGCACTATAGTGCAATATACACAGCACCTGGGGTGTCAAGAGTGAACAGGTCTTTCTTTGTTCCTTAAGATGTTATCTCCGAGAATGCTGATGCATTGGTGTCTGTACACTTCTTTGTCAATTCTGTCAAGATGATAACTGCTTTATAAACAGACGATATCTTTGTTTAGTCATTAGTGTTAAGTGTGTCTGAAACTACAGTGCCCTTCTGTTTTTTTTTCTTCAGGCTCTACAGAGTTTTGTGTGTTGTTCTTTTGAGCGACAATTATTCCAGAGGTTTCAGGTTCACTTGTTTTGTTCTGCAGTGAGTTAACAGCTTTAGAGAGTTCATGTTTATTTGCTATGTCCTGCTGTTCGTCAACTGCTTCAGAGACGTCAGCCTCATTTTTTATGTTTCAGTAGATCCTGGACCTGCCCGGCCGCGCCCAAAATGGCGCCGGTGTAAATGGGACTCGTAACTGCTTGTTCTGTACTGGTTGCCCAACCTTGATATCACGAGATACATATGCAGTTTTGAAGCACATGGCGGAGGCTTGTCTGCTGTAGTGGGGCGCCCCTTTATCGTTTCAGTCGCCATTCCGCCCGCTTTTGCTACACTGTGCCTTTTCCGCCATTCAGCTGTTTAGCGCCCGCTCTTACGGCTACAGCGTCTCGCTCACCATGTAGTTGAGTTGCTCCCACTCTTGCGGTGCAGCGGTAGGCGGCTGCCACAGGACTCTTAAAATGGCGGCCGGCTCTTCGGATTTGGGCCTGGTCCAGTAAAATGGCCCTGGGACACCTTGGAACTCGGACGCTTGTCTGCCAGGGCTTGGGTTCCATTCTCGAAAGCGTCCCCTCAGCCTTGAAGATTGTACAAAAGTCTTGGGGGCCCTCGACTCCCGCAGGCTTCCGGTGGGGAGCGGCTGCCATGATTGCTTGCGGAATGGCCACGACGGAGCTACGAGATGGTGGTGCTCTCATGGTGACGCCAGCTTCAGTCTGAAACATCCAGAAACAAGGTGGGGCTTTCATCGTTTGGGAAACAAAATGTTTTAATCCAATGAAAAGTGTTATTTTTAGGTCACATGACCTAGTCTTACATAATTAGGAAAAGAAAAGTAAAATGAACCAATGAAAAGTTTTATTAACAAGTCACATGACTTGTTATGCTTACGTTACGCGCTGCGCGGCGCGCTCTGGATCGTTTCCGGGAAGCTGCGCCTTGCGCACCGGAGCACTTCCGGGTGCGCTAACGCGTTGCGTCATATGACGCATTACGCGACAATGCAGGTGCAGAATATAGTCAAAATGTCTCCACCAACCAGCGGTCGGAATTCCACCGCTTTCAGCAGTCCAAAAAGTTCGGTCAAATCTTAAGAGCGGGAGCAACTCAACTACATGGTGAGCGAGACGTTGTAGTCGCAAGAGCGAGCGGTAAACAGCTGAATGGCGGAAGAGGCACAGAGTACCAAAAGCGGGCGGAATGGCAACTAAAACGGTAAAGGGGCGCACTACGACAGCGTGTCTTCAGGTGAAACGGATTGTGGGACAAGGTCCAGAATGAAAGATTCTTTAAAAGGGAAAAAATTCCGCCGGACCCCGGGAGCCGGCCGCCTATGCCGGGGGCGATCTCAGGCCTCACCAGGGCAACACGACTTGGGGAGGGGGCAGGAGCCAAGCGCCCCCTCTCAGTCCGCGCCATCTCACCGCCCCTCGGGGGCCTCCGTCAAGCGGTTTAGGGAGGCACCGTATCACATTGTTTTCCAATGCAGTCAGGTCCACAAATGGACCCCACTTACTTTGAATAGTGAAGCTGCAGCAGGTGCAAATAAGGTTTAAACAGTGTTACAAGAGCTGCTTAGAACTCTGAAGTATGGCACTCAACAACCAGGACTTATGCCATTTATGTAAGGCAGTGACATGGAAGCAACTCAGGGACAAAAAGCATGAACGAACATTCACGTATGAAAATCTTATTTGGAGAAGGGGTAGAATCCAAACGCCCCCTGCCAGTTCGCGCCACTACACCGTATGTGGAAAATCTGAAGCCATCATTCTACAAACTCTCAACGCTTGTTATCAGTGCATGACTTTCATGCTCGATCGATTGAGCTAGCCGGATCGGGCAATAAAAAGTATAAAATAGTTATGTAAATAGTTATTTAATAAAATGTTTTACTCTGTTTCTTTGGTGGTGTGTTGTGTATATTTATAATATTTGCATAGGGTTTGCCGTTATTTTGGGCGGTGTGGGTGGCGGAGTCGAGCTGTTTTGCAGCCCTCATGGTGTGGAGCTCGATTCATTTCACTATTTTCGTATTTCTCATGAAGGGTTATTCCTAATGTTTGTATTTTACCGAGGTTAAAAAGAGATCGAATTAGTGGTCTACTGATTTTGCTCGATTACTTTTATTTTTTTACACGATTTTTCACTATCTGCAAAGACTAAACAGAGTATTGCGACTTTGTGCTTGTTTGTAAATAGAGAATGATCCAAAGAGAACCAATTGTAAAACAGTAAATGCTTGGATAATAATTAATCAAATGGAGAGACAAGCAGGTACGACGGATTACAACAGGGGTAAAGGTCTGAGTTAACTACCGTTCACTATCTGCAAAGAGAGAGTACTACTAAGAGAAAAGAGGGGAGTGGGGGGGGGGGCAGCGTTCAAAGCACATCAGCGTGCATAAACACGAAAACGTTTTTACCTATCACGTACTTGACATTTGACAGCTTTTGATATTTGCTATTAAAAAACCATTGAAATTCACAGAAAAAACCATAGGTTATACTCCATATATAGTTAGGAATTTGCATTTACAAAACCTTGAAAATTCAATAAAAAAACCATTGGTTTTAGGCCATATATAGTTAGGGATTTGCATTTAGAAAACCTTATTTTACTCGCATAAAACCATTGAAATTCCATATATAGTTATAAGCGCTAACTATATATCGCGCACCCGCAATCCACTGCTGATGATGTCACATATTACATCATTCATGACATGGTTAGTGACATCACTGATGACATCACTGATGACATCTCAAATGACATCACTGATGACATCACTGATTACAACATCCAGTGACTGTATGTTTCTGTAAAGTTAAAATATGTTTTACATATTGAAGAATGAGTGGATATATAAGTGTCTGGATGAAGGATTTACTAGGTGCATGACTGACTGATTGAGTGAGTGATTAAATGTGTCTCACTGAGTGCATGGGTTAGTGACTAAACTGTTTTAATTTGTGCATCATTATATCTGTTGTTCTACAAACTGCTGCATATGTTGATCAGTAGCTATATGAGTAACTGTATGGGTTATTGATTGGTTGTCCAAGTATTTGTATGGGAAACTGAGTGTGTGTGTATGGGTGGCTGGGAGGTGTGTGACTCTGTACATAGATGTGTGAGTAGTTGATTCACTATATGTATAGATTCAAAAGTGCATGTGCAAACAGCTGTATGGGCGGTTGACTGTGCATGAGTGTATTAGTGAGTGAATGGATATCTCAGTGCTACATGTCAAATTAAGTACATATGTAAAACACAGTACATGTGAGAGTTGACATCTATAAATAACTGTGCATAAGAGCCAGTGAATGTGTGAGTGGCTGTATGGATCATTGTGAACATGTATCAGAGATTGTATAAGAGAGTAAAGTAAATATGTGTTAGTATATGTTTGAATAAGTAAGGTGTGTATAACTGTATAGTTGAGAAAATGGAGGTGTGATTGATTTTTGGCATAACTGACTAGGTGTGTGAGTAACTCCATGGATGAGTGACAGTCTGTGACTGTCTGTTTACACTGATTGTATCTAAGGTTATATTAGAGTCTGAAGAGGTTCATGGTATTATCACATGAATGATATCATCAGTGATGTTATCAGTCATGTCAAATGAGATGTTTTCAGTGATGTCATCAGTGATGTCATTTGAGATGTCATCAGTGATGTCATCAGTGATGTCACTAACCATGTCATGAATGATGTAATATGTGACATCATCAGCAGTGGATTGCGGGTGCGCGATATATAGTTAGCGCTTATAACTATATATGGAATTTCAATGGTTTTATGCGAGTAAAATAAGGTTTTCTAAATGCAAATCCCTAACTATATATGGCCTAAAACCAATGGTTTTTTCATTGAATGTTCAAGGTTTTGTAAATGCAAATTCCTAACTATATATGGAGTATAACCTATGGTTTTTTCTGTGAATATATATATATATATATATATATATATATATATATATATATATATATATATATATATATTTAAATATATAAAATATTAATTCCAAAACCTCCAGGTATGGTGAGAAGGAACGAAGCAAACTCCTCTTTGCGGCAAAAAAAATATTTTTATTTTATCTCTCAACTGCCTGCCAAGGCGGTTACCAGTAGGTAGTTATAGTTAGAACCTATTATCCATAGGAAATCCGGAACATTCTATTTCGGGTTGATTTATCAAGTGGGGGCCGAGGAAAAATTGGGGGGCCCAAAACGTGTTTTCCCCCTGCAATTTTCCGTAGGACCTTTAGCCACAGCTACAGCCCGAACGGCTGAACGGAATTACGCCAAATTTGGCAAGGAGGTAGTCCTCAGTTCCGACTTGTGCCTTTTGCTTATATGGTGTCAATCTGTTCAGTAGTTCCTGAGAATATTACAGTTAAAATCATTTATATATCTAAGGGCGCGGTGGATCCGCAGAGGATGAGAGGATTGTCATCGTACCATAAGCGCACCGTACTGATCATGCGCTGAATGCTTATTGGCTGTCAAGTGGTTGTAAGCATTGAAAACCAGGAGCTGTTGGCAGCCATTTTGTGCGTCGGTAAAAGCGAGGCTGAGGAAGTCAGTGGAATATGTGTGCAAAACGAAGAAATGGGGCAGGGTAGAAAATATTTTACCCTCTAGACCTGCTTAGGGGGTCCCAGAAGGACCCCCAGGGCCCACAATTATTTTTTTTTTTTAAACCCGACAGGTGCGTGTAGGGTGCGCGGGCTGTGCCATAAAATAAATAAAATTAAACAGAGGTTTTTTTTATAATTAGTCCCGGGGACGTTAAATACCAGGGGCAAAATGTTTAAATCTTATGTGGGGCCCAGAGGGGCCCCCGAGTCTCGGGGATCATCACCCCCAGGGCTAAAAAGGAAAAAAGGGTGCGGGGAGGGGTCAAAGGTCCTCAAAGCTGAAGGGACCACCACCCCCTGGGCTTTATGTGTTGTGGGTAGGGGACTGCATGGCCCCCCTCCTGGAGCACTCGAGGGCCCCATCACCCCCCAGGACTACACAAAAAAACATGGCTGGGGGGCTGCAAGGTCTCCAAAGGCCCGAGGACCACCACTCCCTGGGGCTTTATGTATTGTGAGAGGGCCGGCTCCTGCAGTGTCCTGGGGTGTCCATCCCGCCCTCACATAGCAAGGAAATCTGTTCTCTCTTTCAAAATCTAAATCAGATTGCTTTTCCACATGAGGAGCTGCATTTTAGTAGCTCCCCATGTGGAAAAGTAATGCCGGCACCCAAACACATAGAAGTTGTGCACCAAAGGCGCTGGAGTCAGGCACCCTACAGATTATGGGTCGTGCATCCAGCGCGTGCACACCAGGGGGCCGCACTGAGTGCTGCACGACTTTTACAGTAAAAAAAAGCCCCTATCGGTCATTTCTAATATTCCCCGGCACTGTATCCCCCGGGTCTTATAAAAAATGTTGGGGACCGTGGGGGGAGCCACAATGCCCCCATGGTCCCGCCAGGTCCAGCGTCCTTCGGGAACCACCATTGCTTTTCTACCTGGGGAGATGTTAACTTGCATGTGGAAAAGTTATCTGGTTTGGATTTTGAAAATAAGAATAGATTTCAGTGCTCTGTCTTTCAAAATGCAAACCAAGTTCGCTATGGGAGGGCGGAAGCTGCGAGACTCCTGCCCTCTCATAGCAAACAGTAATGTCCCAGGGGTAGGCACCCCAGGACACTGCAGGAGCTGGCCCTGGGGGGTGGAGGTCTCCAGGGCCCTTGAGGGCTCCATCCAGGTGGAGGGCCACGCAGCCTCCCTCCCACAATACACAAAGCCTCAGATTGGTGGTTCCCAGGGCTTGAGGGGGGTCTTTGGGGCCCTTCCACTTCTAATTTTGCAGGTGGGGGGGGGCCTTGGAGTCCACTCCAACCATTTATTTTATAGCTCTGGGGGGTGGCTCTCACTGTTGCATAGCAAACAGCAATGTTGAGAAAATCTTCCGGTAAGATAACAAAGGATTTTGAAGTCCAAAAGTCCAATTTCAGCATTTTTGTTATAGGTTGCAGCCGTTAAAGCAGCAATAATTTTAACGCCATGTTTGTAAATATGCCCTTACGTTTTGTAATGTTGACAATCTTGACTCCCATTTAAATAGGCATGAAGTATTTTTTTAAGTGGATTGTGAATCATGAAGCAATACTGTCTAATTGTGATCGATAAATAATTGAAAGAGTTGTGTACTTCTTTTGCACATAATGTGCATAGGGGCAGATGTACAACTTCATTGCGTTACTGTTGCATCATTTTTAAGATGGGAAAAGTGACGCGAACGTGGCTCAAGGGGGTCGTAAATCTGCTACACAGTGTTCTGTCTTACTTTGCTTTCCTTTCTGTAGGGTAGAGGATCCTGGGTAAATATAACGGTTTCTGTACAGCCAGTACCTTTCAACCCTAACCCCAAACTGCTTACTGCCTGGTACCATAGTAACAGTTCATGGAACATTTAAGTGAGCTCAGAGGTTAGAAGTTCACCCCACTATGTTGTTTATCAAAACAGTTACTAAGCTGGAGTTTTAAAAGTTTTCCATAGGAACCGTTAGTCGTAGAAGAAGTCAGTGGAAAATATAATAAAAATAATAACGGGGGTTTACTGGGGCCACCACAGTCCCGGGGCTTCACTCATGTTGGGAGGGGGGTGCAGAAGGCTGTGTAAATTATATCGGGAAAACAACAATGCAGCCTATTGGGGCCTTTCTTTGATATAATGTGAAATAATGTTTATTTATTAGGCAGTGTTCACTTTTGTTACGGATAGAGTCACTTTGTTACAGGAAATGTTTTAATATGTAACACGGCGTGTTCTGTATGTGTGCGTGGAACAAATTTAATGTTTAATTGGCTAAGGTGTTCCAACAACATGCTTAATGTTCATTGGGTGTGAACTATTGAAAGTAGAAGGGTTTTCTACATTTCACATCTGCCCTGGAGAGTAGCAAGGACATCTGATTGGCTTACATGTTGTAATGAGGACTTTCCTGAGCTTTATGTTGGTTTGTTGCGAACTATTGAAAGTAGAAGTGTTTCCAGCTATTCACTTCTGCTCTGCGAAGTAGGAGGGACATCTGATTTGCTGACGTGCTCCAAGAAGGACTTTCCCAAGCTTAATGTTGTTTGGCTGTAAACTGTTGAAAGTAGAAGTGTTGTCAGCGATTTCTTCCCTCTTCGCGGAGTATTAGGGACATTTCATTGGGTAATGTGTTCCAAAAGGGACCTTATGCTTAATGTTCATTGGCTATGAAGCATTAAAAAGAGTAGTGTTGGCAGTCATTCCTTCCTCCTCTGTGGAAGAACATGGACATTTTTTGGCTGAAGTATTTCGAGCACAAGTTTGCTCCTTATTGGGTGGGAACGGTTCACTGTTGTGAGTGATTTTGTGACGCACTTCCGAAGTAGTATGGGGAAAGATAGTAGTAGAGGGGAGGTTAGGAACACTATTAACTCTGTATAGTGGTCACAAGGTGGTGGACAGAGATTGTGAAGGTAAAAATTGTTTTTATATGTTTTAAGGGCCATTTATATAATTGCCGTGTGCTGCACAAATCACGACGGAAAAGTGACAGTGTCTTGCGGTGTTTTTTTAATCAAGTTTGTGGGTGGGATACTTCACAGGAGCACTATTTACTTATAATGTGGTGTTTACTTTTCTGATGGGGAGGTGTGGTTACGCAGCAAAAATTTCAGTCTAGGTTTGAAACAGTTTTTATTTAGCAAATCCAAATAAACTTCCTTCAGAAACTGACGCTGCATATATATGAAAGGGGGTGACAATTAAAAATGCAATTTCAGAAAATATCAGTTAAGCGTGGCCATACCCTCCTTTTTTCTGCTATAGTTTGTAAAAGTGTTGCCCCATATTCTTGGTAATGTAAGAGGGCTTCAGTTACTTTTAGATAAAGTAGAATAGAAGTGCTACAACAATCACTCCTCCACTACATTATCTGAGATCAGGAGAACAAGTAAAAACAGTTAAATACAAGTGACTTCATGTTACATAGAAATGTATGCATTAATATTTTTCAAATGTGTATTCATAGAATTCAGGAACGTTCTGTAGTAGTGCTTAGTAACCCTGGGCGGAGTTCGCGGAGTGGGGCTTCGCGGAGCTACGCAAAGTGGGCGAGAAACTACGCCCACCTCCGCACTCCGCGTAGCCCCACTCCGCAAACACCACTGGCCGCCAGCCCCGCCACCCGCCTCCCTCCCGCCCTCCCTAACTACTTTGAAATAAAAGAATCAAATAATTTAAAAAGCACTTACCTTGCCGCCGCTGCCCGCCGCGTCCCCGGGGCTCACTATCTTCCGTTATCTATACTAATGCGCATGCGCGGGCGGCCGCGCATGCGCATTTTCTCGTGAAAATGCGCATGCGCGGCCGCCCGCGCATGCGCATTAGTATAGATGACGGAAGACGGAAGATAGTGAGCCCCGGGGACGCGGCGGGCAGCGGCGGCAAGGTAAGTGCTTTTTACATTATTTGATTCTTTTATTTCAAAGTATTTAGGGAGGGCGGGAGGGAGGCGGGTGGCGGCCAGCTACGCTCCGTCTGCGGAGCGTGCGTAGTGCCGCCTGGCTCCGCCAGCTCCGCAAAATGCGGAGTAGGCGGCACTACGCACACTCCGCAGACGGAGCGTAGCTGGCCGCCCACCGTTAGTGCTTAGAGGTCGCACACTATTCCGCTAACAAAGCACATTCTCAGTTAAGAATATATAGGATGGTACTATTATAATATACAGAACTGGTCCTATATATTCTTTAGGGAGAAGGTGAATAGGAACCGCAAATGAGAAGGATAAAATTTAGAAAATAACATTCAGAAATGTAGGGTTTATCAAATATTTAAAGTAACAAAGTATGTATGAAAGCTATATTTTTTATTCTGCAATTTCATAAAATATGCTCCCTGAAAAAAATATCTGATCAAGTATGTTGTTGTTTCCTAATATGTATTACAGATGGAGCCGAAAAATCTCCTATTCCTTCTTCTGTAACGATTGATACCATTGTTACAGTAAAAAGAAAATGAAAATAAAGTTATCTATTTAACAGAACATCCATAACGAAATACTTTCGAGCGGTAATTATTTTCTGAGCTTCTTTTATCCAGGAGGTCAAAAAGGTTGATCTTCGTGGCAACGGGTCATAAACTCCTCTGAGATCATGACTGTGATAATTATAATATATATATTCACAGTTCATTTTTGTCTTTATTTCGAATAAAATTCATAAAAGACAGCATACATGATATAGCAATAAAAAACATTTTAAAATAAGTACCCAATATAAAAGGAGTGTGACACAATCAATATACAATCATTCCAAAGTGATTAAAAAGGAGTTTTCAATTTCTTTGCACGGATCAGCCATGCCCACCCCAAAAATTTAGCTACACAGATCACAGAGATTTCAACACGTAAATCGCGTAATTTCAGCAGGGCTTCACGGTTTCCCCCACAATTCAAGGTTTTACAAATAGGTTTCAACCATTTCAGTCGAGGCAATCGATATGCTGGGCATGCAAAGAACAGATGACCAATACTTTCGACTTGGTCAGGACAAAAAATACATTTATTATTACTTGTCTTCTTCGCCCACTTCTCAGTGAAGGAGTTGGTTGGCAAAGTACCCACCCGAAACTGGTGATACAGCTTGTGGTCGAGGGTTTTGCAGATCAAGTCCCAATAAGGCTCAAGGGACGGTGTTACCTTATGTATTAAAAAGAGTCCCGTTAAGCTATTTTCTGACGACTGAGAGACCAGAGCAAATTTCTTTGCAGCCCAGAACTGATCTTTAAATTCTTGTTTGGATGGGAACCCAGAGCATTCTGGATGTAACCATAATTCGGGGAGGCCCATTGAATACAAGATTTCTTTAACTTCCCGGAGCCATTGGATTTTATGAGCGCCCCACAACAATTTGACCTCACCCAATTCATGAGCAAAAAGGCTAAGCTCTGGGGTCGTCCAAAGGCGACGCCAGAGAGCTACAAGACGATACTGCGCCATCTCGTTCAGAGGTCTACAGCCTAGATCTAAAAGCAATGGTTTTATAGGTGAGGATTGTGGAAGCCCCACCAGGTTCCGCAAGAACCTATTCTGTGGTTAATGCTGACAGATCTTTGTAGCCCCATATGTCCGCTCCATACAGGGTAGCAGCATTGGCCTTGGCCTCATAAATTTTAACCGCTGGTGTAATGCGTTTGGTCAAGGTTTTTTTTGTTCTTGCAATAGACATCCTGTAAGGCGAACAAATTTAAGTTTTAAGACCTCCAACTGGGGGCTCCAGGTGAATTGGTGATCGAGAGTCACACCCAAATAGGTCATGACTTTGACCTGTTCAATTGGGGCACCATTTAATGTTACCGAACTTTTGATTGGTTTGTTTTTAATTGTACAAAACTCAGCAAACCTATTCAGGGCTACCTGCAACCCGCTCCGGGTTTTAGAAAGGAGCAGGGTGTCGTCGGCGAATATTAACATGGGATACTTTGAACCCCCCAGGGTAGGTGCGTCTGTTTGCAGATCCCTAAAAATGGCAACCACCTGGTTGATAAACAGGAGAAACAGGGTAGGGGCCAACACACAGCCCTGTCGCACTTCTCGTTGGACTGGTAAGCTGTTGGTCACCTGACCCTGCTTCCCCCATCTTACCTGGGCAAAAGTATCCTCATGTAAACGCCTGACTAGCTCTAAAAGTTCAAGCGGGAGACCCATAAGTCTAAGGGCTTCCCATAGTTTTGCCCTAGGGACCAAGTCGAATGCCGACCTAAGATCTACAAAGGCGGCATAGATGACCCCACCGCCTAAAAAAACCACCTTCCAATACAGCATGGTCAGTCGGAAGACCTGATCTAAGGTGCTGGTGCCTGATCTAAACCCTGCCTGCATGGGGGAGAGTATGTTATTCTGCTCGATCCACCCCTGTATTCTTGCCAGGGCCATTCTTGATACAACTTTTTGAATAGTATCGATCAGGCTAATGGGGCGATAGTTTTTCGGTAATGACCGATCCCCTTTCTTATAAACTGGAAGTATCTCAGCACCTTTCCAGGAATGTGGTACCCTAGCCCCTGCTGCAATAGAATTTGCTAGGATTGTGATATATGGGACAGTATATATATATTCACAGTATATGATCAAAAGGGGAGAACAGGCTAAAAATCAAAAGCTGGTGACGTTGCTTACATATCTTTACTCTTTGTGAAGACGGGTTATGAACTCCACTGAGATTAGCATAACTGTTAATATTATAATATACATATTAACAGTATATAATCCATAGGGGAAAACACACTAACAAATGGAAGGTGGTGACGTTGATTGTAAATGTTTAGGGTTTGTGCCTACGGTTCAACAAAACCTCTGAAGCGAAGTATAATGTCAATATTATAATATAGAAAGTCACAATATATAAGCTGAAAGGAGCCAGAAAAGGAGCAATGTTTGTTGTAATCTATCTGTGTCTGAAAGCAAGCTGCTGGCGTTACAGATAAAAAGGGGAAACATGCAATAACACTTTTTTCTAGATATAAATATTTAAATATTGACAAATAGCCACAAATTATAACTATCTACTATGCTATAATGAAACAACGAACAACTCCGGAATATGTTTGTTGATGCAAAACAAGAATCCGATGCTAGAAAAGAGAACCTGCATCACATATTGGCGACGCAGAAATAACTTGCGAAAATAAAACTAAGCACACAATAGGTGTGGTTTATATAGTTTTTGGTTGTTTAGTAGTCTATGGAAGGAAGATTTGGCTCCGCCTATGTAGGTGTCACGTTTTACAGTTTACACATGCTCACATTTTAACTGTTTTACTTGTGCATGTGTTGGGAAACGTTACCAACTGTGAAGCTGTAAAGGTTTTGATTTCCATAGTATCACGTATAAGGTCCTTATTATCTACATACGTTGGAGAGTTTAAGAAGTGTTACCCGGTAAACTGTGTCCTTTGCATTGTCATGATTAAAAACATCTAAATAGAAGATATAAAAAAAATATCGATTACAATAGAAGAATAAAGTATTAATATTTGTTATCACTATGCTTTTTAATTAAAAAAAATTCAGCATTTGAAAAGCTTAAAGCTACCCCTGGAAAGGTGTGCTGGGCTTGGGGCATTAGGAACATTAAGCAAAGTGTTATCTACAGTGAGATAGTGGTGGGCTAAGATGCTGATGGACTTCGGAATCGAACTGAACGTTGTTCCTGAAAGTCAGGTATGATAGATGCTGCGTCGTACTTTTACCACACTTATATGTTAATTACTGCTAATTAAGTTGAAAATATTCTTAAATTACAAGTAGGGCTCCTTGATTTCTGTTTTTACTGATTTTTACAGATAAATACAGTTAGAAAAGTATTTATTTTCATCTCTGTATTTATTTTAAAGTCTGGGTAAATACAGAAATTGGGTTATTTTTGGAGCTCTTGTAAATGCTGTCAATGATGAGTAGTAGGTCAATAGGTCTGTCGTTTTAAAAGTAAAAGGGTAAAAACAATAAAATACTTTTAGTAAAGAGCCTTAAAGAGCAATATATATCCTCATATAACAAAACTTGCACATTTTAATATGAAGGTTGTGTATAGTTTATCATCTAAAAGTGTTTATATGAGTGAAAATGGTCAGTCTTTCAGCCATGAGTGCATATTTATCAGTAAAATGAATGTGAAAATATACTAATTTCATATTCATTTTTTAAAAAATCCGAAATACATATTGGTAAATACACATACAATTATTAGGTTATACTAAGGAATTATCTTTTAAGAAACCTTTGAAATTCACTAAAAAACTATAGGTTTCAGGCACGTTATAGTTAGAAATTAGCATTTAAAAAACCTTTTCTAATTCACTGAAAAAAACATAAGTTTCAGGGGTTTTATAGTTAACTGGACATTTTACTCATACAAAACCATTGAAATTCCTCTGGTATAGTTGACCAGATCTGATGAGTCAAATGCGGTAATTAAGGCAAACATGTGGGAGGAGCCACTCTGAAGGTCGTGTGTCTTAACGCTTTTGTTGCTGGGGACGTAATGGTTAAGTCCTCGGCAGTGGTTCTGCTGTGCAGAGGGAATTAACCTTTACAGCCTGATAACTACCCACTTGACTTCTCTGGGGATGGCACCTCAAGCCCCTCTACCGATCTGATGACATGCGCGCGCTCATGTCATCAAGTCGGGGACACGCTGGAAGCTATTTACTTCCAGCACAACCAGGGAGAGGATGTCCTACTCTGGGGGGAGTGGTTTCAGGAATACAGTAACCATTAAGGTTATCCAAAAGAGCTGGTTTGGAAAAAAACTTGTGAATTGACAGTACAGTGCCTTGGGTAGTGATGAACTTCTAGCTGTGAAATTTTCAGACAGGATAGATGTCTGTATTCTGACTACACTCCATGATGAAAGTACTTCCCCTGTGAGGTGTTTGAAGTTAGATTGCTGAAGTGCCCAAACCTGTGTGCATTTTAGACCACAATAAGCACATGGGTGGTTTAGATGGAGTAGATTAGATGTTGGAACCTTACACTGCTGTTCATAGGGCATATGTTCGGTATAAGAAGTTGTTTATCCATTTATTCCATTTAGCAAGCTACAATGCCTTTTTTGTATTTAAAAATTGCTCTTCGGAGTCAACGATGACATTTGTTCAGTTTTAGCAGTCTCTCATAGGCATCTTCGTTTTAGTGGGACAGGCAGGAGTTCCTAGAGAAGCAGTGGCGGAGGATGTGGCTAGATTGAATGATAGCCACTTTCCGGATCACCTTCCTCCCATGGCCAAAAAAGACTTTTCCACGAAGAAATGGAGGAGTTTCTTACAACAGAATGGAGAAGTATGGCATTAAGCAGACATTGCTAATGCCACACTTTTCCATTCTGAAATTCAGGGATGCAACATACTCACAAGAATGTGGTGCACCCCTGCATTTCCCCTAGCGCATGGATTTCAGCTGCCTAGCGCCCATGCAGGCACCCTTGCACCACAGTGCAAGGGTGGCTGTGTTGGGGTAAATTATTGTTTATGTACAGGAAGGTCTCCCTACCTGCACATAAACAATCATTCATGACGTTTTGAAACGTCTATGTGTGTTGCTTAATGCAGCAAACATAGAAGTTACAAAACTTCAAATTTTTGGGATTCTTTATATGCTGAAGGATCACCTTCCTGCATATAAACAATTGTTGGCAATTTGCTGTTTCTATGTGTGCTACATAAGGCATAACACATGGAAATAGCAAAAATGAAAAGAAATAAAGCATTTTTCCTAGTTTTGCCTGTTTAAGACCAGGTTTTCCCTGGTCCTAATATTGGTGCTCTCTTTTATTTACACCACCCTTGTAAATAGGGGGCCGGGTCAAAATCAATGGATATTGCTGTGGAATGCCTACTGCAACACCCATTGCCCTCCCCTTTCGTGCTAAGTACAGCGTGAAAGGGTGCCTTATTTACAAGGCAGCATTTAGCCACGTTAACTGGCTGAATGATGCCTTGTAAATAAGGTGAAGTCGCTATCCCCAACACAACATTACTTTTAGTGATGTTGTGGTGGCAATAGAGGCTTGTAAATATTCCCTGTAGAGTCTGTTCCCGGAGAATTGTGTTGAAGGAGAGTTGTCTGTACAGTCCCTATTATCCTCTTAATCCTGGGGAGTGTGTTCCCACATGTTTTAAATTGTACCACACACAACTGAGTTTTTGGTTGCAACAGTGAGTATAAAGAAAACTGACTGGTCTGTATCATTTTATATTTTTGTTCAGATTTCATGCTTTGCATAAGCGTGATGTATTTAGTTAGAGCTGTTGTGTTCGTAGTTATAGTTTTGTTTCTATTGTCAATTTTGCATAGAAATGCTATTGCGGTGTGTGTGGACTGGCTTTTGGTGTTTTGCTTGAACTTGCGCTTGGCTGGCGGTGTGAATGGACTTGCACTTTGCTGGTGGTTTGTGTGAACTGGCGCTCGGTTGATGGTGTGCGTGGACTGGCACTTGGTTGGCGGTGTGTGTGGACTTGCACTTGCCTGGCAGTGTGTGTGGACTGGCACTTGGCTGGTGGTGTGTATGGACTGATGCTTGGCTGACAGTCTGTGTAGACTGGTGCTTGGCTGGTTGAAACATCGTTGACCCTTAAGCGCAACTCTTGGCGTACATCAAATTGACAGTTTTCTATAATGTTTGTAACAAATTATTTTGAACCAAAATGTTCCTTCTTGTATATATTGTAATTACTGTATATCCTGTGCCACTCTCCGCTGCCTCACTTGTCCCATGCGCTGTTCACCTTGTTTTTCACAAGCACATATGTGCACTAGCTTTGGTACTGGTTACTTTCACATTAGTTGTATGTAGTTGTAAATAGTGCTGGAACAGCTCTTTTTTCCTTGTTTGCTAAATAAATACAGTGTGCGCCTTGCACGCTTTAAACCGTTAATCAAGTCCCCCTGTCTCCCCTTCTTGAGCAATTTTTGTGCATGCTTTATTTAACGGTCCTTTAGATAATTCCTGTTGAGACACTGTTATTTATTAAAACCGTCATGATAAGCATTGCCTTCTACTAATTTTACAATGCTAAAGTGGTCAGGTTTTGGACTTGTAGGTACAGGAAATGGCAGTATCTGGCCTCATTACCATGTACCATGTGCATATGAAGACAGATTCTGAACAGTGATGCTGTGTACACATGGAATGATACACATGGTCCATCACGTACTCCCTGGGAATTGTCATGCAACATGCAAAAGGTCTAAATCTGTGGCCATTCACCTATGTTAAATGAGTGATGTGTAGCAAGTACACATATTGTGCTTCAACAATGATTCAGTGGTATGGCATAGACACAAAGTCTACACATATAGCAGCATAGATTGGCTCTTTGCCAGTTAGTTTAACCACTTCCATGCTAATGACAAGGTCAACTCGTCATGGGTTTTACCTGCCCTGTGCTTATGGCAGGTTGACCTTGTCATGAACAATGGGAAAACTCATAGTCCAGCACCGGGGGGGGGGGGGGGAAACGCCTTAGCATCCAAGGTTTTAAACATAAATGGAGTGTGGCTAGCTACCTCCATTTAACAGACCTGTTGGGAACGTCTCCAAGAATGACACATGGACATACTTGGAATACTTTAACATATACCACATAATGAAAATAAACCAAGAGCATGTCGTCCTTTACATACCCAATAGTCTGTACATACATTTCTGTACGGATTATTATATAGATGTACATACTTAATCCATGTGATAACACTTCTCTGGACTCCCCCAGGTGTCTAGTTTTCAAAAATTTCTTTCATTGGTAGGTTTCCCTAGCTGGCCTCCGAGCCTGGGACCAAAAGCGCATGTGCCCCCCCTTGCAAAACCAGGTTGTTTTGTGATAGGGAATTTTGATGTTTTGGGCCCATGCCTGTTGTGGGTACTTAGCCCACACACAGAAGTCTGGTACCATTTTTATCAGGAGACCTCGATGAATGCTGGGTGGTAGGAAATTTGCGTCAGCCCAGTGAGCTCACAACTTTCCCACAAAGAAATGTGAGAATAATGTGATTGTTTTCAGATAAATTTGAGGTTTTCAGGGAATTCTGGGCAGAAAAACTTTGGGGGAGCCACACAAGTCACACCTCTCTAGTCTTCCCCGGCTGTCTAGTTATCAGAAATGTCTGAGATTGGTAGGTTTCCCTAGATGGCCGCCAAGACTGGGATCAAAAACATAGGTGACTCCCTTGTAAAACAAGATTTTTTCATAATCAATAATCAATAATTTTGAAGTCTCCACAGTGTGTTTTAGGGTATTGCCTGTCGGGGGTACTAGGCCTACCCACACAAGTAAGGTACCATTTTTGTTGGGAACTTTGGGACCCTTTGGGTAATGCTGGGTGGGTGGAAGTTTGTGGATCCATGTAGAATCCATAACTTTCCATCACATAAATGTGAGGTTAATGTGTTTTTTAACAAAGTTTGAGGTTTGCAAGGGATTCTGGGTTACAGAAACTAGTCAGAGCCACATTAGTCACACCATCATGTATTTCCCCGGGTATCTAGTTTTTGGAAATTAATAGGTTTGCTAGGTTTCTCTAGGTGTCAGCTGAGCTAGTGTCCAAATTCTACAGCTAGGTACATTGCAAAAAAGTGTCAGTTTTCACTGAAAAGATGTAATGTGTCCACAGTGTGTTTTCGGCCGTTTTCTGTTACAGCCCATATGGGATATACCCCCACGTACCATGGTTGAGGTATTATCTGCCCTAGCAAAGCTACAACCTAATAAAGCACCAGGATTGGATAGAATCCCTGGGAACTTGTACAAAAACGAACAGGTAGTGTGGGCCCCATATCTATTATTACTTGTTAATGAAGTTCTTCAAGGCCTTCCAGTCCCGTCTACATGGTGCGGAGCAGAGATCATTCCGATCTATAAAAAAGGGTCCCCCATCGAACCTGGAAGTTATAGGACAATTAGCCTCATTGATGTTACACAAAAAAATTTGCAAGGATGTTACTAGGAAGATTACAGGATTGGATGGAAGACTGTGATGTTTTAACCCTGTTGCAAGCAGGCTTCAGAGCCAAAACTTCAACTGTAGACCAGTTGTTTAGGCTTCAATTGATCTATTAGAAGCATGTGGTTCTGGAAGGTGGGAGCCTGTATCTTACCTTCGTGGATTTGAAATCAGCGTTTGATATGGTTGACCGTGACCAGCTGTGGAGTATCCTGTTGGACATGGGTGTCCCACCATATCTCTGTTTCCAGCTTAAATGCGTCCACGAGGGTGCATACGCTAGAGTAAGGTATGGCAAGAATGGGCAACTAACGGCTCCTTTCCCGGTTTGTAAGGGGATGAGGCAGAGTTGCGTGCTTGCACCGACCCTCTTTTCCCTCTTCCTAAATGAACTAATTGAAGATCTACTTGCCGTCAAGGATATAGACTCCCCCAAAATAACATTCCATAAATTCCCCGCACTAATGTTTGCGGATGACACCCTGCTCCTCTTGAAATCACCAATGGGGTTGCAGCGAGAGTTAAAGGAATTTAGCCAGTTTTGCAAGAAGAGGAACCTTGCAGTAAATATTAATAAAACAAAATACATGGTTTTCAATGCCAATTCCACTAACTGCCACCATCCAATGATGGACGATAGGCCTCTCGAACAGGTACATATTTTTGATTATTTGGACCTTTCCTTAAACAACAAAAGGGGGTGGGGTCCCCAAATGAATAAGACCAATTTAAAGCTGACCCAGGCAATTGGGGGAATTCAAAAAGTCCATCACAGTTGTGCTTTAAAGGTTATAAGCCCACCGCTTGAAATATACAGTGTACAAGCCCGGTCGGCTTCATTACATGGGGCAGAATTATGGGGGCACAGTCCATCTAATGTCCTGACCCTAACTGAAAATATGTTTATTAGACAAATCCTGGCTCTCCCAAAAAAAAGACCCCTAGTACCTCTAAGGATGGATTTGGGTATCCTCCCAATGGTGGATCTCATCTTATCACGTCCACTGCTTTAATGGCGACGGCTGTAGAGTACACCAGAGCTGAGTCACTATAGGGAGGAACTAAAAGCAGTAATGTCATCACTGGGGCTGGGGGTAGTATACCCTGTTTGTCTTTTGTTAGGGATCATTTCTGTGCAATGGGTTGGGAGGATTTATGGACCACTGCTGAAGAATCCTGCTTAGGTATCTCTAAAAAAGCACTAGCTAATGCAGTGAAAGAGTTTAAAGTGACTAGTTTACTACGGGTAGTCAAACCCATGAGTTCAACATACGGGTTCTTGGATTTTAAGTCACAATACCAATTTGTGCATTTGTTAGATTCAATACAACCGCCATCAGCAATGAATTTGTTTCTGCAATTCAGATATGGGACGCTCCCGCTTTATGCAATAACCAATAAGTGGGGGGGCGCAACCCATTCCCTTTGCCCTGGATGCTTAGTGGAGGAGGAAACAGTAAATCCTGTATTATTCTTCTGCTCGGCATACAAACAGGGTAGGTTTAATGGGTTATACAATTATGTAGAAATTTGGGTATTAGGAACTATCGTGAATTCTTTAGGATCCTAAAATCTGATACTGACCCAGTTTATGTTGCTGTAATTTCGAAATTCCTCTTTGCTATGTGGTCTAAATGAAGGTATTTGTTAAAAACTGATCTGACCTCAAGTATCATTTAGTTGTGTACTTCTTTCCTGCTGTGAATATCCATTCTGTAATAATTAATCCCGTAGCTAGGCATCGGGTGCTAACCCTATGTGAGAGATAGAGTTACCTCTATGATGGCTGGTGCATTGACCAATGGACATTTTAAAAGATATCCAACGTGTTTAATTATGTTCTTATATGCTTTTACTGTAAATTATATTTTTAATGTATGTCTTAATATTATGAATATCGCTCCTATGACGATTTTGTACTTTCCAAATTTTACTGTGGTTTGTGTATCCCTACATTTGTATATTATCAGTGTCCCCTACGATTGTGTATCTTATCCCTCTGTCATGTATCTTATTTTATTGTGTTGTAAATTTAAACGTGCTTTTATGGCTGTAATAGCCGAAATAAAGTCTTTGATGATGAAGATGATGATGATGTTACAGGGACTAGGTCTACCAACACAAGTGAGGTACCATTTTTTATCAGGAGACTTTGGGGAATGCTGTGTGGGTGGATGTTTGTGGGTCCACACAGATTCCAGACCTTGCCATCACTGAAATAATAGGGAAATGTGTTTTTTAACAAAGTTTGAGGTTTGCAAGAGATTCAGGGTAACAGAAACTAGTCAGAGCCACATAAATCACACCATCCAGGATTTCCCCGGGCGTCTAGTTCTCAAAAATGTATAGGTTTGGTAGGTTTCCTTAGATGCCGGCTAAGCAAGGGTCGAATATCCACAGCTAGGCATATAAAAAAGGGTCAGTTTTCACGGCAAAAATGTGATGTGTCCATGTTGCATTTTGGGACGTTGCCTCCCACGTGCACTAGGCCTACCCACACAAGTGAGGTATCATTTGTATTGGGAAACTTTGGGGAATGTTAGGTGGGTGAAAGCTTGTGGATCCTCCCAGATTCCAGAACTCTCCAGCACAGAAATTTGAGGAACATTTTTTTTTTTACAAAGTTTGAGGTTTGCAAGGATCTCTGGGTAACAGAACCTGGTGAGAGCCACACACCACAAGTCACCCTATCCTGGATTGCCCTGGGTTTCTAGTTTTAAAAAATGTATAGGTGTGCAGGGTTTCCATAGGTGGCGGCAGACCTAGGGTCCAAAATCCACAGATAGGCACATCACGAAAAAATGGTCAGTTTTCAGTTGAAAAATTTGATGTGTCTATGTTGCATTTTGGGACATTTCCTGCTGTTGGTACTAAGACTTTCTATACAGGTGAGGTACCATTTGGAAATGCTGGATGGGTGGAAGTTTGTGGATCCACACAGATGCCAGAACTTACCATCACAGAAATGGGGTAGAGAAGATGATGAGAGATACACAGGGCACCCCATACTAGATTTCCCTGGTTGTCTAGTTTTCAAAAATGTATAGGTTTAATAGGTTTCCTTAGTTTTTCGGCAGAGCTAGGGTCCAAAACCCACAACTAGGCACATTGCAAAAAAGGGTCTGTTTTTACTGGAAAAAGGTGATGTGTCCAAGTTGTATTTTGGGCTGTTTCCTGTCGTGGTTACTAGTCCTACCCACACAAGTGAGGTACCAATTTTATCAGAAGGCTTTGCGGTATACTGGGTATATGAAATTTTGTGGCCACCCTCAGATTCCAGAACTTTTCATTACAGAAATGTATGGAAAATGTGTTTTTGTTTTTAAAAAGTTTGAGATTTGCAAGGGATTCTGGGTAACAAAACCTACTGAGAGCCGTACAAGTCACCCTACCCTGGATTACCCATGGGTGTCTAGTTTTCAAAAATATATAGGTTTGCTAAGTTTCCCTAGGCGCAGGCTGAACTAGGGTCCAAATTCCACAGCTAGGCACATTGTAAAGAAAGGGGTCAGTTTCACTGGAAACTTTTGAGGCATCCACATTGTGTGTTGTGCTGTTTCCTGTCGCAGACACTAGGCCTACCCAAACAAGTGAGGTGCCATTGTTATCAAGACACTTAGAGGAACACAGAACAGTATAACAAGTGTTATTACCTATTGACTTTCTTTGCATTTCTGCCTGCCAAATGTAGGGCAATGTGTAGAAAAGAAGTCAGTTTTACAAAATGTCCTCTAATTCACTTGCTTCTATTGGTACCCACAATTTCAGAGATATGCTAATAACCATTGTTTCTTAAGTCTATATTTTGTTCCCATTTCATAAATGTATAGGATTCCTTAGTACCTATTTTCCAGTATTTAAATGTTACCAAAGGATTTGCTATATAACCGGTACACAATGAAAAATCATTGTCAGATGCAGCTCGATTACTGGTTCTACGCACCTTGGGTTCTTGGTGAACCTACAAGTTCTATATATCCCTGCAACCGGAAGGAACCAGTGGACATACTGGTATATTGCTTTAAATAATCTGCTATACTTAAAAGGAGTTACTGGTGAAACGCTGGCACAAATGGCTGATCTTTCCAACTCAATTTCAATTTGTTTTTATTTCAATTGTACGTTTCTATAGAAGAATCTTTAAGGATCTGCACAAATGACCCCTTGCTGAATTCAGAATGTTGTCTACTTTTCAGTAATGTTTAGTCCCACAAACCCTTTGTTGATACCTTTTGCGGGGAAAAACCAGAAGCTTTCTTCTGTAGTACTTTACTATTTTTCCTAAAAAAAAAGAATTAGCTGTCTTTTGGCCAATGTATTGGTCACCTCCAGGGAAATCCACAAACCCTGAGTTCCCTTTAGAACTCTCATGATGTTGAAAGAAAAGGATGGAAATTTGGCATTGATACCTTATGTGGACAAGACGTTACAGGGACCTAAGCACAAACTACCTACAATAGCCCGGGTGAGGCACAGCAGCGAAGGGGTTAACAGGGAAAAACCCCACAGAGGCATATGTAAAAGGAGTTAATGCCGCCATAGCATCAGTTTTCTGACACTCCGGCTTCTTTTTTTTTGTTATTGCTGTATTTACAAGTTGCAGCTAACCGCGTTAGCGGCAATTTACTGGCAATATCGTCCGTTTTACTGATTGCCACTACTTTTAGCGCCAAAATTCAGATGCACTAACCCCACTTCGCGATCTTTTACAATGATCGCCCCGTCCGGCGATAGGTTAAAATAAACAGCAGCTAAGGTCTGTTAGCAACTGGTTTCTAAGACAAGAAAAAAGGTGGTCTTAAAAATGGAGATAAAAAAACAGTACATAAGGGCGAGTAGCCCAGAACCACATTTGACAAGCTACTGATCCCATCGTGGTTCTACTCATGCAGCTTGGATCACCAAGTAGACTCCAACAACCACCGCCACCGCGGAGGCAGGAACACTACAAAGGCAGCGCCAAAGAAGACAGCTGGTCTATCGTTAACGCATCACCCTGATAGACCTAACGCCAGAGGATGTGATAGCTGAAAAGCTGAAAAGGTTGGCCTCAGGTACCTTGCCAGCCAACCACTGCTAGAGTTGGGGGAGTCTCCCAGTCACCCTTTCAAGGTTCATCCCAAATGTCTTGGATGCCATCATCAGCCTGAGGATACAGCACCTATGCTCCCCCAACACTGCTCAAGAACAGCTTGAAACCAAACAAGGCTTCTATGCCATTCCTGGCTTTCCCCAAGTGTTGGGGGCAAATGACTGCTCCTATGTCCTACTTGTGCCTCTTGCGGACACTGCACACATTTACCGGAACAGGAAGCACACACACTCCATGAACTTTCAGGCAATCGTGGACCACCTTGGCTTGTTCGCCAATGTCATTGCCAAGTTTCCAGGGAGTGTGCATGTCTCCTACATCTTCCGGCAATCCATCATCAGCCAGTGGTTTGAGAATGGCACTTATGGAAATGGACTGCTTGTAGGAAAGTACCAACTGAAAACACCACATACCTCAAGTCCGCAAACATGTAGCTAACACATGTGAGAATGAACATGTAGCAAATGTCATACAACATGCCTTATAATATGTCCATCCACCACACACAAGAACCCAAGGGACTGCGGTCACTGGAGGTAGCCTTGTAGACAAACTTCAATCCAAGGTCCTGCTCCTCTGTCACACATCTGCAAATGATGGGAGAGGTGGGAACTAAGTAGGTGTGATGGAGGGACAGGACCTATGAGGAAAGTGTGGACACAATCACGAGTGTGGTGGCGGTGTTCTACATAGTCAAGAGCTTGCGGAGCAGAGACTGTTTCATGCCCATGCAGAGGGCTGTCTGTATCCCAGCCTGCTGTAAATTAGTGCATTGGTGACTGTCTTTTTGGACTTGGGGGGGGGTCTATTTGAAGCTCTTACAGAGGATGTGGAGGGTGTTGAAGTAGCTGGAGGTGACGGCGGTGACCTGCGGGTACATGGAGAGGGAGGAGTTGAGTACGATGGCCAGGTCTCTGGCATAACCGTGTGGGTTGGGGGCTGCCGAGGGCGGTGGGCCACCAGGGGTTGGTACATGCTGCTATGGTGGTTCCAAGGACGATGACTTATGTCATCTCTGCTTAGAGTTTCATGCAGATGTTGCTCATCCAGGTTGCAACTTCCTGCATTCCTTCCTGGAAGTTGAGTCTGGTGGTGGAGGGCTCCTTGGTGAGGGAGAGGATGAGATGGGTGTCCTTGCTGTAGGATGCCATTCTGAGGCTGTGTTGTTGGACGATGGCAGCGAGGGGGGCCATGTGGATGTTGAAGAGTGTTGGGCTGAGCAATGATCCCCGGTGCACTCTCCAGTAGAATTTGTGTGGGTTCTGAGAGGAAGGGTGGCAGTCTGATCCCTTGGCTCTTGCTGGTGATGAATGATCGGATACAGTCAAGAATGGTTCCTTGTATGCCTGCTTCATGTAGTCTGCCTGCTAGTGTGTGGTGGGAGGCGATGTGGAATGATGTTGACAGGTCAAGTAGAATCAGGGCTGCAGTGTGGCCTTGGTCGAAGAGGGTGTGGATGTTGTCCGTGGCAGCGAGTAGGGCGGTGTTGGTGCCGTGGTTGCTTGGGAATCCGGATTGAGACGTGTCCAGAATGGCGTTGTCCATGGTTTATCCATTGGGGGTCTTGGTGAATTCATGGATGATGTTAAAGAGGTCTTTGAAGTTGATGGAGTATGCGACTATATTGTTGTGGATGAAGGTCCTTTCAGTGCTACTGATGTGTTGGTGGTATTTGGTCATGGTGTTCTTGTATGTTTTAAAAGTTTATGTGTGTCTTGCAGTTTCTTCTGTTCTTGTCCAGGGGTCTGCATGTGCATATGTAATCTTTGAGTTTGGTGGTGAACGAAGCGGCTTAGCTGGTGCATTGCCTGTTGGAGTTGCGTGGTGGGGTGAGTTTATCTGTGCAGTTGGGGATCCATGTGTGGGATTCCCTGGCAGCGCGTTTTGCATCTGCTGCAGCGTTGGGGGTGTTGCAGTTGAGGGTAGATTTCAGCTGCTCATCTGTGACTCAGCTCCAGTTCCTTTGCGTGGTGTGGTTTGAGGTGCGTGTTTGGCTGGCTTGGTTTTGTTGCCATGGAAGTGTACACAGTGGTGGTCAGTCCATGGCTGTTGTGTTATGTGGCTGAGGTGTATGCTGTTGTGTCTTGCGAAGATGGGCTCCACGGTGTGTACTGCCTTGTGGGTCAGTGTGGTTAAGAGTTGTTTCAGTCCCATGTTGGTGAGCTCTTCATCCGGAGGGTAGTGGAGTTGGGGTCATTGGTGGTGTTGAGGTGGAAATCCAGGTCTCTGAAGAGTATGTAGTCTATGGATGCGATGGCTTGGGGTGCGATGATGTCATTGAAAGTGATGGCGAAGCGGTCCAGGTATCTGGAGGTTCTGTAGGCAAGTGTGCCGCAGAGTGTGGAGTTGGGGCTGGTCTGGACCAAGAAGTGCAGGTCTTCTGTGGCAGGTAATGTGTTGCTGGAGGTGGAGAGGCAGAGGGAGACTTCATTTGCGATGGCGAGGACTCCTGCTGGTTGTTTGGGGCAGTACTCCCTCTGGATCTTGTATTTGTCTGGGATTGTGAGAGCAATGTCAGGGGCAGAAGAGTTTGTAGTCCAGCTGTCCGTAAAGAAGGTGATGTTGGGTGAGAGTGTGTCCCTGAGGTACCACATTTCCACGGTGTGTCTGTGCATGGAGCACATGGTGAAGAGGATGCATCTCAGTGCGTTGGCAGTGTTGGCGGCCGTGGCAGTGGTGAAGGTCTCGAGGCAGTGGTGGCAGGGGAACTTCCCATGGGTCATGTGCAGTGTGGCCTGTTGTCAGGTATATTTCCTTCTGGGGTTGAGTGCAAGGACAGCAGATGAGTCGTAGTGGTAGACATTATGAGATCCAGGGTCCCTGGCACGGGTTGTGGTTGGGGCACAGACAGACGTGTTCTGCAAATAAAAATATATATTATATATATATAGTAGTAAATCGGGTGTAAATATACCTTACATAAATCACCCCACGTAAAGTAAAACCAATCCCCCAGTCACTGAACTTACCCGCAAAGGGTATCACTCCAGTCAGTCAAAAACGGTGTTCTACACGGCCACCATATTAGACTTCCTATATATAGTACAAATCCATGAGCGCCATCTTGTATATAATTTTATTTGCAGAACACGAACATCTGTTATGGCAAAATAGAATTTTGGATTACGGGAGATATTACTGAGGATTTACGAGATATACATATTAAATTGAGGTGAGAAATGTTTATTCATTGTAAACCCCCTAGACTTATTGGGTACTTTGGTGTGACTCGACATGGTGTGCTGAATAGTTGGGGTCATTCGTGACCTTTTGATGACAAGGGATAATGGAAAAGATGGGAGGGAGACCAGTCATAGAGTGTGGGATTTGACTTATGTGATATAAAGAATGGATTGATTGTTACTTCTGTCTAGAGTAGTGTATCTCTATTACTATTCATATGGAGTTTTTGCACATGTTTTATAGATTTGATGATTATGGGCCAGCCCACTTGAATATGCTTACCTAACTTGACTTCAACTGTAATTTTATTGAGGTTGGAAGTTGGTAGTTGTCTCTAAGCATGTATTCTACTATACTTATTTATTATATATTTTCTCTTGAATTTGTGGATTTCTTCTTTTTAATAGTAATCATTGGTTTTACACATACTTGGGTGTACCCAGTTGGAATTTGGTGTGGCTCTATCTTTCTTTTCTTTACTATTGCACTGATGTATGGTGTGGTTTGAGGGTGTATCCCTTATTGGAATTTTATAGTAACTTTGTGGTATAATGGTATACCACATTATGTATTATTATTGTTTTTACTTTGCCTTATACTTGTTATTTGGGTTGCAGCCCTGAAGAAGTTGAATGTCGTATATTGACTAGACGAAACACGTGTTGGCTGTGCTTGTTTATTGAACTGAGCTGGATCATATTTTCTTTGGAGGAATAAACTTGGACATTTCAACTGACGATTAACAATTGGAGGACTTCCATTTATTATTACGGACTTGAAAAACATTTTCTATATTGTGTAACTCACCTTCGTGGGTTAAGTTTGGGGTTGTGGTAACCGACCCTTATCTTCTTGGAGCACCTTAATTTACTCTCGCAATATTGACTACCTTGATTTGCTGTGCGCTCTATTTCTAGCAACTGTTACCATTTGCTATTGGCCTTAGGAATGTGTCACACAAGTCGTCCATGCAAAATGTGTGCATGTGCAAGCATGATTGTCTTGTTTGGCCTAACTCTGCATTATCATGTCTTGTGTGAATAACAGACAAACTTAACACAATCATGTATGCAGCATGAACTGCAACAGTACAGTTACAGAGCATTGACCTTGATGGTGATGAGTTTGATGATGAATAGGACACATGCAAATTATTGTTTTGGTTACCAACACACGCTTTGTTTTATGTCTCACAACTGGAAGACCACTCATCACACAGGGGGAATATTGACCCCTTCAGGGACCCGCAAATATTGTCAATGTGAGATGTGATGAATGTCTGGATCAAATCATGTCCTTAGTACTTTGCAGTATGGGTGTGTATCACAAGTACCTTGACTCCAGTGTGATGGGGTTTTGTGGAAGTGTGAAGGGTGTACAAATTAGTAAGATGGAGGAATGCATATGTCTTCCAGATTTATGTTTGCACATCCCCAGTCAGTGATACCCATGCAATAAATATCAATGTGTTCTGTCAATACAGCACATGCATGGGGATTCCAGAGTGTACAGAAAGAAGTAGAGACATGTGAGTGGTGTTGGTGATGAATATGACCAGACATGGAATGTGTGTACATCCTTGACTGAAATTACTGTGCAAGTGGGCCAGTTAATGTACAAGTAGGTAGTGTTTTTCTGGCTATGCGGTGTCAGACACAGTTCTGGACAGTACTATCGTAGGTATGCTGCATACCGTCTTTCACAAATTACCAGTGCCTAGCTTTAAGCCAAGGCTACCAATGGCACGTTCACCCACCACCTACCAAAGATGGGCCTATGTATGAAATTAGCATTTTTTGGCACTGCAATGGTGTTGTCAAGCCGTCTCCTTGGGCTCATTCCACTTATTTGACTCATGGTCAAATGTTCAAGCCCCTCTTGCCCAATATGTGACGTTACCACACATTTATTTTCCACGCATGCTTTTACTTCACATGTTTTACTACACAATACCTTTTACAATGCAGGGCTTTACAACAATATGCCGATCAAATGTGCACAGCACAAGGCAGAACACAGTTCTGCAGAAAACAGGAGGGGAAATAATTCATTGATCCCTATGGTGCCAGTGCCATACCCACTTTTCCCAGCTGTTTTTTTCACAGCGCTTTATATAGCGTGAACTTGACCCGGTACCGGGTATCAGAGCGCTTTACATGGCACCAGTTGCGTTACATGAGGACACATTAATTTTTGTTAGGCACAGGGAGATTAAGTGATTTGCCCAGAATCACAGGATGTTCAGGGTCATTGCCGAGACCTAAACCCGGTTCCCCAGATTCGAGGTCGGCCGCCCTAGCCGTTAGGCCAACTCCTTTCCCCAGCTGTCACTTCTGTCATTTCCTAATAGTGATTCCACACTTGAAATAGTGGTACAGCATCTGACTATGTGCTAAGGGCAGTGCACTAAACATCCCTGGACACATTGCCCTATCCTTTCACAGTGACCACAGCATGAAAGGGTTCCTTATTTCCAAGGCATTGTTAAGCCACAGGAAGTTTATGACTGAGGACTTGCACTTTAGGATAGGTCCCTAATACCACCACAACTTCACTGAAAGAGACATTGTGATTCCAATAGCGGCTGGTCAATACAAATCTTCATCTATGTGCATATGGTGTGCTCTATCTTGGAATGTGACATGCAATGACCACCATCACAACAATCTTTGGCCACCCCGTGGAGTATGAGTAGATCTGTAAAGTGAGCATTGTTTTCAAAGCTAAATAGAGACACTACTTGTGGCATGCAACAGAGTTGGACCTATTTCCACACATGCCTATCGCCATCATGTACGGAGGGTAATGTTGGGATGTTGCTAGTAGGTTGTATTTGATCAATGAGAGCACAGCTAGTTCTCACACTCCCAGTCATCTCACTGCCTATCTGTGACACAGTTGAACATGAACATTTGTCATATGTCCCTCGGAGTACATTTTTATGGATTTACTGCTCAAACATTATTGAAGACTTCTATACCTAAATGGTCATGAGATAGGCACATCAATGTAAATTAAAGTTTTTAATGTGCATGTGCATTGACTTTGGTGAAGACTGACACAGTACTTGGTAAAACAACCCCCACATTGCATATATGACTGGTGAAGGGCTTGCCAGAGTCCTTTGGGTGGAACAAGTCCAGAGGAAGAAGCAGAGTTCAGTCAGCAGGCTGATTGCAGTGTCTTTAGGAACAACACAAATTATGGCAGTCCATGTCGAGGTCCAAGATGAGTGTTGCAGTGTGTAGCTGAGGACATTGGAAGATGTTGTTCCGGGGCATTATGCTAAACACAGATCCAAGGCAAAACAGTCCATTGTCATAGATAAATTCTACTGCTTTCTTCTTAGCAATAATGCTGAATCATCAACATCTTCATCCTCTGATGTGTCATGTGCCTCCTGTGTGTGTGGTGGTAGATTGTCAGTGGCACTGAGAGGCACTGACACATCAGGGGGCAGAGATGTGGATGTTGAAGCAGCAGCAGCATTCGCCTGTGCCAAACCTTGATGCATCACTGCTGTGATGAGCAGCTGCAGGGCATGAAAGACTCCAGCAATGTTACTGTGGTGTTCAACAGTGGCTCGCATTAGCGAGGCTTGCATCCGCTCCATGTTCTCCATGATCATTCACATGTGACGCAACTCCTTGCTGACATCGCTGAAGCCATTCGGACTGACAGTTGTTCTTGTCTCTGAGTCAGTACTCCAGAGACATCAGCCATAGAATGCTGGAGAGCATGGAGTGGACTGTGGGTGTATGTGATGGTCTGTAGGTGGGTCCTGAATGGGACTGAGATGCCCACGTAACCCATCTAATTTGGCAGCCAGGCTGTCATACCCCACCCGCACCTGACCTGCCATCTACTGCTGGACCTCTACCTCATGATATTTAAATGCCAAAAGTGGGTCCTTAAGGTCCAGGGAGACAGCTGTGGTGGTCGATGCTTGCTTCTGGGTTGTTTGTGCAGGGGTTGTTGTTTCCACAACGTTGCTGGATGGCCCTGCTTCCGAAGATGGGGTGCTAATTGAGTTGAGCAGATGTTGGAGTGTGTCCTGGTCAATGGTTGCTAGGTCTTCCTCTTCATCATTGAAGAGTGGGACAGGCAGCTGTACAGGAGGTGATGTTTCTCCCTCCGCAATGTAAAGGTGAGGTGCAGATGTATGTGTGTTTCTAGTATGATCATGCATTGAATTAGTGTATGAATTTATCGTGTTGAGCATAGACGGCGATGGTGAAAGTAATTAATTTGGGTGATTAGGTCCAATCTATATGTATATATAATTTGGGGGGAAAAAGAAAGGTAAAAGGGTTTAAAAAAGAAAAAAAAACAATGTATATAAGGTTGTTTATTCTGTAAGTCTATTATGATAGTTATATTTAATTTAGCACTGGTCAGGAGACGCACTTTTATCAAATAGACTCTTATGGAGTCTACATGCCTCATTTGGGGTTTTGGGTGGGGGGAGGAGGGGGGAGGGTGGAGGGGCGGGGTTTGGGTTTGGAGAAATAGGGTGAAAACACAGTAATAAAGCAACTCCAAATGTACAGTGAATATGCAAATGATAGAAAAGTTTCTGCTAAAGGCTAAGACGAAAAGAATATATATCATAAATCTATCATCTAACCAAGAAATACCAAGGGGAGGTTGAAATTATGTTCCTGGAATGTGGCGCGACTCAATGATAAGGGTAAGAGTGTCCGCTTACACAAAATAATCAGACAAAGCTCTTACGATGTACTTTGTTTCCAGGAGACTCATATACCTTGGGATGAAAGAGATATACTAAGGGTTCCTGGATATAATCTACTTGCGGCTACAACGCAGACATCTAGAACCCGTGGGACAGCTATTTTAGCCAGAGGTTTCCTGGGACAGGATATACGTAAGACAGTTGATACCCTTGGAAGGTGGGCTATTATAGAACTAAAACTTGGCATTACAATTTGCACAGTGTATGCTTCTAATCAGGATGACCCATTCGAAGAACTAGAACTAGAATTAGCATCTTGGCCTAAAACATTAATATTCTGCGGGGATTTTAATATCTCCCTGGGGCGTATAGGGATAAGACAAGAACAAGACATTAATATATATACTGGACGTAAACCGAAAGTGTTCAGAGCTAATTCTCAACTTAGAGAGAGCTTGGATCTAATAGATATCTGGGACTCTAAACACAGATTGGACCCCGGTTACACCTATTTTTCATTTCCCCACAAAAAATATGTGTGGATTGATTATATATGGACAACTAGAGATCAATTTCCTGATGCAGAAATTCATAAATGTCCAAAGATAATTTCAGATCATAACTTGTTAGTCCTTACAATCGATATAGCCAACCTCAACAGGCCTTGCTTTACTTGGTCGTTTGATAGAAAACTTCTGGCAAATAAAGACTATATAAAATATATTAAGACCTGGACTCAAGGATTTTTTTATTGTAATCGTTATAGCTCATCCAGGGGTATAGTATGGGACTGCTTTAAAGCTACCCTTAGGGGGTAGACAATCAGTTTTGTGGCAAAACGTAAGAAAGAACTAGATAAAATCAACCACCAACAGATGCAAAACAGATGCAACTGGCTAAAGTAGAAGAAGAGCATACCACTCTAATAATGCGGGGTGAAGATGGGTGAATAACTCTACGTAAAATGCTAATCCTTAAAACTGAGCTAAATAGCAGGCTTACCCAGAAAGCAGCAGAGACCTTCCAATCAAGCCGGAATAAAATATACGAAGACGGTGGAAGAGTGGGGAAACAGCTAACCTTACGTACTCGCCAGAAACAATCTCTCAATACGATTGTTTCTATTGAAGTGGAGGGTTAGGAGCAGGAGCATACAGCACTGGGAGATATTTTGGAAGCTTTCAGGCAATATTATCAAAAACTATATAAAAATGAAGGTTTGATTGATCAGGATGAAATTAAAGAGAACCTGAGGTCATGGCTAACTGAGATTAGATTGAACAGGACCATTGATGATATTACCAGAGAGATCTGGAAAAATATATTACACTCATTTAACTGCAACTGGCCCTGTCTGACCTGGCATCATGGAAAGCTGCAGGCCCAGAAAAACTCCCATTAGAATTGTATAAAATCCTCGGAGAGCATATAACATCTTATTTGCTAGATCTATTTTTAGGTATTCAAGGGAGCGACACCCCACCAGAATCCTGAAAGGAAACAAATATAATCATTATCCATAAAAAGGGAAAGCCCCCAGAACTCTCATCCTCATACCGCCCAATTTCTTTGATAAACTTGGATTCAAAGCTATACTCAAAGATCTTGGCCAATCGGCTCGGGAGGGTCATCGAACATCTGGTTTCCACTTGGCAGCACGGATTTATTCCTGGTAAGGGCACCACGGATCACACCCGCAGGGTCATCACGCTATTTGATATTATGAGTGTGATGGGGGCCAGATGTCGATGATCTTCCTCGACGCCGAGAAGGCTTTTGATTGCGTTTCTTGGAAGTTTTTATGGGCGGTGCTCGATCAAAATAATTTTGGGCCCGGCTTTGTTAAATCAATTCAGGCAATGTATCAGGAGGCAAAGGCCAAAGTACAGGTAATGGGCCTTGAATCCAGATCGTTTAGTATATTAAGAGGTACAAGGAAGGGATGTCCATGCTCTCCGATATTGCTTGCCATGTATATAAATATCCTGATCCTGAAATTAATATCAAGTGACGCAATAAAACCCATCACTGTTGGTACCGATGAAACTAAGATACTCGCATATGCCGATGACGTGGCGGTTGTAACACCTAACCCCTCCGAAGCAATCGTAAAAATAGAATGCATTACTCAGGCCTTTGGTCAGTTTTCTGGGTATTCACTTAACCAAGACAAAAGAGTGGTTATTTGCACCGATAATATTCAGTTTGATGATCCAAAGAATGCAGATAATGCAGTATATCTTGGAATATGTATATCCCCTAGAGTTGAAAATATTAACAAATTGAATTATGAACCCTTAACAAAGGCTATGAAGAAAGATCTAAGGAGGGTTAACAGTCTTCACCTCTCAATTATTGGCAGAGGGAATTTTCTAAAAATGAATATTCTTCCTAGGCTGTTATATCTATTCCGTGCTATTCCCTTAATAGTGGAAGATAACATTATTAAAGATTTGGAATCTCAAATGTCTAACTTTATTTGGAATTATGGAAAGTTAGGAGGGCTATGAATTACCTCTCTTTACCGCTACAATGAGGTGGGTTGGCTACTCCCAACATAATGTTTTACCTGTGGGCCACTTTCCTCCAGCAAATGTCACCTTAATTTAACTTAAATCCATCAAGTGTAAATACCGAGGACAACGAGATACCATTGATATATGAACTAGCAGTAGGAAACAAAGCAAAAGGTCTTCTGTTAAGACAGGTAGAACCGTCTTATTATAAGAAAGTCAAGTTCAAGGTCATAAATAGTGCTTGGAAAATATGGAGGACATCTTGCAATTCCAAAGTTTAACAAATATACACCACTATGGCATTCCTCTGTATAATCTAGACAAGTTAATGATGACATTGCCAAGAGATGGGAAAATATGGGGGTTGTAACTCTGGGGGACTTTCTTTATTGGAGATCCGGATACTAGGCTTTTGAACCTTCAAAACAATTTTTCTATTCTGAATACCGATTTTTTTAAGTTTATCCAAGTTAATACAATCCTTAGTTTAAAAATTCCAAGTATCTCGCTGGCAAACATTTCCTTATTAGAACATATAGGGAAACGATCAACCAGGATAGGTACTTTATATGACAAGCTAATGGAAAAACAGAAAGATGATCTAGAACATATAGAGAATGCATGGGCGAGTAAATTTAACAATCCCAATGTTGACATTGATATGTCTCTGTTGCTCACATCTAAGTTATTTTTATCAACTAATTTAAAGGCTCAGTTATATAAAACCATATATAACCTATATTGTACACCTGCCAAGTTATAAACCTGGGGAAAAAGAGCCAATGATGAATGCCCTAGATGTGGAACAGGCCCCGCGCACTTGGTTCATATATTTTATGAATGTGTTAAGCTAATATCCTTTAGACAAATGATATCTGAATTTTGGGAGGAAGTATTTGGCCACAAAGTAGTGGTATCAACCACCCTTTATCTACTAGGATATGATAACACTCTTAGGCATAAGGAAGAGGAAACATGTCTGTTCGTGGGCACCGCAGTTTATAGAATAATTCAGGCAGCTCGCTGGAAGGAGGCTGATCCCCCAAATTTTCAAATATGGTTAACTCGCTTTTTGGGGATCCATAATCAGGAAAAAGAATTTATGCAGCTAGAGGGAAAAAGGCCAGAATACATGGTTGCCAAATTTGGCTGCCAATCGCTGCTTGGAATAATGATTTAAGAAATGCGTAATGATGAACTGTTCCTCCCCTTTTTGATTTTAAAATCTTTTGATGTATGACATTCTATCTGATAGTATGATGTTTTAGCTTTTTAAACCAGTACTATGAATTATTTATGCCGATTTGTATTACTATTGATATATGTGATATATGTGAACATTATTTATCTTTTGTACAATTTTTGGAGTTGCTTCATAAAATATAAAGAAAAAAATGAATTAGTGTACAAACAGATAGCATGACAATGTACATTCATAATGTTTTAGGAGGATATGCCTATTACATGGTGGATAGTGTTTCATTATACAGCTTCATGGATGTGAGGTTAGAGTTGTACATTCTCATCTCACAGTTTACAAGTATGCCAAATGTGAGTGACCAATTTCTACATACGTACTGCAGCTGTTGTGTCCTCTGCTCAGTAGTGACTGTGATACAGTTTGTACCACATTGTTGTCAATTTTGATTAGCTCAGATTTATGTGTCTGTGCACTGCATAGTGGGAGAGTCGCCCCTACTCAGTACACCCTGATACTTTTTAAAGATTGCTATTTTGTGGAGGGGTGGATTACATGGTGCTGTTGGCAATGCAACATGATTGTTGTTGTGCCATGATTAGGTCTATCCCACAGTTGTGATCTTGGTTGATGTGATGTGCCACATGGTATGGTCAGGGAGGTATGCTTGATTTGCCATGATACACACAGTGTAGATACTTGGGCATTTTGTTAAGTCAAGGGGGGTGATGACATCTTAATGGGTGCATGTTGAGCTGCAGGTATGGTACAGCTTTGGCTTTACTTCCCCTTATCCTTTTCAGCCAGTGACCCCTTCACTTATGTGCATTTCCATTGGTGAACTGTTGCAAGCTTTATGAAAAAATTGGTATGGGTCACAGTTGGGACACTTGTGCACTGTTGGCCAGCAGATGTCTTTCTTACATCAGGGTTTGTATGAACATGAGGAAGTGACAGAGTGTGAGCTCCTCCTTTAAGGATGAACTCCAAACTCAGCCACTTCACTGACCATGGCCTACACCATGTTAACATGTTTATGATGCAGGCAGGCATTTCATCATGCACTGTCACTTGCCGTGTCAGTGTTGCTCACAGACAGGCATCTCTGCTGGGTAGTGCACATGTGCATGTGTTTGGTGCGAGAATGTAAATGTGTGAGGAGGGACCCCTTCAGGCACATTGGCAATGATGTGCTACTTGCTGTTCCTATCTGTGCTGCTCAATGCCGTGCACATGTACATACAAATAGCTTTGGCTCTTGTGATTTCTCTTGTGTGCATGACGTAATGCATATTTGTCCATGCATGCATTGCTTGCTGCCCTCCTGTTGGCTTAACCGTTGTGAGACTGGTGCAGCGTGACTTTCTATTGTTGTTGCAGGCTGAACAGACAGTAATGACACACATTACCCTCAATGTTGACATCCCGTGTAGTGTGTAAGTGGGTCTAGATTTCTGGGCTGTGGATTCCAAAAGACTTATTAGTGCTGCTCAGCCCTTTCAGCGGGCACCCAAATCACATCATGTGTGATTGGCAGGGAGATGTGTGTTTGGGAATATAGCATGCAGATGCTCACATGGATTATACATGCTGTACTATTTCAGAATTGTTGCTGACAGTGTTTGTGTGTAGATCATAACAGTCATGACTGCATAGTTGTTCACTGACACTGCTGATGCCCAAAATCCTTGTTTCCATCCACATCAATGTGGAATGGGCAAGTCACACCAGGACTAATGTGTAAAAAAGTCTCAGGTATGGCACAGGTGTGCACTTGCGAGTATAGCAGTGCATTTTGAGCTAATGGGTGATGGTGCCATTTTTTTTAATTAGATGTTATTTGTTGCTAAATTCCTATTCTTGCTTGGTGTCATACTTGACTTGTCATACTTATCTACAGGGACTTTTTACTTCTGTGAGTATGGGAAGCAGACAAGACACAAAGTAGAAAATTATGGTGACACATTCCTGATATGCGCACTCCATGCACTGTACTGTTGAAGGCATGACCCCCCTGCTTATGGTATGACATCACATTTTGACTCAACTGTGCTGAATGTGTGCATTGTTAGCTATTCAACTTTTAGACAGAAGGCTGCATGATCACTATTTTTTAACAAAGCATGTGTTCATGATATGCAGACTTACTACATGCTTTCCCACTTGGTGTACGCAGGGCTGTTTCTAATGAACAAGGAAAGGGGCACGTTGCCTGGATATGCAGTAGGTTGTCAAAATGGCCCCCTTGCCTCAACATCATGCACATACAATTTGTCTGCACAGGGCTGCATCTCTTTGACAACAATATGGGGATGCTCTGTTAATGTGACAGATTATGTGCATAAGTGAGCATGCCACCACCAATGTCAGCACACATGCACCATTGTGCAAGGGTGTCTGAATTGATTTGAAGATTGTATATGTGCATGAAAGGGGACCTTACTGCACATACACATTCTTGCACACAACTCAAACATCGATGCACAACGGTGCATGTGTGCTGACATTGGTGGTGATATGCTCCCGATGACATTCCCAAGACAGAGGCCGCTTGGGCTGTTAAACTGAGAGATCCAGACATCGACTTGGATAGATCTATCCTAATGGATAAAAGGTTCTTACGCTCCTCAAATTTAGGAGCACATCACTTTAAGACCCTCTTCAACTTATACTACACTCCGGCTAAATTGTATGAATGGGGAAAAAGGGCGGATAGCAACTGCCCTAGATGTGGAAATGGGCCTGCTGATGCTCTTCACATGTTTTGTAGTTGTGGAAAATTAGGAACTATTAAAAATGAAATTGAAAAGTTCTTAGAGGGGCTGCTAGCTGTCAAAATAGACCTATCCCCTACACTTTTAATAATTGGGTGTGACGCTAAACTGGGCTTAAGTACATAATCCGAGGCACTTGTTTTTATAGCGACAGCTGTTCTTAGAATTTTAAATTCTGCTGCATGGAAGGACATTGAGGCCCCAACCTTTCAAATGTGGATGTGCAGGATGCTTGGGATCCATAACATCGAGTCAGAGCTGTACGCTCTAAAGGGAGTGAAATCCAGGGAAATGGGATTAAGGATTTGGGCGCCCGTGGCATCATGGAGGTAGCTAAAAAGCGGGGTTCCATAGCTCCTCAAACATCTATTGTAGCCACTACTATCATATTTATTGTATTCATTACCCCATGTTTTATCAGCTGAGCTTTTCACTCTTAATCATGTGTATTTATCTTCATGTATGTATATTTATATTCCTGTATTAATATCTACTGTTTTGTATAGAGTATATTATATTGTCATGAACTTTCATTAAAATAAAAAAAAAAATTTAAAAAGCTGGTGATATGCTCACCTATGCACATAATCTGTCGCATTCACAGTGCATCCTCATGTTGTCGTCAAAGGGATGCAACCCTGTGCAGACAAATTGTATGTGCATGGTGTCGAGAAAAGGGGGGCATTTTGACAGCCTGCCACATCTCCAGGCAATGTGCTCCTTTGCTCTTTCATGTTGGCCATATATTGTGGTCTGATATAAATCTTGGGCTATGTTTAGAATTACTTTTCTGTGCAGATTTCCAAGTCTATGACCCCTCCAATATGTGTCTTGCAACATATTTGTTGACTAGGGTGATATATGTCTATACCCCACGGACAAGAGTATCTAGGACAAGATCTGCTGTCATTGTGGGTGTGTACTGGTAGATTTTTAATTGTGCATGAGTGACATTGGGACCATCCACCCCTGTCCACCCATTCCTGCTTGTTAGTCAATGTGTTACTGATGTGGCTGGTCAAGTTCAGCAGCATCCCATCACTGGACTCTTACCACTGCCTCCTGTTCCTCCAACGCATCCAGCTCCTCCTGTGGCGCTGGACTCCCACCTCCGCTCTGCAGTGCTGCATTGCGATTGGCCAACAGTTTCTCCTTGGTCTTGCGCTTAGCATCATGCCAGCGCTTCTTGTAGTCGGACACTGTCTTCCTCACCTCTCCGACAGCATTCACCTTGGCTGTGATGGACTGCCATATTGCATTATTGGTCCCCAATGACACAGTGGAGCTGACAAACAGCCAGGGATGTTTTTCTGTCACCTCGGCAATCAAGACCTGGTTTTCCTGCTGACTGAACCTGGTTTTCCTCTTCCCCCTCCCCTTGCCCTTCTCCTGGCTCTCTGGCTGGTCCTCCTGGCTGTTTGGGGGGTTGTTGTCTCCTGCAGTACTGGGTGCAGCTTCATCTATGGTTCTTCAGGTTTTTTTATTTTTCTCAGTTTGTGATACTTTGCGGGCATTTTGTAGTCGCTTTTCCCGCCTAATGTGAAAAAAGTGCCATCAAGCTAATTTGCAGGCAGTTTCTGGCTGCTGACTGGCCTGCCACCACTTTTTTCATGTTTGCGGCAAGATTTTTATCGCTGTGACGCTGTTGTTAACGTTGACAATTTCTGCAGACATTATAAACTATCTCCATGTAGCGTCGGCTTGTCCATACAACGCTAATGTGGCGATTGTTTGCGGCGGTACCCAGCGATAAAAAAATTGCAGCTAACTCACATTAGCGATATTTTACGCCAGTCCTTGTACATATCCCCCACAGTTCTTACAAGCATGCAGATTTTAATGCGTTTTTTAATTTAGGTTTTTTTAATATTTGGAATCTGACTTTTCTAAACTGCTGCTAATCCTTCGCTTCTTTGCACACTTACCTACCCTGCCTCGAGGCTTCCCCGGTCACCACAGCTTTGCCGATTGTTGCAGAGGGAAGACCTCATTCCTCCTCACTTCCGGGCGCCTTCTTCCGCCCAGGTCAGCGTTCTAGCGACCAGGCACGACTATTTATAGGCGTGCTGGACCGGGCGCTCTGCGGTCTCCTACTGCTGGCTAGCAAATCGAATTTGGCACACATCTGTTTTAATGAATTTTAGGGGGAATCTGTACTTGTTATTTGCACAAAGTATAATTGCTGCTTGGTGTTTTTTAAAAAAGCAAAACGATTTTGTTTTTTTTTAATCTTTAGAATCTGACTCTTCTAAACTGCTGCTAATCCTTTGCTTCTTTGCACACTTACCTACCCTGCCTCGAGGCTTCCCCGGTCCACCACGGCTTTGCCGATTGTTGCGGAGGGAAGACCTCATTCCACCTCACTTCCGGGCGCCTTCTTCCGCCCAGGTCACCGTTCTAGCGGCCAGGTGCGACTATATAGAGCCGCGCTGGACCGGACGCGCAGCGGACGCTCGCAGCGGGTGCGCCGAAGGCACGCCTAAGGCAAGCCGGTCTGCGCCCGTCCGCGCCTGGTCCAGGCCTAGGGCCGGTTATGCTGCCATTTCTGATCAGGGCATTGAGGGCAGTCGCTCCTATAGTCGGGCAGCGCTACTTTCTCTGAATCCTGGTATCCATGCAGGCCAGAAGTGTTGTGTCATGAGCTCCGGCCCCGACTGGGGTTGTCCCAACTGTAACTTTCACTTTTGTATGGACCAGGCCAGGGCGCGCAATTCGGAGGATCAAGAGCTGCCCGTGCTGCCAGCCCTCATCAATGCTCGGTCAATGGTGAAACATGCAGCACATATTTATGAGTTCATAGAGGACTATATTTTGGATGTCCTGTTTATTATGGAAACTTGGCTCATGGAGTCCTGCGAGCCGGTTGTTGAGCTCACCGTACCCAGAGGATACCGTTTGGCCCGTGCAGATCGTAAAACGGGGAGAGGTGGGGGCACTGCTGTGGTGTTTAGGGAATCCTGGGCCTTTGTCTGTGCACCCTCCACGGATGTTTTGGAAGGGGAGGCTCTGGATTTCTCTTTCACCTTATCACTCCATTTTACGCTAGGGGGCACACTGATTTATCGCCCCCCTGGGCAGCCTGGGACATTTCTAAAGTCCCTGGGCGAGTCCATGGCAGAGCGAGTCTTACGCTTTCCCAAATTTCTTCTTTTAGGAGACTTCAATATCCACTTAGATATCCCGGGGGCTCCAGACTCATCGGCCTTATTGGACCTCCTGGGTTTAACTCAGCTGACCCAGTGGGTCTCTAAGTCCACTCACTCAAGGGGCCACCTAATAGATTTGGTGTGTTCCAACTTTGAATTACATGTGAAAGAACCCCTGCCTATGTCTTGGTCTGACCATGCCTTGATTGTCTTTTCCTGGGCTATGGGAAAGTCGTCCCGCCGTCCACTTCCACCTCAGGGCCCAATAGCTCGTAGGATTAATATTCCGGGGCTGGCTGAGGCCTTGACCCACCGCAAGTAGCACTTAATGCAGATTTGGAGGGCGCAGTCGACCAGTTCAACATCTGGGTTAGACAAGGGGTTGAATCCACATGTAAACCTCTGCCTAGAGAGTCCCCTCGTGAGTCGCCCTCTCAACCTTGGTACTCCACTGTGCTCAAAGAACTGAAATTGGGCTGTAGTTGGAACGTCTCTGAAGGGTGGCTAATTGCCCTTTAGCTAAATCTAAATTGCGGTCGATGCAGAGAATCCACTACACCGCCGTGAGGAAAGCCAAAAGTGAGTACTTTGCGACCAGGCTCATGAAAGCCAACAACAACAGCAAAGAGATTTTTTCTATTGTCCAGAGCTTTATGTCACCTTGAGCAGAGCATAAGTCCATCCCCGCCTCCCCAGAGTGGTGCGAGGAGCTTTCAGCATTCTTTATTAACAAAATCAAAATAATTGAAGAAAGTCTAGCTTTGTCTGTTACTTCTCCAGGCTCTCTCCCAGTACCCACTATTTGTTCCCCTTCTAAAAGGATATTTTCTCAGTTCACCTTGGTGGAGCTACCAGATATTCTATCCATTCTTAAATCGTTAAAATCGGGTTCTCCATCAGACCCCTGCCCGGCCAGAGTTCTAGCCAGGGTGGCAGAGACGGTAGGCTTGGAAGTTACATCCATTGTTAACTGGTCGCTGCAGTCAGCGATGGTGCCCAGGTAATGGAAGCAGGCTAAGCTCCTTCCGCTCCTAAAGAAACTGACAGCGGATACTTTGAAACCGGCCAATTACCGGCCTATATCTCTATTACCAGCACTGGCCAAAGTTTGCGAGAAGATGACTTTTTGCCAATTGAATGCATTTATTGAAACCTCGGATGCTTTACATTCGGCACAGTCAGGCTTCAGATCATCCTACAGTACGGAGACAGCACTGGTAGAGGTGACTGAGGCTATCAGGGAATGCCTGGACGGGGGCGGCAGAGCAGCTCTGATTTTATTGGACCTCTCTGCCGCCTTCGATACGGTCCCTCACCAGCTTCTTCTTTCCCGCCTGTCATCTCTTGGCCTCTCGGGTACTGTGTGGGCTTGGCTGGAATCTTTTTTGAAGTTCCGCTCCCAGCAAGTCTGGATGCCTCCCTTCTCATCCTCTGCCAGGGAGGGTTCGACGGGAGTCCCGCAGGGCTAGACCCTGAGCCCATTACTTTTTAACATCTATCTGACCCCATTGATCTCCCTGGCAGAAGAGCTGGGTGCCAAAATTATGGCCTACGCCGATGACACCCAGCTTTTGATCACTTGGGACGACTCTGATGTATGCACTGATATGGCGCAAAGATGCCTAGCCGCTGTGTTTACGTGGCTCGCACAGGCCAAACTGAAGTACAACGAGGTGAAATCAGAAATTATACAATATGGGCAATTTCCCCCTCTTTTCACAGAAGCTCTGTGGCCCTCTGATTTCCCCCGCCCATTATCTGAGGGTGGCCCGGCTAAGAACCTAGGAATTTGGTTTGGAGATGACCTTAGGTTCGCGGAACACATCAAGAGATTAACGGCCGTGTGCTTTGGGACTCTTAAATCCTTAAGCAGATTTTTCCCCCTGCTCCCCCAGCCGGCTAAGGAGATGGTCACTCGGGCGCTTATTCTATCACGCCTGGACTATGCCAATGCGATTTTTCTTGGCATCCCTGCATATCTGGTAAATAAATTACAACTAATCCAGAATGCAGTGGCTAGACTTCTTCTTGGCATTTCTAAGAGATCCAGCATCAGATTTCAAATGAGTGCTCTTCACTGGCTGCCCGTTACTCAGCGGGTGCAGTTTAAGGCTCTCGCTCTAGCGCACAGAGCTTTACACGATTCGGGTCCCCCATATATCAGGAAAAGAATGGCCTTCTACATACCTAGATGAACCTTAAGGTCAGCTGCACATCGATTGATGACCATTCCTCGCTTTTGTCGGGCCAGGATGGGTGGCCAGTCTCTTTCAGTTAAAGTAGCCGTTCTTTGGAATGCCCTTCACACAGTGCTGCGCCACATTCAAGATCTCAGGTGCTTTAAGAAGCTACTTAAAACTCACCTTTTTAAGCAGGCCTTTTAAATTTCTTTCTAGCCTTTGTTTGAGACCGCATCCCGCCAGGGTACTGAAGAGTAGTTGCGCACGGTACAAATTCTCATATAACATATAACATAAACACCACAATCCACATATTATTTCCCAACAAATCAGAATATATGCTATTTAACACACCTGATAAACAACATACCTTGGAGTATAGTTATTTTTCAATTGCAATGAGTAGGGCCTTGATTCCTACAAGCTCAGAATTGGAGTTGGGGCCTGCGAAATTGAAAATCATTTTTCCCTCGCAACTTGTATAAGTATAAAAGGAAACAAATGTTCTTCGCAAAAGTGTCAGTTTTTTCTTTGTGGAAAACAACAAGCAAAATGTTGGCAACCACATGAATCATGGTCAACATAACCCCAAGTTAAATTTAAACGTTCTTGTCTGTTGTGCTTTCAAGGGAATTCTGGACAGAAATTATAATTTATAAAGTTCATAGCCTGGATTTGTTTCTCAACAGCACCAAAAGAGCTAACGAAGTAGCAATTTAATTTCACTTTATCAAACTCGTGTGCAGTTCAAATAATCTAGGATTGATTTAGCCATTGCCATTGACATTGCTGAAAATGCCCATTTGGTTTTAACATGAATATTTGATGTATCGCTTCTGTTGTGGAACATGAAAGCGTAAGGTGCAATTCTGGTAAGTTTATTGAACAGGAACATTACTTTGAAGTTCAATTATCATTTTTTATTAAAGTAGCATATCAAGCATAGCATGCTTAATTAGCCATTCCTATTCAATGAGTTGTTCTGATTACACCAGGCTTTGATTGCAAAGCTGATAATTGTTATAAAACAGGGAAACAGATGCATTTAGTACTTACCATTAACAGGATGTAGTTAAAAAAACTAATTACAAGCATTAATAATGACTTTAAAGAATGCATAGAAGCAATGTATAACTTATCAACATTACACCTACTGATTACAAGACGTTTATCCATTGACTGCCAACACACCACTTGATGTAAAACAGCGTGTATCATGTCTTTCAAAAACATAATTTCTGGTCAATGTCTATGTGTGGATGTACACATGATTATACAATGTCAGAGTTTATCAAACACCTTTGAGAAACCTCAGGCTCACTTAAACATCCCTACTCGAACAGATGGTCTTTTTAGCTGGTTGAACGCTAAGAGGGAAAAACAATCATAATTTAATCTCAATATAGTGCAACCAATTTGGCTACACAACAACAATTTAACAACTAAAAATGAAATTAGTGAGTTTTATTATAAATTCGAGAATAGATTGATATAAATAAGTCTCAGCATCGAAGTATATAAATATAGGGCAAACAGTATGAGTCCAGATCTCCTAAAGAGATTTGCCTGTTATATAACAAAAAAGCACTTAATTCAGTTATAGCAATGCAAGAAATAATGAAAAAGAATTGAATGTAAAATTACATCAATTGATTATCAAAGGTAAGCATGAGCATGATATTGCTCCCTACACTACCTCAAAAGGACCAACCCTGAGCTAAGAAGCATTCAGTAAGATCGAAGATTATAAAGGTGTCAGCTGTCAGAGGTCAGAGTCTTCAGTAGAAAAAACTCTAACCAATGAACCAAAACAAAGGAGAAGAAGAGGTCAGTACCTCATGAAGTCCTCAGATGTCTCTCACTGTCCAGCTGCCCAGTTACAGCATAAGATGTTAGGAGCCAGATGTATGACCCTCCAACATGCGACTCACAAATTGCGTCGCATTAGCAACTCACAATTTTCAACTCGCAAATTGGGATGCACAACAGTGTCTCAGACACTGTTTGTGATTTCTAATGGGGTTGCAAATCGCATGCCTCGTTAATATTAATGAGGCACGCGCTATTTGTGACCCCATTTGTAATGGCTAGCTCTCACAGGGATGGTGGCCTGCTGAGGTCAGCAGACCACCATGTCTGTGACTGCTTTTTTCAAAATTAGCAAGTTTTTTTTTAATTCAGCCCGTTTTCCTTTAAAGAAAATGAAACTTTTCTGTTTAATGTTTTTTAAGGGCAGGTAGTGGTTTTTGGGACCACTGCCTGCTCTTAAAAAATGTTTTCTCACATACTCACAAAAGGGAAGGGGTCCCCTTGGTCGTTTACCACCTACTTGATGTAGGTGGTAAACTACAAGTGTTTTGCAGTCGCAAATGCGGTTATAAAACAATAGTACATGGCATGGTGACTTGCTATTAGGAAGGGATGCTCTGCAAATGCTATTTTGCGAGTCAGTGTCTCGTGAAATGGCATTTGTACATGCCATCACCCTTTTTTGCAGACACAAACAGGAGGATCTCCCGTTTGCGGCTGCAAGAAGGGGTTGTATATCTGGCCCTAGTTGCACAAAAGGTAAATCACGTGATTAGCTCCGGTTTATTCACCACGATTCCAGCACAAATTGGCTACTGGCACTACCTTTCCGATATCGATAAGTTGCTACTTTATTCACCCTTGGCAATTCTTCTCCTCCTCCATGGGAACTCTTCCCTTTGCCCGTTGCCTAATCAGTCTTCACATACCTTGCTATCTCACTGAAGCACAAACCCGTCTTTTACTAACTTATGAAGATTTGTCTGCACCTGCAGTGGAAACAAAATTATGCAAGCAAACACATTCTACATTGAAGGTTAAAAAGGAATTGGATGTTGGACTTAAATGTGAGCTTGTGCTGAAATTCTACTTGAGGCCTAAAAATCATGTCAATTTAATAGTGCACCAGGTTGCAAATGAGTGCACATTACTAGACACATAACAAATGCTGTTTATGAACAAATGGATACAATGCAGATTACAAACATAAGGATGTCATTTTAAAACATATTAGTATGAATATATTTCTTGTTACAATTATAAATGTCTAAACATTAGTCCACACATACATATCATATGATTTGCTTCATAATGAGACACATGACAAGCTTTGTTTTTTTCTTTGAGTATTATTATATAAGTATAGCATGAAAATCTATTAGTCACATTTCTATGCACACAATGTATAAATCCCATTAGTTTCACAGGGGAACTTTAAACATACAATCCCCCATCTTCTCTTGATAGCAATACTCACACAGAGTATATTTGAGTGCTGACTACAAATGGTTAAAGTGCGGTATCTTAAGGTGGAGTCAAAATGACCCTGTTCCATCAGTATTTAGATCTTAAATACAAAAAATACGATGAATGGGTGAAACTGCTGTGAAAGTCAGATTCAATTATGGACTATTTTCCTCTATTAGTTTACAGTGCAAATGTGGTCTGATAACTCCATTAAATTTTAGAATGTGTACCTACTGGAATGATTTGTCTTTTTTGGTGGTCTCTCTGAGTTTTTATTTTCATTTTTGCAGTGTTGCTAAAATGAACATTAACCAGCATTGAATACCATGCTCCACAGAGTCAAACCTTGCACATGACTGAAAGGCTTTTGTGTCAATTCCAGTTTCCTTGCTTCTATTTGTTGCTTTCCTCCCTTTCTGTGTTTGGCCAGACCACAGGGGCTTTGTGGTTTTGCATCAGTAGATTAATCATTCTTCCTCCCTTATTCTGCATTGTACTAGACTATTTTTTAAACAGTACCAGTTTTTGCCTTTCAGTTCCACCTTTTGGTCACTAGAAAATTTGCAACATAAATATGGATGATACAGCATCCATCTTTATAGACTGTATTACCAAGCATTGGCACTGCCAATTGGTTTTGCTTTTATGTAAAGGTAAGCATGTGAAATTTGCATTTCACATTGCTCGTTGTGGATTGACATGATGGTGTATCTGGGCCTCTGTGTACAGGTAGACTACTAAACAACCCCTGCTGCATGGGATCTACCTAAAAAATATTATAATTGCCAAACATTAATATGCTAACTTGAATTTAGATACGTCAACAGTACAGTTGTGCCTAAACTCTGCAAGAGGCATAAAAGTTGCATGTTAAATGTGGGTCACTGAATGACCTTGCACAACTCACAGAAGAGGAATTAAAACATATTGTTATGTCTGCCAAGCAAATCTGAGTGTCCGCATACCTAGATTTAGCCTTCATGTGTTAAAAAAATAAAGTTCTTTTTGTTTCTCATGTATCTTTATTGTTTATAACTCAAATACAACATATTAACAAATAAATATTCCATGATATAGGGCGAGGAAGCAGCCGCACACCACATGGTACAAAGACTATCCATTAAGTTGCTTTTCTCAGTTTACAATCAATACTTAGGCCTGATTACGAGTTGTGTTTAAAATCTTGAAGAATTATTGCATCCGTTGAATACCGATAGACTGGTGTAAATATAATTTGATTATAAGTATATATCATACCCTGCTATATTGTTATTTACTGTGTGTGTAAATTGCTCCATGTGATAAATATCGCATCATACGAATAGGTATTTAATGTATTGGATATTTTCCATATGAGTAAAGTTATGAGCATGCACTAAAATAAAGTAATTAGTGATTTCACGAGGCACAGAGCGTAAGGACTGAGTATAAGTATAATTCCCCTCGAGAAATAACTGGCCATAGCAAAAATAAATCCCCAATGCACAGATGTGTTCAGCATATCGAGTCTGTAGAAACATTTAACACCAACTGGAGAGTTAATAGTAGATGGATGCCGCCCGTTTGTCCACCCATGTTTGATAAAAGAAGATGATTTGCAATCTACAAGTTTTCTGAGCTGGAGCTTGATGCACTTGCTGATGGTGTACTGAAGCACCGCAATCGAACTTTGGGCCTCCTGATGCTAAAGAGGAGTCCCAAATTCTGAACACATCTATGGAAAGATACCACAGGCAATGTGAATGTTGTTCCATCATTCCCACGTGAGGTGGAGGTTGTAAAAAAATGTTATCAGGACCAGAAGAGACGGTATGTGAAAAAGGGTTGTGAAAAAAGAAGCATGCCATGGCAACTGGTGGGGAACACCCCACACATTACCCTCTCAAACCTTTGGAGGACACAGTACTGTCTACAATGGAAACGTCCGGTGTCCAAGTTATCAGTGATGGATTAGAGGTTGGAGGCTCCAAAGAAAATACAGGTATGTGAATATATCATCTGGTAAAAATAATGTATGGTTGTAGTCATGTATGAATGTACATGCAGAATAGCAACCATAAAGCATCCAATAGTTCCTCCATGGTCACTTAGGGTGCAGTAATTAGTAGGAAGAAGTGTGCCTCAGGTTTGGGCTGCATTGAATCTTGCAATTGTGTACTCAAGCTGTACAATGAACAATTGTTGGGTGATTGAGGTATACATTTGCAAATCATAACACTCTGGCTAAACATGTGGAAGAAATGTATCATGATCTTAGACCACAATTTAAAATATTTACGACTGATGAGCGGGAGTTGATGGTGCCGGCATTGGTAGGTCAAGGATGCGGTGCGGGATGAGGGTGGTGCGATGTGACTCTTTACAAGAATGCCCTTAAACCACGGTGCATGAAGCAGCGTCGATTTTGGCATGGAGCGGCGGCGTCGGGGAGGCCAAAGCATTGTCGTGAAGCAAGGCGGTGCCAAAGTGCGGTGCCCACAGGTCGCAGTGCGAGCAACGGCTTGGTGGCGGCATCATCAGGCATCGTCGGTGAAACCAGGGTCGCAGTTTAGCATTGCGGCGGTGCTCTCTGCGGTGTCCAGGCTCAGCGTGAAGCGAGGCAGTGGGGAGTGCGGTGCCCACTGGTCACGATGAGAGCAGTGGCTCAGTGGTGGTGTCAGCAGGCATCGCCGGTGAGACCAGAGTCTCGTTGCGGCATTGCGGCTTTGCCCTCTGTGGTACCTTCAGGACAAGGAGTCAGCAGCGGTCTCATAGACGTCTTCAAGTTGCTTTCCTTCTGTCACAGCACAAAACACACAGTCTTCAGTGCTGAGGGCAGAAGAGCTTGAAGTCTTTTCTGTTCCTGTGACTTCTTGATATGGGGGCAAGCTCTACCTCCAGCCCTTGGAGAAACTCAGAAAAGTAGATTGCAGAGAGTTCAGTCCAGTCCTTTCACTACCCAAGACAGAAGCAGCCACTGTAGACCACACAGCAAAGCGGTAGTCCCTTCTCACAGCTTCCCCAGCTCTTCTTCTTGGCAGGGATGTATGTCGTTACAACGCATACTTTTACTCCGCATACCATTACAACGCGGTATTTACAACGCATACCGCTACAACGCATAGCGCTTTGGGGTGCTGGATAGTGGTAAGTATAATTTACTATTCTAACTCCAGTCCCCGTGGACCCTAGGGAAGGTGTTGGATAGTAAATTAAACTTACCTCTTATCCTAGAGCGCCCCCCAGCGCAATGCGTTGTAACGGTATGCGTTGTAATGCCTGCGTTGTAGTGGTAGTGCAGAGTAAAAAATGCGTTGTAACAGGTGCATACCTCTTGGCAGTCTTCTTAATCCAAAGAGTCCTAAAGTTCAGGGGTCTGGGATCAGTATTTGTGTCCAAAAATCCTTTGATCCTCTAGGCAGAGGGTGTCTGTGCCCAGCCAGAACCAGTTCTGCCTTCTTTGGTGTGATTTCCCGGCAGGGGGTGGAAACAGCATTGTCAGACGCAGACCAGGCCCTTTGAGGTGCAAGGAAATCTCCTCCCTCTTCGTCCATCATAGCCCAGGTCTATTCTGCCCTTTCCCGACCTACCTAGACTATCAGGAGCCACCCGTGCTTCTTAGCCATCAGTGGTCCAAAACCCAGACAGGCAATCCACGTTCCAGCAGAGGCACACGCGATGACTGAGCAAGATAATACCTACTTCCTAATAGTGATATTTTCAAACACAGAATGTAAAAATCACTTTTCCTAAAAGATGCATAATTATATTCTGTGGTCAGGCATACTAAATTTTATTTTCTCACCTTGTTCCCAGGGCCAATTATGTTTATAAGATGTTATAAACAAACTTCCCGTTCTTCCCATTCTGTCCCATGGGGAACAGATAGCCTTGCAATAGTGAAAAAATGAAATGGGCTGTAATTCACTATGCCACACACACCGGGGCATGGCCTACCTTTCACATATACTCTTCCCTGCCCACAGGGTTACTTTGGGCCTACTTTAGGGGTGCCTTACATGTAAGAAAAGGGAAAGTTAGGGACTGGCCAGTGTGTGCACGGGCCAAGTCAACATGATAGTTACAAACTGCGTGCAGACTCTGCGATGGCAGGTTTGAGTTACCTTTCCGGCCTACTCACGTGGGTGGCACAATCCGTGCTGCAGGCCCATGTGTAGCATTTGGTTCCCAGGCCCTGGCACATTCAGTGCACTTTACTAGGGTCTGATGCGCAGAAACACTATGCCAGCAAAAACAGAGTCAAACCCAGGAGGGCAGAAAGCAAACGCTCATGGGAAACATGCCAAAAGATGCCAAGTCTAACACTTGTACCATGACACATAGCACTGCATCCAATGTGACTATAACATTTGAAGAAATATGGCACGTAAAGTGCATCCAACAAGTTTGTTCTACACATTTGGTTCATCAATACTATCCACAGTGGCATATTTATGTACATATGGAGCATCAATTCTCAATCCCTTTCATGTAGAACAGCATTGCAGAACAAAATCATGAGCCTACTTTGCTCATGTTTAGTCTTTCCCTTTCCTTCTGCAATGATTATAGTGATGTAGTAAATTCACGTGGTACTACATGTATGGTAACAATGATGTTTCCCTATGAAAAATGTGCACTTACACATACTTACAATCATTCATTCTGTATGAAGCTGTGCATTGTTTAATTCATTTGTTATCAGCCATTAGGTGTGTAAATGTGGTATGAGAAAATGAGTCTCTTCTTTTACAGACACAGAACACTGTCCCCCTGAAGGCAAGGATGAAGAAGACAATTGTGGGTCAACATCCACAGTGCACCATCTTTATCTCCAGTTACATCTGGCTCTACAAGTAAAATCATTTCACCAAAACAGACAACTGCCACTTCAGCCCCCACCTCCAAAATAACAGTAAGTATAAATCATCCAGTGCAATTGGTAAGAAAACAAACAAGGACGGTGCAAGAGAAGGCGCCGCCATGTCCCCAGGTTAGCTCCCCAATGGTGCTGCAGATTGAGCGCTCCACTGGAGCTCACACCAAACCATTTGTGCCAACTTTCAAATAATTTTTGCCAACTTTTGTCTCCTTCTAACTCATTTTCCCCCAAGTTTTGCCTCCTTCAAACTAGTTTCCCCCCAACTTTGCCTCCTTCTGACTCATTTTCCTCCTAATTTTTGCCTCCTTCTAACTCCTTTTATCCCACTTTTGCCTCCTTCTAACTCATTTTTCGTCCAACCTTTGCCGCCTTCTAACTATTTTTCTTTCAATTTTTGCCTCCTTCTAACTCATTTTGCCAACTTTTTGCCTCCTTTTAATTCATTTTCTCCCAACTTTGCCTTCCCTTAAACTGCATTTTATCCTCGTTTTTTCGCTACGATTTCCCAACTCACTTTAGCACCTTCAGTGCCCCCCTCCCTCCAGATTCCCACCTCCTCATGAACCCACCAAGAGCTTCTCTCCCTCCTGGGAACCTCCTTAATGAAGGCCACACTGTGCTCCCATTGAGGAGGTCCCATGCAAGCTCCCCACTGCTGCTGCTGCTGCAGCTTGAGCGCGCTGCTCTAGCTCACACATCAGCCCATTTCTGCCAACTTTCAAATTGTATTTGTCAACTTTTACTTCCTTCTATCTCGTTTTTCTCCCAACTTTTGTCTTCTTCTAACTCATTTTACTCCCCTCTTTGGCTCCTTCTGACTATGTTTTCTCCCAACTTTTTCCCCTTTCTAACTCGTTTTTCTCACAACTTTTGCCTCCTTCTAATTTGTTTTTTCCCCAGCTTTTGCCTCCTCCTAACCCTTTTTGCCAACTTTTTGCCTCATTCTAATTAGTTTTCTCCAAACTTTTGCCTCCCTTTAAAGGGCATTTTCTCCTTGTTTTTTACACGCTTTCCACGCTTGCTCTTGCACATTCAGCACTGCTCTCCAGCCTACTTTCCACTGGCACAGCTCAGTGCCACTTCCGGGAAGCTACTTAGTGGAGGTTGCAGCGCAACCCCATTGAGCAGGTCCCCGGCCAGCTCCCCTAGGCTGCAGCTTGAGCGCTCGGCTTAAGCTCACACATCGGACTGTTTATGCCAACTTTCAAATCATTTTTGCCAACTTTTGCCTACTTCTAACTTATTTATTCCACAATTTTTGACTCCTTCTAGCTCATTTCCTCCCAACTTTACCTCCTTCAGACGCATTTTTTCCCAACTTTGCCTCCTCCAACTGATTTTTCTCTCAACTTTTGTCTCTTTCTAACATGTTTTCCTCCCAACTTTTGCCTCATTCTAACCTGTTTTTCAACCAACTTTCGCTCCCTTCTAACTCATTTTACTCCCACCTGTGCTTCCTCCTAACTCATTTTACCAACTTTTTGCCTCCTTCTAACTTGTTTTCTTTCAAAATTTTGCCTACCTCTAAAATACGTTTTCTCATCTTTTTCCCACACTTTTCACACTCACTTTGGTGCTTTCAGTGCTTCTCTCCCTCCCACTTCTTATGGAACCTGCTAGGGCCCTTCTCAGGAGCCTACTCAAAGAAGGCCGCAGGCATGCCAAAGGCAAGCCGGTCTGCACCATTCTATGCCTGGATGGCACCCAGGATGGTACCTTGGATCGCCACCCACCCAGAGGTACACCAGCAGAGACTACAAACCTGAATCCCCGACCGCGCAACCATAACTGCAGCCGTCCATCCCCATGAATATATGATGTTACAACGCAAATAATTACAACACATGCTCTTACAACACTGTTTTTACATTGCAACTGCCATTACATCACATGATTTTACAATACATGCCATTACAATGCATTTTTTGAAACTACCAGGACTGGTGGCCTTCAGAACTGGGGGAGTGCCCTGTCCCAAAAGAATCAGTCCGCAACCTAGGGTTCCACATGGACAACAAGTTATCCATGAGGGACCAAGTAAATCATAATGTGGTCACCTGCTTTGGAATCATGCAGAGTCTACGCAAGGTCTTTAAATGGATACCAACCGAAGCACGCAGAATTCTGGTTCAGGGCCTTATCGTAAATAGGCTAGATTATGGCAATTCACTCTTCCTTGCCATTAACGAGTGCCATATCAGGAAACTGCAGGTTGTACAAAATACGGCTGCTCGTCTGATTCTAGGCCTACCCAGACGATCCCCCTCATTGCCATGTTTGAGAATCCTACATTGGCTCCCTATAAATAAAAGAACTATTTTCAAGACCCTATGTCTGGTTCACAAACACATGTACGGACGAGGACCAAAATACTGGACTCAGAAATTGACATGATACATGCCTGGCCGACAGCTGAGATCAAGCACTAAGTTACAGCTCATGCCGCTCAGAGTTCAAACTGCCAGAAATGGTGGTCGTGCCTTTTCTTTCATGGCACCATCCCTATGGAACAAACTTCCTCTGAGCCTACGTACAACTACTGAACTTATGAGCTTTCGAAAAAAACTGAAAACCTGGCTCTTCTGCTAGTTTTATCCTCTGGCTCATCTTCCCATCTCTTGACTGTCTGCATGCGCCATGAGACTCCCTCGGGATGTGATATGTGCGCAATACAAGTGTCCAGACTAGACTAGACTAGACATAACAATGCATTCCATTACAATGCATACCATTACAATGCATACCATTACAACACATAATACTTTCAGGGCAACAGTAGGGTAAGTACAGGGGTATACATTACTATTCCCACGCCAGTGAGTGTAACAGTAGGTTAAGTGTTGGATAGTGTAATGGTAAAAAGTACAATTCCCATTTACCTCAAAATCCATACCCACCTTAAAACAAAATAATCTCCATTACTTACTTTATAATGCGTTGTAATGGCATGTGTTGTAATGGCATGCAGTGTAAAGGTAGTGCATTGTAATGACTGTATTCTAATGGATGTTTCCCATCCCCATGCTCTACAATAGGACCCTTCTCCTGCTGCCACTGCTTCTTCTCCTGCAAGATTGAACTTCCACCCATTGGGCCCGCCCACCAGCACTGATCCTGGACAACTCCCATCCCTCCTGATAAACACCCGATCACTCTACAAACACTCCACTGACATATGGGACACCATAATCTCCCTCACCCCCAAACCTCGACTTCCTCACCGAAACCTGGCTCAACCCTAATCAGCACCCAACCTTGCCGCCATCACCACAACCAATAGATACAAGATCATTCATAGGGACTGTACCAACACACACAGCGGTGGAATGGCCATCAATCGCAAAGCATCCCTCCACTGATTAATCACCACTGACTACACACCACCAACAATGAACACCTCCATTTCAAACTCAACACAGACAGCAAAATCACCTTCTGAGGATCTGTCACCTACAGATTGCCAGGACAATGCCCCTCCTTCTGGACGGCCATTCTTGACTTATCTGACTATCAACTCCAAGAATGTAATCTTCCTCAGAAACCTCAACTTTCACCACGATGACCCCAACAACAACAACATAGCCAACTTACTTCAGAGCATGAACAATCTTGGCCTCTCCCAACTTGAAGGCAACCCCACTTACATCACCAGGCACATGCTAGACCCCTTATTTACAGCCAGCAACAAGTCAGATACAGCCATGTCACCAAACTCACATTATGTGACCACTCAATCAGCCACTTCTCCATTTCAATCAGCCTTGAACCCCACTATCTAGCCCAGCACCTCCCACAGAAGATGGAACAAGATACCTGATGAGCTATATACCAAACACTCAGCTCCTCCTTTCCAGACACTACTTCCAACTTCGAAGTGGCTGTCAACAACTTCAACACATAGATCACCAAATGCACCAACATAATCGATCCATCAAAGCTGCAAAACCAGGCAGACCCAGCAAGCACACCTCTGGGTACACTCCAGAACTAAAAACCACCAAACGCAACTGCAAAAGACTGTAGAGGTTTCGCATGCTAGCAAAGAGCCAAATGACTAAGCTACTTTCAAACGGTCTTTCAAACAAACTGCCACCAGTGCTTGAAAGACACTAAAAGAGATGACCTGGATGCTCCCCTTAAAGCCAGCTCTAACCACAGCAAAGAACTCTTAAACATTTCTAACCCCTGAGCAACGGAGAACGCTGTCACTCCTTCCCAAGATCTCTTCAACACCCTAGCAAACTTCTTTCACAATAGAATCTCCACCATCTATGAATGAACACTTTGACTCCCAACCGCCCACCCCCAGCATTCACAGCCTCCTCTACCTCTATGACTCCTACTTAAACCTCTGGATTGCAACATGGAACCGACTCACCACGTAGGCCACCTCTGCCATCATGAGCTCCATCCACTCAAAATAACCAAGAGACCTCTTCCCCCACCATATGTTCAACCTGAGGAACAATACCATCAGCAAAAACTAACCACCATCATCAGCACCTCTGCCACCTTCCCAGAGGAATAGAAATGCGCAAAAGTCAAAGCACTCCTCCAAAAACCACCCACAGACCCAATAGATCTCAAGAACTACTGGCCCATTCCCATGCTCCTGTTCCCTGCCAAAGTTCTGGAAATAGCCATCAACTGCCAACTAACCAATTATCTAGAGACCAAAGATCACCTGGGCCATCCCAATCTGCACTGCGCTCAAATTACAGCATGAAAACCTCTCGATTCGCAGCCACCAATGACATCAGGGCTCTCCTAGACCAGGGAAAATCGCCTCCCTGATCCTCATCGACCACTCTGCAGTTTTTGACACCATGTCCCACTAAATTCTCCTTAAAAGACTCCATCAGATGGTGATCGCACCCTTATCATGGGAAGAACTCAGAGCATCTGCCTTCCACCCTACACCTCAGGCCCCAAGGACATCATCTGCACCTCACTCAGCCCTACCCTGTTCAACACCTATATGGCCCCACTGGCAATCCTGTTCAGGACCTATGGAATGAGCACCATATCATGTGCTGACAACACACTGCTCATCCACTCTCTATCCGCAGACTCCATCACCACCAAAGCCAACTTCCAACGGTGCATGACCAGCGTTGCCCACTGGATGCAAAACAACTGCCTCAAACTCAACATGACAAAACAAAGGTAATCATCCTCAAAAGCAACATACCCCCTTAGGGCACCTCGTGGTAACCAACAGAACTGGGACCCTCACCCACATCCACAGAATACGTCAGAAACATAGGCATCATACTGGACAGCAAACTCACCATGAAACACCTGATCAACCCAAAATCCTCAGCCTGCCTCCTCACTGGACGCATGCTCTGAAAAATCTTCAAGTGGCTCCCTACCACCACCAGATGCACCGTCACCCAGGCCTGTGTCACCAGTCGCCTGGACTACGACAACATCCTCTGTGTAGAAATTGCCACACACCTGCTAAAAGACTACAGACCATTCAGAACTCAGTTGACAGACTCAACCTTGACCTACTGAGATGGGCCAATATCACCCTTGACCTCAGAAAGCTTCCATGGTTCTCCATCCACAAGAGTTGCTGGGTCAAACTGCTAATCTACGCCTACAAGGTCCTTCACAATCAGGGACCAGCGTACATTACCCACTGGGTGATCTTCCAACAACGTCCCATAAAACAGCGCTCCTCCTCCCTCTCTCTCGCCCAGACTTCCTGTATTTACTGAAGCAAGAGCGCCGGCTGCTCTTTCTCCTACCTAGCTGTCAAGACCTGGAATGGACTCCCTCTCCACCTCTGGACCTCATCCTGAAGGAATTCAGAAAGGGTCTGACAACCTGGATGTTTGACTGACTACACCCAGCAGCAAAACACCCCAGCACCTGGATACCCTGACAGGTGAAAGGCAGCGTTATACAAATCCCATTTAAGTTGATGATTTGATTTGATGTCAAACAAAAATGTGCTATCTACTGATAAATATGGGAGTCAGTTGAGATCAAATACCAAGCATTTGAAAATAAATATAACTATATCCGCTACCACTTCAACATCTTTGGAGTTTGCAGCAGAAGGTAGTGTTATGAAACGTGTGAGAACACCAACATGTCACAAGAGACAGTTTGTGCCACTCCTGATTAAATGGTGATTGTGGCCACATCACCACTAGCAATCAGTACAGGAGTAGTGGGGCTAATTCCTACTGAGGATCCCAGTATAATTAATTGACAGTGATAAAAACAAAGAATGCACCATCTCTTCTAATCAACATTTGAATATACAACATCAAATAAAATGTATGAAGTGCTATGCCAATACATATCAAAACTGAAGAAGGGCAAGAACAATTACTAGAAGCTTCCCAGAAACAGATAGCATCACATTCTTCTATTCCTCAGATCATGGATACCCTAAAGGAACAGCTACAGCGCATGAAGGATTCCGATGCACAACATAGACGTCTACTGCATTCCAATACCCATGCCATGAAATGCATGACTGAGGCTATACTCACTAACAGTTACCAGTTGGTGGCTGGACAGACTACAACTGGGACAGCCCTAAATACCCTGGGTTAGCTGCTGGAATGACAGGAAAAGACATTGTCACAAATTGCACTATTTGCAGCTAGGGAAATGACTACTCATCAATTCCATCTACTACGCACACCTCTCCATTGTCTCAAATATCTCCACAAAGGAAACTTAGGCGTGCAACCCGTAATACAGTATCTTTTGACTGGACTGACTCATGGAGCCGGCTCTGAACAACTGATTAATGACCATGTTGTTTATATTGTTTCAAATAATTTGCATGCGATATGTGCCAAAGATAATGTGCTTGCAAGTGTTTTAATGCATGAACCTCAGGTATGATGTAATGACTGTTATGAATTGATTCACAATGAGAACAATTGTGTCAATGTTTTGGTGCAGGATAATGCCACTAATTGCACGTTATTGCACATTTAAATAAATGTTTGCAGCAGTATTTGAATAATATGAAATTTTTTATTGTGGTATGTATTATGAGGATATGTGTTACAGCACAATAGGACCGTATGTTTTGGGTGCATTCACAAAACTCAAATTGTTTTACAAATATTCACCCAGCAGTGTACAAATGAATGGTCTTTAGTGTACAAATACATTTATATGAATTGTAGGGTACACAACTCACTTTTATACAACAGATGTAAATGTTTTAAGATTTATCACCTGGTCAAAGTTGGTGTTATTTTTTCACACTAATTTTCGAACGATTTCCCCCATTCTGTCTCATGTATGTTAGGTGTATATTACCACATTTGTTAATATGACATATCTTTTTTTCTACATATGGTAAACATTGCATGTGGTATCTTAAAAATGTTTTTTAATGGACATGATACTTTACACATGTGATAATAAAAGCTTGTAATTGTGCCTAGTGTTTAGCGTATGCAAATTTTAACAAAACATGCAGTAATGTTGCTATGACACAACTCGTAATCAGTGCCATAGACTGACACTAGAAGGGGAGGGGTAGTTATGTGCTAATTATAAATGTTAATTGTAACATCGACAACATTTGCATTAAAATATCAAGTCAAAGCTTTTCAGTCTGTACTGTACATCATATCTCTAAGGCATGTGGATAGTGCATTATAGATGTGTCAGGATTTCAGTCCAGGAGCATGGAGGAAAGGATTTAAGTCAGAAGGGCCTCATTTACAAGTTTTTAACGCAGGGAATCACAGCAAGTCAACAAGTCACTTTGTTGTGCTGCCCTGAGTCAGAAGGAAAGGGCAGGAATGTGTTGTTTCTAAGATATATGTCATATTCCTGCCCTTGCAGCCAGCCCTGGCTCACAATTTGTTACCTAGCAGCAATGTAGGCACCCTTCCATCATTGGTCAAGGGTGTCTGCGTTGTTGGTAGAATTTTTGTTTGTGCCAGAAAAGGCACCTTATTGCACAAAAACAACCATTGGAGGCTTTTTCCTCTTTCTATGTGTGCTGTAGACGGCAGTACACATGGAAAGAAGACATATTATGGAGAAATAGAAACATTTCTCCTTGTTACGCCTACTTTGGAGAATGTGCAAGGTTTTTGCCCCAGGTTTATTTGATTTTGTAAATCTGAGGCAACGTCAAAATCCATGGATGTTGTTAGGGAACACCAACTGCAATGCCCATGGAATCCCACCTTTAGGCAGAGTGAGGCAAGGCATTGCTTTGTGCTGCCTTGCCCTGTTCTATATCTATGAAGCCATGCAAAGCCACGAAGGCTGGCTTTGCGTCACCTCAAAGATATGATTGAGAGGCCTGCCCCAGCAGAACGCCTACAAAAGTGATGCTCTGACGGCGTGAGCTTCTTGTAAACGACGCCTTAAGTGTTTTTCCCATCATGTTAATTTCAACCACACTCTATGCAGACATGGAGGAGAAAAGAGAGAAAGCTAGACCCCAAATCACCGCAGGTGAGGAAACATCCCTCTAATCAAATGAACATCTTAGAAACTCATGAATGATAGAGCATATTTACCCAAACTAAATACAGGTCTTTTTGGCAATGATTCATAGTTGTATTGACTCTCTGCTTTACTCCATCCAACTCTGCATTCCACACCTTTGTTATTTTCCTTTTCTCTCCCTTCTTGTAGTCCGTACCTAGAAACCCCTTCTTTCTCTTACATTTTTGCTGCTTGACCACTTTCATCAACAGATATTTGTTGGAATTTAATGTAGGGACCCTGGTCGATGTTTGTTTTCATAATCCTACCATCCCCCAGGACTTGCGTAGGCTTCATAGTTTTGTGGTGGTAAAGATCTCCTTACACATTAATATATTTAAGTAGTACATTCTTATTGCCCTCTACTTCTTTCTTGCAGTCATTTTGTCTTTGCTCCAAACACAACCTGAGAATGAACCAGTAGGCAAATCAGTGAGTAAACCCTACAACACCCCATATCTGGAAAAGACCAACCTGCAAACAGCAAGCTGTCCTGTGTCTACTTTCTCCTTTCCCAATTTCTCTTCTTTCTTTTGTAAAACATCCAACTGTTATCCAAAGTGCCATCTCCAGAGAGTCTTCGGGACAGCTGGGGCTTTCAGAAGATCTACATTATCCAAAACTTGGCAATTGTAAAGATTAAGGTACTCATTTACAGTTTCAGGGATGGGATTATCTGCAAAAACGTGATTTATATCCTGCCGACCAAAGATTTGGTTCCCCGCTCTATTTCGAGTCAGGAAAGCAATTACGGGGTCAATTTACTCAGATTTAATGCAGTGTTTGTATTAAAAGAAGAGACCCAAAACGACTCAAACTCTTTTTTTAAGTATTTACTTTCCAGTGTAAAACATATTTCACGCTGGTGAATCACTTGGAAGTAACGTAAAGCAGCACATAGAGCTGCTTTGCATTAATTAGCAGGTATTAGTATACAAGGGAACCCGTAAAAATGGCCAAGGACCACGGGTAGAGCTACTTATTTTTATTTTACAAAGGTCCTAGGTTTTAGTAATACTTAGAGAAATAATTTACACAGGCTCGAGATAAAGACTGTGTGTTTTCTTCTTCAGTGTCCAGCCGGACCTAGAAGCGTTTATTTGGAAAACAATTTTTAGTATAGGCAGAGTAGGGCGAGACAAGTCGCACATTAGTAACTGGGCACAAGCCTGTACCTAGTCAGAGGAAGACAATACAAGGGAAAAAGAAAAAGAGTTTAGAGGCAAACAAGGAGAGCAGGGTGGCTTATAATGCAATGCAAACAATTTTTGAATAAGCACAAACCCACAGTAACTGCCGTGAAAATTGCAAATCATGAAACGAGCAGTACTGCAAAACAGTCGACGAACGTTTCGATCCCTATCTCCAACAATATAGTGGGATCATCTTCAGGACTAAAATGGGCTTTGCCTGATTGGTCGAGTGAGCCTGTAGGGTTTAAACAGGGAGGAAAAAGGGGAAAGAAGATTCTGCATCAATTCGTTACATAGTGAGGGCTAAAAAGCTAGTCAGTAACCACTCTTGACATGCAGGGTGCAACACGTGCACATGCAGTTGCTTGTTCCAAAGGGCACGGGTGGCTATATGCTCGTATTTGGAGTGTGAAGAAGACCGAGTAAAGTGGGACATACCGCGTTTGCTCATTGAAAGTAGTGCTCGGTGACGGGATGCATGGTGTTTGGTGAAAAATTGTCATGGTGAGGGAGTGTTGGCCAGAAGGTCGTCAAGGATGTGAGTTTAACCTTAATATAAAAATATCTAATTACCACGAGCGAGGCAAGGTGGGCCGGACGTGGCTGAAGACACTTCAGGGGGCAATCAGGTTCCGATGTAGCTGATGCCTATAAGAAGGTATCTTTGTCATAAACTTGGCGAATAACAGGTTAAGAAAAAACAGATTAAAGAAATAGGATTACCGGGTTTACCGTTTTCGCCTAGCAATTTTGTGCGCGGCGTCAGAGAAGATGTTGGTATCAACCCAGTTTGGTCGATTCAATTTAGACCTGAAAAAGGGTTTTTTTTGGCAAAAAAATTAAGACCTACTGGGTGAAGCCGAGGTGGCGAGTTAAGTGCAGTGAAGGAAAAGAATATTACCGTTAAAGCCTAGCATCTCTAGCGTGGGCTTGACGGGGAACTTCAATGGAAGTTTAGCCTGTGAACAAAACATGAGCGATTGAAGGTTGGAAGTGAGTAAGGGTGAAAGTGAAGGCGGCAAGTGCAGGCAGGTAATTACCGTAATTTGCGGTTTTGTGATCTCCGCAGGGCGCTCAATAGCGTGGGCCTTTTCCGTGCGAGCCTGCAAGGGAGGAATATAGAGGGCGCACATAAGGCATACTGGACTGAGAGGGGCCCTCAAGGGAGCCGGGGTAGTGCATCAAGTCAAGGCTTACCGTAATATGCTCGTAGTGGGGCCGCAATGGGTTCCCGTCTAGAGGCTCAATGGCCTAGTGCTTAGCGTCTGCATGCAGCGGTGCCTAATGTGGTCCGTGATTGTGGTGATGGAAAGTGTGAAAGGACTAGTCGGGGGTGACAGTGATTCCGATATTGGGCGCCATCTTGGAATGGTCAACCCGGCGAGTGAGTGAGATGAGTGCATACATGACGAGGTTTCTAACATAAAAGATCATAGAAACCCAACTGGTGATAAAAAAGGGGGTATGAAGGGAGCACATACAGTTGTATGGGTTCATGCCAAAGTGCGGTTCTCAGGATAACACGGTCTCAAGCTATTTAAAAACAACTGACATTTGGAAAAGTTAAAAATGAACACAAACAATTATATAGGCTCATGCAGAAGAAAGAAAACCAATTAATAGCCAGCTTATATTAAGCTAGTCCAATCCTCTGTTCTGTTGAGGCCATCCTGGATAGAGTTGAACTGTATGATGGACTTCAGCTCTTCTTTATCGAGTAACTGTCCCATGTTGCCACCTCTCGGTGGGAGTCTCAGTACTTTCAGGACAGTCCATTTCAAATCACTGTCAGAATGTTTTTGGGCTGCAAAATGTTCCACCAGCGGTGCATTTAGAGTGCCGCACCGGATGCGACTTCTGTGTTGCCCAATGCAAATTTTTACCTTCTGGCTGGTTTGTCCAATGTACACTTTTTGGCATGGGCATAGGATTAAATAGATGACATTGCAGGTGTTGCAGTTGGAGAAGGAACGACATTGTATGGTAACATTGTTAAAGGTAAAACTTTTTCCTTCTATAGTGCTGTCACAGTTATTACATCCACCACATTTAGCATGCCCAACAATGGGGGACAGATCCCATACATTATCAAGTGTAGCCGGAGGTAGAGAATTGGGTAAAGCAGCCCTAACAAGGTGGTCTATGAGGTTCTTACTCTTTTTGAAGGCAAAAACTGTTTTTTCAATGGAGAGGACACCTGTGTTTAGTATTGGCCAGTGCTTGAGAATAGTCTTTCTCAGTTGATTGGAAATTGGTGAGAAAGTCGATACACAAGGTATGCGTTTAGAGTCAGTCTTTTCTTTCGGTGTGAGTAAGACTTCCCTAGGGCAATACCAGGCCCGCTTGGTAGCGTTTTTACCTAGTTTCTTTGGATACCCCCTATCTTTAAGTTTGGATGCTAGGGTGGCAGCTTCTCGGAAATAGTCATCCTTACAGGAGCAATTACGCCTGATTCGCAGAAATTGCGAGTACAGGAGTGAATCGCGTAGTGCTCTCGGATGGTTACTATTGTAGGCCAAAAGAGTGGTTTTTTCAGTGGGCTTACGATAGAGACGTGTCAGTAAGGAGCCTTCGCTGTGATAAATTGTTAGATCCAAAAAGGAAATAGAGTCAATGTTGGTGGTAATGGTGAAAGTGAGCCCCACACAGTTATTGTTCAGCCAGTGTAAGAATTGGCGTAGGCAATCGTCGCTTCCATTCCAAATGATGAAAATGTCATTGATATACCTGCGCCAAAACTTTATCCCTGAGAGGAAAGGATTGGTAGGATTGATGATCACATTGGTCTCTATCTCATCCATAAAAAGTATCGCCAAATTCGGAGCAAAAATTGCGCCCATGGCAGTCCCCTTAATTTGTTCATAAAAAATGCCATCAAAAAGGAAAAAGTTCCTTGTGAGGCATATTTCTAGAAGCTGAAGGATAAACATGCTAGGTACAGCATGGGGTCGAGGTCGTGAGTCCAGAATCTTTTTTATCACTAAGAGTGCTGTGGTCTGTGGGATATTAGTGTAAAGGGACTCAATGTCCATGGTAACCAGAGTTTCAATCATTGGGTTGTACGGGTGATGCTCGATCATATTGATCATGTGCATCGAGTCCTTTATGTAGCATTGCGTTGAGGGGACAAAGTCTTTAATAAAGAAGTCTACATAAGATCCCAATGGTTCTAAGATAGATCCACAGGCTGAAACAATGGGACGGCCTGGGGGATTTTTCTCATCTTTGTGCACTTTGGGCAGCGTATATATTACCGGGATTCTGGGCGTTTTGACATTTAAGAAGTTGTACTCTTTTTTGGATAGATATCCTGCCTCAAGGCCTTCTTTTGTAATTTTTTGTATTAGGCTCTGTATTTCTTTAGTAGGGTTATGACTCAATCTTTTGTAGTGTCCTCTATTCTCAAGTTGTCGCATTATTTCTGAGATATATGCGTTTTTTTCTTGTAATACGATGCCTCCGCCTTTGTCGACGCTCTTGATTATGAGATTGTTATTAGTTTTCAGTTGGGAAATGGCATTTTTCTCTTCCCTAGAGATATTATAGGGAATAAACATTTTCTTACTTTGGAGGTTCTGCAGTTCCTTGACATCCTTGACGACTTTCTGGCCAACACTCCCTCACCATGACAATTTTTCACCAAACACCATGCATCCCGTCACCGAGCACTACTTTCAATGAGCAAACGCGGTATGTCCCACTTTACTCGGTCTTCTTCACACTCCAAATACGAGCACATAGCCACCCGTGCCCTTTGGAACAAGCAACTGCATGTGCACGTGTTGCACCCTGCATGTCAATAGTGGTTACTGACTAGCTTTTTAGCCCTCACTATGTAACGAATTGATGCAGAATCTTCTTTCCCCTTTTTCCTCCCTGTTTAAACCCTACAGGCTCACTCGACCAATCAGGCAAAGCCCATTTTAGTCCTGAAAATGATCCCACTATATTGTTGGAGATAGGGATCGAAACGTTCGTCGACTGTTTTGCAGTACTGCTTGTTTCATGATTTGCAATTTTCACGGCAGTTACTGTGGGTTTGTGCTTATTCAAAAAAAATTTGCATTGCATTATAAGCCACCCTGCTCTCCTTGTTTGCCTGTAAACTCTTTTTCTTTTTCCCTTGTATTGTCTTCCTCTGACTAGGTACAGGCTTGTGCCCAGTTACTAATGTGCGACTTGTCTCGCCCTACTCTGCCTATACTAAAAATTGTTTTCCAAATAAACGCTTCTAGGTCCGGCTGGACACTGAAGAAGGAAACACACAGTCTTTATCTCGAGCCTGTGTAAATTATTTCTCTAAGTATTACTAAAACGTAGGACCTTTGTAAAATAAAAATAAGTTGCATTAATTAGCGACAAGAGAGCATACCATCGGTGGCCCATGCACGTTCCCATGCAAACACTCTAGGTTTCCTACAATAATCTCTATTTACTTAAAAAAGTAGACAAGGTTTAGTGCCATAAAATAGTGCCCATTTCAGATAGGATCTATGAAGGAGAAATGCTTTTATTTCTTCTTTCTTTTCCGACTTTGCATGTGTACTACAATGTACAGCATACATGCATGGTGGGAACAAGTTTAAAATTAGTCTAAGCAAGGCATGTTATATGGAAGGGTATCCTTCCAGTGCAAAACCTTTGCTAGACTCAAGGAGACAACCTTGCATTATGGCGCAAAGGTGTGTTTGTGGCACACAGCAGCATATTTCATAGCCGGTGCAAGTGACAGGATAGTGGCATATTTCTGTAAATATAGTGTTCTCTTGCTCTCACTTTCTCATTCAGGTCCGATTTGTGGAAACTGGTAAATTGGGCCCTATGTTTCCATCAGTAGTGCAAATCTAGTGTAAACTTTGACTGTCGGCTATTGGTCAGTTGGTCAAAGTAGCTCAGACCATCCCCCATATTTGGGGTGGAAGTTTTAAAACGATTTTGTACTTTTAGGGGTCACCAGTGGAAGCCTGATTTCCCCAAATATAAAAAGAAATGGTGACTTGCATACACTAGGAGGAAAATACAGCCGCATGAAGGACATTTTTTTTGTTAGTTTTATCTTCAACTTCAAACTCAAGCCATTTCAGTGGCTCTGTTGAAGATACTGAAGCTTGGCAACAGAGCTAAATTGCAGTCCCTTCTACAGAGCCACTGCAACAGATATTTTGCAGAAAGCATTCACATTTCTGCCTGCCTGGTTGCTACCTCTATGTATGGTGGTCACCTATTAGATCAGAATACCACCTTCCATATGCAAAAGGTGGATCTAAATTCAAAACATCAGAGGTACTTTCTCCATTACCCTTTATTCTCTGTGTTGTTTGTCTTATACATTCATCTGGCAACCATTTTATCATACGAATTAACCACAACAATTTTGTAGGACTCCCCAGTTACTTCCAACCTATCACAAGCCATCTATTGGCTATTGAAGTCCACAAGCAATGAGTCTTGTGTTTTTTTTTAACCTATCTTTTTAGAAGAAATACCCCAAGCAAATAGACTTTGCTGCCAGATTTATAATTTTTAGCGCAGTACAACAACCAAAGTTCATGTGCTGCATTGTGCAAGGAGGGGAAAGCAGCACAGAGCTGTATATATTAACAAAGGCCTGCTGCTGCTCACTCCCCCTGCATAGGTTCACAATTAGGCTGCTTAGCATCATGCATAACCTTCGCACCATTGTGCATAGGTGTATCTACCGTTTAGCATCAAATTTGTACTGGAAGCATACATTTCCAGTTTAAATTCAATGCGTAGACACATGCTTTCACTTTCCACACGTGAGCTGCACAGTGCAGCACACACACAATGTAAGAGTGCTTCCAGAAGGTGTTACTTTTCGACACAAAGCCCAGTCTTGCTGCCTTAGTACATCAGGCTTTTCATCAAAACCTATTGGTGTATTTGCTGATCCCCCAAGTTATACCCAGGTAACCACCCCCTTGACACAAAGTGGTGCTGAGCAGCACAAAGTGCTATTTGTATTGAGTAAAGCGCGCCTTTCTAATGTAAAATATTAGTTGCTCTCGAAAGTAAATTCCTATGCCCGAGTTTGTGATTCTTTGGGTGATATTGTGTAACGTTATCCCACCAAAAACCTTAAGTAAATCGGGTCCTCTGTGTTATTGCAATATACCATCTTAATAAATCCTTCAGTGCATTTACAACTTTACCCCAAAGATATGTTACAACAATACAGTTCCAACATATACGAGAATATGTGTCACCTCTGTACCAAATTTAAGACATATGTCACTAACTACTATGACTATTGATTTTACAAGTTCTTTTTTGACCTAATATCCACATATATAATTGATCCTTTTTATCCCACCATTTTGAGTGACTGCTCCAGATGAGTCAGGGCAAAGCTTCCACCTGATGGCAATCATGAATGTGGAGAGCCCAGTGAGACCAGAAATATGCTATGCTGATTGGCAGTCAGCAATCCACAAAGTGTTTAAGGGGCCGCAATGTCTGCGGCAGAGGCCCGTTACACTTGCCTATTCAGCTTGAGGGCTGGAGGGGGCTGTGGTGGGACATGCACCGGAAGAACACATAGTGGAGAGTGAACAATGGTGATTACCCATTGGCATTGCTCTGAACATTGTGGTGTGGCATGCACTGCATGGACCGTGCCAGAGCACCCCTCAAGAACTCACACCTTCATCCACAACAGTCAGGGGTGCCTTGTAGAGCAAGGAAGGGTAGTCCGTACAGGAGCCAATTTGCTTCAGTGCCCCCCAAGTCCGAGCGGGGAGGGGGGTGCTCCAAAGTTCTCATAACTCCAAATGGAAGATTTGTCAGTCTGAGTGACCAGATTTGAACTGCCTATTTTTGAGTACACAAAATTGGGCTTTATATATGATGTTAGTGGTGGGTGCCCAAAGTCCCTTGGCATCCTGCAGCTCTCTATGAGCTGCACAGGAATGCAAACTAGAAATTAAAATATATTGAGCCATTTTTCATGAGGCTGGTGTAAACATCCTCCTAGTGGTGGGCTGCTGACTCCTAGATTTCAAAGGACAACACTTCTACCTTCCTGTAGAATCTACTTTTTCTTCCTTGGCAACAACAAACCCGTAGAGCTCTATGCTTGTCTTCCTGTACAGTCCTGATGAGTTTCTGATATTGAGTCTCCCTAAAAGTCAGCCCAAGATCTTCACAGTAGACTACTCTCATTCTCTACACTCCCCAGCTACCTTAGACTTGTGGTATTAACACAGAGTGAGTGAGCACAACCACAAGAGTATATGGTGCCCACTCCCAAGGGATTTAAATAGGTCCACTCTAATAGACGTCCAAGGAGCCCTCCTCCTTTAGATAGCTTGACAGGGAGAGAGGTAACTAGTGGAATTATTCCTGGAGAGATCTACCTAGTCCAGATTACAAGCCTGCAGTGGTTTACCCCAAAACTCCATAAAGGTGAATCTGGTCTAACAACACAGGCCACAGCCTGCTGATTTTGCCCAGGCTTAGTTCAGGATGGTGTAAACACGGACAATGATTTATAGCCCTAGTCAGTATTTACTAGCATGCAACAGACCAAAACCACACTATGCATTAAAGTACACATTGTTTGTGGCTCTAGACCACAACTGAGGAATGATTATTTATTTCTAGGCATGCAAACTACAGCATTCTTCCAACTTAAATGGATTAAGACACCCTGGCAGCTCAGAATCAGAGCAGACCAACTTTGCTCGTTTGAATGACAGTGTGCACAAACCTGCAAATTAATTTTTTATATTGTCGCACTGGTACAGATTTCAAGCCTTGAAAATGCTCCAGGCCTCAGAGTCACTTAGGGGGCAAAACATGAGCTAGTTGACCTAATTGGTGATGTCATCACTCACTATTGATGAAAAAATTGTTGCTTACTTTTAAAGAGATGATACCATTTACTATTGAAAAGAATATGTCCTTCCATGTTTAAAACCTTCAAAGATTATTTTGTTTGATAGATCAACACTTAAAGGTGTGTAACATTCCACTGTATAACATTTACTGGACCTGTGTAAGAAACTCTCTACATGGATCAGCATCTGCTCACCGGTTTTCACAATACAGGTCCCTCAAATATGCACCATAAACAAATGTCAGTCCATTTCTGGAGAGCAATAAGTGTGGACTATGCCCATGATAACAGTCTAACCTTTTCACAGAATTAAAATACCCTCCCCTAGCACTCAATTCACAATTATATGAGTCAACGTCCATATATTTATTCTTCTTCTGTTTGAAAATGTTCTCAAACCGGTACAGTTCTCTGATCCGTATGTCCAAAGCAAACAATGTAGAATGTACGTGTTCATCCAACAAAACAAAATCCATAGCAGCCAACAAGTGTTTAGTCCTGCTATATCAAGCAACTTGACTTCTTCAGGGCCGCAATCCGAAATAAACAATATATAAACAAAAGATATAATTGTGTCATGCATACTCATATAGAGTATGATACCTCATTAATAGAGCAATGACTAAAGTGTATAAACAGAGACAGCTCAAAGCAACCAACACCCAGTGTCACAAAGAAAAAGACAAAGTCTTAAGAGATCCTGACCCAAAGTGTGTTCAAGTCACTATAACGTTGAGGTATCGTACTCTACATGAGTGTGTATGACACAATTATATCTTTTGTTTATATATTTGATGTTTTTGAATAAATGGAATAACATATACAAAAGGACTTTGGCTCTACTATTCTTTCTTAAAGAGAAAACTTGTTGAAGATATGTGTGATGCTATTGTTACCGTTGATATGCAACTACTGTGACTAATAGGTCAGAATTTTGACACCATACATAGGACAGTGCTTATTCGACCCCTTTACTGCTTGTTAAAATTAAAGAAGTTTTTTGTGAATGCTCCAGTAAAATTTAAGCATGATAATACGAAATGGGATGTTAGCAGTTTGACAATACAAGACATACATGATATGAGAGTGCTTTTGTCATTAACTGAGAATGAGGAAGATCAAGTGACTGTTCCGAACCTAATGGAAGATCTGGAGGTTAGCCATTATTTGAGTACCAGTAGTGGACTAAAAACTAGATCCAAGTGGACCCCCCCCCCCAACTTACAGCTGGTAACACGATTGATGCTTTTTATAAAGCAGTTAATTATGATCTGGATCGAGTTATAGATAGGGGTAAGAAAATTAATCCTGGTAGAAAATTTGACAATCTAACGATGAGAGAAAGATAGGCTTTGAAGGAATTGACTAGTAATCAGGATGTGACAATACGTATGGCAGACAAGGGTGGTAACATTGTTGTTATGAATACTAAGGATTATAATGATGAAATCCTCACACAACTTAATAATGAAAAGTATTATGAATGTAATCCCTTAGGAGAACTGAAAGATAAGATCAATAAGAATCTTAAGGAGTGGTATGATCAAACTTTTATTGATTATGATGACTATATATATCTATTGGTTGACTGCCCCAGATCGCCCTGTATGTACAGCTTACCTAAAATTCATAAGAATAGGGAGAAGCCAAGTGGGAGACTGATATTTTTGGGTATAGGGGGACCCACGGAGAGACTCACATTTCATAAATACATTTTAAAGACCTTACGTTCAGAATTTAGCTTCCTATATACAGGATACAAAACAGGTTCTAAATATCACGAGTGACATAGCATGGGAAACAGAAATGACTATGGTAACCTTAGATGTAGATTCACTGTATAGTAATATTCACCATCATTTAGGATTTCAGGCATTAGAAACCTTTTTAAACAAGCGACCAGCTGAATATTACAATCACACATTGATGCTACTGCAAATGACGGACATTGTTTTACAAAACAATGTCTTTTTGTTTGATAACAAACGTTACAGGCAATGCCTTGGTACTGCGATGGGTTTCAGGTTTGCTCCATCTTTTGCTAACCTATTTATCGGTTGGTTTGAGGCGGAGTGGATCTGGGGCCCGAGGGGCAATAAATGGATTGATAACATCTTTTATTGGGGACGGTTTATTGATGACTGTCTCCTGATCTGGACAGGAACTATTAAGTACTTGGAGGATTTCTTTGGCTATTTGAATACCAACAATCTGAATGTTAGTTTTACCATGCACCATGACAATAACGGTATTGTGTTCTTGGATGTAGAGTTATTTGTTGAAAAAGACAGATTGTGCAGCAAAATGTACTGGAAAGAGGCCAGCTGCAATGCACTATTACATGCAGAAAGCTACCATCCCAGGAGTCAGATTAACGCAATACCATATGGTGAAATTGTGAGGGCGAGAAGGAACTGTTCAGTCCAGAAGGACTTCAAAAATAATTTGGAGGATATGACATGGAGATTTGTAGCTAGAGGTTACAAACAAAAAGTGATTATTGATGCAAAGAAAAGGGCACAAATACTGAGTCACACTTGAGACAAAGAATAAGGATCGTAAGAGTAAAGTTACTGATAAGGTAAGACTGATCACCAACTTTAATAGTGACAGTCATAAATTATATTCAATATTAAACAAATACTGGCACTTGCTTAAAGTTGATAAAGATATATTGCCCTTTGTGAATGACAGACCTAGTTTGACTTTCCGGAGGGGTTTGACATTAGCGAATATAGTAAGTCCTAGTTACCGGAGAACGAGAGACAATGTGACCTGGCTGGGTAATCAATTAAAAGGCTTTGACAAATGTGGACTTTGTAGCTCATGTAGGTGGGCTATGAATAAGGTAACATCTTTCAGCTACAATGATATGTGGACACATATGATTAACATGTTCATTAACTGTGATACAAATTATGTTATATATGTGATAGTGTGTTCCTGTAAATTGATCTATGTCGGAAGCACAATAAGACGACTACGTGATAGGATGACTGAGCACTTTAGGGCCTGGAAGAACGGGGACACATGCTAACCTATTGCGTCTCATGCAGTACAGAATTATGATAAAAAGGATAATCACAAAATAAGCTTCCATGGCATAGATCATGTGAAACAGGATTAAAGAGGTGGTAACAGGCAATTACAATTAAGACGTAGAGAAGTGCTTTGGATAATGAAATTAAGAGCAGTAAAAATGGGAATGAATATAGATAGTGAATTTCAGTACTTTCTGGGACAATGAATTACTCTAAGATATATAGCACTTCTGTATATGGAAGATACATGAACTGTGAAAATTAGAACAATGTGTGGGTTGAAATATGGAGATGTTGGTTTAGTATTTACAATTTAGAAAGTCATTTTTTGTAATGTTAACCATACTTTCTTTTAATGTATTGTGCTCCAGGTATTGTGAATTGACATGCTATTTATGATGAATAGTTACTTGGATCATACCTTCAATTTATGTGTGATTTGAGGTTGGGGTACATTGAAATAAGATATTGAATCTGACCATATATGTTGCGTATTAACCTATGAATTACCCTGTTTGGAGTAATAGGAACAGATAAGAGATATGACTATGATTTACATAGGATGTGGCAGTTTATACATTTGATGTTTAGATGGATTTAATAATTCTGATCCCTGGGAGCATATCTTGAGAAATATTATAATGTTAGGATATAATTATGCTATTTTTATTTCCCTCTACCTTTCCCTTTTCCTTCTCTTCCCATTTTTTGACAACTAATTAGATATTCTCAGTTGATAACTTCTTGTTCTTTTTAACAGTATGGAGGAGGTTTCACTTTCATATTGCATTTAAATCGTAATTTATTATTATTCTTTGGATATGTTGGAATACTGAGATAGTTTGTTTTAAAGTAGGTTGTAACCTAAGGATAATAGTGAGCTCATGAAGCACGAATATCTAGTGAGTAGGAGGTTTTATGAATGGATCAGCAATTTTTGATTGAATGTTAAGAAACTTTATTGATGCGATGTATGACAATGGCTGAACACGTAGGTAATTATAAATGTACTGATTTTACAGCGGCTATATATAATGATAACTAAAAGACGTACTGGTCCAACAGTGGATAAGAATATATGATACATGAGGATTACAGACGCAGTTCTAATGATTACAAGGACCCTATAGATTCAGTGGATGTACATTGCAAGAAGGAGGGGATTCACGACTCACAAAATAACTTGAATTATATACACATTGGATTTCTCTTCATTGATTAGGATTGGGATTTAGGATTTATATAATTGACGTCTACTAGGGCGTCTCAATATGTAAAAAGTCATAATCGGGAATCGCAACGGGTTTATTTTGAATACTTAAACACAAAAAGTTTTAGGGAAGGACGCGTGATTAGGTAATATGGAGGCGTGGACAATTATTATTTTGATTAAGGATGAGTAGTTAGAAATCCAGTTGCTACTGTTTTATACGCAATAAGTGTACTACGATAGTCTTGGCTCGGGGGGATATAATACTGTTTAGACCTTTCAAGATGGTGCTCAAGGAGCTTTGAAATAAATAGGATTGACAATATGGCGCCTGAGCAGTACCTCGTGTTCCCATTTTGATTAGAATGGATACCACGGATTCTTGATGAGTGGGGGATTGTGTTTCTTCTGTCTGTGGATGGTTACGTCGCATTGGAATACATGGAGTGTGTGACTTTTGTACAACAGGTCTTTTTCTTTAGATTCCGTACTTTTGGGATCGGAAAACTATTACTTAGAGAACAAAGACTGAAGTCATGGATACAGAGGAAATGGGATGAGAGTTTGCATTACTTCTTGACGGGGTTTCGTAAGTAGGAAAAATAGGCTGTTCCTTATAAGTACCCTAAGGAGTGAATATGTATTATTATTATGTATGTAGATTGATGGTTTTGGTTGTTTCTGATGTGTATTAAGCGTGGTTTACTTGTTTTTTTGTGTTGCTTGCAGAGATCGTAATACTCAACAATATGAATACATGTATGACTGAAGTCAATGAATATATCCTTTGAGTGACGGAATATGAACCAGGAAATTTAGTATCTCAGGAGGTTTTAAGAGTAAATGTTTATATGATTGGAACAGATTACTTAAGAAATAGTGCTTTTATAAGAAGATATTTTTACTGTTTGTTTTACGAAGTTTGTATCCTGTGTTGATTATAGATACTGAAACTGTGTATTACACAGACAATCTCGGTTAGGAGCACTGCTTAATATTACGAAAGGAGGACCGTGATCACTACATTTGGGTAAATTGGGTACATTTTGAGAATGGTTGGTTGCCTCATTGTAAATGTGGGATTGCAGTGAGTGTCGAAGTTGAGAAATACAGCACCATGGTTGTCAAATTAATATTATGACTCCATGGAGTAATTTTAGGTATTAAGGGATGTTTCAATATATGTTTTGCTTATTTACGAGGCAGGTATTGTTTTAGTAAGGACAAGGAATCTTTTTGCCCATTATGTATGGGGACTGAATAGATGAACAGTTACAGCTTAGTTGAGGAATGTATTAGGTATAATAAATGAAGATGTTGGTGTATTGGGGTATCGCGCACTATGATTGAAGCTACATATATTGTTAGGTCATGTGTGCTTAATTCATTAGAACAAATGCTATCATTTTGCTTGCTGTTCAAATAGGAGGGATTTTACATTCTTGCATTAGTGCCAGTGGCACCTTTGTTGTGCCTCTGGATGTTTCTGAACCTCTGCGGTAACGCGATCTGAGGCTTCATCACAAAAAAATAGCACTGGGAGTGCTAAATTAAGACACACCCCCGGCCACAGTGGACTGATGTGTGAAATAGATGAAGAGCTGGAGAAAAACTAGGGGCATATTACCAACAACTAGCGATAATTATCACTATGTTGACTTAGCGGCAATATTTTTATCGCCGAGCTGCGGCAATTTTTATCGCTTAGGAACCTTGCTATTATCAAGGTTTATCTCCTAAGCGATAAAAATCTGCCGTAATGCATGAATATCGCTGAAAAGTCAGCAATATTCATGCATTACTGAGCTAATGCTCTTAGCCGTGTTATCCACCTACCATTGGATAACATGGCTTTGAACTGCTCAGGTGCAGGTGTTAGCTTTTGGAGATAATCGCGCTTAGCGCGAATATCTCCAAAAGTTGGTAATAGGAGATAGCGATGTTAGCGACTGTTTCCAGTCGCTAAAATCTTGGCACGCCCACTTTGCATGTCATTAGTGATAAATTTCTCTGACATGCAAAACTGGTGTTAGCGACAGCTAGGTAATAGGGAGATAATTTTATCTCCGCTTTCTTGGCTTTTAAAGCCAAAAAAGAGGAGACAAACCCCCTTGATAATATGCCCCTAGTTTACCTCCGTAGACGGTGGAAAATGGCTGCTTGCCACAGGAACACTCAAGAGATGTCATACGTTTGGTCGGAAACAAAACAGCATTTGTTGATGTATCAAAATTACACAATAGAACATAACAAAATAATAAACACAAAGAAATATATCAAGTAGTTAAAAAATAGAGCAACATATATTGCAAAAGAACAGGGATAGCAACACATATTACAACAAACACATTGCAAAAAAACCAAAATCACATTGCAGCATGAAAACACAGCATTACAAAACCAGCACAACACATCATCATCACAATCAAATTACCACACATTAGTCAAGCACAAACACTCTTGTCACCCATTCCCACCTCCAAATTCCTGCTTTGATAATACAGTAATAAAAGATATCTTGAGAAAATACTGGCTTATCTTCTCTCTAATGACATTAAATAGAGCCATTCACAAATGTTATGTGATTAGACACCCAGAATCTCCAAAATGTGCGCTGCGCGTTAGTACAATTGTTTTATCATTTCAAACATTTACATTGTGTTTTTAAATTGTAGGAAATCCAGTTGATGTTATCAAAATGTAGCTTCTTATTTCTCTAAATTAACTTGTCTTATTTTTATGATTATATGGATTCATTCCCTGTTGCCATGGTGACTGCAATACACTCTTAGTTCGCCCACTCATTCGTTATTTTAATCTTCTAGTGTTTCTGTTTGATTTGCAGGTTATGTTTATGGCAAATCAAAAGGCGTTACATCGAAACACAAGACCAATGTCAGAAGAAAGTGGTAGTAAAGAAGTAGGAGAAGAAGGAAAATGAGAAGGAGTAGGGGGAGGGACAAAACAGTGTTAGTAGAAGGAATACAGGTAACAGGAGACGCAAAAGGGGGAGCGTTCTCTTGACATGTCTGTAATTTTCTCTTGCATGTACATATGTGTGAAAATAGCAAATATGTAGAATATTTAAAAGCTTTGTGCGCTGCCTGAACATCACCTTTTTTAGGTCTCGCTAGAGTCAGTGCATGCGCTGCACTTGTGAGAAACTTAGAAGGTGGGTGGTTTAAAAGTGCTACCCAGGCCGGCCCCCAGCTTGCTATTACGTGCATAGGCGCGTGCGACGTGCACAGCACTTTTTCCCGACGTGTGTGCACACAACTTGTGTCACCAATCGTGATTTTTTAAATTTTATTTTTGCGCTCGCGCACACAACTCCCGGCCGGGTCGCTCGGCCAATGCTTGTATGTTTTGTTAAATATTGCTTTCAAAGGCCGCTGAAGCCCGGGTTGATGCTGATTCCTTTGAGGTTCTCCTTTTGTTGCGCGTGCCTCCATCTCCCTGTCCCCAGAACTGGCTTCTGCTACCTGTCACCAACAGGCCTCGCATGGTTACCTACTCCTATCACTCTGAGCCTCGACCCCACGCAACATGCAATTGAGCTAGGAAAACCGACCAAGCTGCTAAGGTATTCCCACCCAAGGGACTAGAGCAGCAAGACCCAGACTTCTTGATCGTGTGTCATGCACTGTGGGATATAGAATCATGTCTTCAAGTACTTGTGGTCTGTCGTTCAACCAGGACATCCTAATAGGAATACGAGAAAAACAGCCCTCCCTAAGAGGGCATCACGGTGCATCCCTAGGCATAAGAACAAATGACTTTCTACTTTTGCAGGCGTTGACTGTGCAAGTTAAGTTTGTGATATGCCCAAACAAGGATTAATTCTCCATTGGTGTTCGTACAAGTGGCTCAGAGAATGCACTTGTACAGTTGCACAATAACCAAGGATGTGCACATTAAATGTATTATTTTCATCTGTAATGTCATTAACCACCCTGAACAGCTTCAGCGAGCGCCACCTGTTTTACTATGGGTCCCAAACTCCCGTCTCCTTTGATGGCCCGAGTCAGTCAGAGCGGGCAGGTTCCCATGCAGAGGCGCAGCAACCAGCAGGTGCAGTGCACCGGGGGCGAGAGTGGGGAGCGCATTGAACCCGGACACTGCTGTATTTATTACACCGATGTCAGTTTGGGGCCACTGTCCTTGCTTGCACCAGGGCCTATGACATCCTGGACAAGCTACTGTTTTCATGCCTGGTGGCACAGAGCCTTTACAGCTGCTTCGCTTTCTGTAGCATGACCGGCAGTGCACACTGTAACCACAACCCCGCTAGCCAAGGCAATGGGTCCAGGAGGTGACACTCGCTCTGTGCCTCGTGATGGTGGGTCCAGCGTGATTGGGCAGCTGGCGCGAGACGTGCTGTGCCGGCTTGTGAACCTTCGCGCTTCATGGTAATTTCCAGAAGGCTACAAAGGTATTTGCAGTTTGGGGCATTCTGTCGGCCACAGCGCGGTACAGTTTTCCGTTTCAAAAGCATTTTATCTTATCTAAATGGAGAATACCTCTGCTTCAGTGCGGGAGGCGCTCCGTGTTCTCGCTGAGGCAGGGAGAGAGGACCTGCTTGTCCCAGGCATGCTGTCACAGGCGTGGGTTGGGCTTGAACGTGGGGAGCGTCAGGCGGCCGGAGGAGTGTCTGCAGTTGTGGCTGCCTGTTTGTCGAGTGAAGTTTCACCGGCAGGTTCAATGAAAGGTGAGCTTTCACAGAAGGCTTTTCCTCATGACTCTAATTTATTAATGCAGCAGAGTGAAGCGCCTGGGCCAAAATGTGGCAGTGCTTCTATTAGCATGAAGTGGAAACGGGGAAGAACAAGAACCACC